>NW_026695933.1:1200000-1800000 GCF_030347475.1 Cadophora gregata | reverse complement strand
ATGGTTCGCTTAATCTCTTGGGTGGAGAGGGTCGGTTGAACACGACAGCGGAGGTTGGCAAGGATGGAGAATGGCGAGGACGGAGATGGTAGCTGTGCAGAATACAAGGCAGATGAGGGTATTCAGGTTCATGGTGTACTCTGCTGTTGAGAGTTGATTGGTGGAGTGGGTTTTGTGCGATGGAAATGCTTGGAGGGTGATGGAGGAGCGGTCGATTATTCATGTTCGGACGGAGGTTGGCGAATTACAATCATCTAAGTGGTTACGTTCTGAATGCGTAACATAAGACATGTGCTTATTGTCCTACATATTGCACTTTCCTCATCGAGTCAACGCCCGGGACTCATTTGTGTGAGACTATGAGACAAGAGGCGTGGAATATCATATAATCGGATCACTACCACCTTTCCCTCCAACCTTTTCTACCTGATTAGTCAGGCCAGTAGATCGGTCTCACCCACATTATGAGCAATCTTCACCCGGTTGGTATGATCTCCCCATTGGCCTCACAAGTACTCGAATGCTGTTATGCTGTTTCAGACTTCTTGGTCCGATTTGATAATAGAAGCAACGAACTAGATTGACAGAATTATATCTACTACCCTTGACCCACCCTTGGTGACTTTCGGTTTAAGCTTACATTACATCTTGACTACTTCGCGATCCAATACATCACTGACCATACCAGGATCATGAACAGGGCAATGCCTCCTATCGTAACAGCCAGCTCTGCACCCTTGCTTAGGTGAGACGGATGTTCCTCGCTATCCTCGTATCTTTGTTTTCTCCTGTTGGCGCGGGTCTGTCTGAAGATGTTGAGATTCTGGCACAAGGACGTTGCTTGGAGTGCTGACTGCTGGTTGGAGGTTGGTTTATTTTACAAGTGGAGACGGTTGCGTTGTAAGGCTGCAGACTGCAGTTGCGAGGACAGCAACAACGAGGAAGGGGATCTTCATGTTGTCACGATGTTAGATTACTTTGTAAACGCGGTGAGAGAGAATGAGAATGGAAAAGGGGAAGGAAGAAGGAGTTGTTTTATACTTGGCTGACATCAAAGGTATTCATGGGGATGATTATTTATATTGCAGAATGTTTTATTGTCATTCACAAAGGGTTAAAAGAAGATTTAACAAGCTAAATCACTAGTCTGGGGGCAGGATCTGAATCTCAGGAGAGTCAAATGAGCTTGTTAATGGTACTTGCCATCAAGGGGTGCTCGTAGTCTGAAAAAACCATCAACTGGACTCTTCCGAAAGATTCAAGCAGGTGTTCCACAATCATCTTCTTACTTCTTGTGCGGATGCTATCAAATCATTCCCAAAATACTGATTGCATCCACCGCATTCCACACAAAAAGCAGGCCTCAAAGAGCGAAAGCAACCCCAAAGATTGTGCCGAGTATGGGTCCCGCACGGTAGCTATTTCCCGAAGATTTCTCCTCCTCTTCCTCATCCTCTCCCAATTTCACATCCTTCTTGCGACGACGCTCAATCTCCTCCTCGTCCCCTTCGATGCGAGGGTGAAGGAGGGTATCAATACCGTAATAGATGACAAGGCAGATCCAAACGAGTAGGAGGGATGCGAACATGAATCCAATGGCGATTGAGGCGATGCAGCCGAGTTTCAAGCTAGAGGGATCCTTCTTTGCAGCATCTGGGATGGATGTCGGGTCTGGGAGGATGCCAGGGATTGTGAGGGAGAAGGCCGTGCCTGCCAGAATGGCGACGATGCTGAAGGTGGTGTGCTTCATCTTGATGGTGATGTGCTTGGTGGTTTACGCTTGTGGTTATTGCGAATGGGCTAGGACCAACAATGGCTGGATGTGATCGAGATTTCGAGTCACTACTTATTATATCTTTGAAACAAAGAATGAAAGGGAATGCTTTGAAGTCGAACTTCTCAAAGCACTCGCCGCTTAGTAGACGCCGCGCTAGTACTCGTTGTCAGGCAGACAAACACATTCACACACCTCATTGTTCTGCAACTCTGTTGTCACGGAAGGCTATGACTAATAACAGTTGATGTCGTGTGACAATGTCATTCAGTGAAAATGCTCAAGTCGCAAGCCAGACAAAGGACACTAAACGTTCAAAATAGATCGCATCCAAACAAACCTCAGGCGGGTCGCACGTGAGCTTGTCCAAACGACTTGAGCATCACCTTGCGTGTATTTGTATATTATATACAGTTGTCTAATAGGCTCTAAGAAGAGTGAGCCAGTAGACACACTTTTACAGGGCACAACACTAAAGCGAGGCGCCACGATTCTGATGTTTGCCTATACTACAGCGCAGGTGCATTAACTTTGGACCCTACAGAAAGTGTGTTCCGAATGGCAGCCAAGGGGATATAGAGCTGGTGCGCCACCCATAACCCAAAAGCAAACACACTGCATTTCCCACGTCTCATTTTTTTTTTTTTTAAAAAAAAACTTTGAAAGAAATATCTCTAACCCCCATCCGATCTCCACTATCTGCTTGGAGAACATACTCGCAAGCTGTAAAGAGAGGAGCGGACCTGGGCGTAATTTTGCTTTTGTCTTCCAGTGGGAAGTGAATACAATAAGAACCAATAAAAGAAAGCATTGGACTAAAGGCATCGGTCTTGAAATGAAAATGGCTAAGCATTGAATATCATTTGAAACCTTTTCCTACGACGACAGATTGTTCTGACAAAAGAAGTCACAGAAATCTGTTACTGAATCAGGTCAGATGCCCTTTCATTGAAACACCTGCCCTCACCACCAGCGGCCAATGAAGCAATCTTCACCACGTTCTTAACCTGCCTCCCATCTTATTCTTCCTTCGCCAACTCGTAGAAGTCCCGAGGTCATTCTCGGAAATAAACTGAGCTTCACAGCAAGTCGCTTCATAAGGTTCAATCGGGTGAGTCGAAGGCTGAGTCGAAGACTGAAACGTTGGCTTCTATACGATTCGTGGTAAGGAACATCAGGCCTTCGTAGTACTCCAGAGATTGAAGGGAGACTGTACTGTCAGCTTAGCATAACTTTCGTTCGGAGAAGAGCCCTCGAAATCTATGCATTTCCATCGCACAAGATGCTGGTAGTAAAAAGGAAAACGTACATGACTCTGTTTCAAGCATGTTTTCGACTCCAGAGAACCCATGAAGGAGAATAATTCTTTCTTGACCTATAGCCTGTCAGTATTATCTGAGAATAAGGTGTATGAACTTACACCTTTCTAGCCCACGAACCTCCTCTAAATGTGTCCTACTGTTGCCAATTGTATTGCTTGCCATGCATAAAATGGTGTCCCTGGCGCAATATATTTATATGCCCCGTCGCTGTCCTCAGACCTAGACTCTGCCTCTGACACGGCATCTGGGATATGACGCTCTAGCCAGCCAAGAATAGCTTCCCCGAACTTCCTCGCAGTCCTAGAGCATGCTTTAGAACACGCCTTAACGAGTTTCTTCATAATTATTTTCAATAGCAATGCCTTGAACTTCAGTCTTGGGACGTCTATATGGTAGAAGATAACTGATCTTTGTGGATGAGAAGAGATAGAGAATTTGTCTGAGAGTAGTTTATGTGGTGTAGTAAGGGCAAACCAGTGTTAGCGTACCATACTTCAACACTCTGGATGGGACGAATTGGGTTCTAGGTTGCATCGCTTGTAGCGGCTTTCAGGATTTGCCTCTAACCAAATCGAGATCTAGATTCTGGGAATCCGGCAAAAATCACGAGCGTGGCTAAGCTGGGTTCTCAGAGCCTACTGTAGAAAACTGTGAGAATATTGTGTATGGTATACAGAAGAGATTGCCTAATTTTTCTCAGTCTATGGTCGTATGTGAAGGATAGGCACTGTTTCACGTATATATACCATCCTCGATGGCGGTGAAACCGTTTCCTCAAATATGGGAGCGCCTCAAGTATGTATTGTGGGTGGCGGACTAGTTGTATATATCCCTTGGGTACTGCTCGAGATTTTCAGTAGTAGGGTGTAGCAATAGAGTCGCGTAGACACTTGCCATGTTGGTGAGGAAGGTGCCAGCTCTACAGGTCAAAAATTGGATTAGATTGAAAGTAGTTGCCCGGTGGATACCGAAACAGCATGAGTGGAAGCAGAGTCCTTTCAATACCTAGTTCTGGCAAGTATATTCGTTTCCTTGTCTTTCTTTTATCAACATCAGCGAATTCAGCCAATATGAATAACATCATCATCAATAACAACAACATTGTTATCAACAATGGGCCAGCGATCAACCAGTTGTAAGTATATCATCCCTTATTTCGATGTAGTGCTTTCGACCATGCAATACTAGTACTGACTTACACTTAGCCAGCCACAATACCCCAGCCGCCGTCAGAGTGAACCATCCAGCACCCGTTCTCAACCTTTCTCGCACCTCCGAGCAGACCTCAATCGCCCCCTCCTCACCCTCTCAGAGCGGTACGTGGACCTTCGACTCCAACTTTCCGAACACACTTGGGAAGACCATACCCACTGATATAACATACATAGCTTGGCCGACGAACCACAAACTTTTTCCGGTCGGGCGTGGGAGGTGATGACACAGTGGTGGCGGTCCGTCCGCGAGAGGTGGAGGGTGATGTAAGTGATACTACTCAGTATTACCTTGGGATAGTAACTAACGCTTTCAAGTCGGAGATGGAAACGCTGGATGGTTTGCCTGACAGTAGTGGGTATTGTGTTTGGAATAGTTGATCACTTCATCCGTTGGTGTAAGCGTTAGCAGGTATGGGACGAGGAGAATATCCACGCACCAGAAACATAAGTATAGTATTTTAGTGTATGGCATTGACCTCATATGCTTGCGTCAATACTTTTGGGATCAGAAATTGATTAAGAAGTCATGATCTGGTTCCAGTACATTATCATAATCTTTGATCTTGCTGAATGTCATCCACCGACCTTCCAAGCCCAGGCAGAATACCGAAGTACCAAGCGACCAGCGCAAGACATCCAACAAAGCCGTAGACACCCAACGTCCAGCCAAGTATAAAATCTCGGTTGCTACCCCCTAACTTCTGGTTCATGATCACCCCATCATCGGCCTTCGAATGTTTCAATCTTCCGTCGGTCATGCCACCTTTCTTTTGACTTTCGGCTCTGTTGACTAGATAGACTGACTTGTGTAGTTGATCTTCGTTGCTTTGCTCCGAGGGGCCAAGAGTGGCTCGGGCATGACGAAGCCTGTGGCGTAGACGTTGGCGTTACCGTTACTGGCTGCAGGCGAATGCAGGGTATCGGGCGCGGCTCCCACTTCAACGTGACTGGCAGTAGAAAACAATACTCCACAGAATAGGAGATTAAAGAATAAGGAAATTATATTCATGCTGTTGACGCGGAGCTCAGAATGGGGTGATGGGTAGGTCTATTGATGCCCGAGCAGTTCTCCTTGACAGCCTGGAGAGGTAGATAACGTCTAAAGCACATGCTCAAGAAATTTTATAGAGAACCTGGAGTTGTTTGTGATTCACGAAGTTGCCACTAGACTAATACTTATCATCACCGAAATGCCTCATTTGACTCTTCCTTATAGCTGACCCTACGTGGTCTTTTTGTAAACACAGACTGCTGTTGCCTGATCATGAACGTCAGCACAACGACGAAATTATAGATGACATCTGTGGAGGCTAGGACACAAGGACTAGGATGGTTTGTGTCCCAGCATATAATGCTGGCTGGTACATCTGGTCGAGGACAGATTATGTGCTACTTCAGTTGTGCCTGCGCACCTTACAGGCCGACACAAACGGGCCAGCCTTCCCAGTGAGCGTTTCGGAAAACTAGACTGGTAGCATATTCGACAAAGACAAACAAAAGTGAGAGAAATCCAGAACAGTATCATACATTCCAACTAACACGATCTATTGATATCTGAGGCACCCAAACGTGTGTGACAGGCCAATCAAGGCCATCTACTCTTTCGTACGCTTCTGCGACGTGAAGGCATCGGATTCAAGCTGCAAGACTCCGAGGGGCAGTGATCACATGGGGATTACGATCCACTGTAGCAGTAGGGAGTGGCAAACCTGGATCCACTTAGCACATACGACTACTGTGGAAACAAACTTCCCTGCTCCACGCCATCTAATCATAAAGTTATCTCCTGCTACTCTCATAGCCTCCAGATTTTCACAAGGGAGAAAGGCGAAATCCTCCTTGATGGCCGTACAAGCAGGGCGAGGTTGGTCTAGCGCGTAGGTCATAAAACTAGTAGGTAAGATACTGGCATGCTCATAGTCTACGATATAAAGGTCGCCTTTGTCTGTAAAAATAAAGTTTCCTTCATAGAGATCCGAATAACAGAAGCATAAATCTTCATTTTGAAAATTGATGCTTAAGCGATTCGTCTCAGGCATATTTGCAAGCTGGTAGACCAAGTGTCAGTCTTGGTATCTCTAGTACTTTAAGAGCAACTTACAGCTTGAACATGATCTTGTAAGGCATCGACTGAGAATACTCGACTGAAGCAACAGCATCTTTGAAGAGGGGATGCCGAATGGTCCCTCCACCTATCGGTCCAGGGGAGGCGTTGTCAGGAACTTCGAAAGAAAGGAACAGCTTAAGTGCTCTAGAAACTTGGTTGAAGTACAGGTCGTGTAAGATATCCTGGTTAAGCAAATCTTTGAGCGTTTGGCCCTGGACGTACTCCATGACGATATATCTTGTAGAAGCTTCTTCTAGCACGCGGTAGATTTTAGGTACGTGGATCCCGATTCGTTCCTGCTCGTGTAGTGCTTCAAGCGCATTGAAGGCGAATTTCTGGCTGGATATTTCTGACTCAACTCCAGACTGTGAACCTGCAATCTTGATGAAAGCAATCGGGGCATTGTGAGAGGGGTACACTACAGTGCGTGCACCATGGCGGTAATATGCTCTGCAAAACTTCAAGATCTCCTCATTTGAAGGAAGCTGCACTGACATGGTGACCGGTGGGCGAGGTGCTGACACTGATCCAAGAGAGAGAAACTGGAAGCATAGTAGTCAAGCACATTTAGTGACGACGCGACGTAGAGTGAGAGAGCGAATAATACAAAACCGGCACTGGCAGAAAATGGCGGTGACCTGTCAAACGCCTTAGCTGCACCAGGAACGCTCTTCTAAATGCACTGTAAAAGTCCACTGAAGCGAGCTCCTAAGTTGCGAAAAGAAGTGAATATTAGTGATCCTTACAGGCTGTGATGCCCTGTAAAGTCACTGAAGCACCCACTGTCTGTTTGAGCTTGGCGGCGTGCCTGTGGGGAGGCGCTTCTAGCAACTAAGCAACGAAGTAAGGGGATACACAATTGCATAGAGAACATCTAAAGCACAGATTCAAGAAAATTTATTAAAAACATAGATTTATCTTATAAATCACGAAGAAGTACTTTCGCCTTGTTACTCTTATTACTAGACATATCTTTATCGTCACAGAACTGGCTTAGTCAACATATTCTGAATGAACATTCGGTGACAAAGTCTTGGCTTGCTCGCGAGGGTGGCTCAACCGCGTCTCGGACTTCGCCCAATTGCAAGGCACAAAGTTCTAGCTTCATGCAAATATGTTTGAAGAGAAGACTAGAATCTCCCATGACATATATTATGGACAAAGAAATTCAACCCTTCTTTCAGATTTTGCAGTGACGAGCCGAGAGGTCTTCCGCTCCACCTCCACCTCCGGATCACCCCGCCCCCACATTTACCCCGAACCCCGGTGTCTCCGGATCCATATTCTTCCTTTTTGGGATCCATATCAACAGCCGCAAGTTTCACATTCCATGGGATTTATCGTTCTTCATGCTCATCATAGAAATATCGTCTCTTTGACAAGCAGCCCCTTACCATCAAAATGCTACAATTGACCCTTCTCACAGTCCTTGTGCCAATCCTTTTATGTATTGGATTGATCAAGGTAGGGATGGGCCACTCTTGAGAGGACTTCACATTAATGCTTTCAGTTCATTCATTACAGCCTTACTGATCCACTAAGCAAAATCCCTGGACCTCGACTCAACCGCTACACAAATGTAGCCTTGAAACTTCAAACTATGCGTGGACGGAGAGTTCACTACATCCATGAACTGCACTCAAAGTATGGCCCAACCGTTCGTATTAGTCCAAGCGAAGTCGCTATATCAGACTTGGCTTCTACCCGCGAAATTCACCGTATTGGCTCAGGGTATCTCAAATCTGAATGGTATGCCAAATTTACTGAGGAGAGCGAGGAGTCCCTAGGTATCTTTGCGATGATCGATGCCAAGCAGCATGCAGTACGGAGACGACTGTTCTCGGCAGCTTTTTCTCAAGCCGCATTGCTTCAATGGGATGATGTACTTCAATACAGAACGACTCTTGTGATCCAGAAAATCAAAGAGCAAGCGATGAGTAGAGGCGGTGCAGATATATTCTCGTGGTTTACATTCATGGCAACCGACATCATCGCCGAGCTCGGGTTTGGCGAAAGCCTGCACAGCCTAGAACATGGAAAGGTGATCTACCCCAAGTTCTTTGAGCATGTAATTGACTTGTGGGTACGGGCCTTGAATGCATAAAAGTTGACGATGAATGCAGAAATCAAGCTTCTCCGAGGATCTTGAAAAGGTCATGATGTTTTCTGGCCTTCGCTCAGAATTAGGCTTTGTCGCAACAATTCTATCCCATCTCCCAATCCCAGCAGTCCAATTCTGGCTTCAATCCGCGAAAAGAATAGCGGCTTACGGTACAGAGGCAATAGCAAAGAACAAAGCACTTGCAGATCGTGGAGAGACCAAAGACACGCTGTTCACTAAGATGCTCAGGGAATCAGATGAGAAGACTGGAACCCTGTCAGATGCTGACATACAGCGGGAAGCCGGCAATCTGATCGTTGCTGGAAGTGATACTACAGCTGTGACACTGACATATCTGGTGTGGGCGGTCTTGAAGCATCCCGAGATCAAACAAAAGCTGTTGGCAGAAGTCAGCAATCTTGGCAATAACCCGAGCAGCAAAGACACAAATGCTCTGCCCTACTTGACAGCTGTAATCAAGGAGACTTTGCGCCTATACGGAGCTGCGCCGGGTTCCTTGCCTCGTACTGTAAGTGTTGGTAGCTTTTTCATCCTTTCGATCCGTATTTCTAGTCGCCGTATTCCAGTATTTCATTCTAGGCTTTCCTGACTATGATGCTCAGGTACCAAGGGAAGGTCGAACCCTGGGATCCTACTTTATCCCGGAAGGAACTACCGTCAGCACCCAGGCTTACACACTACACCGAGATGCAAGAATATTCCCCGAGCCTCTTCAATTCAGACCTGAAAGATGGATAGAGCCAACTCAACAAATGAAAGACGCGTGGATGCCTTTTGGAGGAGGCTCTCGAGGTATTTAAAATTTCTTGCTTCCAAAGCATACGTTACTGATAAATCTAGTTTGCATTGGACTTCACCTTGCACAGGCCGAATTGACCCTTGCAGCTGCGAAGTTCTTCAAGGAATGCTCAAGCGCCACAGTCAGAACTCGTGATGAAGATATGGAACAAGAGAATTATTTCCTTGTTGCGCCAACGGGGCATAAATGCGAGGTTGTGCTTGGAAATTTGTAAGGCTCCGCTGTATATAGGTAAAAGAGATCCGGGGTCGTTGTCCATTCGGGTAATGATACACCCCCCCCCCTATTCTCCTATCCCCCCCCCCTATGGGGCCAACTAAACCCGATTAAAATATGAAGCTCGAACCTCAAAAAATCGTCAACGTAACTCAGATCACAACAATTCAACTCGAATTTATCAAGTAAGGGCGCAATGCCCGAGCCCCGGAGCTTGCGTAGGGCCGTGAGGGAGTAAGTCCCTTACGCAGTAGGCACAAGCCTTATAAAAAGATAGGTAAAATTTTGGATGCCGAGCGCAGCGGACATTCAGGAAACAGAGGATTTCAATTGCGTTCTGAAGGAATAAAAATAATCCAGCGCCGGTGGGACTCGTAGAACTTGAGTGGTTGAGTACTTATCGGATGCCCCATAGGGGGGGGGATAGGAGGATAGGGGGGGGGTGTATCAATACCCGTCCATTCCAAGGTTCGAATATTCTGGAAAAAGTTTATATATGCTTATGCATGGACTGGGAATATTTCCACAACGACAGTATGATATATATTGGCAGTATGCCTCACAGTACTTACTCGAAGTCACTCCCCTATCCGACACGAACAAATTATTTCGCTTATTAATTACATTGTTATAACCTTTCACTTCAGCCGAGTTAAGTTAATCATAAGGCTTCTTGCACGAGATAGGGTTTTGAGAGTTCCGAGTCAATCCCTGAGAGTTTCGAGTTATTTTCTAAGCTTAAAATCAAAGTTAAGTATTGAATTTACAGTATCAAAAGACAATGGCCAGTCGCAAACCCCTAAGGAGACTTTGAGCGTAGCACGGAGCTAGATGTGATGGACTGATCATGATAAGCGAGTCACGTAGGTAAGGCTAACGTCGTAAGGTTGTGAGGCTAGAGTTATATAGCGAACCTAGGACTAGCCTAGTTCACTAGCAGCTATATCCTCCTTACTTATTCTCGAGGCTCCTTAGGAACCTCTTCTTCTCGCTATCTTTTCTACTTTATATTATAGCTATTAATAAACCTTTATTATACTATTATATTAGAAAAGACTAACCTTACTTATAAAGGTCCTAATATCTACTTTTACTAAATTCCTTAAGTATTTTTCAGGTATAGTTAAGTTGTATCTTTAGCCCTCTTTTTTCTACTTTACCTCTTACACTTTATTATTTCCTTAAGCACTTTCTAAGTATAACTAAGTCGTATTTATAACTTAGGTACTATCTCTTACTTTTTATTTTTATACTTATACTTCCTTATAAGTAGTCTTAATCTTTTCTAAAAAAGTAATAGAATATAATATAGTATTCCTCCTGTTATTAAACCTACTACTTTACTAATACTAAGGGAAAGAAATCCGCTTTTAACCTCTTCTCTCTTATATATTACCTCTTATAAATGTAATAGTAGAGAGAAGAATAATATTATTCTCTTAATCTCCTATAGTAATACTATATCTCTTAAGGAGAATAATCCTTAGGACTAATAAGACTACTCTTAGGAGGAACGTGCTACTCTTATACTAATAGTTAGAATTATAAAGAGCTCTAAGGAACTTCAGAGACTAGCTAAGTGTAACGGTCCGGTATTTACTCGCTGTAAATACAGAACTGTTACACTTTGAGCACCTTCTTATCAGAGGTACCGACTCACGAAGATAACATATCCTCTGTTAAAGGATCGTTAAACGACTACTCGGCTCCTACTAAGGTCTTCGACTTAAAGAATATACCTAAGATCGCTGCCCCGGATCTCTATAACAGAGACCGATCTAAGCTTAGAGTATATCTTACGCAAGTTAAGCTTTATACGGGCTTTAACAGTTACTAGTTCGCTATAGAGACTAATAAAGTCCTTTAGGCTTTGTTCTTTCTCCGGGGATCTGCTTTCAACTAGATCGAGACCTTCCTCTTAGACTATATTTAGAACTGAACTAAAGATAGGAGAGTCTTTACGGTAATAACTAAGGAATCCTAGAAGATCTTTATAACCTTCAAAGGTTTCGAGTATAAGATTAACCGTGTCTTCGGCGATATTAATTAGAACTATACCGCTGAACGGAATATCTAGAACTTAAAGCAGGTTAGGTTAGTGACCACGTATACTATCGCCTTCTAGTAATTCACGAATTAGACTAGCTAGAATAACGACGCCCTTCGAGTATAGTACTATAAAGGGTTAAAAGATAGAGTAAAAGATAAGATAGTAAGATCGGACGCGCCTACCGACTTATAAGAACTTATCGAAATAGCTATTAAGATTAATAACTAAAACTATAAGAGGGCACTCGAGAAGAAAGGCTAATACTACTCCGGAATATATATATACTAAGGAAGAAGGGGTAATAATAAGAAACTATTCTATTTTTAGGAAATAGAACTTAACGTGACGTTCCGGAAGCTAAGTTATTAAGGAAAGCTACGTAGCAGCAGGCTATCTAAGAAAGTTATGAGTAAGTAACGAGAAAAGAAGCTATACTTCGAGTGTAGCTTTCCTAGTTATATAGCTAGCTCTTATCGATAAAAGAAGTCGTGGATAGATAAGAAATATACTAACGTAATAGGATATGGCTCTTATAATAAACTAATACGATAACTTACTACGACGTATTAATATATAACTATAGATAAGCTCAAGGAGAATCATATCTATACCTAGTTAAGCGATTCTAACGATAGTGAGTGAGATTCCGCGAGTGTTATAGATTAGCTTAAGTAAACTGTCGTTAGCACGCCCCCTGAGGACTATATATATTAAGATAACGATAGCTCTAGGCTAGATAATAATATAGAGCTAATACTAAGTGATAATAAGGAGGAGGCCTAGGAACCCGAGTAGACTCCAGAACTAGGGCTACCTTAACCTGAACTCTTAAGACTAAGAGTAAGTGAAACTTGGGAAGTTACCTAAAGAGAAAAGAGCTTATATCAAGTTAGCTATAATACTCGCTACTGGACTAATATAGCTACTAGGGTTACTTATTAAGAACTAGGCCTTGTCAGCTTAAGGGGTTTACTATAGGGGGTAAGGTACGAAGTAGTCTACCGGGACTATAAGCGTATCAGATAAAGAATAGCCGGCAGCTAGGAAGGACTGATAACCTTTATATAGTATTTATTACTCTAGAATACCGTTATTCTTAATACTAGCGCGCTACTAGAGGTAGGCAAGGAATAGGAAATCATAGCTAAGAACTAATATAATAGGATATAAGTCTATATCGATAATAACAGCTAGTACTATTACAAGATATATAACCTAGTAACATACACTAAACTCGGAATAGGGCTTATATATAAGGTTAGCCTAAGCTATAGTAATCGAAGGGTATAGGAAAGTGTCCTCGACTATAGTATATATTAGGAATATTTCTATATACGGTAACCTACTACTATTAGAGATAAATATCTTATGTTAGAAGTTAAAATTAAGAGAGTTAAGCTTTAGGTAATAGTAGACTCTAGGGCATAAGGGAACTTCATATCTCCTACTATTATACTTAAGCACTACCTGTTAATTAAAGTAAAGGATAAGGGATACTATCTAGTACTAGTAGATAATAAGGTTGCCTCTGATAGACTAATCGAGGTCTAGACTACTCTAGTCTATATAGGTATCGCCGGATACTCTGAAATAATCTAATTCGATATTATTAGGATTAGAAGGTATAATATTATCCTAGGGCTACTATAGATAGAAAAGTATAATCTTATTATCGATTAATAGATAGGAAAACTTAAGTTTAGTTATTACTAAGACTACTATTATCCACCGGGAATAGAAGCAGTAAGTATTCAAGAGGTTAGCGCTACTTCTAAGGAAGAGCTCGGATACTAAGATAAGGGTCTACTAATAAAGGATATACTATTAGTATATAAGAAGTTTACAGCACTGTTTAAGGAGGAACAAGGCATTAAGGCCTTACTAAAACACTAGGACTACAATTATCGGATCGAGTTAGAACTAGGTACTAAACTAATATTCTAACTACTTAGGGAATATTCCGCGATAGACTTAATAACAATTAAGTAATATATTAATAAAAACCTAGTGAAAGGATTTATCTAAGAGTCCAAATCTCTATAGGGGAGTAACGTCTTATTCATAGAAAAGAAAGATAGTAGATAATAAATATATATCAACTACTATCGATTAAATAATACTATAAAGAAAGATTGTTATACACTACTATTAGCCAAGGAGCTACGGGATAGACTCGTTAGAGCTAAGATTTTCACTTAGCTTAACCTACGAGGAGTGTATAACCTCGTTAGAATAGCTAAGGGAGAAGAAGAAAAGATAGTATTTCGCACTTGTTTCAGTTACTATAAGTATATAGTTATACCCTTTAGCTTAACTAATACACTAGCTATATTTCAGCGTCTAATTAATAATATTTTACGGCTTTACTTAGACGTAACGTGTATATACTATTTGGACGATATACTAGTCTACTCTAAATCAGAGGAGTAACATATGAAGGATGTTATAGCTATTCTCTAGAGGCTAGAGGACGCTTACCTATTACTTAAACTAGAGAAGTGTAACTTCCACGTGGATAAGGTTATCTTCCTAAGCTATATAGTTACTACCGCAGGATTAGCTATAGATCCTAAAAAGATTAAAGTAATTATTAAGTAGATAGGGCCCACGAATATTAAGGAAGTATAATTATTCCTCGGATTTACTAACTTCTACAGGCGATTTATTAAAGACTACTTGAAAATCGCTAGGCCACTTATAGAGTTAACTTATAAGGATAAGGAATTCTACTAGTCCGATAGTACATGAAAAGCGTTTAAGGTACTTAAAGCGGCTTTTATCACAGAACTAGTACTCACTTCCTTCACCCCTGATAAAGAAATACATATAGAGATAGATTCTTCGGACTACGCTATTAGAGCTATACTTAGCTAGCTAGGCGAGGACGGAAGATAGTAACTAGTTGCTTACTATTCGCGGAAACTATTACTAGCAGAACTTAACTATAATATATATAACAAAGAGTTGCTAGTAATTATAGACGTAGTACGCGAATAGAAAGTCTACTTTAAGGGCGCCGCCTATAAAGTACAGATCCTAACGGACTACAAGAATCTTATTTACTTTACAACTACTAAAGAATTGAACTAACGCTAGGTTCGATAGTATAAAACACTCTCTACTATTAAACTTTGAATTTCTTATATTAAGGGAACGGAAAACACTAGAGCTAACGCTCTAAGTAAGAAACCAGAATATCTTGTAAATAAAACTCATGAATCCTACACCGTACTACGGAAGGATAGTGATTCGCTAATAGTTAATTACTGATAGCTAGCCTTAATAGGCTAAGTCGCTAAGAAAATCTGGAGGGGCTATACTAACGACCTGGTTATAGCTGAATAGAAGAAGCAGCTAGGCGAAGGATTCTCTTTTACCTTAGACGGCACGCTTCTGTACTAAGGACGAATCTATATACCTACTAGGGATAGGATTAAATTTGTTATATATTAGTATAGGCTGCCCGCTTATAGACACTAGGGGGTAGCTAAGATACTGTCTAGGCTATCCAGGGAATACTACTTCCCAGGTATAAGGAAGGTAATTAAAGACGTAGTAGCGTCGTGCGATATATATATCCGGAATAAGGTATTATACTATACTCTATATAGGCTTATAAAGTCACTAATAATACCACCTTACCTATAGAAATTAATCGCTTTAGATTTCGTAGTTAAGCTATTACTCTTGAAAGACTTAGTTATAGGAATCGTATATAACTCGATCTATGTGATAACGGATAAGTTTATAAAGTACGTGTATATAGTACTAGTACTTAGAACATAGGACGCGCTTATAATAGCGTAAGTATTCCTTAGAACAATCTTCGTAAGCTATAGAATACTAGATAAGATTATCTTAGATAGAGATAAGCTCTTTACCTTGAAGTTCTAGAAAACTCTTATCACGCTCTTAAGAATAAAGCAGAAAATATCAACTGTATTCTATCCTTAGACTAATATATAGACAGAACGAATCAACTAGATAATAGAGACTTATCTTCGGTGTTATATGAACTATAAGCAGGACGACTAGGTGTAACTACTCCTACTTGCCTAGTTTATATATAATAGCGCGGATCAAGAGACTATTAGAGTATCGCTGTTCTACGTGAATTATAAGTATAATCCTACAGTATACAACCTACTAATAGCCGGTTAAGGTACCGCGCAAGAAGCTATACTATAGGCAGGTGAGCTTAAATAGCTCTATAAAGAATTATCAGCTGATATTCTCTTTATCGCGCAGAGATCTACGATCTACTATAATAGAAAGCGTAGCATAGGACTAACACTTAAGGAGGGGGATAAAGTCTACTTACTTAGAAAGAATATCGCAACTAAAAGACTAAGTTATAAATTAGATTATAAAAAGCTAGGACTATTCAGGATTACTAAAGTCAAGGGACTAGTTAATTATTAACTAGCTCTGCTAAAGATAATAAATATCTACTTAGTATTCTATATATCTCTCCTTGAACTAGTACCGCTAGGAGTACCGCCTGCTCTTATCATCGAAATATAACCGGTTAATCTGAACGCCGAATACAAAGTAGAGGCTATCTTCAACTATTAGAACTACTACAGTAAAACACGATATTTAATTAAGTGGAAGGGGTACTTATAATTAGAAAACACCTGGGAACCTAAGTCTAATCTCTATTACCCTAGGTTACTGCGAAGTTTCTATCGACGAAACCCAGGTCTTCCTAGAAGGAGTTCCTAAAGTCAGGCAGCGGTTTATTAACTAGGTGGAACTCAGAGGAGTCGCCGGTAGGCAGCGGTGTAAGTAGCTAAGCGGTAGAAGCTTGCTTCTCTCTCTCTACTACTTCCCGCGCCTCCGCTTTCTCTACTCTTTCTTTTACCTTAGCCTCGTCTAACTTATCTAGAGTTCTTAGATTACAACGAAGTATTTCCCTCTCTCGCTTACGAAGCTCGGCTTAGCACTACTTAAGCTCGCGGACGCGAGCTAAGCTAGCTATAGCTACCTCGAAGGCTATATCTCTCTTAAACTTCAGGCGATCTTCCTCTATACGAAGACTTTAGAGGTTATCAATAGAAACCTAAAGAGTATTGTATTTCATACCGCGACAGATATACTCCCTATACCTCTAGGACTTCTTATTCAGGACTACGTAATTGCGATAGTAGCGAATACAATTAGAATATAGTATACTAGGCGAGCCGTAGGAGTTGATCGTTTTAGTAAGTACTATTCTTTATTTATATTTAGTAGTTTTAGAGGATATAATGAAAGAAGAAGACGGCTATAGGTTATTATCAGTATTTCCTTTAGTATACTTAAGCGTGGGGACTACGCTAGGCAA
This sequence comes from Cadophora gregata, assembly GCF_030347475.1. Classification (NCBI taxonomy): domain Eukaryota; kingdom Fungi; phylum Ascomycota; class Leotiomycetes; order Helotiales; family Ploettnerulaceae; genus Cadophora; species Cadophora gregata. Next base: position 1,783,070 of record NW_026695933.1, on the reverse strand, counting down.
GAAGGGGGATAGTGTTATGAACGCACTTAGAAGGAGTATCACGTGTATCTTAGCCCTGAGGCTCGGTAGTATTACTGTACAGAGAAGCTAAGAACTAGGAATGAAATCACGGGACTATATATCACGTGATAGTATAGAGCTTTTAGAACTATAGGATCCAAGGTTCCTAGAGCCTGGGATCATAGGACTTATAGGGATCTAAGGCTAACGAAGGTTCTATATAAGACTAGCATATCTACTATTAGATAGGAGCTTTGTACTTAACTTCAAATAGTATTCTGATACTTAGTAACTATCTTCTTATCTACGTGATACACTTACCTCTCGATTATTAGAGATCAACTGTAGCCTTCTGTATTTACAGCGAGTAAATACCGGACCGTTACACTAAGCACTAGGAGAAGTAAGATAAAAGCTTTTATAAGATACTAGAGATACTTAAGAACTTAACTTCTAAGTCTAAGAAGTCTAAGTTATTAAGCTCTTAATAGTAAACTCTTAACCTAAGGGATAGTAATAACTCTAATAATAGTAGATCGTCTAGAGATAACTAAGATAACACCTTTTAGGTATTAGTAGAGCTTACTTTTACTTACTAAAGATACTATAAGAGACTCTTACCTGAATTACGTATTAAAAAGTTCTCTAGTACCTCTAATAGCTTAGAATAGTATACTTAGTTCGCCTCTATAATAAGTAAGCTAGATATTAATACTAACTACTACTTAAGTAAGAAGGCCTAATAAACTATAGTATATAACTATACTAAGAGCGACGCCTAGAGTTATCTACTCTCTTACTTCGAAGTTAGTACTATAGACCTTTTTATAAATACTAAGGAAATACTTAGCTACCTTAGTAGTATCTATAGTAACGCCTTTAAGTAATAAGATACTAAGATAGCTTTAAATAAGCTCTAAATAGTAACTAGTAAGTTATTTACTAAGTACTACCTGAAGTTCTTAAAGCTTATTTAGGATACCTATATCTTATTCACTAAGAGCTTTACTACTTACTTTTATAACTCCTTATACCTAGCTCTTAAGGATTAGGTAGTCTATAAGTTCACTTCTAATAGAAGTTTCTAGGACTTTATCTTTATAGTAGATTTCTTAGATAAGGAGGTACACTAAACTTAGGAATAATATCAGCAGATTATAATAACTACTTAAGCTCTCGCGCTAGTAGTTCGCCTCTTAACCTCTACTTTCCTAAAAAGAGGCTTAGTTACCTTTCTACCTTCTAATAGCGTTCCTATCCTTACTACTCTAACTCTAGTAGTAGCTACTTTAAAAGCGATTCTCTCTTCTCTTAAAGTAGTCACGTGCTATAACTGTAAGAAAACAAGCTATATTACTAAGAATTACTCGGAGCCTTATATAATAATAGTTATAGAAGTTAAGGTACTAGAGAAGTACTTTAGTATTAGTCTTTTCTCTAATAAGAAAGTTAATAACTCAGAGGAAATTCCCTTAGACTCGGAAAACTTAGAACCTTAAGAGAAGACTCTTTCTTAAGGTAGATACTTAATCTTAAGGAGATTAATATATATTAGTTAATAGGTAATAAAAGTTTTATTATCTCTTATATATTATTTTATAATAGTATTAGAATTATATTACTTATACTTTCTAACTCTAGAGCAGGCGATTTCGCTTTTATTAATACTTACCTTACTAAAGACTTTATAAGGAAATTTAGTATAAAACTTACTTCTCTACTTAACCTTATATAAGTGAAAAGCTACGACGGATAAGCTAATAATATCGCCTCTTATATAATTCTTCTAAACGTTCTAATCGACTAATATATTTAGAAGGAGATCCTATTTATTCTCTTAGATCTTAGGAATTATAAGATTATTTTAGGATAGACTTAGATAGCTTACTTTGATATTTAGTTAAATATAAAGGACTATTATCTCGTTTAGCTATATAATAAGGATATTCTCGTAGTCCTCCCTTGTTTAATTCCCCTCTCCTAGGATACCTTACGATTATTAGACTTATCGTAGATATAAGTAACTAACTAATAAGATATATTCCGATATTAAGTAGCTATAGATACGAAGGACGCTCTAAGACCCTTCCCCTACTAAATAATAGTTTAGATAATAAGGGACATAGGAGAATCTGCCCTTATAAATATATTATCTACTAAATCTTGATACTTATCCTTTTCTTCTTAAAGATATTATATGATAAAGCGAGAGGACTAGAAGAAATACTATTAGTTAGAAAAGGAACGAGACTAATAACACTAAGAAAATTAGAGGATTATCTAAGAGCCTTTTACCCTGACTTATAATAGCTAGGTATAGGACTTAATTAGATAGATAGAAAAGGAACTACACGACCTTACTTTATATAAACCTCCTATTATAGTTCTAAAGGATATAGTATCCCCTTATTAGTACTCTACTAAGAAAGGGAAGACCCCTTTAAAGATAGATATCGCTGAGATTAATACTATAGTATTCTACTATATTCTATAGCTCCCTAGATCGGAATTCTTTATAGTAACGCTAAACGAAATTAATAAGGTAATTAACTAGGTAGCTTAGAAAGCTAAGTTATAGAGTTCCTCTGAACCTAAGGAATTATATAAGGATATCTTAGATAAGAAGCTCCCCTGCTAGTATAAAGAGTTCGCTAGCGCCTTCTTAAAAACAATTACTAACTCTTTACTAGACCTTATCCCGGGCTTAGACTATAAGATTAAACTAGAAAAGGATATTAACTATAAGTACAGTCCCTTATACTAATAGAGTAAAGCAGAGCTCTAAGTAATAAAGAAATACTTAGAGGAGAATCTAGATAAAGGCTTTATTATCCTAAGCTATATCCTATTTACTTATCTAATTCTCTTTATAAAGAAGCCTAATAAGAGCTTACGATTTTATATCAACTATTAAAGATTAAATAAGATCACCCGGAAGAATAGGTATCCCCTACCTCTTATTAATAAGGTATTTACTCAGTTAGAATAAGCTAAGATCTTCACTAAGATTAATATCTAGAGTATATTCTACTAGATTCGAATAGACCTTATATCTAAGGAATATACTACTTTCTACACTTAATATAGGAGCTATAAGTATAAGGTGATACTATTTAATCTAATAAACAGCCTAGCTACGTTCTAGTGGTATATGAATAATATACTCTTTAACTACTTAGATGATTTCTATACTACGTACTTAGATAATATTATTATCTATTTAAACGACCCCTTAGAATATGAGGTACACGTTAAGAAGGTCCTATAACGCTTATAATAGTATAGGCTTCCTACTAATATTCGGAAGAGCGAATTCTATATTAAGAAGATTAAGTTCCTCGGCTTTTATATTATTACTAAAGGAATTAAGATCAACTCTAAGGCGATAGTATACGTGAATAATTAAGAACCCCTTATAATAGTCCGGGGTATCTAGTTATTCCTAGGGTTCTATAACTTCTACTAGAAATTTATCCTTAACTATAGTAAAGTCGCTAAACCGCTAGTAGAACTTACTAAGGCCTTAGTCCTATTTAAGATAACACTTACTTAGCTAACTATATTCTAAGCTTTAAAAGAGGCTATTCTATCTCCTACTTATCTTAAGTATTATAATACGTTATATAAAACACGGATCGAGACTAATACCTTAGATAAAGTAATCTTAAGAGTACTATCGTAGAAGTATAGTAATAGTTAGTACTTAGTCGTATTTTTATCGAAGATAATAAACCCTACTGAACTTAACTACGATATCTATAATAAGGAAATACTTACTATCGTGTGTTCTCTTACTTACTAGAGAGTAGAGCTAATATCGTAAACAGGATACTAACGTTTCTAGGTATTCTTAGATTATAAAGCGTTAGAATACTTTATAACTACTAAGAAGCTTATAAGATAATAAGCCTATTAGTTAGAGATCCTAGTAGACTTCTACTTTACTATTATATACTACTTAAGAAACTAGAACGCTATAGCAGATATACTATCGCGAAGGGAGTAAGATATTAATAAGTAAATTAAGATAAAAGACGAATTATATACTCGGACTCTAATCTACTTAAGCTAGCTAGACTTATATATTCTAAAGGAACTAAAGAAGCTCTTAGACGTGTACTACTTAGCTCTAGTTAAGTTTAAGCTAGATAATGAAACTAATCTAATTATAGAGCTTATTTATATTAATTAAATATACGAAGCTCTAATAGTTCAATAGGAAGAATTAAAAGAGCTTAATTTATAGTATACTTTCCGGGAAGATAGCCTACTCCTATTTAAAGGTTAACTATAGATCCTAGATATAGATAATTTATATATATAACTTATCTAATATATTTATAACTAAATCTCTATAGCTTATCTTAAGAAGACTAAGATATTCAGCTTACTCCGCACTAAGTACTACTAGCCTAGTATACTTAAGGATATAGCTAGGTTCATATTAAACTACTTAGCTTATAATTATATGAACTATTATTAAGATAAGATACTAGGGTACCTCTACTCTTTACTAATCCCTAACTGCCTATAGTAACACTTAACTATAGACTTTAAGAGTATACTAAAAAATAAGTTTAAGTATAATTCTATACTTATTATAATAGACTATTTCTCTAAAGAAGTAACGTTAATCTCTTATTTCTCTACCTATATAGCTCGCGACTTAATATAACTATTTATCTCTAACTACTAGAAGTTTAATAGGCCCCCGGAAATAATAGTATTAGATAAAAGCTTATAGTTTATCTCCTTCTTCTAGAATAAGTTCTACTATATCTTTAGTATTAAGGTTAAGCTCTCTACTACCTACTATACTTAGATAGATAATTAGATAGAGATTATAAATTAATACTTAGACTAATATCTCTAGCTTTTTATTAACTACTACTAGGATAACTAGTCTAAACTCCTATTAATAATAGACTACACTTAGCTAACTCTCTTACACGAGTCTCTAGGAATATCCCTATACTAGTTAAAGTACAGGTATAAGCTAAGGACTAGTTAGGATTAGGATAAGCCTTAGCTAGAGGTCGAATAAACAGTTACTAAGAAGCTGAATATCGCTAATATATAGGCGTTTACTTGTTATTACGAATAGGTCTAAAGGAAAGCCTAAGAGTTCCTTCGCGACTAATAGAAAAAGAAGTAATATAACATGAATAAGTCACGCTAGGAAGTTAACTAAGAGGTAAGCGATTCTATATAAGTAATAATAAGAAACTAGAAGATATACCGCCTAAAGAAGAAGCTAGACAATTAATAGGTAGGCTTATTTAAGGTCCTTAGAAAAGAAAGCTACTTATTCCGCTTAGACCTCTTAGCTTTAGTTAAGGTCTACCTTATATTCTTTACAGATAAGCTTTAGTAGTATAATAATAACCTATTACTTAGATAAGTATTATAGGAATAAGAACTTATCTAAGTTAATATCGAATAAGAATAGAAAGTCTAAGATATCTTAAGAGTATACTTTAAATAAGATAGGACTCTATAGTACTAAGCTAAATAGAAGGGACTTAATCTTAACTCTAAATTCTACTCTACCGGAGACTTTATAACTTATTTATATAAACTTTAGGATTTTTATCAGGCTTACCTTATAGAACTAGGACCGCTTAAGCTACTCCCTAAATAGTTAACCGCTTAGGAAGTAGAGGATAATAATATATATAACAGACTAGTAGATAATACTATTATATCTAAGGTAAATCATAGGAAATTTTTTCACGGCTTAAAGATAAGCTTTCCTTAGAGGGGGAGGTAATATAATAGACTAATCACGATAGGCGAGTCACGTGAATAAGGCTAATATCATAAGGCTACAAGGCTAGAGTTATATAGTGAACCTAGGACTAGCCTAGTTTACTAGTAGCTATATCCTCCCTACTTATTCTTAAGGCTCTTTAGGAACCTCTTCCTCTCGCTATCTTTTCTACTTTATATTATAGCTACTAATGAACCTTCGTTGTGCTGTTACACTAGAACGATGAATGTATCTTGATATAAAGGCAGAAAGGGCTAGCGAAGTCGGAATCTCTTGCCTCTACATGGCGCTGGCTATTAACTGGTCTATTAGTTATAGATCAGGCTAAAAGAGTACGTAAACAGCGAAATTAACGCGTTCAAGCACCTCTCTCTTCTTTTTTCAAGTTATTATAAAGAAAAGGCTTAAGACGCGATTTTCTCGCCTACTAGCTCACTAGAGCTCTCTTAACGACTTAGATCTGAACATAGATATATTAAGATAAGACTAAGGTCTTATAATTAACTTTAAGTTGCTAAAAAATATATAATCTAGAGACTAAAAGACCTTCTTTTCAGATATAACATAAATCCAGTCTTCTTTTAACACGCTGAGTTATATGTTAATAAAGCTAAAGGCTATAACCTGCGATCAGTTTAACTAAAAACATATAAATGCTTAAAATAAGAGAATTACTAGATAGAGGCTTTAGAACCTCTAGTGATAGAGGCGAAGTGATAAGAAAGGGCCTATAGAGGTATAAAACAGAGGTAAGAACAGATAAATCAAGGTTTATAACCACTAGAATAATATACTCTTTGTAATAGCACGGTTTAGCGTTAGCTAGCACGTGAGCGAAATAACCACGGATCAGGTGATAACCTCTCTATTAGCGCGAATATCAAGCTGAGGAGCCTTCGATTCTGTGGAGGGCGCTCGAGCCTATATAGACAAATTCACCGGGCTATTCCCGATTAGGCCTAATTACATTTGACGTAAAGCTTGACGTAAACTCCTATAGTAGCGTAGAGCTATTTCCTCTTGCGTATAACTAAGTGGGTAACTGTCGGTAAACCCCTTCCAAGTTGACCGAGCTCTACCGAGTCTTACCGAGCTCTAGACTCTTCCTAATCGGGTATAGTAAAGAAGTGGTTACCACTACCTTTACACTCTTGAACTAGAATCGGAGATCCTAGTCATATAAAGTACAAGAGTTCGACTCTAGTCCTTAGGGAGACAGTTTTATAAGGTTTAAGGGAATAAAAGGGGGGAGGAACTAGGACTTAATATCAGAGGCTTATTTAGAGGATAGTACTTGCAGGTAAGTACATAGATAGTATTAGAATATGGAGGGATTCAGGCCAGATATCACGTGCACCGCTAGGCCAAAGACAGCTTAGTCAGGGGCACTTGACTCTTTATATACTACAGCTCCTTCTGTAGATAGTTCTGCGAGGCTTACAACTTGTGGCAACTGAACCCGTAGTAGAGCAGAGGAGTTAACTACAGTCAACTCTACCGTCCAATACAAACAGTCTCACCCACTGTTGTCTAGCCTTCCTCACCCAGCCCCGTGAATATGCTATGCAGTAGGCCACACCTTTCAAAAGATAGGGCAATTATATACTTAGTCTTATATAGGGGAGAGCTATTTGAGTTACTATTAAAAACTAGCTGTAATATAGAGTTTATAGTGCCTTTTAAAGGTATTAAAGAGACTAAACAGAGAAGAGTATAGTTAGTTACTATATGTAGACTCTAAGGAGTTATAGCTGTACAAATTTCTGTATATAGTACGTCTACATAGCGCTTTTAGCAGCTAGAAAGACTATGGAATTCCAAAAAAAAAAAAAAAAAAAAAAAAACAAAGGCAGAAAGTCTCGGGTGCATTGCCGTCGCTGAACGTCGACAGTATCCCCTGCATCTGTAGTAAAATAGTTCCATGGTAACCGCACATCCGAGTGAGCTGTGCGAGTCGAGTCGAGAAAATCATTCTGCTGGGCGCAGCCAATCAAGAAGATTCAACCTAGTTAAGGATGCAGGCACTTCCGTTCCGACAGGTCACTCAAGCACGTCTTGAGGTATTTACGGTTCCCCTTCCATGGCGTCGTAACCTTCGGACGGCAGAATGATGGGTAAACCTTAAAGAGTGGTGCTCGTCGGCTCCCACGTTACGCGCCACCGATCAGAGCAGGAAAGTCAAATGATAGACGAACCCATCTATGCTCATCCTGCAATTAAGCTTAGTGTCCCTGCAGACGTGTCATGAGATTTACAATTACCCCCGGCAACCACGTTAAAGGGTGGAAACAGCAATTTTGAGCTGCTTCTTCAACGGCAAATGAACATTCTCGTGGTCCTCTGTCAACATACCTAAATTAAAATGCGTTAATCCTTGCCCCATTTAAAATAGCTCAAATCCCTTCCTTTCAGGCTTTCAGGTATAAAATCAAGGCAGGGAGTCTCCACCGATTTACTTTGGTGCGGGGTTGTACGAGAGGGGGATCTCCTCCGCAAGGTGGGGAGTGACAACTTGCTAAGAAAAGTTAATTTCGCTTGCTCTTCTCAATTTCTTGTGCTGCCTACCTATATGCCAGTGTGGTTCGGCCGTCGGTGTTGAAAGTGTTCCGAGAAGAATACGGCTCGATGAGAGCGGATTTGGGTGGAATCTCTGGAAGTGTACGAAGGTACCATACATTTCGTTTAAGTTTATAAATGACAAGCTTCCTGCACTTTGTTTGAAGGTATCACACTCAATCGAGCCGCAGACGCCAAAGTCACTCGGACACAACAGCTTCTTCAAGCACAAATATGTTGAACACTTTTCTTACTTTGTTTCTGTTCCTGGGAGGCACGGTGGGACTGAAGACGGTCAAGAAGGATGTTGTGATCATTGGCGCTGGGTCTTCCGGCGTTTACACTGGAATTCGACTCATAGATGAAGGGAAAGACGTCGCAATCATCGAAAGTTCAAACTCCATTGGGAGCCATGCCAATACATACTACGATCCAGTTACGGGAAACCCGATCAATGTTGGAGTTCAATCTTTCCATAATACTACCGTTGTCCGGGACTATTTTGCAAGACTCAACGTCACCGCCACCTCATACACTTACCCTCAGTGGCCAACCGTGAACGTGGATTTTAGCACGGGAAAACCTGCGATAAACTATACATCCCCAAGCTTTCCAGACATCGTCGCAGGTTTCCAGGCCTTTAGGGATGTTGTTGCAGCAAACTACGCCTACTTAGATCACGGATTCCACTTACCAGATCCAATTCCGGAGGAGCTTTTCCTGCCATTTTCCGAATTTGCCAAAAAACATGGATTCGAGGTTATTCTCCCAAGCATAGCGGTTTTCATTCAGCCAATCGAGTTATGGAACGAACCTACCCTCTACGTTATCAAGAACTACGGTCTTCAATCTATTGAAACATACCTCGGAAGTCTCGCCGGGGCCGGAGTCTTCAAACCGGATGATGTGAATGAGATCTACACCAGTGCGGCGGAGATCCTCGGAAGCAGAGTGATCTTAAACTCCTCCGTTCAAAAGCTGAAGCGTTCATCCACTGGTGTGACTCTCCAGGTGAAAACGCCTCAGGGTGTCATCTGTATTGAGGCCAGCAAGGTCGTTATGGCTGCGCCCCCTTTCCTCCGCAATTTCGCAGGCTGGGATCTATCATCGCACGATAGAAACCTTTTCAGCAAGTTCATTGCCAAGAATAGCCACATCGCCATCACCCACAACCCAACATGGAATAACACTTCTTACAATGGGGTCGGACCTCAATCCACTTTCGGTACTCCTAGACTCCCCGGGACCGTCTCAATGATCCCAACTGGCTTCACTGATTCTTCCTACTACTCCTATGTTGTGTTTCTGGAGAACACTCCTGTCGAGACTGCACAGGCATTGTTCAAGAAGCAGGTGAAGACCTTGATAGCAAATGGAGTGGCACCAGCGAGCGACAACACAATCGTGGAGTGGTTCAATCACAACTACTACATGAACCATGTACCAACGGCTGATATCAGGGCTGGGTTTTATACCAAGTTGAACAATTTGCAAGGGAAGTCCAACACTTTCTATGTCGGTGCTGCCTGGGCTGGGCAAGATTCTTCTATGATCTGGGGAGTTGTTGACGAGTTACTACCGAAACTCTTGGAGTAAGTCTTGTCGGTGAGCAACCTCGTAGCATGATCTGTTGGGTCACTACAGGCATCTGCCAATCCAGCTCAAGGATTTTGTAACATAACATTCTTTGTACATATTTATATTAGATAGCCAAGGTCAACAAGTACCTTGTGAATGGAAATTTGCCAGTGCTTTAAGCAGCATAGATATCTCTGCCATTGCCACATAGGCTTAACCTTAATCCCCAATGGACGTTCTCACAGATAGTATAAACGGTACTAATCGTGATTCAACAGCTCAAATTCTTCACAAAGTAGCATTATCCACTGCATCTAAATCTGTATGCTACCTTGGAAGTATTGACGGTTTCATCAACCCCGTCCATTTCGAAAAGGGTGGCCGGTCGGCAACACATGGGGTCATTTGGCTAGAGTATTTCCACCATGAGGTTTTGATGATGGAATGGAGAATATTAATGCTTACTGTCTCGCCACCTCAAACATTTCCATACTTTAGAATGCCCTTGCTTAAATTAATGCGCTCGTAGAAAAAGAAATGTAGGGAATTTTACTTTTTGTAAATGACCAAGTGTTAATGATACTTATTCAAAGAATTCCATAATCCCCATCCCTTTAGCTATCCTAGCGAATCACAGCATTGCCGGGCTACTACAATCATGATCGAAGTCTCGCAAGTACGATACTCACGTGATGTTTACATAGAAGTCCGCTGCTACCTATTGGTACCTACAGGGCCCTGTTCTGCCCTCTTATTTCCAGCTTCCTTTCTTTTCCCTCCCATCTATACTCCGTCTTCTCGGGTTTCGCGAACCTTCGCGGTTGACATCGTCGTCTCCGAAGTCTCTGCACTGTGTGGGCCTACCCTTTGCCTCTCTGGGGTCCCTTTCATGACTTAATCCCAACACTAGTAATCCGAGAGAGAAAAATGCGTATCGGAAGGACGACTTCTAGAATGATTTTTGAGTTGATTTTCATATACTTTTTGGTTGACTTACTTGCCTGTATAAGTCTCCAGCCTTGACATGCGAGCCTCTGAGGTGGAACGGTGGGCATCACCTTGAATGGAGTGGCCACAGCAGGAGAAGCCTATCCGCCTTGCTGTACCCGAAGGATTGGGTATGAAAGGGCATGTGAGGCGACGAGAGAGATGTAGAAAAATGAAACATGATATAGGAAGCAAATCTCATGATTGTATCGAGCTTCGCTGACTTGGGGCTTCGAACATTCTAGTAAGAGATGTTTACTTTCCCCTATCACCTGACGTATCAAACACACTTACACACTTTTCACAGGGAGAGTAAAACCTGTAGCAGCACCCTAAAATTAAGCGAAGAACGCTGAAATCTGTATGCTGCGATGTCGTCCAGGCGGCCCCAGCGCCTCGCTTCAGCGCCCGGAAATGTGTGTTTTCGGCAGTTGAGGGGTCATGGACGCCTTGGAATTTTGCTTTGTATCGAAGAACTTGGCCAACGGCGACTCACTCTAAAAAAAATTACCAAGTAGTCTTTTCACAGCCAGTATCAAGTCACGATTCGCTCAACCATAATTATTCACAGATGAAGCTTGACGAAGACAATACCAATCAATACCTATTGGAAGTTAGTGCTGGCCAGGCGTGAAATGGGTAACGAACTAGGGGACAGAAGTCTGTGCGTTAGGCATTTTCCTAGGTGACAACCATGCCCTAGATAAGAAAATTTGAACTTATTTAGCTATTATTAAATATAAATCTTATAATAAATGTGTCTCCTCTTTATGATTTCATATTCAAATCCTAAGTTATTATAGTATTAAATTAGTAGGTATTTAGTTTAATTAACAGAGTAAATGATGACTTTGAATGGTTCGCTAAATGTGTAGTGAGGAAAATGCCCCGTGTAGACGGACTTCTGTCCCGTAGTTCGTAAGGTTTGAAAAAGGAAACTTCAGAAACTCTTTTCGGACCCAGACAGCATTACATCAAAGGCAGTAATTTTAGTTCGCCGTTAATTTCGGGACTGTACTTGCGCACATGGTTTCATGTAAAATGGATTGCATTCATGTGACTCCATGCTCTTGACCCCCAGAGCTCCGCGATGATAATGCTCACATCTTTTCTCCCGAGACCCTATCACAAATGAGATCCCTAATCTCTCTTTGAAAAGCAAATCCACAGCAAGCACCCTAAAACCGTAGCCCCCATCACACAACCAAAGCAAATAGCGAATATCTGCGGAATCGAGAATTTCTGAGGACCCGAAGTTGGAGGTGGTGTTGTAGTGTCTTGCCGACTTTCGAGAGTCTTTGTCGAAGCGGCTCGGTCTTTCAGGAGCGCTGAGGGTGAGTGTATTGTGTATGGTGGTGGCGATGATGCTTTGTTTTGTGGGGATCTGAGAGATAGCAGGTTGGTAGGGTCTTCTCCTGGAATGACGTAGCTGAGGGTAATGGCTGCCCAGAGCATGAATATGAGGATGGAGAGCTTCATTGCCCTTACTTGGTATGTGAGTCGCTGTTGGTGTATGGTAGTTTGGTCGTATGTGTCGTCCAAGAGAAAAAGGCCTCAGGATAAATAGATTCTTGAAGGTTCTGGACACGAGGCTTGTCTTTGTCGTGGAACAGCTGAAAAGGTTGTTCCTCACGAATCTACGTGGGGTCTTTGAGGGTGTTGCAGGGTTGATGCTGTGGGTGTAGCATATGCAAGGAACATGAAACCCAGTAGAAGCGCCAACAAAGCATATTTGGTGGCAATAGGCTGACAGTGAATTGCCGATCATTCACAAATGTGACAACAATGACGTATCATGGCACTTTAAATGACTGACAGGAGCGCTCTTTGAGATGAAGTTGCTTGACGTATCACGTGCGACTCAATGGTAATTAGTACCTAGGTAGCTATTTATAAATTTTGAATTCCTGGTATATACCGGTCGATTTAAGCCAGCTTACTTACCTGTTTGAAGAAGCGTTTTTATAAACGTGAGCACTCAACCATCTGCTTGTGTCTAATGTCAAGCCCAACCAATCAATTTCCAGTATTCGATGAGCTCTCAGGGTTTGAGAGCCCTGTATTTCCAAGCTCGCTTATTCACAGCACTACAGGGCCAATGTGTGTTGATGCGTCAAAGTCTCTCAAGTTCTCCACGATGAATTGCAATAATACGCACTTTACATACGTACATACTCCTCCGAAGAGTCTTGGTTCTTGTATTGCTGTCGCTCAAGGAGGTATGTTCAACTTGACTAAGCAGTCATCAATCCTAGCTTGCTAGCAGCAGCTTCAAATCCTTCATAAAATCCATCACTTCAACTACACGTCATTTTCACTATGCACATCGCAGAGCTTGTGAAAGTAGGAAAAATAGATTTTTTCATCTCAAAAATGCGGTTGTGGAGGGGAATGAAGGGGACCCGCCTCGCCACAATCCGTACTCCATTGCTCTAATGCAACCAACCCAGGATCAAACTGCCAGGTATAGACTCATCACCACGCTGCCTAGTAGCATAGTACGAAGCAGATGCACACTCAGACCAGAAATTGTGTATGAAGACCCTGAGACCCCGTCATCATTCCCACCAACATCAAACCATCCACCTACTCCTCCTTTTCCACCGCTTCCTCCTCCGCGACCACTACCTCCACGTCCGCCTCCACCGCCTTTACCTCCTTTGTGCTCTGTGAGGTTGACTTTTCCGGCGACAGTATCGGGTGAGAGAAGTCTGAGAGGTTCTATATTGTCTGTTTGAGGGAGGGATGAAGGCGAGACTTGCTGAGAAAGTTCTTGCGGGGTGGTTGTGAGGATGACCGCGAGTAATAGTGTAGATAGCACCATGAGGTAAAAGTACAGGAGAGTATTGTACTTCATGGTTATGGATTTGGTGCAGTGTTTGTGTTGTGTAGTGGTAGACTTGCCGAGACTGGACAACTTTTACCGTTGGGAAATTTCGGCGAGCTTTATACCTGCCCAAATCCGTGTCTTCGTTACTCCGAAGAAACGAGTCATCTTGAACTATGTTCGACATTCTGTCACCAGGACAGTGTGGAGGTTATCTTTTGTCACGTAATGAAGCTTGGTTCCTGTGATTGGGTGAATGGAAGGGAAAACAATCTTCCGCTGTTCTTCTTGACGTCCAGAAAATCACAGCATAGAATATCTTTCATTCGGGCACAAGATTGTCTGATGATTCAAGTATGACTGGAATAATGGTCGATAATAGTAACGCCTCACTTGTAATATTGAGGAATTGAGATTGAATAGAAATCAACAAAGAAGCTCTACCATCGGGTATTATCCGGCTTCTGTCATTTTCTCCACCTCATAGTCTCCACCCAACGATCCCACTAAAAATTTCCAAGTTCACTATTCCCTATATCTAACCAAATAAACACTTCCCGATCATAACATGTGCAAATCATGTGCATAATCAGGGGATATGACGAAGTGGTATCGTGCATCATTTGCATCCTGCGATGCAGCTTGCCGATTAGCAGTATTCATGACTTGATGAAATCCCGTGTTCGATCCGCGGTATCTCCAATTCTTTTACTTAATGCGTTAAGCACATTTTTTTGGTCTATTGTTGTCTGTGAAATTTTTGATTCTCCTCTTTTTCGTAGCTTGGCATTGTGGAGTGGAGGCCAAGCGACGAGGGGTTCAAGTGGGGTTCAGCAAGCGAGAAGTAAATAGATCGTATTTATCAGCTGGTCAATGGCCTTCATCATAAGAACGAGACTGAAGAATGTAATAATAACAAGCTTTGGTTTGTGCTAAGCCTAATAACTGTGGACTTCCACATTTCATAATGCTAATAATATTTACATTTTCGAACAACGTCTCTTATTTTCACTCAGCCCACACGACCTCTAAAGGCTTAACTCACATTATCGCTTTTGCCTCCTAACTGACTCATCCGGTCTCATCTCATCCACCCCTCACCCCTTCATATTTCCCATATTCACCCTCCCAGATTTCGCCTCCTACCCAGCAGGTGCGATAGCAAGTATCCCAACCAACCCCACCAACGCCGTCCACCCCATCAATATCGCCATCCCCTCTTCCCTACCCGCATCATCTGGCCCAGGCCCACTAGTGCATGGTTGTCGTTTCTCGGTTTTGTGTTCTGTTCCCTCTCCACTCTCTCCGTCCTCGGATCTTATCCTCGCATCCGGACTGGACAGTCCTTCCATGCTATTATTCTCCTGCATCCTTCCAGTTCTGGCAATGTCCCGTATTTTCTCGTGCGGATCTTCGTCCGTACGGGCTTGTTGCTGTGTGTTTTTGCTGCTTATACTATCTTCGTTTGATGAAGTTCGCTCTTCTATTTCGTCTCCCATCTTAACCTGTTCATCGTCATCTGACTCATTTTCCTCAACTGTATTGTCTGGCAAGCTCTCTTCATCCCCGTCCCCATCCTTTCCTCGTTCCTGAACTCTCGCCACAATTCGATCAACAACCCACTGCACAACAATAGTACGCGGCGTGAACTTGACTGGCATTTCAATATCTATACCTTCTTCTTTCTCTCCACCATCTCTTCTATAGTTATCCTCATCTGTTTCACCACTTTTCACATCAACGGGCAGTATGGCAACCGTGCTAGCCGTCTCGTTATTTACTCCATGTCTGTGGAGGTGCTGGATTGGGTGGGCATCCGAGTGGGCATCCGAGTGGGCAACGCGGTGGCGGTATGGTGCTGCTGAGACGAGGGGGACGAGTGAGAAAGACAGAGTGAAGATGAGAATGACCGCGAGTGGAATGGACAGTTGTGTCGTTGGGGTAATGGTGTACTTCATTTTGAGGAGAAGGAGTTGCTGATGGAGCGTGAAGGTCTATGAAATCTTGAACTTCTAAGTATTTGGATATGAGTTTGTAGCATACGAGGTGCCCAAAAAGTCTTAGGATCATGAGTTGAGGAGGGTTTTGGGTTTTATCTGTCTTTTCAGGGCTACAGGAATTGATCCTAGAATCACGAGTGTTTTAGATCTGAGGTTGGAGATTAAAGAAAGTGGGACGTGACTGAGATCATGGAATGAAAAGGGAAATCATCGGAACCAACTGGCTGATTGGAGACCGCCCAAATCTAAATAATCTTCTGAATCAACGCCACCAGCCCATTCAAAACCCAGACTCGTCATCTAGAAACCATTCCCTACTGCCCTTGTCCACTAACATCCTCAATTTTCTCTGCAACATTTCTGAAGATGCCCCTCAGTCGTCTTTGATACCACCATCCCCAGTACGTACTCAAACACAGGAACCCAACAGCCACAGCCCCAGTCCTCACCCACCACGTATGCGCCGCCAGGATAACAGCCGCTGAATCCGTACTAAGATTCACGTACGCCTCACTATCATCTTCAAACCTACCCCTCCAATACCATACTGGTAACGCGCAAAGACAATTCCTATACACGCCAACCAACTGCATGATCGTGCCACCTATTGCTGTGAAAATACTCGCTATACCAAAGAGCGACGCGAGACTCCAGAATGCGATGCAGCGGATGAAGTTCCAGCATGTAGATTTGGTGTAGCGGGTTGGACTGTGAAGTTTTCCGCCGGGACAGATGCTGCAGGCTGAGAGGACCCAGATCCAGAGTGAGATTTGGAGGGTTTGGGTTATGAAGTAGAGGAGGAAGGTTAGGGACCTACAGGAGAGACCTTTTTGTGGCGTGTAGTAGGAGGTGAGGAAGGCGAGGAGGAAGGGGATGAAGAGGGGAAGGATGGTGAGGATGATGATTTTGGACCAGGTTGAGTAAGTGAGAATTGTGTGCGTACGGAGGTCGGAAAGTTGTTTTTGGGGCGGCGTAAAGTTTGAAGGGGTTTGGAAAGAAGTCTTTGGAGCCAGATTGATTTGGATCGACCGCGGAACCACATCCACTGTGTTTTGTAGCGAGAACGGAAGGATAGTGCGAAGAGGTGGAAGGTCGGAGGGTGTTTGATGGTGGGAGTTGAAACAGCTGACTGGAATGTTGATGGATTGTTGCCTGCTAGGAGCAGGGAGGATATTATCGCAACATGTGGGATCGTCATCCACCTGAAGGTATCAATTATGGAATGAAAGGAAGGATCTTGAGGGCATACCACATCCCAAACGCGAGAGCGTGCGCAATATCGTTGTTGCCAAGGTTTGCAAGAACGTCGAAGAGCGTGTAAAGGAATCCTCCTGCGAAGAAGACTATGGGCACTCCTACAGCAGACCCAAACCTGGTAGGTCAGTATGGACAATAGATAGAGGATACGTGACTACATACGATGTCTGTGCATCGAGCATGGATGGCAGCCTCGTGGACGGATGTGGCTCTTGAAGCAAGCTCTCCAGATCATTCCAAGCATCCTCTTCTGTTTCCAGATCCCTGACTTCTGCATGGCTTTCTTAGTGGGGAAACTAAGCACGTGGAGTACACGCTCACCGTTGCTCCATCTGAAGTCCAGATTTCCGATGAGAATGATATACAGAAGTCTTGTAGCAAAATTCTTGTCCAACCTCCCATGTTGAAGACCTTGCTGTACAAAGTCCAGAATCCGACTATCCAGGAAAGCCTCAAAGACTCCACTGAGGATCACGGGTCCAGAAAATGCAAAGCAGAGACAGAGCCAGGTGATTGTATCAGTCAAGACGATAGTAGCGGCTGCGAGAAACCGCAGCGGGGTCATGAAGAAGCTCCAGGTGTTGTCCAGACTTGGCATGAAGAGTTTGTCGCTTACTTCAAGCTTCCTGCGCCTGGGAATGCTTAGACAAAACACCAGGCATGGGAAGATAAATGCGACCATTGGCCCGACCCATTGCTGAAGTTTCTTCGACTTGGAGATTTGCCAGCCAGGGCATTGTTGGTTGCACCATTTGAATGATGACCGAACGACTGGAGCACCAGAATGGTTGCCGTTGTAGACAGCTGTGCATGGAAACTGGTCTGCATGCAAGAAATCCGAGGCTGTGGTTCCCGGAGAGAAAAAGGTTGAATCTAATATTACTAGGCTGCCATTATCAAGGCTGAGACCAGTGCTGATGGCAGTGAAGCAGCAATAAGCCAAACTCATGCCCCCTAGAAGTGGGTGATGTGAGGGCGGAGGAGTTGAACTAAAGTTGACCAAAGCAGGGAAGAGATCACTCAATTCATTGTGAATTCCATCTGATTGGTCAGTGCCTTCCAAGGCGAAAGCAGGCATGAGGAGGAGTGCGATTGTGATAATGCGCATCGTGGTAGCCACTACAAGATCACAAAGGTAAGATGGTCGCGGCATGAACATGTTCCCTGTTGCTTATTATAACACTTGCCAGTGGAGGTCAGGCTCCTTGGACAACTCATCCGCAAAAGTGCAGAGGGCTGTGAGGTTGGCTGCAGTGACAATTCGAACGGTTCATGTATGATGCCTCTTCGCAGCTCAGATCACAGCCTTGCGCCTCCTCATTGTAATTGGATCATATGAGCTGGGTCGTTGCGAACTTGGGCGAGTTTATCAAAGGTGCCAGGGACTTTGAGGCTGTGTTGGGCGCCACACCCTAATTAGATGGAAGTACTGAAGCACGCAATCTGTAAAAGATAACCGAAAGACAAAACTTACGCTGTTACGCCCCGGTTCGTTGGGCAAAGAAAGCTGATTTCCAAGATGAAGTTCCAGAAATTCACTGGGTTCGCAACCCAACATTGTAATCGGCAGATTCGACGGACTACTGCATGACAGAAACAATGCCAATGTAGTACGAGGATCGGCTACAACTCGGATACTTGAAGTCATGCCGACGATTTTCGGAGTACTTGAGGTTTGCCAACATGAAGCGCTTCTGGAGAAGAAAGTCGGGAGATCTCTTTCGTAACAGTTGCCTGGTATCTGCTACCAGGAACGGGTGAAACGTCCTCGACGGACACCTTTCATTGCTCAACGCTACACGGCAGCGATTTTATGCCGTTACTCAGGATATATTGATAGAGAGAGTGAGTAGTTGACACCAGATCTCGATCATGGAAGGGTACATGGTTGGCGTAACCACTGGACTCCTCCTGCCCTCCAAGCAGGAAGCGATTCGTAGTTGATAATGTGAGAATTGATCGCAAGGGTACGTGGGATCACGATCCAGCCAAATGCAGAAAACAAGCCACGAGCAATTCCTCCCAACCATCTCGTCACTGATCGCCAACGCGTGGTCGTGGTCTCTTAATGCAAGTCGGTCATGGTAGCCAATGTAGGTGCCGCGGTCGTAAGTCTATATCTGCCAGTAAACCCATGGGGCCAAAATCAAGGCAAGCAATTTGACGCCGGAGAAATGAGAAAAGCCTTACGAACATAACACAAATGCGGCTCTTCTTGCAGCTTCTTTCCACAATGCATCACGGACATGATATCGACGCCGGATGCCACTAGACATAAACCAGCTTCGATGCCATGGCGGGATTACGCCGCAAAAGCAATTAGTACTACTGATGCTGTACCACACTCTGCCGCAAGCTCGACGCTATCTCCCCACGTACTAGGATTGTAGCTTAAGCTTGTGTTGACCAAAAAGGTGGTGTTGATGGTTGGATGTGGTGGTGTTGAAGACAGGAGAAGGGGGGTCTTGATAGATCGACAGCTTTCTTATCGCCGCTTGTGCCTGTGCCTCCCGCCTCCATCGCGTCATGGGCAGCCTCCTCCCCACTTCACTCCCTGTGCCACTGCCATGCCCACACAGGCATCACAAGCCTTGCGCCCTCGCTCTGCCACCACGATTACAATCACCCCTCCTTCTCGCTGACCATGGAGTTCCATTTCGTCCCATCATCCTCCCTGCCTCGACAGCATGGCATTGGACACGCTCCTCCCAGCCCAGAGCACTGAAGCTCTCGCGATAACCAGCAACGACGCAGCGTGCGCGGACCCTGAAGACGAGGCTCCGTCGGACTTCACTTACAGCGATGGAATCCTGAAATGGGACTCTTCTGAGATCCGCGACGACGATGTCATCATCGTGATCAATACCTTGGGCGGTACAGCCGAATACACAATATTCAGTCTGGAAGCGGAGAAGGAGGAGGAGAAAGGTGAGGGGGAAGTGGAGGGCCAGACGAAGCGCCCGTTCAAGCTGCGGACCACAAATGCTATGATCCTGCCGCAGGAGTTTCTGAATAAGTTTCAGTTCCAGGGACTGCCTCCCTATCTGCAATCTGCGAAGGATGTATATGTGCTTATCTCGACGCTGTCTGGTACTGGTCTGGCCGTGGCCTTCTTCGATGACATCTTGCATCCTCTGCTTCGGGCAGTAGGTTTCGAGGATTCAAGGTATACGGTTCTCAAGACGAAGAATGCGGACTCTGTGAAGGAGTTCACGCAATTCAACTTGGTTGATCGTGCGAGCGATGGAAAGGAGCAAGTGGTTATCATGTTGAGCGGAGATGGAGGGATCGTGGACACGATCAATACTCTGTTGCAAGAAAAGGGGCGACCAAGGTACTTACCTCGACTTTTCTCGAAACATTGCTAACTTCTCAGCTCATACACAAAGCCGACGTTTGTTCAACTTCCCCTCGGTACCGGCAATGCGCTCTTCCACTCCCTCCACAAACCATCCACTCTCCCCTCTATCTACATCCAAGGTCTCCGGACCCTCCTCCACGGCTCGCCCAAAGCCCTCCCCATATTCAAAGCCACTTTCTCGCCAGGCGCCCGGCTCCTTACCAACGAAGGGCAAACTGCAACTTCATTACCAGACAATGCTGTTTATGGGGCAGTCGTAGCAAGTCACGGCCTGCACTCAACTCTAGTTGCAGACTCCGATACGACTGAATACCGCAAACACGGTGACAAGCGCTTTGGGCTCGTTGCAAATGACCTCCTATATCCCAAAGACGGAGCACCGCACAAGTACAAGACAGACGTGACGTTTTTCAAGGGCTCGAAAGAAGAACTTCTGGAGCGCCAAGAACACGGCTACGTCCTCGCAACACTAGTCAGTAACCTGGAGCGTTTGTTCACCATCTCACCCGAGAGTAAGCCCTTCGAAGCAGCTTTGCGGGTGGTACACTTCGGGACGCTTAGTGGAGACGAAGCTATGGAAGTTATGAAAGCGGCATATGACAATGGGCGGCATGTACAGAATCAAGCAGTTGGGTATGACAAGGTAGATGGGATTAAAATCCTGTTCAGAGAGGAGGGTGAGGATTGGAAGTGGAGGAGATGTTGTATCGATGGATCGATTGTGGGGGTTGAGGATGGTGGGTGGATGGAAGTTCGGGTTTTGGGTGAGGGGCAGGAGGCGATTAACGTTGTGGCTGACTGAGATTGATATGTTTTTTGATCACCTAGATGAGCCTGCTTTGGTGCTAGACTATTCTCAGTTGTAGAGAGCATTGACATAGAGTAGATTTGCAATTGTGCTATGAGTCTCTTAAGAATGAGCTTCTTCTACTCTTTCACGTCGAGCGGATGGACAAGATTGCTATTGAGAAAGGATTGCTTCATCTCTCGTCCAGAGTTGAGTCTCGTACGATCTACCAGAATTGCTGAGTGCAGAATTGAATGGCTCTTATGGTAGAGGCAATGAGGACAAATGAGTTGCAACAGTGCAACATCGTCTCTCAACACGCCGGATAAAGTCCCGTGACTCAAGCCAATGTTGACATGCGCCGCATCATCGCGTCCCCCTCCCTCACGTCGGCCTTCCCTAACATAGCTACCTGGGTAGACCACATCGTATACCTCAGTCAATTCTTCCTCGAACAATGATGGGTCTCTCACGTGCGGATATTTCAGAGCTTCGATCTCTATTGCGGCAAGCTGTGATTAGTTGCTCCGAACGATGCCAATATCAATCTACTAAATGGTAAGCAAGGTTTGTCGTCACCACAAGCTTCATCCAACCAACTTCACCTTGAGATTGATACTAATTAAATACGTGTTGAATGTCCAGGGTCGCTGAACTTCTCGATGCTCTTCCGGATGATACTTCGGACACTGACTTGACACTCTCTACAGATATCTTTAGCCCACAAACAGATCCAGTCGAGCTGCAGCTGGAACAAAATGAGCTGCCCCAGTATCTCATGGCAAAAGCTCTCTTCGATTGCCACGAATTTCAACGCTGTGCAGCCGTTTTTATACCTAGCACATCTTCCGAGCATGTATTTGCAATGCGAACTAATTCGAATAGTCCTGCCCATGGAAAAGTTCCTCCATTGACATGTAAAGCAATGAGCCAGAGAGCGCTATTTCTGGCTGGGTATGCCCTCCTAATAGCCGGTGAAAAGGAGAAGATGGAGGAAGTGGGCCAAGTTCTTGGGCCGTCAGATACTGGTGCTATCGTTAATAAGCAGTTGGCACCTATCAGAAAAATGCTAGCTACTTGGTTCAACGAGGCACAACAAAAGTCTCCAAAGCATGGGCGAAGTCAGGGCTGGCTGGAATACTTGTAGTGATTTCCGCACTCCAATCTCGTGGACTCTCAGGCTAATTGTGATTTGAAGGTACGGACTAGCTCTAGCGAAAGATAAGAATCATGATCTGGCAATATCATGGCTGCTGAAAAGCGTTTCGCTATATCCTTGGAACTGGGGTGCGTGGCAGGAGCTGACCAGCCTAATCCGTGATGGCGAGCATGTGAGACTCCAGCCCTTGCTCAGTTTTACCATGCATCAATAACTAACAACGAACGAAGTTCAAATGGGTTCAGTCCCAACTAAACCCTACTATCATGGCTTTCATCTTCTCAGTCCACTGCCGCCAGGAGCTGCATCTTCTTTCGACATCTCTTGTTTCTGAGATTTCTCAGTTGCAAAGCATTTTTCCTCGCAGCTTGTTTCTTGATAGTCAACGAGCACTGGTCTTTTATCGTATGAAAGGTATTCATCCACTGGCTTCCTTAATAGCATCGTATCCTGATCTAAAGACAGATCTTCATGAAGCCAGCTCAATCTTCTCGAAAATGTTGGGGTATGATCCAAGACACCTGGATTTCATAGACCACTACTCGAATATATTATACAAACTGTAGGTCTTTTCTTTTGTTTTTAAGCCAAAACTTTCCGATGCTTGCATTGACATCTCGTGACCGCCACAGAAACTTCAGAAATCAAACAAAGGCTAACTTCCTCCTTACCTAGAGGCTCCCGCGAAAGGCTTGCCTTTGTGGCTCAGCTCGCCTCTACCATTGATCGGTATCGACCCGAGACTTGCTGCGTCATTGGCAACTATTATTCTCTCTCTTCGCGCCATGAAGATGCCATTACCCATTTCAGGCGTGCGCTTCTCCTGGACCGCAACTTTGCCTCAGCTTGGACATTGTTAGGGCACGAATATGTCAAACTGGAAAACACCCACGCTGCTATAGATTCTTACCGGCATGCTGTTGATATCAACAACAAGGATTATCGAGCTTTCGTCGGCCTAGGCCAGGCATATGAAGTGCTGGAAAAGCCAGCATTTTCCTTGTACTATTATCGACGAGCAGTCGCGTTGCGCCCGGCTGATATGGACCTGTGGCAGATGATGGCCAATTGCTTGCAAGGTATGTCTAGATTGCCTCAGGCGATAGATGCCGTGAAGAAGGGTATTGCCTGTGCTAGGTCTCATACTGAGAACTATTCCGGAGGTGATCTGGATACCACATGTCAACGCATCGAGCTGCTCTTTCAACTAGCCAACCTGTACGAGGAATCTCAAAATCGGCCACATGCTATTAAGTGTCTAGAGATCTGCCTAGAAGAATCTACTGCAATAGAGGGCAGTCTCGACAAAACAGACGAGACCTCGAAACGCATAGTCACATCGATCCTACCCAGCACACGATTACTTTTGGAACAGTGGGCAACGGCGAACAGTGAATAATTAAATAGACGTCTCTAATGTCATATTCTCAAGGCCAGGACATTCTAGCACTCTGAATCTAACTTCCTACATCAATTTGACCGGCTCTCCTCATCCTCTTTTTCGATCGGCATATCGGCAGAGGTTTAGCCAGAAGAAGAAAGTCCATTACCTATCTCCTTATTGTACCTACAAGCCTCATCCCACAAATACCTCGTCTCACGAATCTTCTCCATCTTAGAAGAGTGCACTGGCCATTCGTTCAACTTGTGTTTGGAGCTGGAAAAGAGTTTGGAGAGTGTGGCGTTGACCTGTTCAGAAAATATCACTGATTAGTTCATTGTTTCCAGATCAGTACAAATGAAGAACGGTGGGAGGGGCCAGGGACTCACGCTAGTATTACCACTGTTAATACCGCCATCGCCCCAAATCCCACCACCAGCTTTCACATCATGATCGATAAGGTTCAGGTACACGGAATCGACTAGCTTGATCAGAGCCTCGGGGATCTCTTCTTGGAGGTCAGACTTGAGAGTGGCGAGTTTGGGGTTGGTTTCGGGCTTGGTCTGCCAGGTCCTGATATCAAGAGGGTCAGCATTTATTTCGTTGGATGAGCTTGTGTAAATTTCAAAGTCGAATACCGGATTTGAGATTGAACCACGGGTGCCGTAAGATAAGGGAGTGATTATGGTATGCATGGGAGGAGTCTGGGCGTAACGACTTACCAAGCAATGTCAATCACATGCCCCACGCACTTGGACATCCACCAATCTGCAATCCACGGCTCGGCGTCTAGACAGGCTTTCCAGTATGAATGGCGATGTTCAGTGTAGGATGTGAAGGGGATGGGTACTGTCTCAGCTGGGCCATGGTCGGGTAGGAAGAGTGATTCGGGATTGTCTTCTTGAGTAGAGCAGGATGGGAAGAAGTCGTCTTTGAGGAGGAAATAAATAAATATTACAAACATATCAGCTCTCGTTCTTCTCGCTTTCCACATAAGAGAAGGCGGGCTCACATCGCCACAGCCATCGCCCCCTATGAAACCATCCTCGCCCTCGCCTGCGCATTCGCCTTCCCCAGCTCACTCTTCACAAAACCCGTCTCCGTAGCACTCAACCTCAAGAAACTCCTCGGCACCAATTCCTGAAACCCACTGGTGCTCGCGCCACTGTAGAAGAAACTGGCATAGCAGAACTTGCGCAGCCAGTGCCATTGTTGGCCCGTTAGCGGGAGTGCGAGGGGTGATTTGTGAACGGTGGAAAGGAGGGAGAAGAATGGTGTGTAGGTGTAGTGGGAGTGGAGAATGTGGAAGGCGATGAAGCGGTCTTTCGGGGGGATGGCGGGGGAGGAGAAGGAGAGTGTAGGGTGTGTGGCGAGCTGGGTCAGGATTTTGGATTTGAGAATGGCGGGGTCGGGGGCGGTGACTGGAGAAATTAGTCGGGGTGGAGAGGAAAGGGAGGAGAGGTATGTACCGCAGAGTGGTGTACTTTTGTTTTTGGGTGGCATTGTGCCGGTGGATGACAGATGCCCACAGATCGGAGGACTCTCAGACACCAAAAATTGGCAGAGAGAAAGCGGGAACCAAAATGTGAAGCCCAGCAGCAAAATGAAAACTAAGACAGCCGATGTTGCAACGATCAGATTAAGAAAGGAAAGCAAAGCCAAAACTGGCTTTGAGAAGAAACAGTGCAGTGGTTTGACAACGCTATTTGAAGAGCTTCGAACTGGAGGAAAACCAAGTACAAGAACGAGACATGATATGAATTAAGTTTCTGCAGTCTCTAGCTTATTTGCTAGCTTAGTAAAGATGGGTCCTACAAATTTCTTAATTGGTATTCTCCATCTTCATCGACAAAAATGAACCGAAGTCGGTTGAGACATCCAGGCTAGTAGAGTGAGGTACTGGGCAATTCACTTGATCAAGTGTTTGTGTTAATATCATTTTACGAGACTGATATTTCAGCATCTTCGAAATTCTGTCGTCAGCTTAAAATCGTGTTTTAATATTCTAGAGGTCTTCCGGTAACTCAAGGTCTTTGGTCCCCGATAGCAGAACCAACCACCACCCCTCGTCTCGAACACCTTTCTTCTCTTAAGCGTTTGTCTTCAATATCTCCTTCACTTGTCTGCTCAACCTAAATTACTTCAAAGTCTCTGCGAGGTCTTTGTGCTGTCATTGACTATCACTGCATTCACTGCCTCAAAAAATATACCCCTCTTCACTCGCTTGGTAGCGGACCCGCTTTTCAAAACAATGTCAACAAGTACCTAGGTACCTTTTTTGACTTTCAGAAGTTCCCCGGCCGGTTTTACTTCAACACAAACGACTTTTTCAATTCATGCTACCAGCCAAGGTTTCCATCTGATCCTCATTTCTTGTTTGGTAGGCAAGTCATACATCTGTGCAGACTAGAATGTGTCCTTTTAGGCGGACCTAAGCGAGCGAAGATGACCCCTCGGATCGTGACGCATATCCGGGACTACAATCTGACACAAGCCCAGTGTCCAGGTTAATGGGGATTCAAATCCTCTCAAAAAAGCAGTCTGCAGTAGTGAATCATATCTTTATTCATGGTCCAATTATTCGTCTTATCTCGCCAACCAACGCAAGTAAATAGCAACATGGAATTATTCCGCACCAGCCCACCTCAGCCATTGTGCCTAGCTCAGCTCAGTCAACTCTCAACCCGTATTATGGACCGCGGATATCGTGCGCCAGTGTCGTAGATATGTTTAAATCTACTGGATCTAAAATCTTGGAAGGATTGTTTTTGGGCAGGGGTTTCGGTGACTGCTTTGAGTGTACCGTAAATATACGAGATACCGACATGTCATTTACCTCCCAAGATTCTGCTACAGGCCTGGAGAAACTCCCGAGGTGCGCAACTTGACAGCCTTGCATATCACAGACATGTGCTCATGGCAGCGAGGAGGCGGTGTAGCTGGTTCGGCTGCATGATAGTCCGCGTATTACAGATATTCACCTCATGGGCTAGCAGAGCTAGATCTTATCAGATGGAGATGAAATGAGCTTGAGGTGGCACCAACACATGGCATGCCCCGCGTAAGAGGGCGGAGACGTTTACGCCCTTTGGCGCAGCCTCGCTCCATTGATGCGGGATCTGTCACCGAGCTGGATCGTGCATAAGACCAGGGTTCAGTATGGCTTCTCTTCATTCTAGATCATCGATGGAATGTATTTTACGTGCACGATTTGGTGAATTGGGCGGTGTTGAAAAGGTGTGGTTGCACATCTTTGCGCAAGCGAGGCTGTGTCTCACCAATCAGTTTGCAAAACGAAAGGGCAAATATATCCTTCCAGGGGCATCGGGGCATTGGAGCATCAGCAAGTACTTGTCTTATGACTCTTGATAAGTTCCTATCCCATATACCAGCTAATTTTCAGTACAGTGCCAATAGCGGTGCATTATTGCGCAGCCAACACTCGCCCCAATGACTCAATCCAACCTTGGTTGGAATGTTGCTATCTGGCACATCACGATCATGATAGGGAGAGTCTGCTTGTCACATCATTGCTGCCTTAGAATTCCAAGTTGACGTTCAAGATGCTGTGGCAGTGAAGCTAGGATGATGTAGAATTTGGACTACATTTCCTTGTTTTTTAAAGGAGGTTTATGTTCGAGGCTACGCAGTAATGAAGGCTCATGATGAGTATAAGTTATAGGGCTCGCTCCCCTCCAGAAGATTCGGAGATATTGTTCTCAGCCATGCGATGCTTGCTATTGAGTAAAGTCACTTGAAGCAAAACCTTTTCCCAGTCATGCCTTCGAACGAAGCTCACGTACAGTACGTGCTCCCTCCAAGACATCATGGTCATGATGAGGACCCCCCGCGTACGAGGCGAGCCATAAGCAAACGGGTCCCTGCTCACTATATCCTATCTTGGTCGACCCTCATCCTGGCTATCACATGCTACGTCCTCACATCCCTCTACGCGTGGCACCCTGAAGTAATCTCCCACGAGAAGATCTTCGGCGGTTCGCCGTCCAGAGCCCTTCGGGTACTCACCGTCCTGTCTACCCTCGCCAACTGGATCTTAGCCGCGACCATCTCGCAATCTTTTGATCTCATGTGGGGAATGCTCCTCGCTCGTAAAAACGGTTTGTGTCTGTTGAGCGGTCTCGCACTTCAGCCAGGAACAAGTCTGGATGGCCAAGCTGAGATCATCTGTAAGAAACATCAAGGCGGAATGAAACCACGCGCCTGGAGTGTATTCAAAGTTTTGAGTATGACCATAATTCCAATACTTGGAATCGTAGTTTTGAGTAAGTGTCTTCTCATTAGAATACCGAGATTCCTCCAAGTCCACTTTTGACGATTGTTAGGGGATGTGGAAGCAATCCCAATTTTCTATCAGAAAACATCCGATCCGGTGGCGAAAGCATACAGCGTCGGGGCCTTCAACGCCACCTTAGCTACTATTCTGCAGCCTCTGACTGATGGAAGTTTCGGGACGCGATACAAGGATTTTCTTTCGGATCCAGATCTTGTGAGAGAAGTCAGCACCAATGCCGACCGAAAAGGATGCTCGATTGCTCATTTCAATGACACAAAAGTACCCTGTCGGTCAAAGTTTTTGATCCCTGGAGGTATTGAACAGTTCGCCCCTCAAAGTTTAAATGCCGAAGGATTCTCGGGTTCAGACGATGTACAGCCAGTGCTCGCCAAAAACCTCCGTGGTCTTTATCTGGAGTTCGAGCAAAATAATGGATCCGTAACGTTCGACCAGAAAACAGACTGCATCCGGCAGGGTTATCGACTCGGGGCATATCAGCTATGTCTGAAAGACGTTGGAGCCAACCAGATTGCAACTTGTAAAGTTAATAGTGCAAGGCTGTCTATTCATAACTGACATGATTACAGATCTGACTCCTTGTCCAAAATCTCTCGCTGCTAACATGGCGTGCATGAGCAATGCAACATGGCCAACCGACAAGGGCTGGGGGACCACTCTGTCAACATACACTCGGCTCGCCAACGTTACTTACAATGGCTTGAACGGCACCATAATGGACCACAAATTCTCACACGACACTCCTACGCCTGTCCAAATCGCTGCACCGGAGCTCCTCCAAGTTTTCCAGGTGCTCTTCAGCCCCGCTGATCCTAACACCAAATACGGACAATTCCTTTCTCGTCTAGGCATTGTTTCAAATAGACCTGTGGAACCTTTGACTATTTGGCAATACTTTCAAGGTCTTACAGAGCGATCTGAGACCGATAAGCGGGTGAACAGACAAGCTATGATGGGCCTTCAGTCTCTCTTGGCCATTCCAATCTACCACTGTCAAGCGAAAGACTTTGCTGAGCTACGACGACTACTTCTTTCGCAGATTGACAATTCGCCAATACTTGAAACGCTAGGAGTTGAAATCGTCAGCTCGTTTCCTGCGGTGGAGCCAGATACCGATATCTATCCTGCAATAATGAGGTGGACCCTAGACGTTGGCCGGCCCAGTCTTCTCGCTTATATTATTCTCGCTGGGACGACACTGTCCTTGTGCATTATGGCCAATGTCATGGCAACATTCACTGATGTTGGAAGGAGATCCAAGCACATGGGGTCATTTCTTCTTCTTACCCATTTGTGCGATTGTGAGACCACGTATCGATGTGGAGCACCGTTTGCAGAAGGAACAGAGGTTCCACTGGAGCATTTCCGCGACTTGGAAGCTGGACAGAGACTAACGAAAGCTGCAAAAATGCAAGTGAAAATGACCGAAGGGAAAGCTCAGAACACCTCGGAAGGCTTGAGATGTGATGTTAGGCAGGTAGAAGTGCAGATCGTTGAGCTCACTAGCCGGAAAGAGGTGCAGGATGGTGAGACTCTGTTTCGGCCGAAGACTACCTAGGCTGGCATTCGTCATTGTCTCAATTTCTAGAGAGGGCTACCAGCTTGAAAATGCATTTTCTCGGAGGGTGTCATTGAAGCTTAAGAACGTTATCGGCTATTTTATATATCATGAAACTGTTGACATTTACTGCTGATAGTTAGTAAATTGGCAGGATCACATGATAACGCGCCAGTCAATGAGGTTACATAACTTCTAGCAGTGGACAAATAACACACTCTTTGAATCCTCCTCCTACGCTACGGAATTGACCTTCGTTCTGAGACCTTGGTCCTTTTCGCTTAGTCACTTTAAGCTCGCGGCTGCCAAGCCAAACCAGACGGAAGTCTATTTCAACCTCTACCCGCACCTCCACTGACCTGCTCATTCCAACGTCTTCCTCGTCTTCAGCCTGCGTGCCACATCAGCGACAACCTCGAGTCGCCCACCTCTTCCCACTTTATCTGCCTTTTTCGCTGCCGGACCAAACACGTCCCAAACTTCGATATACTTGTTCCCGCTTGCCTGGCTCGTCCCTATTGCTACAAATGCCTCCTTCATCCTCTCATGGCCCTTGATCGCCTTGTAGTCGTCCATCGTGACTGCATTTCCTTGCTTGTCTTTCAACTCTTGTGTATTCAAGGCGCCAAGTTGAACACAGTAAAGCACGAGAGCTGCGAGGCCGGCCGCAAAGGCTGTTGCGACAGAGGAGCCAGTCAGAGTCTTGCACTTCTCCAAGGGAGCATTATTGGGCCTGTCTTTGATTACATTATGCCCTGGGAATATGAAGTCGACGTCGGCTGGGTCTCCGACCCATTTCCATACGGTGCCTGAAGCTTCTGCGGCACCGATCTTGAAGAGATGCTTCGTCCCACCGCATGCTGCCGGGAAACTTCGATCAGCTGCAACGCCCTGATCGTTAGCAGCACAGAACATGAGAATACCGGCGCGAGCTGCGCCTTCAATAGCTGCTTCGAGATCGATGATATCAGTCGCGTTCGTTGCAGTACGCTCAATTGTCCAGGACATAGAGATAATATGCACCTTTTTGTCGACTGCAGCACGAACGGCCTGGCATGGAGTTAGCGATAGCGGCTCAGAGGTTGAAGGGGACGGACTTTTGCTGCACTCTTGGCCGTGATTTGTCTCTTCATGTTTTCACTAATATGCTCGTCGAGTTTAACGACGTAGAGCTGAGCTTTTGGAAACACGCGGCAGATGAGGCTCGCCATAACGGTCCCATGCCCACCACTTGTCACATAATACGGCTTACTCAAGTTCTGATGGGTGTCTCGCTGACAGAAACTGCGACCTCCTATGATCTTGGCATGAAGAGATTGCTCGTTTATATCTACGCCATCGTCGATCAATGCAATGGTGATTGGTTCAACGGCCATGTCTCGAGGGGCATCTACGTTCTGGATGAAGTCGGCAAATTCGTCCATACATGTCAACCAGCGATGGCGGTGTTCCGATTGTTCATGGGCAACATCGACAAGTCCTCCTGTGGGTGCCTGCTTTTCCGGTTGTTGCTCCTTGACTACATCAATCTCAACTTCCGGGCGGAGCCTTGCGAGGCGAGTGCGAAAGTCTTCGATATTGTTTTCAGTCCGCCGGCTACTTTCAAGGCCCTGGAGCAATCAACATTTCGAAGTCAAAAGTAAAGCAGAAGAATTAAACTTACTGGCTCGACGTGCAAGTGCACTTTCTTTAGCTTTCTCAACAACGGCAGCCCTCCTGCCTCACTCCAACCGCGTAAGACAGCATTATTTCCACTCCAGTACAAGCAAACTTCTTCCGCATCAAATGCTACAGCAAGAATGGTCTCGGTGCAAAGATCAAGTTTCCTCCAGTCCCAGATTTCAACCTTGAACCCCGCTAGCGCTGCTTCAATAGCTTCATCGCTATGGGCTGGCTCGCTCATGTCATCAACAATCACACGAATGATACGCTGAACTTTCTTATGACGCAGAAAGTTGAAGAGAAACACCATATCGCTACGGCCTTTTCCATCAGATCGAGAGGTCTTCCGCAGCTTCGTCGATGCCGGCTTTTTCTCAAGACGAAGACTTGGCAACGCGACATATTGGAGGATGTCTTCAAACTTCAAGTGGTCGAGCCCTTCTTCAATACGATCTTCGCTGATGATCTTGGAGGGCGAATCGTAAAGATCAAAGTAGATCTGGTTTTCTGTATCGTCGTCAGTATCACGACTTTTCACCTTTCCACATGTTACCTACCTTGATTCCGACCATACAAAAAGTCGACTACATCGTCATGATTCCTATGTCGCATACAATACAGTTTCAAGTGGTTCTTAATCATAGCTGCGCTTTCCTCGGTCACCTTTGGTTCTTCTTTAGGCTCTTTTTTCTTCTTCTTCAGCTTGTCAGTTTTGGCTGCAATTGGAGTTGCTGGATTGGAGCCAGCGAAGCCCATGGGTACACCTGTCCCAAGCTTCAGCTGATCCCCATGTCCAGTAGCGCCAGTGCTTTTGGCAGCGAATGGGCTTTCCATTCCCGTCGCGACCCGACGGAGTGGTGCAGGCTTGAAGTTGTCCATTGCAGGTACCGCACCCTTGGATCCAGCACCGGACTTCCCAGCCTTCGGGTCGACCGTTTGAGTGGCAAACTTCTTGTCTTTTCCCGGTACAACTTGTCCATCCGTGCTACCTTCTTCGTTCTTCTCTTGATTTGCAGTTTTCTCCTTCTCTGCAGCGAGCTTCGCCTCCTTTTCAGCTGCCCTCCTGGACTCGATGCGAGTGTGTTCATGATACTGGTACGGCGACAGTGATGGATCAGCGTTGGTCCTCTGGTCCATGGCCTTGTCGCATCGCGCTATAAGTACTTCCACAATTTCCAACTGTTTGTCTGTACATCGATCGTACGCAACAGCAAGGTGGAGCGGAGTATATCCTTTGTCCTCCTTCGCTTGCAGAGTCGCCTCGTCTGCAGCCTTGATGAGTGTGATGGCTAGTTCTGGAGCAACATTCCGGCGGATGGCGACATGAACGCAATTTTCTGACTTGTAGCATGGGATTCGAAGGATCGATGCGATGTCCTGGGAATTCTTACAAATGAATCGAACGAATTTACCTCGCTTCTTGTAAATAGCATGGTACAGGGCCGTTTTTTCATTGTTGTCTTTCTCTCGCAGGACTTGTGGGAAGCGGTCGATGAGAAGTTTTACGAGTGGCTGATAAATGTCGAAGACTTTGTCTTTCGCATCATCTACCAACATATGCAACAGGGTATTGTTGTCCCCGTTCTTCTGGCCGAGGTACGATGCATTTTCTGCTGCAAAGGCTTCCACTTTGGCGGGGTCCCGAAGGTCTAGCTTTCCTTCCTTGAGCCAGCTTATGATGTCCTTGAATCGTTTCCCAGCGCTCACATCATCCTCATCGTCGTCGTCCGAACTTGCTTCACTGGCATCTCCTGGATCCTGCTCCTGTATAGGTGAATCTGGTGGATGTCGGTCCACCATAACAAGCTCCTCTTCAATCTCTGCACTCATGATTGTTTTTTAAGATCGCATCAAGTATGGATGAGTGGAGAGTTAATTCACGTTCATTGAAGGAGACACAAGACTGTCAAGACGCAACTTGGATGAACGAAAGCCAAAAGCGGACCCCAGCCTTGAGGACAACCCTCGGCAACAGTTGCTTGTTAAACTCGAAGATTCTGCACACAACCTTACCTCCGGACAAATGTGAACTCTCCTCGTTTCAGCTGCAACCCCCTTTTCAAGCCTCGGCCGCTCCTAGCGCTGATGTGAGATGCTTGTGGACCGGGGTCTTCATGCAGCTGAGATTATTGTTTGCCGAATGCAGTACCGCCCGAGGCGCAAGAAAATCTGGGCATGAGGATTTGTCACACGAGGCTGAAGCTTGAAGCACTGTGATGCTCTCAATCCATGAAAGAGAGTCAAAGCAAGAACGATCGATTTTGAGAGCAAGTCGGGT
This sequence comes from Cadophora gregata, assembly GCF_030347475.1. Taxonomy (NCBI): domain Eukaryota; kingdom Fungi; phylum Ascomycota; class Leotiomycetes; order Helotiales; family Ploettnerulaceae; genus Cadophora; species Cadophora gregata. The sequence goes on along the minus strand of NW_026695933.1, from coordinate 1,749,597 downwards.
CAGATTCAAGATATCACTACGTTTCAAGATGGCTCAATCATCGTGCCCTAGCATGTGTCACCTCACAGAGGCCCTCCAAATTTATGGCCCCCAATTCTTCGATATCGTACTTTTGCAAATTATTGGTCGGCTCCAGACTGGGATCAAAAAGAACCGGGTCGTCTTTCGGCTTTCCTCCAAAGACACGCTCCATGGCACTCTTGACGTCAACTGTGGCATTGATCTTGACAATGCACTGGAAGGGATTCTCATCCTTCCTCTTTAGAAGAATTGCAGTCCGCATGCTTGTGGGAACTCCAGTCTTTGTGGTGGCGTTCTCCTGTAGAGTCCACGAAGCACAGTTTGGCTTTCCCCAGTTCCGGCCTTTCAAATCGATTGATCCGGTGACTGTCGTCTGATCATTCGTGTCTCGACTGACAGTCTTCGTCCAACCAACTTTAGCTATTGCGGTCGCGCCCAAAAATCCACCCCCAACGTCCAGACCGGCTTCGCGTGACACCTCTTCATGCTGAGAAGTGGGTACCAAAGATAGAACTCCATCTGGCGATATTGAGAACACTTCAGGGCCTGTCTCACCTGGCTTCATGCTCCCAAATTCGAGCGAGATACTGACAGCTTGAAATCGCCTGGCCTTCCTGCGGGAATCGAATCGGAATTGCAAAATTATGAGTGTCGAGAATGTCTCGCTTTCCGCTGAGAAGAACCCGTGTATCACATCAAGACAGGAGCATCGAATGTCCACAGCCCCATGACGTTCAATATAATTACTGCGCTGGAGAGGAGCTGCAGGGTCATTTTGTGTTCGAAACGAGCTGCCTTCATCGCCCCCAGGAAAAAGTCCGACTTCGAAGAAAGGTAGTTCGTCTGATAATTCTTCATTGGCAGAGTCGTCGGCGGGGTTGTCGAAAGCACCCATCGCAACACCAATAGTCTCTTGCGCAGACGACATCTTGTAATGACAGAAATTGCAGAAATTGAGGTGTACTGCGAGTTCGCAGGTTTCGATGAGTGAAAATGTGCTCCGGGATAATATCCAACCGCCGGAGCGCAGGGTACGAAGAGTTCAGAAGAGAAGAAGCAGAGAAATCGCAAGTTCCGAGTCAACGAGTCATTCATAGTTGTCCTCTTTAATTCAAGAGTCTAACTATGAGTATCGTCAGGCCGTCAACTTGCTGTATGACTGGCGTGGTTTGTCACAATTCTGGATTGGCCCCCAACCGCCCCCAATTGTCACCACCATTCTCACCACTAATTTCCACATCAGAAAACGCCACCAGGCTGAGATAATCCCTTGTAACATCGGGTACACTATCCCTGCAAAAATCTCAGCCTTGGAGGAAGTAGCATGGGTAGCTCATCGGATCCAATTTATCGTCAGGGTGGAGTGTCAGCCTTGAAGTGGAGCTTCTGAATCTCGATATTGAATCTGAACTGCATTTTCTCCCTTCTTCACAACGATAACAACAACAATGTCGGATACCGCATCTGAGTTTTCTGAGTCCGCGTCGTCGGCAGCCTCGGTGGCGATAGCTGAAGCTAAGGATGAGGAAAGCACAGCGCAGCCTGCAGAAGAGCCTACGGAAGAAGAGCAGAGCTCAGCGGCAAGCGAAGAAGACCTCACAGTGGGCATGGGGTTACAAATTCTGGCGGGAAGCATAGTGGACTTCGATCCAGAGGGCGATGATGCGCGACCTTTTGAGTGAGTTCGGTTCCTCACATTTGGTTCTCATAAGAATAGAAATTTTACTAAATGGTATTCTCAGTGTCGTCGCAGTTCACGGCTATCATGGTGATAGACATACTTCCTGGGGCGGACCGTACAGCAATTGGCTCGAGGATTCGCTACATGTTCGGTACCCAAGCTCTCGAGTTTTGACTTTCGGATACGATGCGCAGGGGATCAAAGGGACTTCTACAAGAGCGGGTATAAGGGAGAAGGCTGTGCAATTGCTGGATGAGTTGGTCAAATTGAGAGAGCCAGAGAAGCCTGTTAGTACCTCACATGGCGCACAGCTCAAATACTCGGCTTATTGTGTAATCTAGGATCTGTTTCGACCCTTGGTATTCATATCACAAGATCTAGGTGGTATAATCGTAAAAGAGGTAAGAGTGCTAGAAAGACAGAAGCTATGGTCGCTAATCTGAGACAGGCATTTTGCATTGCAGCTTTTGAGTATCAGAAGTACCGATCAATAGTGCAATGGGCTCGGCTATTCGTATGTGATCTCAGTGATAGTCTTGTCCAGATCACTGATGCCTGCTCAGATTTTCTTCGGCTGTCCCCACAGATGTACGAGTGTGCAAAATATGGAAGATGTGATTGGGAATTTGCTCTACGCCAGCCAATCACCCCGCCCCATCGGAGCTTTAAGAACGATCAGGGAACTTAGTCGATCGGTCATCGAGATTAATGGATCTTTTGTTCTCTCGAAAGTGCCGACTGTTGGAACGATAATAAACATCTATTCAGAAGACGAAGATATGGCTTCGAAGGTGAGTACCTTCAGGTTCCGTTTAGTAAAGCGAGAGAAAGACCAAGTTGCGAGAGAACATATCCGAACTGATACAACTTTAGGTGTTTGAAGACTACACTGTGAGTATTGATATTGCGATGGGTGGAAGCCGATTTGCGAAAGCTGGAGCCCTGCAAGAGATCTCTCATACAGCGCCGGAGGACATATATGATACTATCGATCTTATCCTGGCGGCCTATCCAAAGCGTGATTTACACCTTGGTTCTCAAATCTATGAGCAAGTCTAACGTACTTTAGCTTCGGAATATAATAGAGATACGGAAAGAGCTCTCCGAAACCTTCAGCGTCAAGCAGCAGTTGCGTATCCACTCGAAAACAAATGGGGTCCTCATCGTCGATGTAGCTGGCTCAGCGATGACGAGACTTACAAATCATGGTTCGACAGCCACGGCGCGAACCTTCTCCACGTCCATGGGACCTCTGGAATCCTCGATGTTGGCGACTATCTGTTCCAAGACCTCAATACCAAAAGAGAGGACACAGCACCCTTAATTCATTTTACCTTCGACAAGTATGATGACCAGCGGAACTCACTTGCTGGCATGTTGAACTCCATCCACGCTCAAATCTACAGCCACCTTCCAGTCTATCACCCTGCCGCAATTGTACCAGAGCAGCAAATGATGTACTACAGTACGTTTTGAGCGACTCTCCAAGGTTTCGAGATTCAGTGGCCGTGATCTTTGAAACAACTAAAGAGCACAATGGCTGACTCTGTTATCATATAGGCAGCTGGACAACGCACGAGCTTTTCACTATGTTCCGCAATTTCTGCACGAACTTGTCCCATTCCGGCTGCTACATGGTCATCAACGGCTTGGACCAATGTGATGATACAATCTTACTGTTCTTGGAGAAGTTGTGCTATCAAGCTAGTATCACGGAGTACAAATTCAAAATTGTGCTTGTCAGTTCCACCAAGAATAGTATCCAAACCGCTCTTACTGGATGGCCAACAATCAGCACCGATGAACATGATCCAGTCACTGATGCGGAAGTGCTGAAATTGGAAATTGAGCGTGAAGTACTGAGTCTAGTGCAACAATACCCCGCACTATACGAATGCGAAACAACTGTCACAGAGAGGCTTCTCAAATGCGGCGAGGATCTAGATTGGCGTCGGATTGTTTTGAATGAAATCGAGGATGACAATGGTCTACAACAACTGCAAGGGGAGCTGGACAATCTGGAGGTAGCCAGCCCCCCGAAGTCACTTCAACGAATTCTGTCCAGTATACCGACTTCACTTCAACCATGGTCCAGCAAGGTCATCTCTTTAATCCTATATTCGTATCATCCCCTAAGCGTTTGGGAGTTAGCTCAAGCAGTCTCGCCCAAGCTATATTGCTTACCCAATCCCGAGGTACCTTTTGATCGCCACTATGAACACTTCTCTACGTCGCTAGAAACCTGCTTTAAGGGAGCCATCATCGTGAAGCATGGCTTGGTTTTCTTCGGGCATCCTGAGGCCAGGCAGTTCTTTGCATCTTCCGACACGCGACCAGACGCGGGGAGGGCAGCACACGCAGACATTTTCGATATATGTCAGGATTTCATATCCTCGAAGGAGGGTCAAGATTCTCTACAAGCTCTCGTTACTAGTGCAGCCCACGATATTGTAGAGCCGCCGATCTTCGCCCACCGATACGCCTTCTTAAACTATGCTGTCAAGTATTGGCCAAAGCATTACCAAGCTATAACGAAACCTTCACTGGAAGCAGATGACCCACCCTTGAGCAAAAAATACGCACAATGGATATTTGACTCGGGCATCATGCGGAACTGGGCTGAAGCTTACTGGTCTCTTTCCAATTCTATCTACCGGAGCGACCGGGGATTTCTGTCTTTTCTCCCAGTCTTTGCAGGCCTTGGCCTTCGCGACATAACCTCGGCGATCATTCTCCGTGATGCTGGAAACCAAGGATTTGAGAAAGATTGTGCTCTTGCGCTGACAGAGGCAGTGCGATATGGCCATGGCACTATTGTTCTCATGCTTCTGAAGTTAGGGAGTTTCACCGAGACAGACATGCTCAGTGCACTCTTTGCTGCTACTGCCTCCCTTGACGATACCATCCTCGACGACCTTGTTACCTATATTGGAAAGAAGTTCCCAAAGTTTGAATGGCCAGCAACAACTGTTTTACGAATTTGCCAATTCGGGCATGACAAAGTATTGAAAAAGATACTAGATCTCGGGGCCTCGCCAAATGACGGAATCGCGCTCCATGACATGACTCCTCTATTTGCTGCCGCACGTGAAGGTAAAGTGGAAGTTGTAAAGCTCTTGTTGGAATCCAAGGCTGGTCTCGAGTCAAAAGCACAGCATGGCCGGCATCCCCTTCACGCAGCATGCGTCTTCGGCCATGCTGAAGTTGCAAAGTTGTTGATAGCAGCTGGGGCGGACGTCAATGGTCTGGATTCCGAAAATGAGACACCGATCACGTTGGCTGTGCAGTGGGGAAACTACAAAGTTCTAGAGGTCATGGTGAAAGAGGCTTGCATTTTGGACGGCACTTGTGGGGAATTGAAAATCAGGACACCATTGACGATTGTTGCAGATCTTGGATTCATCAAGTGTGCTCGAGTGCTGCTTGAGAATAAAGCATCAACTGAAGTCGTTTGTGCAAGCGACTGGCCGCCTCTTCGATATGCCATTACAAGGGAGAATATGGAGATGATTAAACTCTTGCTAGACTCTGGAGCTGACCCCAGCACCACCCACGGTGGCGAACCCCTCATCACAAGTCAAGCCATAGATGGAAAGTTGGAGGTCATCAAGTTATTGGTCGAGCACGGCGCCACCGTGGATGCGATCAACTCACAAGGAGCAACTGCCATGCATTGCGCAGCGGAGAAGGGTTTCACTGAAATGATAACGTATCTACTTGACCACGGCGCTGCTCTCAATTCACAGCTTACGGCAGGACACACAGGTGTTCTTCTCGCTGCTAGTTGTGGTCATGCCGATGCTGTGAAATTGCTCCTGGATAGAGGAGCAGATATCTCCATTCCAACCACTGATGGCTGGACCGCGATTGGACTTTCGTACGACAATGCGGAGGTGACTCGTCTGTTGATGGAAGCGGGTGCGAATGCTGACAGAACGACCAACTCCTACACACCGCTCTACCTGGCTGCCATGTATGGCTACACCGAAGTTGGTAAGTCACCTTTACCCGCGGAATTTTGAAAGATGTCGAACAGTTGCTTCATTTGTCCATTCTTCGCGTTACCCCAGTCCAAATCCTTGATCTTCAAATGTGCGAAACCAAATTCTAATCTCACATTTAGTGAAAGTACTCCTCACTTATCCAATCAACCTAGAAATCGAGTACATTAGTGAAGCACCCGATGGGCCTAATAACAAGTACACAGCATTGACCATCGCCGTAACCAATACTCAGACTGAGATTGTAAGATTATTGCTTGAGGCCGGAGCAGACGTCAATCATCTATCCGAGACCAACAACTTTTGTACACAGTACGCAGTCCCTGCCGACTCAAGCATGATGCGGACTTTGATGGAGTACCGGCCAAAGCTCAATCTCCAGGACAATGACGGCGATACTGCGCTATCTTATATCCATGAGACGGCACAGCTTGAGACTTATCAGATCCTGGTGAATGGAGGCGCTGATCTCGAGATCCCCAACAAGCAGATGCACACCGCTCTCGGTAAAGCAGTAATGCAAGGTACGAGGAATGATCTTGTGAAGTACTTCATTTCAAAGAGAGCAGATCTGAATCCGGATGCTGGGAAATACGGCGGGCCGCTGCACATCGCATGTCGCTATAAGAATTTTGAGGCTATCGAAATGCTCGTTCAGGCTGGCGCAAACGTGAATCTCGTGACAACTGGCACATCGGGTACCCCGTTGCAGTCTGCAGCCCGGTGCTGGAACGTTGTCGCAAGTCAAGACATGCAAGAGAAAATGATTCGGTATCTCCTGGATGAGGGCAAAGCAGATGTCAATGTAGTTGGAGGTATGCAGGGCTGTGCGCTGAACGCCGTTTGTGGGTGGGCTAGCGCTGATATGGTGTCTTTGCTTCTCAAGAGTGGCGCCAAAACCGACGTGGTAGATGAAATGGGACGTGCTGTGATTCATTATGCAGCGATGCAGAGTCTTGCAAACTTGCAGCAGATCATTAGTGCTGGGGTAGAGGTCAACACGAAAGATGCGATGGGCAGAACCGCGATGCACTGGGCCGTTGTCAGCGGGTCCCTTGAGGTAGTTGAACGAGTTTACAGTCTCTCGAGGCGACTCTTGGATCAACCGGACAATGATGGTTGGACGCCACTATTATGGGCTGCTCGAGGATGCGAGACCGTCTACAAAGAGACACCTTCCAACGCTCAGGAACAGATCATCTCGTTTTTGATCGACCAGGGTGCAGACCCTCTCGTGAAAGGCAAAGGTCTTGAAAGAGAGTGGACTCCAATACAAATAGCCAGATTTCATGGAATCGACGACGAATTGGTTCAGTTCTTGGTCAAAAAGACAAAAGAAAAGCTTGGGAAAGAAGAACTCTATATAGAAGCGCAACATGCATGCCCGAAAGCCTCGGAACAAGTCGGCTCCTGCGATAGTTGTCATTGTGTAGGTTACTTCTCGCCTGCTATCCATGCATCAGCTAACACATACCACAGCAAATGCTCGGCAACCGGTACAAGTGTAATGACTGTCTAGATTTCGACTTCTGTTATAAGTGCTACAAGTCTCGCCTTGTTATGCACAACAAAGATCACACCTTCCAAATCCTTGGCCCAGAGTTCGAAGTCGTTGTTGAAGTTGAGAAGGAGAGCACCGAGGAAGATGACGATGATACGGATGATGATACAGATGATGACACGGATGATGATGAAGATGAGGAGAAGGCCAAGAAAAGTTGAAGGTCGCTGAGTTTTATGGATTTGAGCAACTGAATATCCTTTCGGGCTCATTTCACAGCTCTCGGCAAAATTCATCACTTGGGGGATTGGATGTGTAGGCTTAAGTGCTAAGAGCATCGAGTGGAGCCTACATACACACTGGCGACAATTAGCGACTGTTGAGTTCGCTCAAAGCCAAGGCGGAATTGAACTTTTCGTGTGCGTTAGGTTGGGGAAGGGTACTGTTGAACGACAAGTAGCTTTGAGTAGGCAGGTCCTCTGAATGGTTTCTGCTGCGCCACAATAGCATCAAGTCGAGCGTCTTTCTGGTACTACTACATGCTCAGACAGTCGTGACTACGTCATCTCAAGGCTAACCACATCGATTGTTTTCCAGCACTGAAAACGGTTGAAAGTTCCTATTACACTTGTCGCCTTCGCCGCCAAAAACCTGTCTCATATTATTACAAAAAGCAGATCGAGTGCTTGATTTATATCATTCCCTCAGTTCAGCACTTTCGTCGCTTGAGACCCTGATCAAAATTTCATTACTCTGAAAGTCTCCCGTTCTCATTCCTCGATCCATCTCCAGTCTCTCGACTTCTCTTCCACTCTCATTGACCCAGACTCCCATCCAAGACCCCACCGCTTTCGCTCTATATTCGTCGCCTTTCACAAGGGCGACCTTAGGCTCTTTGAATTCCACAACAGTGTCGACTTTCCCATTTGCAGGAATGTGGACAATGCTTTGGTCATTGATGGAAAAGTATCCCTCTGGGGGCACACGATGATTGATTTTCATGTCCAAACATGGGGCTTTGACCCCACTATTCGTAGATGTGAAAGACACAACTCCGATTGATGGTAAAGATACATCTAAGGGAGAAGACCATCGCAGGAGGAAGACTTCGTGTGGTGAAGTGTTCGCGAGTGTGATGCGAAGCTGAGCCGAGCCGAGAATGGACGCCTCTGACACTTCCGATGACAATGTGACCTCAATTGGAATTGATGAGGTAGTCGTCATCTTTCTGGAGATGACAGAAAAGTCGTCATAGACGAGAAAAAGAGCGACGAAAGTGAGAAATGCAACCGCTGTCGTCAAGATGGTGCGATGGCTGGCCATTGATTCGGCGTTCAAAGGCAATTGCAAAGAAGGTAGCTATGGTATGAAAGTCAGAGATGCAGAGGGGTTGGAAGATTGGAAAGCTTAACCGCGTTAATGCGTTACATAATCCCAAGTATAAATCATGTGAGTCCAAGATACTAACTTCGGAGCTTCCTGTTTCATCCTTCAAGCCTTGTCTATCTGCGGTTCGCGCCGACATGCATTTGCCAGCTGCCATATTTGTGGGGTGCTTACAAACAAAAACATGTAAGCGATCTATTACTTTATTAGGCAGGTCACTGATATTACGTGCACCAGGATGCTATCTACGGAGGTACACGATTCAAAGTGCCATACATCTCGCTTGATAATACCGGAATGCTTCCGACTACCATTGTTGTGAAATCATGTACTGAGAAGGTGATAGAAAAGGATCAAGTATCTGCCACGCCAGCAAGTTCTACCTTGATGTTTAAGAGCTCGCTTGTGTCAGTCCGACCGGCAGTTCATCAAACTGCCGCAGTCCAAGAATCTCAAGACAATCTATTCGCGCATGAGGAAGCTCGGAAACAAATCACAGGGTACTTGGTCTACACCTGTCAGACTCCAGAGTTTCTAGACCAGGAGGAATTCCCATCTCATCGCCGATCATAATCATATTTGCCGGATAACAAACCTTACTCTGGTTGCTCCCGCCCCTTCCTGCAACGTTATCTCAACATCGCAGGAGTTTTTGATTGGCGGTAAAATATTCCGATAGATGATGCGACAGACCGAGGCATCGATGCATGTCATATAAGGTATGATAAGAACGGTAACCAGGTTCATGCTTAACCAAACCTGATATCTTCTGCGGATTAGGGGCGGGGTTGGTGATGCCAAGATTCGCTATAAATTCTCGCTTCATTTTGACCTTCCCCTTGCGACCATCTCGCTTACAGGCATATCCTAACTTCAACATGGTTCGCTACCTAACCAAATCACCACCTTAATTCTGTGAACGTCTAGCAGTCAATCTATTAGGATGAGGAGGTCCAAGGAGAGCTTGTTTATAAGGCATTTGCGGAGTAATGGGCAATAATCAACCTGGATCAAAAGATCAGCACAAGCAGCCCATAGGTCACGTTCATGTGTACCAAAGTTCCGCGACTCAATGAGAACTTGCTCGTACATCCTTCAACTACAAGAAAGCTGTTGGGAGATATGAATACGTAGAATGCTTGTCCATAGTTGCCTTTCTCCAAAGTGCACTGATGATTTCGATTGGACTGATCGCTGTGGAAAGACTCATTCAAGCAATGAGTCCCGAATCGTGCATGCCATATGGTATGCTTAATGCATCTTGGCATTTCTTGGTATGCATGGGATTTAATATGGAAGAAACATGTCGATCTTCTTGGATTCTGAGCTTCCTCATGGAGATCAGGACAGGAACACTGACTTTCAAGTGGTGCAAAATGCTGCCGACGAACTAATCGCGTCGCTTCGGAGCTCTGAATGTGCCTCGAATGGAGTGTCTAGAAGCTGAAGATCATCGATATTATCCTAATCATTGATTTCTAGCTTCCTCTTTCCGTAATCCATCTCCGTTCAGATGAATGTCTGCAACTCGAAACAGAAGTTCGTCCCATGTCGTGGAGTCCTCGATGTTCTCTCAGGATTACGACCTTCTACTTTAGAATCGGATCTCAAGTTCCTCATTCATATCTCTGAGCATTGAACTTCGGCTCTCAAGCGTTGTTACCGCTTAAGTTCTTCCAAGCCAAGCTTGACTTCATCTCACTTGAACATAAATAATCCCTTCGCTCCCTCCGTTCCATCTTCAGCAAAGCACAGATCACATTCATACCCACTCTCACTATATCCTTCAAGATGCATTTCACTCCAGCTTTTGTTACTCTTTCCATACTGTCGGCTTTTGGGGAAGCCGCAGTTATTGAGAATGGCAAACGGGCACTTGGCTTGGAGGTGACTCTCGCCCCAGCTGGGAACGCTGCCGAGGTCATTGCTACCGTGAAGAATGTTGGTGCTCAAGACTTGAACCTCTTGACACCAGGTACTTTTCTCGACACCGCCCCTGTCCAGAAATTGAGTGTGGTTGATGAAGCTGGTAATTGATGCCCTACGACTTCTTCAAAAACCATCATACTGACTTTGCAAGATGTTGCTGTGCCCTTTACTGGCATTTTCCGTCGCCTGCAAACCTCTGATCTTGCCCCAGAGTATTTCAAATTCCTTAAGGCTGGCGAGGAATTCACGACAACGATCAATACTGCTGAAGTGCACGATCTTCAAACAAGTGGCACTTACACCTTTTCTGCTGAAGGAGCTATGAGATTTGCCATCGGAGAGTCAACTGAACTTTCTGGAGAGGCTGTTTCCTTCAAGTCAAACATATTGAAGATGGCCGTCGATGGCGCCGCCGCTGCTGTTGTCCCCAGAGCAGTTGATATGACCTTTGACAAGCGTACGGTGCTTCAATCCGGATGCTCAAGCGCACAATCAGCATCAACCAGGAATGCACTTACCAATTGTGCTGCCCTCGCCAGAGCTGCATCAACTGCTGCAATTTCTGGCTCAGCGAGCAAGTTCAGCGAGTACTTCAAGACAACTGCATCAAGCACACGCTCTACTGTTGCTGCTCGTTTGTCAGCTGTCGCCCGGGAGTGTAGCTCAAGCACTTCTGGAGCTACCAGATACTACTGCACAGATGTATTTGGTAAGATCTCCTCACCCAACTCTGCGAAATCACTTTGCTAAAAGTGGTTTTTTCAAGGCGAATGCAAGTCAAACGTTCTTGCATACACTATTCCAGCACAGAATGTGATTGTGAACTGCCCGCTTTACTACAGTGCCCTTCCAGCTCTCACGACCACATGTCACAGACAAGATCAAGCAACTACCACCTTGCACGAGATGACCCATGCTCCAGGAACCTACAGCCCCGGAACTGTTGACAATGGTTACGGTTATGCTGCGGCCACAGCTTTGTCGACCTCAAGAGCTGTTGCCAATGCTGACTCTTACGCACTTTACGCCAATGGTAAGTGATTGCATTCAAAAAGACTAAATCTTAAAGATCGTTTCTGACTTCGTGGCAGCCATCTACGTCGGATGCTAAGCTATCCGCCTCTCACATCATGGGAGAATATTTCAACCGTGCTCTACGAGACGTGAGGATGCGTAAGAGGAGCGGAGAGCAGGATTTCACATTATGACAAGGTGTTAAACAATTGAATGTCAAATTACATTTGGGCAATTTCGAATCTGTCAAGAACGCCTCTCCTCTCAACCTGTGTGAAATGACTACAGTCACAGAAAGTAGAGATGGTACCCTTGGCTCGCAGAATAATTCTTTGGGGTATGCAATTCGCAAGACGGGGTATCCCTTTTACTGACAATTACCTTCAACTTGTCAATGGCGGACGTGATCCTCGCGGTGGCGACAGCAGCGAAAGTCTCTTCCTCAATTACTCTCGAGCGTAGGTTTGGCAAATGATTGTTGACAGCAATCGTCCCTAGATCTGAAGTTCCGGGATGGCCGCATGGCAATTCACATCCTCTTCCGCCAATATTCTAACCATGGTTGACTGACTCTCAACTTCGTCAATCCAAATGACCCTTCCGAGCACCCCGAAAAATTCCCCGATACACCAAAGGCTGACTGATCGATGGTCTGGTTTGTCGCAGCGACGATGGAGACCCGAAACACCGATTCGCGCCACCACGATTTTGACGCAGATTCTTTGTTTAGCTTACCAAACTTCCTAGCCGAGAATCGCGGAAAGGGGGCCTCGGTTCGGGAATAGCATCATGACCTTCAACTTCTGCGTCACGCAGTTCTCCTCAGGAATTCGAACGTAAAATTATACTTTTCCGTTGAAAAACTTGCCTGCGTTTCAGAACAAATTACATAAACATGAGATATGATCTATCACAATCCCGTTCAAAGTTTGTGGCCTCGCATAACCTACAAATTTACCAGACTTCCCGTTTCCCTCGGCTACGACCCACCACGCCAATAATCCGAGCGTGGCGTCCCAAAAGATCAGCTGGATTCCCAGCAACGAGATTAAGTTTACCAAAGTTGAGGGATTCGACGTGCAACAAAGTTTCCAGAATGCTGCTATTCATGATGCTGACGGGAGAGGAGTTTGCTTTAGGAGGTAGTGAGACGGGATGCATTGACTATGCTGGGGGCTTAGCGAGAGACATGATTGATGCGGCTCTGGCACGGATAGTCTAGGCTGTGAGAAAGAAATGAAGTTTACCAGAGTTGAAGATTTCGATGTGCAACAAAGATTGATTTCTCTATGATTCGTAATCGGACGGAAGAGAATTGTCAGACTTTACTGATGGTCGTTGCTTTCACTGTCGAAATCTTTGACGAGTTGGCACGTACCGCGTTTGGAGGCCGCGCAATCAACATACTGTAAATGGGTTTGTGTTACCAAAGTTGAGAATGTCGACATGCAACAAAACCCAAATACTTTGACTGATATATGAGATATCACATTTGAAAACACGAGTCAGAAGTTGCAATGGAGACGGACAATATTGTCAATAGCGCGACTGGATCGGTTGCAGCAGATTAGCGAGGCAACCCCTGTAGGTTGACTTACCAAGACCTCAGGCGGCTCTGTGCACAAGACACTCTAAATTGGGTTACCAGATTTAAGGAATCCGACGTGCAACAAAAGTTTGTTTGTTTCTGCCAGTTTATGATAGATATCCTGGGTTTTGGGCTGCTTGCAGGGGAGGAGTTCCAGCGTGGTGCCATCGCATTGATGGCGAGGAGGCTTAGCGAGTGGGCACCAGCGCATTGGGAGATTTCAAGCGAATTCTGGTGACTTCGAGCTTCTGGGAATGAAATTGGCTTACCAGAGTTGTGAGATGCGAAGTGCAACAGAAGAGATAATTTTTGTTGTGATAGACAGTATGCCAAATCGTTCTCCCTCTACGTAGTTGGGGATGAAACGCTGATTGCAAGAATGGCATACTCCCTTTATTCTTGGGTCTGACAATGGAGTCTCCAAGACAAATCTTCGCTGGGGGGTTCTGGCCAGTAGAATAGAATAGACAGGATTTCCTGTTCGGCAAATGGATTTTGAAGTCCGAATCTGCGGTAATTAGACTCCTGCGCTTTTCAGAGTACTTGGCAGGCCCTATGAGACATACTCTACCTGAATATTCAGGTCTTAACGTCTGTGATCTCTTGCATGACGATGCTTTAAGATTGTAAATATAGTGTTTTCAAGCTTGTTTGCCCTGTTTGCATTCTTTTGATTGTGATCTGAAGACCGCACAGAGCTTTTACCCTGTTACTTGGCGGACCCATTGTCAGACCCAAGAATAAAGGGGGTACTGTTGACGAAGATTAGCGAGTCCACCCCCTGACGGCGTTTCGCGGTCCCCGAAACGACCGGCTATTAAAAGCTGCCATGTGGGTATTTGGGTCTCTGTTCTCTCTTGATCCTTTCGACGCTACTTGAATGTACAATAAAGTTTTAATGCTACGCTTTCGCCAGGAATGAATACACAGTAAGTGTACTATGCTACGCTGAACACGCTGGCTTCCCTCCCGGCTGATTGTAGAAGGATATTGCAAAGCAAGACCCCAAAATTCTATGTACCGAACGCTCCGAATAAAGGTGCCCAGACACTTTTCTCTGAAGCGCTTGTCGCCTTTCTTTCTTCTCTCTCCTCCTCCGCCTCCGCTCTCCTCGCTTCAATCTGAATGGCTCTGTTCAACTCCCTTGCAAGCTTTTCACATGCTCTAACATCAAGGATGTAAACATGAGTGCTACCTTCAACATCCAGTATAAGCGTCGCCAGTGTCCCCCCAGAAGGAGCCGTGCGGATCATTTCATCATGTTTCCAGATCCACCCTGCTTCCACTGTGTTGTGACTGTTATTTCGTGTTTGGTCCATGGCTTTTTCTGTTTCCACGAGTTGTTCCACGTCTTTCATAAGTTCGACTCTGGCTTTTTCCTCCTCTGAAAGATCTTTTCTTTCCCGTGGAAACGTCTGAGAAATGCCTCCGAAGATGTGTGGACTAGGCCACAATGCTGGTACTTTTATTCGCGGCAGGTATTGGTTTGTCTGTGGGCCTGGAAGTGACGGAGCTGTGCATCTCATTACAGCTGGTGGAGGACGACGTAATGGTCGGCAATGACTCAGATTTATTGTGTCCCTGCCAGCATATTCTTCCCCTAGTGTTTTCCTTGTTTGAATTATGTTGTCCTTTGTCGAGGAATTCAACCCATTCCTGAGTTTCCTGGATCCGTTTAGCCATGAAGAGGTCTCCGAAGCTGGTGTTGTAAGAGGCGTCGAGAATTCTGAGATCCCTTCGTCGGCAGGGGTTTTCAATTTACAGTTGCCGTTCGATCTTGCGGCACCACTGGGCCTCATGGTTCCATAAGTTGTGGCATCGTTTACTGGAAGGGAAGTTGACGGAGGCGAAGTGGCTTCGGAGCTCTGCGGCATTTTGTCCTTTATGATGGACAGAAGCTAGTCGCTCTTGAGTTCGATACTGTTGAGAGTGATCGGATTGCGAGATTCGTTGGACAATTGCAGGACTCCCGATAGCTAGTGCGTTGGCGATGAGCCTGACAGCGAAAGACATAGATGATAAGTTATCCTTCTGGAGGCTGAAAAGCTGAGTTGGAGAGAAATCTTATGATCAAAGAATGTTGCACTTAATATGAGACACCAAGGACGAGCTTCAGAACGAATGTATTGAAACAAATGTGTGGGTGTACATATAGATGCTGATATGGGTGAACGTGAGAAAAGTGGAAGAGGTTCAGAACCTGAGCGAGTAGAGGATAATTACTAAATGGTCGAAAGTAAACTGTTATGGACTTGGCTCAAGAGCAAGAGAAGGAAGGCAAGTGCGAATCATGTCTGTCAACATCACTCGTCAAATGAACCAACAAACATAGGTCCTATAGGTAATGATGGAAATCGCGACCGAATATCAATGATTGTAGGTTTATGGTACTAGATAAATATGAATTTAAATTTAGAGAGAAAAGTACAAAACATAGCGAAAGCGGAAATAAAGTGGCATGAAGCAGAGTGACACTGTCCAAAATGGCAGGGAAACTCTGTCAGCGAGACTTGCTCGTGATAACAGCACCCAAGGCAAGATCAAACGAGGCTCCATCGGGGAGCGAAACCAGACTCATCATCTGTATAATCCAAACTCGTGCGCTGTGTCACCTTACATTTACAGTTTCCACATGCCAGTAAGCCCAAAACCTGAACCTATCCACCATGACTGTCCACGTGACCATCACGCGACACTCTTCAATCACTTGACCATTATTTCTCCCAGAAGTCTACAAGCCTCCCCACTTATACTCCACCTCACGATCGCTCCGTTTATATTTCACTCATTGGTCAGACAGACGACCTACCTCCCCCAACCACCAAGCCTACCCCTGGAACCAGATCACATGTCCGCTTACCTCTGCATTCAGCCGCGCTCATCCACCCAATCGGTGTACGCACGCTACTGCATCGGTACCGGATGTTCCTGAAGATCGCTTTTGGTGGTAACATACGCTTTGTGGTGGTGGGTTGGGAGGTATACTGAAGTCCCCTATATATAATAGAGGCACAGCAGATGCGAGCGAATACGGGTGTGTTTGGTATGTAAGCCTCCCTCGGTTCGTTACAGGATGGAAAAACAGAGTAGGTGGTGTTGGTAGGATTGTTGGATTTGTAAACAAATGATTTGGAGTGTGTAGATGCGTTTGAGGCTGTGAAGTAAGGGTGAGTGGAGATCGACGCACTTCGTCTCTGTACTTGGTGAAGATAGTAGCTGAATCAAAGGCTAGGCTCTACTGGGAAAATGTAAACAAAGATCTCCGAAGAATTTTGTACATGACCACCATCAGCACCATGACAGCAAACCACGGACTTCCTCCCCTCCCACCTCGCCACTTACTCACCCTCCTCCCCGAAGCCAGCAGTCAGCCGCATACCTAGTACTGCAGTATGCAGATCCATGACCCTCAAGTGACACCTGCGGGGTAGATCTACATGTACCCACACACACACACATACACATACACACCTACCTAGAAAGGTACGGAGGTACATCACCACAGCCCAAACCGCTCCGCCATCCCGTCAGCGCCTCTCCCCACCTGCAATGGAATATCAGAGTGGCGTCCTGCAAACAAATTTGATTTACGCCAAGGATCAACGTCGTCAGTTTCATCCACTTTTCGTAGCCGAAGTTGACCGATCGATGTGTTACCATGGTAAAGAGAAGTATGGTTCAGACGATTATGCGTACGTTTGTTCTATGAATGCATCATTGATATCTTTAACCTTAGATGAGGGGAACGCGAGTGGAGATTAGATGGGGCGAGAGAGAGAGGGCGAGGTGAAGTGGTGATGTGATGATTGTGTTTGTTTGTTTGGTAAATCAAGGACGAAAGTTTGGTACCGGCCGTTTGCTGACCTGGATACCGCCGAGATCTTGCTTGGATGACGGCTCCTGTAGCCTGTAGATTATGTATTCCTACTCCGTCGTCTTCATCTGGACTGAGAAAAATTTGGAATTTGTGGGGAATCCATACATTGAAGCTTCAGTACCGTGATGAGCGAGAACAGTTCGATCGTTCCTTCCTATGCACGGCTGGGGTAAACCCGTGTGCTCTGGTCTGGTCTCGTCTGGTCTCGTCTGGCCTCGTCCACGTAGCGCGGACGGGGGAATTGCGATGTGGTACAAAGGACGTTTGTTGATATTGGAAAGCAATCATGTGTCCTGAACAGCGCTTGAACACGTTGATCATCCGCTCCCGCCGAGCCGAAACCTTGAATCCAAGAGTCTAAGGAAGGAAACTTCCTTCCTTCAGGTCACGAAAACCTTACGGATTATCCAATAGGGTGAAAATATGCAGATATGGGATTGTGGCACCAATCACAACAAGTGTTCTTGGTTGGAAGGAAAATGAAAAGGGGTAAACAGCAGGTCGACGAATCAGAGGTGCAGAAGAACGGGATTTGATTGAGTTTGGTTTGGTCTGGCTCTTTGGCCAACCTGTGGGTCTGTCTGGAGAGATTGCAGTAGGGGTCTTCGAAGGAGGGGGTGGGGTATATACCGGAGGTGGTAATGTATGGGGATACAGTCCTCCTGTCGTACTATCCTCAATACAGCAACCGAGATAAGCGAGAGAGTTGTTCCATGAGGCTTGCTTGGTCCTCCGTCCTATACCCACCCTTACCGCAACAACACACACGGTACATATATTTAACATACCCTAGTAGAGTACCTGCCGTACCCCAGAAGCAACGTACGTGCATTAGATCATCCCCACCTCAAGCCCCCCTTGCGTATGAGTAGCAGCAGCAAGGGCGGCAGCTGCATGTGTACACTGCGCATCTCTGCACGCCGATATCGAATCCTGGGGTCCTCGTGCGAGGCTTGGCGGGTCTGGGGAAAGCAGGTGAGAGAGGAGTAGAAAGTGACATGTCGAGTGTACAGTTGCTCCGCCGGTAAGTTGTTCCGAGGAATGAGGGGTAGGTACCCAAAGTAGGGTATGGAGGGAGGTCCACGTGTAGGGTCTGAAGGTTCGGTGCTTTTGACTTTAGGGGTGTATGCTTGTTTTTTTTTTGTTTTGGCTTGTGCTGTCAGGAACGGAAATGAAGATGCCGAGGCGCTGCTGCCGCGGTGTTTTTGAGGAAAAGAGAAACTGAGGAAGGGAGGGGTGTATGTGATGTCACTGAAGCTGTGCAGATAGGGACTGTGAACACTCCGTCTTGTGGAGTCTAAGTCAAGCGGCCCGGCCCTTGGTGGTATAGCTTTGTGCTCCGAGTGGGTCATAGAATCTTTTGAGTTTTATTCACTAGGCAATGAGATGCTTAAAATTTGAGGTTTTGTGTTGTATCATGACATTTCGACTCGACCATCAAGGCCTGAAAGGCATCCTATGCTAACTTCTCAATGCTATGCCCAGTCTCTGCCCCTCGCATTTCATTTCGTATGACTTCATCCATTCATTCATTCATGCCCAACATAAAATTACAATTGCGCCCAAGTTCGTCATCGTCCGAACAACCAAGACTTTAAGATGCAAGTCATCTTCCCCTGACACGTGACTACCCGGAAATCCCTCAGCCAGAAAGGAATCAACCCTTTCCAGCAATTTCCCCAGACTGAATAAAGTTCATCCCACCACCTGTCACTTTTGAGTGTGGCGGTGCGGATGGTGACTGACGCGCAGCGTGTTGGTGTGGAGCCATGGTGTTTTATATTTACTCTTAATTCGCTGTTGGATAGCGAGGCAGACGAGTCGGGTCTGCGGCCCGCGACTCCTTCAGTATATGACAGCCACACCCAACGACAGCTCTGCTTGCTGTGAAAGGCTGATTGCTTCAAATTCGGAGTCTGCGGACTCGCATATGTTCAATATATCGCGCGGTTGTTTGTCCCAGTACCATGGGAGCAGTCGGCCCTTCTGCCAGCTGCTCCTGAGTGCAGCGTTTCTTTCTGTCCTGTGCAGCTTCGGAGATTTTGAGAAGCAGGATTGCACACCGGTTGTAGCAGACAATGACGCGGCATAAAGTCGTTTTGTATAGTATCGTGGTATTGGTGATAGTGGAGTTTACCCTCCAAGGTAGCTGCGGCGGCGCATTTCTGCCTCGCGAATTATTTCGGCGGAGAGACTGAGACTTGGCGCTAGGTGTGCATAGCGCTCGATTTCCATGACTACATCGTTGATGATGGCATCGACTGTGTCCATATGCGGTACAAGCGTGGATATGATGCTTGAAAGTGAAGGCGACATGGTGGCGCCCATGAGGAGGAGAGTCTGAGAGACGATGGATAGTGCACCTTGCCAAAGATAAGGCATGTGACCTGCATGACTATTGATTGTTAGTAGGCTATTATACACTGTATTTGTTGGAACTTACTGCGCTGTGATATGCTCTAGCTGTCGGATTGAAGCTTCGAGGCATTTGCGGCAATTCTCACGGACCGAAGGATCCATAGCAGCTTGCTCATTATCCAGCACCGCAAGGATATACGGCCTGAAAATAATAGTTCGGCAAGCAAAATAACGTAGTCGCAGCACCGTCTGCACCGGGTCGGCAAGCATTGTTCGGCTGTATGGAAACTGCAGTGCTACTGGGAGGCTTTCGTACCACTGCGCGAGTTGGAAATCCAACTCCGCTACCACAGGCTCGAGACTTTGTGTCGAAGCCATCGAGTCTTTTGAGTAGATGAGTTGGCTCACTCGATTGAGGAGTCTTCGGAGGGCAATTTCTGCCAGAAAGTACCACAGGTCATCTCGACCAACACTTTCTTCCTCTTCAGGCTCGAAGCCACCTGGTAGTCCAACAGTTTCCTCGAACTGCACGATTCCTGAGTGTGGAAGGTCCATCTCAGCCAAAAGATCGCTCTCAAATAGCAATGCATTCCAATAGACTCTCTCGCTAAGTTCTCTCTGGCCGAGAGGAACTCTTCCAGGTGCGCTGAGAAGTAGCTGCAGTTTCGTGCTGGTACTGCTGAGCAATGTCCACGCTTCCAGAGGTCGGACAAGGTAGAAGAGGTATGCGGAGGCGAGAACGGTGCATTGAGCAGAGAGAACTGAGTTTCTGGTCATGAGACCCGGGAGTAATGCCCATGCTGCTGCGAAGTATGGCAGTCCTGGTGGGTCGTCGCTGGGCGGTACTCTAGAAATGCTAGCACTGCAGCTGGCTTGGCCAAGAGCCAGCACCAATAACACAATACAGCTTTCTGGCCCCTCTCGAAAACCGTTGGATAAAGCAATGCGATAGTGATTTGTCCAGTTGTAAGGATTGACACAGGCATACCACACATTGACCTTGGAAAAGAACGCTTCGATGTATGCCGAGGTATTTGACAGGTCCAAGCAGGGAGTTTTGGACAAGGCGAGAGGTTCTCGTGCCATTTCGAGTTGAAGTAGAATTTGAGGGTCGTAAGGTCGAGATACAAGATCCCGAATTAATGGCCATTGAAGGAGATGCAATGCAGCGTTAGTGTGAACTTTCGGCATGGTGGAGATGTTCGTTGGGGTGGTCCATGTGCCAAGCCCCGTTGCGGGGATCATGGATACGAAGTTGCTGGTGCTCTGCATCATGATGTCTTCATTGCTGATGGTAGTTGCTCCATTGATTGAAGGAGAACCGGTTGAGATCGCCATACTCGAGGTTTGTCCGACAAGATTATTTTGTAGAAGACCTTCGATTCGGGTGAGGTGTTCCAGAATCAGTTTGTCTCCAGCATCGAGTTTAATTCCTGGTTCCCGATAAATGCACTCTGCCCCGAGCTCGGTGCAGAGCTTGCATTTGGGTTTGGTTCCATCACATCTTGATTTTCTGGATCGACAGATCTCACACTGTTACACAAAATTAGTTGCTGGCATAGATTGAAGCCTGTAGACTTACAGCTATGGTGGCTCTCCGCCTGGGGTAATCGATGCCAGCATCTGTGCTCCTTCTCTTCAATGGGTTGATACCATCGTCACTGTTCTGTCTGTGCTGTACGCCGTTTGTCATGGACTCTCTATCTCCAGAGGACTGCGAAAGATTTCGTGCTTTCTGGGCTGAACCCAGTATGCCCTCGCGGGAGAAGTTCTGCACACGGCGGGAGTTGGGTGATTTGAGTGGGTTTGGTGAGTGTAAAGCCCCGTTTCCGTTCACACCATTGCCGTTTGTAATGAGCTGTAGACGAGGAGATGGGATATCAATGTTGAACTTGTCTCTAGAAATGGAGAATGTTCTGCCGCCTCCGGTGGCAGAGGTCGGAGAGGCATCTGGTGATGAGCTTGACATTGTGCCTGGTGCAGGAAGAACCGACAGTTGGGGTCATCGAAAAAGGTCCTGACAGCAGAATAAGAGGAAGCTGGCAGATGAAATTGCAATCATAAGACAAGGCTCAATCTCTATGTGTGACTCGAGGTTTCTAAAGAATATGAAGGCAAGGTAAGACAAGGCTTTGTTGATACGGGATCCATACCATATCTATTTTCGAGAAAGAGAGAGATTGATTACGTGCCGCGTGCACTACGCTGACATGGGTGGCCGATATCTGCAGGGTTCCCTCAGATACACGACTGGGTTGGTGATTGGTAGATCAGACGATGTGCTCCAGCTTGAGGAGCCTGCCGCCACCACGAAACCCTGTGATGCTCATGCAGGTTCGAGTGATGGAGAATCTGGGGTTCGGTAGGTGACGGCCGAAGGGAGGGCTTCTGGAAACAGGGTGGGAAAGCGAGGCTCGATATTAACCAAGACCAGCAGCTGATGAGACAACCGTTCATGCTGGAGGGACTGGAGCAGCATTATTGATGGTCGGGATGCAGATGCACGACTCACTCGAGCTACTTTAGCGGACGCATTTCCCCACAGTACCAACTGCAGTGGGAGCGAGGGGTTACAAAGGTACTCCAGCACTTTTCTGGTGCCACTACTACTACTACTGGCGGCGACAAAATCAGGAGTGGGATGGACCACTACCTCCGCGAACTCCTTTTAGGCCAATGGACTCAGGGGCTCGGCGTGAATAAGCGAGTGTTTTCAACCCACCCACTTGAGGCAACCGAGGCAGCGCCGACACCACCTCACTGCATTTTTGAGGCCCATGCCATCACTTCACTTGCTCCCCGCCTCATCTCGGCATCCTGCTGGCACAAGATGATTGCCGTTTTTGAAGTTTGAATGTGCCTGTGACGCTGTCTGCAGTTCGCATCTCCAGTTGGAGGAATTGCGGACTCTTGGTCTCCGCCGAAAGCGATACAAGTTTATTGTTTGGTTCGTGGCATGGTTTGGTCACTCGAGATTAGAGCCCACCAGGGAGCTTGGAGATCTTTGATGTTTCGCTGGGAGCGCTCTGGTTGGTTGATTACCGACGCTATACCGCAAATGGACCCGACGTGCATAGCAGCCTTCCAGCCTCAGGCGAGATGTGCTGACATCTTGGAGTGAAAATGCCTGGAGGCGAGTTGGATTTGAGAAGGAGCTGAGCATTTCCGTGTTATTTCATATTGGAAACCGACTAGTAAGGTTTATCTACTCCTTTCTGGGACCAGTAATGGAAACTCACTTTTGGCGCCGTGGGGAAATTGTTGATCTCCATGTTCTCCAGGTCTGAGTTTGGGACCCTGAATGACTTGGCATCTGATATTCCACGTTGGGCGAAGATCAAGGGACTGGAAGGGCAAAGATTGCTGGTCATGAGACTTTTTGATTAACTTTCTTATCTTATGAAGGACTTCAATCACACTAAAAGATAGGGGCAACAGCTCATATCTGTGACAAGGCGATGTCAAAACTCTGGATCGTCACGTGCATCGAAACTCTCGGTGACATGATGTTGCGGCCCGATTGTACTCTGGAAAGGGTAGGTAACAGGTCCAGAAGTTGTTACTTCCGTTCTTAATAATGTGAGAGTTCAGACCACAAGTGCCGAGAGATCATAACACGTCTCTCCAATACCGAAATTCTAATGTTCTTCTCTTCATGCAGGAGTGAGAGGCAAACAACTTTGTGGAGGCAACATGACGCTCTGGAGGCAACCTTAAAAAAATCTATTCCTTGAACTGCGGGAGAATTATTCTCCAGGCCGAGAACATGGAAATAATCCACCTGGAGAAACTTTCCGGGAGGTGTTCCTGACAATTTGTCTTGCTTGTGAAGCTGTACTTGCCGCGAGAGGGCTATTCAAAAAGTTGCAACCTGTTCGGAACATACTTCCGTGGAGCACACTTCGTAATGAAGCACGACTCCCAATCTGGATTACGACAACGCATGAAACTGGTCTTTACAGAGCTTAGCAGATAACGTATTCCTCGAATTCGTATGCTACCAAAAGCACGAAATGAGTAATTGCAAGCACTAGATATTGAATGCATTGGATGGCATTGGATGGTACTCGGGGAGGCGTCTAGAACATGCAGCCAGCTATCTCTGTTGTAATGAATAGGTCACCCAGAAGAGTATGACTTCTTTCAGTGATCAGAATAACCAGAATATTCAACTTCCAGCCCTGGACTGCAGCACAATGCCCAGGCTGTTCGAATAAATATGCGGGTTTGAAGTATTTCGCATGTCAGTCACGTGGCTATGGCGCGATCTCTTATCTTAGCTTATCGCAAGCGACTTGGCTGGGCTCGCCAATCTCTCTTCTTGATCGCGGGACCTGCTTCTTCTCCAAAGACCGTTCAGCCTAATATCCAACCGCGCTTTCTTCAATGCCGACCTCTACTCCGTTGTACAGTGGCGGAACAAGGGATCCAGAATACTCCCACGTTCAGTTGGATCCTGGCCACTCTCCTCTCGCATATCCACGTTCACGGAGCTCGTCCACGAGCAGATCGTTCCCCGCGTCGCGTCCATTTTAGTCTCTTTCGAGCTTCACCAAACCTTCCCTGAAAGCCAAATTTTCCACGTACCTACTCAATCCACCTTCCCCTCTCCAATTCTACCGGCAGATACTAGACCATGCTAGCTATCAAAGATGGCCTTCCCTGCCTTGTTGAACCGGACAACCGGAGACGGCCTCTTATTGTTGATGCTTGATCTGCATTCAGTGGTAGGTAGTTTTTCCGTCACATTTTGTGGTAGGTAAAGAGGTGGCCCCTTCTAACTCCGTGACAATGTTCTAAAGGCATTGTCCGTTTGTTTCTCTTCACTCTATCCCCTTGTCGAGCACATCGCCATGCTTTTCAAGCTTCTTACTGGTCTCCTTGCGGCTTCTTGGTCAGTCCAAGCAATTCCCTCTCCCGATGGACTTGGCTCAGACCTTACTATTCTGATCAACAATGATGTCCTCGGTATGTCATCCTACGAGTCATGATATTGGCGGATCTTAACAAATCTCTTGAAGGCCCGCAAAGTCCATCTGCGAATTCTGGAGTAATTTTACTTACCCCGCGATCCAAATCGTCCGCAGCTTCAGCATGTGCTGCTCTCGGGGAACAACTCTGGTCCCCGGAAGCATCTGCCGCAAGCATCCAAACCAATCTTGATTACCTCTCCTTCCAAGCCAAGTATACCAAAGATCAACGATATTGGATAGCTCCCCAGTCGTCAGATGCATCTGTTGGGCGAGCAATCGATGGGAACGGCCGGATAGTAAACACCAAGACCTTCAGCGAACACTCAAGATTGCCAGCTCTTTGCTCTCAATCTGCGCCATTCTCGAACGAAACATATCAGGATACTAGCTCAAAATGGCAGACAACAGTTCGGTCGAACAATGAATACATTACTGGGTATGTTTGGCACGTTTCTGTAGCCGACTAGGAAAATATATCGATAGGAAAATATATCGAGATGATCTGACAAAGGATTCGCAGATTTCGAGACCGTCTAAGCTTTCGATTCTTAGGTATTCGATACGCTGCTCAACCAAAACGATTCACATATTCGACGCCGTACAAAGGAAGCGGCAACAATGCCTCAGCGCTATCTTACGGTTCCCAGTGCATCCAACAATGGAGTGGAGGTTCAGAAGACTGCTTGTTTCTCAACATCTGGACACCACATCTTCCCGCTCATGGTGGAGATGCGAAAGAGGACCTCAAGCCGGTCATGTTTTGGATTCATGGCGGCGCTTTCACTAGCGGAACTGCAAATGATCCCACATTTGACGGTGGAAACATCGCTTCTCGAGGAGACGTCGTCTTGGTTGCTATCAACTATCGTCTCTCCACATTGGGATTTTTAGCGTTGGATGATGGAGTGACTAAGGGTAACTACGGACTTGCAGACCAGATCAATGCTCTTGACTGGGTTCGAAAGAATATCCAAAACTTTGGAGGTGATCGCGATCGCATTACTATTCTTGGACAGTCTGCTGGAGCCGCCTCGGTGCGGGCACTACTTGCTTCACCGAAAGCCACTGGCAAGTTTCAAGGCGCAATCCCACAGAGTAATCTCGGCGGAGGTGGCTATGGAACAACCTACTCTTCCTGGTTGGATATCAAGACTCAAATGTCTTTGGCTTCAGATGCGATCCTAACGGAGACGAATTGCTCAACTGCTGCCTCGAGGGTGGACTGTCTTCGAGACATATCTGCCACAACTCTTGTGACTGGCACTCAAGCCAGATACTTGACCGTCGATGGGACCTATCTCGCCTCATCAGAACTGATTTTGAACTACAAGGCTTCGGACAGCCTGTCAAAGGTCCATCTCATGGAGGGGTTGATGCGAGACGATGGAGCCGCAATCGTCTCCTACATCAATACCACTAACCTGACTAAGTCTATCACAGACGTCGGATTTGATGCCTCAAAAATTGTGTCGTCCCCGCTGTTCCCGCTACCAGTCACCTCCAATGCCACGTTAGATGTGTTCAACGTCACATCACGAGTCGCAACAGACTCTATATTCCGCTGCTTAGACCAAGCAAGCTCCTATGCAGGAGTATGGAACAAAGTCTTCGCTCCTAACCAATATTTCTACGAGTTCAACCGCTCTTATCAGACTTATGGATGGGATCCCAATGCACCCGTCTGCGACGCCCCCAAGACCGCAGATCACCCCAACGGCGATCCGGACTTGGAGTATTTCAAGTGTCACTCAGGAGAGCTGTATTATGTATTCGGTACCCTCACCCGAACAGGCTTACCGCTCCGGGATGAGAACGATCTTCCATTCTCACATTTCATCCTCGATTCCTGGGCGTCGTTCGCGAGATCTTACAACCCCAACCCGAACATAGGATACTTGAAAGCAAGGAATTATACGAACACAATCAAAGAACTAGAAGTGGCAGGTGAATGGAAACCAGTGGGCACCCAAGGCCAAGAAATGCGACAACTGCAGTGGCCAAGCAAGCAAGTCGGCTTTCGTGATGTTGAGCAGTGTGAGGCACTTGGTTGGCCGCTGGATTACTATTCTCGGCCATGATGAGATCACGCAGCGGTGGGTCGTAAAAATGTTTAGTGGAAGATAATTGGATATCTATCTAAGAGTTATTTCATGTCATGGAGGGCATCTGATTGAGATACATATAGCTATACATAGCAGGAAATGTTATCGCAGCTAGACACGTTTATGTTGTAAGGCATTCTTGATTTTTCTCTAATTAGACTTGCAGATAAGTTTGGATCGTAAGACCGCTCTGTGTTACCTTCCTAGTTCATGATACTGATCGCTTACGGACAATCCCTAAACAACTCAACGTCATTGTGACTTGCAAAGCCACGCGCGTTATTATCATTGTCCTTATACCGTAAGGAGCTTCTATACCCAAGCACCATCTGTCTTCAACTACTAACCCAATTCTACGAGTAGGCATAAGAGGACTGTCGAGCAAAAATAATAGGACAGTCGTTTCTAGAGACGGGCGTCAGCCAATGAGACAGGGGTTGCTCCCCTGGAGCTCATCATCGACGTAGGACCCCAGGACCCCGCTCGTCACCGAGTAGCCTCGCAGAACTCAACTCTATGAGTGAACATCTTTCCGATGATCTTGTCAGACTCAAAGACTCAGTATTTCTCTCTTCTTATGCGGTAAGTCGCTCTCTTCGAAAATCAAGTTGGGTCTGAAACCTACTAGTCGATAGTCACAAGTAATACCTGTATTGCTTGGGTCTCACGTGTGGAACATGCGATAGGCGCCTTGATCTGTCACGATGACTTCAATCTGGACGCGAATTAGAAAGGTAGCATACCTCATCCTACATACCACCATATTTTCCAATCCAAGACAAGAGCTCACACCGAACAGTCCTCAATCGTAATCCTCTCAGTCCTCTACTACACATTCTTCCCACTCCTCCACAGACCGCTAAACAACCTCATCTCACTCGCAACATCTCAGGCTACAGCAGCCGACTATTACAAATATATCATCGGATACATCCTCTGCGAGCAATGTCTGCTCTTCCTACTCCACAGCTTGACACCCGGCTGGATCGTTATTGTTGCTGCTTACGCTGCGGTCTTTGATTACCACTATAGTGTGGCGGAGGTGACCGTGAGGATTGATATCTTGAGGAATTTGGGGGTTTTGTTTTTGGCGAGGGATATTTCGAGATCGAGACCGGTTGCTGTCTCTGGCTCTGGCTCTGGTTCTGGGGCTAAAGCTCAATCTAAAGATCGGTCTTCTTCTTCTTCTTCTTCTTCCTGGTCAACCTCCAACTCACGTCCTCGACTCGACGATCAATATCTTTTGATAATATCCTGCTCAATCTGGCTTGTGTTATTCACCAGGAGCGTGTGGTTCAATATCTCCAGTCTCCCTCCGCACCCATCCACACAGCTAGACTCAGATTCAATTCCAGATCCAAGACCGGAAATTTCCCTGTTACAGCTGTCCGACGAGCAGTTTCAAATCGTATGGCTTGTTTTCTTCGCGCGTATTGTGCTTGCGATTCCGTGGCGATCGATCGTGCTGGGTGTAAAGAGAGATGGGGAGGTGAGGATGATGATTTATAATACGAGGGAGAAGAAGGATTGTGGTGTTGAGGGGTGTGGGTTTGGGTGGGATGAAGATGAGGAGGAGGAGGTGCTGGGTAGGGAGGATGAGGGGGAGGGGATGGGCGGAGAACGATACGACGAGGTTTTGGAAGGAGGGGAGAAGATGGGGGTGGACGGTGTGGGAAGTGGTGTGAAAGATGTGTCCGTGGGGAAAGGGGAGGAGGAGGAGAAGAAGAAGAAGAAAAAGAAGGGTTTGTTCTGGTTCTCGTGTAATCTGAATTTGATTTTGGTTGCGCTGGGAACGGTTGCGATGATTGTGAATTTTGGGTGGGAGATGGGCTGGGCTTTCGCTTTGGCGAGGGGTATTGTTGGGTATCTTTCTTGATGTTTTCATATGCTGCTGCACGCGTGTCGTTGCGATTGTTTTGATAAGAGGACGAGTATTTGGTCTGGATTGAAAAATCAATAGTGCAGTATTCTTCGGTTTTATATACAAAGGTATGTAAAATAATACAGTCTCCCTTAGCTTGCTTGATTCGCACACCGGGCCGCACCACCCCTGCTACAGTAGCGCAGGCCATGTCTCAGCGGACGAAGGGATAAGGTCGAAAGCGTCCAATTTCCACGTTGACGTGGAGATCCTCGAGCACAATCTTACAGCTCCCAGTGTTCTACTCGAGCATGTGAGGCTCTGGTTTAATATGTACGGAGAGCACTCGAGATCACGGGGAATGAAGCATCACATCTTTAGTAGTTTCAGTCCTTCCAGGTTGATATGCCACCACTTATAGGATATCTAGTTTTGACAACTATTTTGCGTGTCACTACAGATTAGGAGAACCAAAGAAAGCTCTGAATAAGAAATCATCGTTGGGTGTTGCTTCATACTTCAACTCATGATCAAGTGGCTTTCTGCTTGACAACTCTCGCGATCACATCGCTCAAGTTCTCCACTGGTAGCCCAAGCAGCTCATTGGCTAGCAGCCCATCCTTCTTGAAGTTCGCTCCTCTATCTGTGCTATCGGCATAGAGTAGCATCAAAATAAGGAGCTTCAGTCCATCAGAGTGATCCTTGTTGTCGAGTTTCCTAGCTTTCTCGAGCGCAGCCTCTTCAGTCATTCGGCGGACCTCCCACTTGCTACCAGTCGCTTCCTCCAGTTCGCCGAGGACTTGGTTTTGAGACACGGTGAAGGATGATATGAAGAGGGGCTTATTCTTCGTCTCTTCTGGCTTGAAGAGCACCTTTGCCACAGCAGTCGCGACAGTTCCCATGTTTGTGGTTGACCACTGCTATTCTCCAGAATCGTAGATGTGACGGCCCTTTCCTCGACATGGAAATCCAACCATCCACTTTCTAGACCCCAATCGAAGAACTGACCTGCGTGGATGGCCGTCCAAGTCAAACCGGTGCTCTCCTTCGCCTTCAAGTATGCGATGACCTTGACTTTGTCGGCGTACAGCGGAACAAGATCAGCGGCTGCAACGCATGTGTTGTTGCCATACTCGGAAGGAATGAAACGACTCACCCCAGCTTGAATGGCAGCGTCGATCATTCGAAGGTGCACTGTGTATGGGCGTCCAGGAAGGGCATATATGAGAGCGTCTTGGCCCTTGAATGCGTCGACAAGCCGGGTGACTGGGTAGTCGTCTTCTATCTTGTAGACCTTCACGTTCGATGGAAAGGTGGATTTCGAGCTCTCACGTGTCAGGACGGTCAGGTTGAATGCGTTGGACTTTTGGAGAACGGCGAAGAGCTCAGTGCCAAAGAGGCCTCCAGCCTAGATACTGATTAGCAACGGCACTTTCAACAGGCGAGACGATTTGGAAGAAAGTAAGGCACTCCCATCACCATGACATTCTTGATTGTTTGCGACATGTTTCGTGAGAAGTTGCTGTGAATCTCGGTTTTTTGACTAGTGCAGGAAACGGCGAACGATCTCACAAGCAATGAGCTTAGAGGAGGATATCGATAGCAAGGGTCTACAGTAGGTAGATGGCCTCTAGAGAGTTGGGGTAGTGGGGTAGTGGGGTGGGGGAGGTCGAGTTGAGTTGAGGTGAGGTGAGGTGGGGAAAAGGAGGGGTCGTTTGTGTTTTGGACTTAAATACTTTGAAGTAAACAAGCAGGAATCGTTTAACGAGGTGCTCCCAGCACGGCGTGAACCGGAGACAGTACACCCTGTCAACGAACGATCTACAACGCGCGACTGTAACGAAACGAAACGAGCGATGAGCTCGGGCATCACAGCAAAATGTCAACAATAGTTAGTAGCAGTGGCATGGCATGCCTCACAGAGCAGTTGTGATTTGCGTACCATGCCATGCTGCAAGGCAGGCATTGGTGTTTTTGCCATGAAGGTCGTACCGCTGCTCAAAACTCCGGTCAAGCTCGTACCTACCCCACAGCCAAACAGACCAGTCATGGCTGTTTGTTCCATGCCAACAGGCTCACGGTGAGGCAGCGCAACCTCTCTCAGGAGATATCACCTCTTCCACCCTTCTGCATCAGTCACGTTCGGGTGCTGATAAGCCACGGGGGGGGGCCACGAGGAAGAGGTTGTGCAGGGGATATACGCCGCGTGGATGGAGCCGATTGCAGACGGGACACGCCGTTTCTAGATAGACCCGCATCAAGAGTAATGGAATCGCTGTTTCTGCGGGGCTCGCAGAATTGGCTTTCGACAGCGACTGGGCGCGCGATGATGGTTCACGTTCGGCGAGAAATACTTACGATGTCCCAGGGGCACGCCTTGAACTAAAAAATCTCCTTTTCTACAGTAGTCCAATAATGCAGCCAGCACGACGATCCGGGTTTCGGCACCGAAAACGCGGCCCAGATGTTGATGGTCTCCTCGACGGTCTCATATCAAAAGTCAAAATCCAGGAGAGTTTCGGCTGAGGCTGAGAGAAGCTTTTCGCTGATCTTGCTGATCGCTCCATTAAACTTCGATCACTCACAAAGTCAAGTCTCCATCAAACTCAAAAAGAGCTCCGTGCTGGATCTGCGTCTGAACCACAAAGCCATGGCTATTTTAGTTCGCCGACTAGAAAGGGGGCGATATCTCTGGTGAGGGGGTTTGTGGATGCACTTTTCTATGGTGGGCTTTTGATGGCTTCATTCTGGAAGAGGTGTGATTGGGTGAGCGTTACCACTTTCTTGTTGTGGTCTAGTCAGGCACAGACGGGGTCTAGCCGTCCGACTGCAACCGCTTACCCCTTTTTTTGACGACAAGCTTCTGTCCAATTTGCAGATGGTTGAGAGTACCAATCACCACACGTTGCGACAACAGCCTGAATTTTGACAGAAGGAATAAGAAAGAATACGAGAACGCCTCCAGCAGTTCAGCGCCTTTTGGGGGGATTTGCGAAGGCACTTTGGCTGTCAGAACTGTTGAAAATCACTGTTGGAGAGAGAATACTTACGACACCGAGTACAAGATTGTGGACTCTTCATCTCGATAGCATCCGCTTTTGAGTTCACCCCCGCCTTTTATAAGAAGGCGCATGGAGAGAAGACTCACCGATCTGACTTCAAGGATGTTAAAGAGCTCTGATATATTGGTGTTGGTTGCACTTGGTGGCATGACATCCATCTAATCTTGCCAAGCGAGAAAAACACTTGGACGCCGAAAATACGGGTCTCCGGGTAAGCATAATAACAATCCCATATCGCCATTCGCTAGAATCCGATGGACTTTGCTGAGAGATATGCCCTGAATGGTCAGCTCGAGGAGCATTTATGGACCCCCGAGGGGTGTGCCTGGCAGCGGGGGTTCTAATCACGGTCTTAAACGACTGTGCCGCCCTTGGGCGCATCAATGGATCCTGCAACAGTTTACCGAGCCCTATCGAGGCCTCTCTAGCTCAACCTCCCCGGCGCATCACACAGTTCCAAGCCAATCCGTCAGCCGTTTTGGGCGTCACTCGTGCTGGACCTGCTTTAGCCAGACACAACAACAACCCGGAAAATTGTGGCTGTCCAAGAGAACTAATTTGACATACTGGGCTGGGCTCAGCTAGACCAAATCCATTTAGTGATGGCTTTCCCTTCTGTTTCTCCGCCTTCTCTTTCCCTTCTCTCTCTCTCCACCGACATCACCATCTTCACTCATCCTCCTCCTTCCTCCCTGCGGTGACCGTTGTGCCGTGCAGACTTTTGTTTGCGTCCTCTCCTTGACGATCCAGTCATCACAATCTTTACAGGCTTAGGCCATACCACAATCTTTTCAGGTTACTTGTCATTCTTTCTAGCATAATGTTTTCCACCAGATTCATCGCCGCTGCGGCGGCTTCTCTCTCTCTAATGTCCTCAGTTACGGCCGATTACAACCCAGCTTCTCAAGCGAACGTGGCTATGTACTATGTATGGAAAACGCTTTGAAGGAACGCATGGACATTGTGCTGATGGTGGAACAGGGACAAGGACCAAACCAACAGCGCTTGGCCCATTTCTGTGATTCTTCAGCTGTCGATATCATTCCTATTGGATTCATCAACATCTTCCCTAACTTGGCGAACGGATTGGTTGCCGAGAACTTTGGAAACCAATGTTGGGATGGAAACTACACGGGTCCTGGTTACAACGGCGTCAACAACCCAAAGAATAACTTCCTTTACAAGCAATGTCCTCAGCTCCAGGAAGATATCTACTACTGCCAGACTAAAACCAAGAAGAAGATCTTGTTGTCCCTCGGTGGTGACGGAGGAAACTACCAACTCAATGGAGCAGCCGATGGACAATACCTTGCCGATTTCTTGTGGGGCGCATATGGACCATATAACGCCTCATGGGTTGCAAAAGGAGGTGTCCGACCCTTGGACCGTGGTCTTAGCAATCTCGACCAAACCAAGACTATCGATATTGATGGATTCGATTTCGACATTGAGCGAGCGTCGCCAGGTTTGTCAACATTCACAAGGTAACACTTTCGCTAATCTTTTGTAGACAACCAAGTCGGTTACATTGCTTGCATTAAGCGACTCCGTGAACACTTTGCTGCTTACAAGGCCGCCAAGCCATGCTCCAAGACATACTTGATCTCTGGAGCTCCTCAGTGTCCTCTCCCAGAAGGTAACATGGGCAACATGATCGCGGGCGCCAAGTTCGATCTTCTGTTCATCCAGTTCTACAACAACGGTGCCAACGGATGTACCGCACGTAATTGGATCACCAACAAGAACGCCGGAGGGTTCAACTACAACAAATGGGTCGCCGAAGTCAACAAGGGTGCCAGTGCCGGTGCGAAATTGTATCTTGGTCTCCTCGGCTCAAGCGCCGCTGGTAACTCTGCCGACTATCTCACAGCTCTCGAGGCTCAGTCTCTCATCGATGCCTGGCACGGCGCTGCCCAATTTGGAGGTGTTATGCTCTGGGAAGCTACCTATGCAGAGGGCAACCTTCCTTCCAGCTTCCCGGGAAAGAACTATTATCAGATTATCAAGCAGGTTTTGAACAAGTATGCTCCAGCCACCACTGCTCCAGCGACAGTTTGCAGCACGACAGTTTCATCTACCCGATCTTCCACTAGTTCATCAAAGACATCTTCATCGACGAAGATCTCCACAACATCTTCGACAGTTAAGAGCTCATCTACATCGAAGTCATCATCGACATCTTCTAAGGCTACGAGCACGTCGTCGTCGTCATCTGTGAAGCCAACAAGTTCATCGTCTTCAGTGAAACCATCAAGCTCGTCTTCTTCGATTAAGCCCACAAGCTCATCATCTTCCGTCGCGCCATCAAGCTCAAGCTCCTCCGTCAAGCCAAGTTCGTCATCAATTGTCGTTTCATCCTCGACCTCGTCTTCGAAACCAGCAACCACAAGCTCCAGCAGCATTCTCACCTCCAAGACAGCTGCTGGAGAGTTCACCACGACATCTTCTGCTTCCAGCGCAGTCCCAACAGCAACCGGATGTTTCTACAAGGGATGCTTCACCGAAGCCGAAGGCATACGTGCCCTTTCCAGTGATGTTCTTGCTGATTTCGAGGGCATGACCATTGAGAAGTGCGCCACTTTCTGCTCAGGATACACTCTGTACGGTCTCGAGTACACCGGCGAATGCTACTGTGGAAACTCCTTGAACGCTGGAAGTGTCTCCGCCCCCGAGGCTGAGTGCAACCTTCCTTGCACCGGCGATGCTTCCCAGACCTGCGGTGGAGCAAACAGACTCAATGTCTA
The DNA here is from genome assembly GCF_030347475.1 of Cadophora gregata. Lineage (NCBI taxonomy): Eukaryota > Fungi > Ascomycota > Leotiomycetes > Helotiales > Ploettnerulaceae > Cadophora > Cadophora gregata. The sequence continues at coordinate 1,715,499 of NW_026695933.1, read as the reverse complement.
TGAGTGCGGAGCTCTCCCAACTTCCAGCTCCACCTCTGCATCAGCTACATCAAGCATGGTTTCGATCTCGATTTCAGAATCCTCAAGCAGCTCTGCGACTTCGACAAGCGAGTCATCGAGCTCAACTTCAGAGGCAACAGTTTCTTCAAGCAGCTCCGCGACTTCGACAAGCCAGTCATCAAGCTCATCTTCAGAGGTAACAGTTTCTTCTAGCAGCTCGGAGACCTTTGTTACTCCTAGCATCAGCATGACATTTAGCTACAGCGCAACCAGCAGTTCTGAAATTGTCACTCCATCGATTAGCAAAACTTTCAGCTATAGCGCTACAGAATCATCTTCATCGACAAGTTCCGATATTGCTACTCCGACACCAAGCTCGAGCAGCTCAAGCGAGACCTCCAGCTCCGAGATTGTCACTCCAACACCAAGCTCAAGCAGCGCAAGTGAGACATCTAGCTCTGAGAGTGTCACCCCAACATCAAGCTCCAGCTCTGAGATCGAGACCACATCATGGAGCTCATCATCTGAGACTACTTCAAGCACAGCGTCGGGACCAGTGACATCAAGCACCTCTGTGTCATCTTCGAGCTTCCCAACTGGCCCACACTACACTAACTCCAGCACGAGCGTTGGACCCACCAAGTCAGGATACCCAACTGTAGTTACTTCAAGCTCGATTCCAACATACATCCCAACTTCGTCCAGTGTCACCAAGTACACAACATCGACTGTCTGCACCACCCGTGTTGAGACCATCACCTCTTGCGCACCAACAGTCACCAACTGCCCAGTAGGAAGTGTTACCACCAAGACAATCCCACTCTACACTACGGTCTGCCCAGTTACCGAGACCGAAGTCAAGTCGACCAAGACACCAATTGGTAAGCCAACAACGACTCTAGTCCCAGCAACCTACAAGCCAACAGGATCGGTCACCAAGTACACCACCTCCACCGTGTACACCACATCGATCTACACCATCACCTCATGCGCTCCAACTGTTACAGACTGCCCAACCAAGCTCGGCCACGTAACAACCGAGATCATCAAGCTCTACACAACCGTGTGCCCAGTAACCGAGAAGACTCCAGTCGCCACCCCAAGCACCTATGTCCCTATCGAGACTCCCGTCGAGACCCCAGTTGAGACCCCAGCTTACACCGGCGTCGCTGTGCCATCCAAGTCCTACCCAGCCGGCGGCGAGTATGACTCCTCGACCACCACATTGAGCAGCACCACTACTCAGTACAGGACCATCAAGATCGTCAAGTCGACTGCCACAATCGTGCCTGTGCCACACACCACCCTGGCACCATACCCAACTGGACCAGCTAGCGAGGGATACCCATCTGGAACAGCGGCGCCAACTGCCGTTGCCCAAGTTACTTCCTCAGCTGAGGGTGTGACTAGCACAAAGACTCCAGTGCCTATCTACGCTACCGGTGCTGCTAGCTCTTCGCGCAGCGCTGTAGGTGTGATGGTTGCTGTTGCTGCTGGTGTTGTTGCTTTCATGTTGTAAAGTGATGCACAGCTCTATTTTCTATTTGTATTTGTCGATTTAAGCGATTTATGTTTCTGGATGTGAGGGAGGCTTGGAGAATAAATGGGGCATGCGTGGGGAGGTATACAGTCTGGCATGGACTATGGATGTTTCAGGGGATGAGGTGCATTATTGGAATGAAATGGGATGGGAAGATAGAGCTGAGGAAAGAGCTCATCGAAAAATATCAGGGGATGGAAAATAGAGGGAGAGAGATGGATGGATATGTATATGTACATGATTCTCTGTACATATATGTCACAAATCACTTTATCTATCTCGTCTTTCGCTTCGGCGCCAGTATCTTCGTAACTTTGTCATTGGCCTCTCAAAGTCGATCTTGTTACCTCGGAGGGTAGTGAGGGGTAGTGACTTAGCAGGTAGACTTTGATGATGGCGATTTACTCTGATTAGTAGGAGCGTGGTCCTACTCGAGACTCTCATATCCAATAAAGACAACGAAGTACAGTACCCTCTAGAATGTAAACAATCGCTTGTGTCCAGAGTGCCCTAAGCGACTCGCTGAGCCACGTGCTGATAGCGAGATAACGGCTCGTTCCTCCCTGAAGCTCAACCTTAATTCTCATCGACCCCGCCATTCTCTCTTCACTTTATTCCCTCACCCCACTACCTACAATTCTACACAACTCTCTCTTTACGAATTATCCTTACACAGCATCTATAAACCTCGAACACCATCATGGCAGACCTCAACCTCCAAGAGATTCACGACCTGCTGCTCAATGTCGCCCAAGAAGCAGGGCGAATGATGCTCGCAGCAACACCCTCCTACCTCTCCTCCGGCACCAAATTGAACTGTACCTACCTTCCCCCTCCCCACCACTTCCTCTCTCACCTCCCCATCTCTCAAATCCCCATCAGCTAACCCCCTCCAGCCGCCGACCTCGTCACCGAAACCGACAAAGCCGTCGAAAAAATGGTCTCCACGCGCCTCCTCTCCGCCCACCCAACCTTCCAATTCATCGGCGAAGAAACCTACTACCCCGGCCAAAAGCTCACCTCCGCGCCAACATTCATCGTCGACCCCATCGACGGCACTACAAACTTCGTACATGCCTTCCCTGCGTTCTGCATCTCCCTCGGATTTACCGTCGACAAGATCCCCACTGTCGGTGTTGTGTATAATGCGTACTTGGATGAGTTATATACTGCCATTAAAGGACATGGCGCCTTCTTGGTACGTAATGGAGGAGAGAAACAGAGGTTGCCGCTGAAGCAGGAGCCGGAGCCACTGAAGGATCTGAGTACGTGTCTGGTGGGCACGGAGTGGGGGAGTGATAGAACAGGAAACAATTTCGCGCTGAAATGTAAAGTGTTTTCCAAACTAGCAGCTTCAAAGGAAGAGGGTGGTGCTATGGTCCACTCGCTGCGGGCGTTGGGATCAGCGGCTTTGAACCTGGTAGCTGTGGCGAGTGGACAGCTGGATGTGTACTGGGAGGGTGGATGCTGGGCTTGGGATGTGGCTGCGGGGTGGTGTATTTTGGTTGAGGCGGGTGGGATTATGGTTGGTGGGAATCCGGGGGATTGGGAGGCTGAGGTGGAGGGGAGGAAATACCTTGCTATTAGGGGGGCGCCGAGTGGGCAGAAGGAGATTGTGGAGGAGGTTTGGGGGGTTGTTGGGGAGGGGAGGTTGATTTATGAGAGTTGAGGAGGGACGAGTGATGAGTTATGACTGCGAGAGAGTGTGTATAGAATGCATTGGTGCCGTCCATAGAAGGCATGGCTTGCATAATAGATGCATGGGATAGACATAGACTGCATGGAATTCAATACATATATCAAATTCAGTCCCGGCATTTCAGAGCAAGCGATGTGCTAGAAGGATACTCGAAATCCTTTCCATTTGTACAACTAATCCATCGTTATCAAGTATCTACACTTGCCACCACTCCTCCCTCTCCTCCACCCACCTCCTCTTCTCCCTTTCCCATCACCACCCCCAATCCATTCTACCCCGTAACAGTAAACCAATTCCCCCTAACCGGCGCCCCCAACCCGGCATCCCTCACAAAAGCCGTCAAATTAAACCCAATCCCTCTACTCACCGCGCTCGTTTGCGAACTCGGCACCTTAAACCCAGCTGGCTGCGCATACAATATCTCAACATATTTATGTGCGTATGGTGGGTTTTCGGCTGGTGGTGCTGGACCGACGTAGGCTTTTAGGGAGGTGTCTTTGGTGATTAGGGTGTAGAAGGGGGAAGGGGAGGTGGTGGGAGCAGAGGAGGTGGTGGAAGAGGTGAAGCCTGTGAGGAGGCAGTGGAGGTTTGTTATGCGGGTGCCGGGGGTGGAACCGACGAGGGAGCCGGGTCTGTGGGTGGGGAGGAAGAGGGTTACTTGGGGGGTTTGAGGTGGTGGTGATGGGATTTGGATAAGAATATGGGGGTTGGGTTTAGGAAGTTAGGGAGAGAGAGGGAGAGGGAGAGGGAAAGAGGGGGTAGGCGTACACATCGAGATCTGTTTCCATATCAGTCACTTCATCACTTTTTAATGGTAACGCAGAGACAAGACTTACCAATCATGAAGAAGATATAGGTCCCATTCAAAGCTTCATCTGATGTTCCAATCGTTGGTATTTTCGCTGTCTCTGTTTGTTTACACCTCGTTAGAGCTCGGATTTCCACTCATGCAAGGCGAAACTCCTCACCAGCTTTTGTGAGTGCCAATCCAGGTGTCACGGACTTGGTGCCAAACTTGACTTGAAGCGTAGAAGTGACATTGGGAGTGAAACCTGGTGGTGTTTGGGCGAGCGCCGCGGCGGCGAAGAAGAGGGAAGTTAGGGTAGTGAGCAACATATTCGCAGCTGGGTATCGAAAAGAGGAAATGAAGAGCAAGAAGCGATGGCTGGAACGAAAAGTATGTAAAGCTTATAGCTCGCAAAGCACTACAGTCTAGATGGCAAGGTTGTTTATTGGATCGTGCTAGGGATCGAAACAGGCCTCAAGAAGGCAAAGTTGTGCTCGATAATGCATAACAATATCGTTTGGGTACTTCTTACTTTACCACAATCAGGCTGAGACTGTATCATAGTGCTGTATATATCGGTAGTCGTTATAACCGCGCCGGCAATGGATTTTGGTTGCTCACTTACCCCGCAGATCGAAAGTCACAGGCTGTTTACATATATTTTGGTAGCCGAGATCGTGAAAAGGAGAAAGGGAAAATAAGCGAGGAGGTGAGAATATTTTGATGTCTTGCCGTCTTGGCTTCTTGGGTTTGATTACCACCTCAAGTCATAGAGCAGTGGATGATAAACGGCAAGCTATTCTTGAGAGTCTGCTTGGGCCAAGGCCCTTTACAGATTCATCGCGTACACACCCAAAGCAAGCCCAAAATTCAAACTCAGAACTCTATTCCAACCTGGAGTCATGATGATGGTATAAGTGTATTGCTTTCCTGAGATATGAACACCAACCAGGACCTGTCGTTTGTTGCTCCTATTTGGCAACCTTAACTTGATTAGCATTCGTTTGCGTTTGCGTCCACATTCAATAAATCATTTGGGTCAGAACAAATCTCCCGCCACACGTGTCCCAAACGGAGGTTAAGGTATAGATGGAAATCTCGTCAAAAGCCAACCAGCCAGCCAGCACGACCTTAACTCCCCTTTGTTTCCAACTCGCGACCAAGCGCTCACATTTCCATTCCAGAACTTCTTTCACTGCCCCCCACGGCGAAATCCGAAGTCGCGAAATGCAACAAAAGCCAACACTCACACTCGCACGGCTCTCGCCATCTTCGCGTGTAAGTTAAACTATGGCTTGACGTACGACGCCCGATGCCCGCGGCAATTCCCGAAAGGTGCGAAATGCAATAAAGCCACGTCGCTTTCTAGCTTCTACCTAGCATTGGTGAAGGAGATAGTTCGCTGGCATGTATTATAATATTCTAATAGATAGAAAAGATTGATACGCTCGAAGTAATGTACCTTGCGAGTTGCGGTAGGTACCGCAGTCAGAACATCATTCTCGCTTAGCTTACCAGCGACCTCACTTTCTATGAAGGTGCAGAGGAGAGGTCGTAAAGAAGACAGACGATTGAGGATGTTATAGAGTTTCATTTCATAGACTCACTCATCATATAGACAGAAGGTTCTCATATACAGCATATACACTCGGCTCCACTAGCACGTACTCCACTCGACTCCATATCAGTCATTCTGCTCCACTATGCTCCATTCCATTCCAATCCAATTCAGACTATCCAGCTGCGATAATGCCCAAGACAAAGCTCGAAATCTATAATCTAATCCCTAATTCCAATTCCCTACCTAGGCATGCGTGTGTATCGAGAGTCCCCAAAATCGCCAAACTCCAAAACCCAAAACGTGCAGAGACAAGGAAATATGAGCAGAGGCTCAACCTGATGTATGAGCGATCAATGCTCTGTACTTCGTAGACAATGAAATTCACCAGGCAGCGACTGGCATTCTGTAATAAATTAGTGGGTTCTGACTGTGGGACTCTCGATTTGAGATATAAGCAAGAGAGACAGGGGCATTAGATAGCGGTTATCTCTTCGTCGACGAGAACGTCAGGGTCGATGTCTGCGCGGTGTGGTTGTGTATTGATTGTTACGGGGTCTTCGAGGTAGACTAGACGAGAGAGTCAGAATTATGGGGGGAGCGGTGGATGCAGGATACAAGACAGGATTGGAGGAAAGGAACGTACCGTTCGGTCGAATAAACCAACTGCACACCGAAGCGGCCACAAAACAACCCGTCAACACCACGAAGACAGCCTGTGGAAACGAGCCCACGGTACCCGCATAAATCGAGCTGAAAATCAGCGGACACACCACTCTCGCCAGAGCATGTAACAAGCCCGTGGCACCAAGCAGCTGTCCGATTCTATCATGAGGCACATGTTTCGTAAGCGCAGACTGCAATGTCGGACTCCCAACACCTCCCAGCGACGCAATGATACCAGAAAGCACAAACAGCGCCGGCGTTCGCGCAGCAGCGTACCCAGCAAAGCCAATGATTTCACAGACCACAGCTACACGGACGATAGCCAGATCAAGCCAATCAGACCCTGTATTCGGCTGCGGGACAGCAAATCCAGACTCTCTGCGCTCGCGGTTGGCCCGGCGGGTGCGCACGAGATAGTTGAGAGAGGGGAGGATGATGACGAGGGCGGAGACGCGGCAGATGTTGACGACGGAGCTGAAAACGCTGGTTTCGGGTGTTTCCCAGCCGAATTGTAAGTTGACGTAGTACACGACTACTGTGAGGGCTCCCATTGCTACACCGAACACGATGGTGTCGACTACGGAGAGTAGGATGAGATTTGCACGGAGCTTGTTGGAGGTGCCTGGGCCTGTTGGCCAGAGAATCTTGAGAGGTTCGAGGATGTTGGCTCTTCTTGCGAGGGCGGAAAGTCCGAGTTGGCCGTTTCCTACATTGATGGGGTTGATGACATGTCCGTCCGGGTCGACACTACCGGCCTCCAGCAAATATCTCGCCTGGGCTCGTTCTTGACGTTTCTTGGTCAGTGATTCGGGTACGACCAGGAGGATGAAGGTAATGAAGAATGCGTGGATCGAGAGCGCAAAGTAGAAAGGCGTGATGATGGAGTCGGTCAACTTGACCAGGAGGGCGGCAATGAGAGGTCCGATTGCGATTCCTGCGAAGAGACAAGCATGAAAGTATCCAAAAGCCACAGCTCGCTTTGGTGGTGGAGTACAGTCTGCAGCATAGGCGTGCGTAAGAGCCATTCCAGTTGTGAAAGAACCACATAGTCCATCAAATACAGCGCCAACCAGCACCCACTTGTAGCTGAATCGATCCGGATAAGTTGCCACGATAATGGTAATGACCTCTCCAATCAAAGCACCCGCGCTGGTAAGTGTGAGGAGCTTCAGCCGTCCGTAGCGATCAGACCAAGACCCAATCTTTGGAGACATTACGGCACTTATGATCCCCGTAGTCACTGTAATATAAAGCGTGAATGTTGTAGCCAATGCTTGGACCGCGGGGATGCGACATTGTGGATTGCTGGAGCCCAATATCACCGGCATGATGATAGAATTCGGATCCGAAGCAGACTTTTCGAGAAAGTATTCCCGGCATACCAGCGAGAGGAGGAGATTCAACTTCGGGACCATAATCCCACCTACTGCGGTAGCAAAGAAGAAGAATGGGGGCAACAGCCAGTACATCTACCATTATCAGCGCCACTCTGTTCGCAGACCAACATAACTCACAGATGGTTTATGCCTCCAATTCAATCCCTCGAAATCTGCTTCACCCTCCCACTGCGGCGCATCTTCTCCATCTTCACGTCCATTATTTGTGCTGTCCGAAGCACTGCTCCCACTTGCCAGCAGTGGGGTAACCTCGCTGTCCCTCTGTATCTTCTTGTCCAAGCCAGCATGTCTCCTCAACGAGTTCTTTGCGCCCCAAATATCCCTTCCCGTATCGCCATTATCTCCTCCCCGAGCGGTGTCCGCAGTCTCACTGTCGCCGTTCATGGTTGTACCCGTCACTCGTGTAAGCTTATCGGGCGGTTCCTGGATCCTTAGGTCGCGTGTCTGTGTCGCAAGAATTGGGAATGCGCCTGGTCAGATTGTGCGAAGCACCGCTTTCTACACTTCAATCTTGCGTGTATAATAGAGTGATAGTAGCAAGATCATGACAGAGGTAAAAGAAGGTGGTTGTAAAAAGAAAGGTGCTAGCAGGATTCCAGATGTCGTCCTCATCAGCTTCCCAGATAGGCTGGAAGTGGGTCCGAGTCCCTTGCGCCGTGGGCGGTACAGTAGCGTGTCCAGGCTTGGTTATCAATTTCTGGCTTAGATATGTCAGTACATTTAACACGTCAAGAGATCCCATTTGCTGGGAATGGAAACTTGAAACATGGCTGGCGTATCACGACATGGCATTCTGGCAAGTAGTGGATTGATACTCTACTGCGCAGGTCCGGATCTGGAGCGTTGCTTTTTGCCAAATGCTTGATAAGGTAATCAAACAAGCACGCTGCACCAGCCGATTGGAACGCGCTATTGGTAAAGTATAACTTAGATTATCACCCAAGGTTTGAGTGCAGCAATACATAGCCGGCTCATTGTTATTCATACGGCCAAGGCTACATCTACCGTTTGATTCAGCTGCTATTACTTAATAGCCAGAAATGGATCTGTTCTGGTGTTTTGACGGAACTCCATGATCGGAGTGTTTATTTCGATGGCCGAGGCTTGCGTTTCCAAGGGGCTTGAGTGGTGACATAATGCATTCCTAGCTGCAAATGGTCCACAACGGCACGGCGATAACACCTAATCTCCATTCTTGTCTAGCTGAGGATTCGACAATCCGACAACAGAATTGTACATCCTCAAAGCCTTCAGAAACAATATATACAGTGCGCTTTTCCTCTAACGTACACGTTTCTTGTTGGTATTATTAAGTTGATGTTGCAAATGTTTCCCCAACTCCCGTTCCTGCAAAGAACTCCTTACTCGCTCCACACTTTGCATTCGTACAAGCTGGACATCTAAGTCCCATCTGCTTACTGCAGATTTCGCCGCTGTCCAGATGTTTCTTTGCGATATCTGCCAGTGCTTGGATGAAGACTGGAGATCCGTTCAGACTCTCTGATCTCTTGATGGTGTCCTTGTGACCTGATTCGCCAATGACTTCCTGGTCCAGTTCGAATAGCGTCTCGATATGATCAGATGTGAATGCCACAGGGATCAAGATGAGGTTCTTTTGCCCCTTCTTGATATAATTCTCAACCGTATCACTTGTCTGGGCTCCAAGCCATGCTTTTGGTCCAACTTGTGATTGCCACACTAGCCGGTAGGGGTTGGAGTGGTTCAGTCTCTGCATCACAGCATTGACTGTTGCAGCAACCTCGGCAGGATATGGGTCACCTGGGAATGTTAATAGATAGCAGAAAATGGGATGAATTAAACATACCTCTGTTAACAACATCCATCGGCAAGCTATGAGCCGAGAACAAAAGCACCACATCGTCTCGTTGATCCTCTGGGTATGATGCGAGTTGATCCTCGATATTGAGTGCGATAGCATCCACAAGTCCTGGATGAACCGGCCATCTATCAATCACACTCCAATTGATTGATCCATCGTTGGCAAAGTTCGGCGACTTTCCTTCAAGCTTTTGTCTCCATTTCCATAGCTCATTCAAGCTACTTCCTGTTGTCGAACAGCTGTATTGCGGGTATTGAGTGAACGCCACTGCTCGTCCTCCCTTACCGCCACCGAATCCATCCTCTAGCAGTTTATTGTACATCTCTTCAGTCAATGGATTGGCATATCGAAATGCGACATATGGTTTATGTGGTGCAGTTTCTGGTGAGATTTTGTCCAAGATCTTGCACATCTCCGCCGCTTGGTATTCTGACCATTTACGGATTGGAGACCCGCCACCAATCGCCGCATACTGCTTCTGAATCTTTGGGGTTCGACGCTTCGAAATCAGAGGGCCAAGGTAATTCTGAAATCGCCCGAGAGGAATCAAGTCTGCATCTGCCTGTGTTTACATCAGCGGGTAAATATAGACAGGCGGGGGCGGGGGCGTACAAAGAGACGACTGAGAAAGTCTCCAACTTCATCAGTTGTAGAAGGTCCTCCCATATTCATGAACACCATCGCAGTAGGCCCCTTAGAACTTGTCGCATCTTGCGTGACTGGTGGTACCGGCGTCGCAAAGGATCGCAATTGATCCGCACCACCTCTTTGCCATAATGACGATGCTGGTTTACTCGTAAGCTTGGAGATGGTGGACGGCGAGGCCCTTTTCGTGACCTGGCTTATGGGTGTTCTGAAAGCCATGCTGAGGGATGTAATGGCACAGTTGAAGAGATGTGTTATGATATAAACATCCCGAGGTTGTGCTGTCTGTCTCAGTAGGCTGTTTGCGTAGCCTCAAGTCCACTCAGAACTTAAATGCACAGGGTTAAGCTGATGACGGAGCTTCAAAGTGCCGAGATGGTACCTAGCCAATAGCTGGCTGTCGATTTGAAGAGGGGTTTCACGTGCTTTCGTGGTCGCGACACTCCTTCACGCGTCTGCCTGTTTGGTTGCAACCTCAAACCGATGGCATCAACTCTGCATCCTCTGTGTGAGGGTCCTGCAATAGTCTATCACCACCCGCGAATTCGCTCAGCACAATTGGACCTTTGAATACATCAACGACAATACATGCCACAACATCAACATGTCAGATTCAAAACCATCATGGAAAGCGGAAGAGGAGGAGGAAGAGGAGGATTACGATGAGACAGTAAGCTCGCCGTGCCTATATCTTTCCCCTGCTAAAAAAACATAGAACTACGTATCTCAAAAAGATGCCGTACTCTTCGCTATCGACGTCAGCTCCTCCATGCTTGCACCCCCTCCTCTGTCCGAAGACAAGAAGGCCGGAACAGACAGCCCAACACTCGCAGCTATCAAGTGCGCATACGAGATCATGACACAACGTATCATATCCAGTCCAAAAGACATGATGGGCGTTCTGCTGTTTGGTACGGAGAAGTCCAAGTTCCAGGACGAGGATACAAGCAGCCGTGGATCAATCGCGTACCCTCACTGCTACTTGCTCTGTGATCTGGGCATTCCATCCGCCAAAGACGTGAAGGAATTGAAAAATATTGTGGCAGATTCCGAGGATGCGAAGGAATTGCTTGTTCCTTCCGAGGAGCCAGCGTCAATGTCGAATATGCTGTTCTGCGCCAACCAGATATTTACAACTCGTGCACCCACTTTTGGCTCTAGACGCCTTTTTATCATTACCGACAGAGATGATCCTCATTCTACAGACAAGGCGGCAAGATCGCAGGCTACAGTGAGAGCGAAGGATTTGTATGATCTGGGTGTCATTATTGATCTCTTCCCCATCTCACATCCTGATCATGAATTCGATCGATCTAAGTTTTACGATGTAGGTAACTGTAACCCGGATACCTAACTCTGCTGACTTGGCAGGATGTAATCTATCGGGACCCAGCGGAAGGAGGGGATCTTGCTGTGGTATCGACGAACTTGAAGTCCTCTGGAGAGGGTATCTCTCTTCTCCAAAACCTCATATCGGACATCAACTCAAAACAGGTTGCGAAAAGAACATTGTTCTCAAACCTGCCATTTGAAATTGGCCCTAATCTTACCATCTCAGTTAAAGGCTACAATCTCCTCCAAAAGCAAGAACCCGCCAGATCCTGCTTTATCTACGAAGGTGGTGAAGAACTTCAAATTGCTGAGGGTCGCACTACCAAATTATCAGCCGAGACTACGGACGAGGTGCAAAAGACAGAGATCAAGAGGGCATACAAATTTGGAGGTAGCCAGGTGGTGTTTACCGTTGAGCAGCAGAAGAAGCTGAAGCAATGGGAATCTCCGGTACTCAGAATCATTGGTTTCAAGCCCCAGTCCATGCTTCCGGACTGGGCATCGGTGAAGAAAGCAACCTTCATCTACCCAAGCGAGGATGGCTACATTGGATCTACTCGAACCTTTGCGGCTCTATGGCAGAAACTTCTGAAGGACAAACTCATGGGTATAGCTTGGTTCATAGCTCGAGCCAACGCCTCTCCTCTCATTGTTGCCATCTTACCTTCGGCAGAAAGATTCGACGATGTTACAGGCGCCCAAGTCATTCCTCCTGGACTCTGGCTGTATCCTATTCCATTTGCTGATGACATTCGCGAACCTCCCCCGGTGCCAAAGCCACTTGTAGCTGGCGCGGAGTTGATTGATCTCATGCGTATGATCATTCGACAGCTGCAACTTCCAAAGGCTATCTACGACCCAACCAAATACAGCAATCCTGCTCTTCAGTGGCACTACAAAGTCCTGCAGGCCATGGCACTTGAAGAGGAGCTTCCAGAACCGAGTGAAGACAAAACGATTCCCAAATACCGCCAAATCAACAAGCGAGCCGGCGAGTACATCCAGAATTGGGGCAAGGTTCTGGAAGAGCAATCCCGTGCATACACAAGAGCGCAATACGGCGATAACGATGGTGCGAAGCTGAAGCGAGGCAGCGATGCAGAGGAAGGACCTCAGAAACGGATCAAGACGGAGAAGAAGGGGTTAGAGGGCATGAGCCATGGTGATCTGAAGAAGCTTGTGGCGAATGGCAGTCTTGCAAAACATACAGTTCCTGAGTTGAAAGATTGGTTGACGTCAAAAGGATTGACTTCATCTGGTAAGAAGGGAGATCTGGTTGAGAGGATTGAGCAATGGGTTGAGGAGAATTGAGGTCATGTTTGGCTCTTTGGGATGTAGGATTACGGATGGGATTGTAAAATCTGGGATGGGTCTGGCTTGTATGGTGCATGTTTGCGATAGGACAAGGAGTTTCTAACAATACGAATAGATTTACAGTCAAAGATGCAAGCAAGCGGCTCAATGTCGTAAATTCTCCACGTGATGTATATCCAACGCATAATATCGCCCCCAGGAGCAAGGTTTCAACCTGATACCCGGGACACAACACATCACACCACACCACATAAACTCTCAGCCACGCAAACGTACGTGCGCTTCGAGGTAAAGCACCAAGGTATTCCCGGCTGGGTTTTTTCCCCGGCTGCAACAGCAGAACGACACTTCGTCTAAAGTTGAAGATGGAGATGCGATAGGTTCGCAGCTAGATGGAAGTTTGAAGGGATGAAAAGTCTACGAGGGATAGGCTGGTCTAGTGAGCAAGAAGTGCGATCTGCCTTGGCTGAATTAGGATCGGCGGGTATGATGGTGGATGGAGGGGGTGGATGATCGAAGGATGGATGGATAGAGGCTGAGTTTCTTTGGACGAGTGAGACAGTTAGAACAGCACGGCGATTGTGGTATGGTTGGTCGACGATATATGAGAGATCGCGGAGGGCTTTTATCCAAGATGAGGATTATCAAGGAGCTTGATATTTGGTGAAGAGGGGAGGGGAGGAAGAGAGGGGAGGCGAGATGAGTTTGCCAAGGGAAGAAAGGAATGTAACTTATGTCCTTGGTTGAGATCTTCGAGTTGCGAAGAGCTTACCAAACGCAGTTTCATATGCCATGCATGCCATCTCAAAGCGAGTTCAAGCAGTGGCAGCGACTCGTCTGAAGGACAGAACGAACGCAATAATGATATGCAGTGATGCGCGCCTTCCGTAATGTTACAGACTGGGATACCCATTCGCAATGTGGTGTTGCTGCTTTGTTGTCGGTCGTAGGATTCCTGCGCCACTCTACTGCTGCTGAATTGAAGCATGCTTACCTACCTTAGTCCTTTGAAGGACAACTAGAATTCCGTAGCTAGAAGAAAGTCAACAATGGCTGAATGGTACACTCGGTACAGCAGATTAGGAAATAGAAAACTAAGAAGAAACCCGCCGACGCAACAGATCAACAATTCCCAAACTCCCCGTAGCTTCAATTCAAAACTTGGGCAACTCCGCCCCCTGAATGTTCGGATGGATGCCCAGCGTTGCTTGAACCGTGCTTGGAAATCTTAAGTGGGTTTGGCTGGCTGACGAGACACCGCGGATCCCAACGGGCGGCGGCGGCGGCGGCGGCGCAGGGCAACTGCAGCCCTGCCCAGCAGCCCAGCGCGCAAGCTAAATCCGTCCGCCTGCGACACGGAGAGGGGGGCAGGGGGGCAGGGGGGCTAAGCCACGGTCACTTTTTGCATGGGGACGTGAGTTTGATCAACCGCAGAACTGCTGCAACTTCTTTTTCACAAGGCACACGACAGCTACCGATATACGAAGGGAAGAAGATACGCTCGTTTGTTACGACTGGACTCGATTTTGCGCAAGAAGGAAAGAAGGGAAGACGATAATACGGTACGATACGGAACTGCGATTCTGAACGGGGTTGGATCTATTTACATACCAGGACGAGGCTGGGCGGCAGGGCTTCTTTGTTCGACCACCGAGCAGCGGACTTTGAATCTCGAAAGGAACTGAATTTGGCGCATCTTTGACCTTGCCTGAAGATTTTACGGTTTCGAGATAGAGAGGGGTTACACTGCGACGAGGGCAGACCGGAATCATTCAGCAACAGAAGATTGTGAATCACCAAGGGGCGCGCTGGGAATTCCGGAAACTGCGGACAACTTAGGACGATTAATAGGAAGGGTTTGGGGAATATACACGATCTTCAAGATTTTAGGACGTGAGATACGGAACTTCTGCGCCGTTGTGCTTCTTTTCGAATTGCTCTGGATGAGCAACAGTCGCAACGATGGGTCTCCTTACCTTCAACGGCACATGCAATTCCACACTGGAAGAAATGCGGAGTAGGTCTCCAAAGTCGTCGGAGAAGTAATCATGCTAATAGTCGCAGTCGGTAGTTCGGAAATACCTATGGTTGGCACCATGACTTTCCATACCATAGGCTTGATTGTCGCAGCTGCATGCGCTTTCATAGCTATTCTCCTCTCTTTTTACCTGATTTGGATGCATGCGCTTCACTACACCAAACCTTATGAGCAAAGACAGTATGTTTCCCTTCTGTACACGCAAAATGACATCACTAACAAATCCAGCATCATCCGAATCCTCTTCATGATCCCGACCTACGCCGCAGCCTCCTTCTTACAATTCCGCTTCTACTGGCACGCCGTCTACTTCCAAGTCATATGCGACTGCTACGAAGCCTTTGCGATCGCGTCATTCTTCGCGCTACTCTGCCATTACATCGCGCCGGATCTGCACGAACAGAAGATGTATTTCCGCAGCATTGAGCCGAAACCTTGGGTTTGGCCTATAACTTGGTTCAAGAGCTGTTGCTGTGGACAGAGAGGACCGTGGAGGACACCGAGGAGTGGATTGACTTGGTTCAATATTATTTGGACGGGGGTTTACCATTACTGCTTTATTCGGGTGTCGATGACTGTCACGGCAGTTGTTACGCAGTATTTTGGAAAATATTGCGAGTCTTCTAATTCGCCGGTGTTTGCGCATATCTGGGTATGTTATCCAGTGCTTTTACTTTGAATACTACTGACCCTGTTAGATCCTGACCATTGAGAGTATTGCAGTTACGATTGCTATGTACTGCTTGATCCAGTTCTACGTCCAGCTTCGACAAGATCTTGCTGCTCATAGTCCGTTCCTCAAGGTCGTGGCTATTAAGTTGGTCATCTTCCTCTCCTTCTGGCAGTCTTTCATGATCAGTATCCTCACTTCAGAAACGTTAGACGTGGTCTCGCCTACCGCAAAAATCGCATACCCAGATCTCAAAGTTGGAATTCCATCTTTGCTGCTTTGTATCGAGATGGCTTTATTCGCCATCCTCCACCTCTTCGCATTCTCCTGGAAACCTTACGCCTCCTCCTCATCCGGTTCAGATTACCCCGTCTCCCACCTCAAGAATACTCTCGGTCCTAAGCAAGGCGGCTTCCTAGGCATCAAAGCCTTCATCGACGCCATGAACCCCTGGGATCTTGTGAAAGCCTTCGCCAGAGGCATGCGCTGGCTTTTCGTTGGAGTAAAAGATCGCGAAAACGATTCCTCCTACAAAACCTCCTCCTTTGATATCAACAACCCTCAAAATGACGACATGTCGCTTCAATCCACCAGCCCTGCGGGTTACAAGCGTACGCAAAATTTACCCATTGCAGAAGAGTTCCGCAGAAGTAAATTCGGCATGCCGAGTTTCGCTTCCGGAAAGAAAGTAGATGATGAAGGAGCAGGCTTGATAGCACACGCGCAGCCCAATCCGCTGAAATCTGTATCTTCCGGCTATGTCCCAGCGAGACAGAGGTACGATATCAATGGCCAGGATATCAGTTCAGGCGGAACAGTATACAGCCCCTATAACCCAGATCGCTCGCAGACCCCAGCGGGAGATATAGGCATGGCTATCGCGGAGCCGCCAGAACCGTATCAGAGCCATGTGGTGCAGCAGCCTTCAGAAACGGATAAGAGGAGACAACAGACCCCTTCTGAACAGTGGGCGAATTCGAGGCAACCTTTACATGATGAAGCCAAGGCGGAAGTGGAAACAGAGGATGCGAGGAGGCCGGTGGTGCATAATGCGCTTTGGGGCCAGCAGCAGCAACAATAACAAGCGCCGAATCCAAATCCAAATCCGTATCAAGAGCATCATCCGAATCAGTTTTGAAGAGATACGCTGGACCCTGGGAAGGGAAGGATGGATGTATAATACGAATGATGCCACGATCAGCGATGGCATGACAGGGAATTGAGGCTGGTTCCTAATACTGATACTGTGGTCATCTGCGCCGTGGATACTGGATTTTGTACAGTACGTAATGTCGGCTGGTACGGTTTGGGATGGCATCGTAGGGGCAAAAGGGCGTTTCTGATATGCAGAGTTTGCATATAACTCGGATCGGTTTGGTATCTGAGCGGGCGGCGTTGGGATATCGATTTGCTTTCAGGAGATGTGTGGATTGATTGCGGAGGATACAGACGGTGCGGAGGAAGTCGATTCGCGGACTGTTTGCTACCTTATTGAGGGCGGGGATTTATTGATGTTAAGGACCCACCTTGTAGTATGGGTAAGCCTTGTGAAGGCGAGTAAAGCGAAGCGAAGCGATGGCCTAGGATGGAATGAATTCAGATCGTTTAAACACAAATTCGCGCACTGTACCTATGCTCGATGAACTCACCTTAACTCATGCACTCACGTCCGTTCTCATGTCCTTCTCTCTTATCACACTCGTTACAGAAACTCAAATCGATAGGAACTTCTAAATCACTAACTCACTCAGGTCAACTAACTGCCACATCTTTTTCCCAGAAGCCGCAGTCTTCGTTCTCGGTCCAAGTACCAACTTGTTCCTGTCATCATTTTGTGGGTCTCTATTTACAAAGCTCGCTTACAGATAGCAAATAGCGCCACTCGGCCTCACCTCGTCGTCTGATCTGCTTTGTTGCTCAAAATGTCTTTATACTTGGAGAAAAACTCACTTCGTAGCGCCATTGTACGTAATATAATACTATCAAAGGAAGTAAGTTGAGTTTATTCATGCTTTGTCCGTTGCTTTGTTCGTGGCTTCCTCATTTGTGCTTGGATCTTTCAATTCGGTAGCGATGCTTTGATGGTGAACAGCTCTTTCCCTTGCTGTAAAGATTGTGTATATACCTTTGAAGTATTTTCGAGCTGCAGTCTTCCATGATCAATCGATCAAAGGGAAATTTTTGGTCTCTGGTTAACCACTGTTTGGCCGACTCTCGATTCTTGGTTATTGATTTTGAGACCCTCTGGTAGGGTAAGCTCGTCCACGGCATATGCTCGAATCTGTCACGAGTTCCTCTTTGCCACGCAGGTGAATATCCAAAGAGTCCGGAACCCAATTTGAAGAATCCTTCTTTCGTCCCTCGCACTTAAGAGCCTTTCAAAATCAAGTTCACTTCACGGTCAGGCAGCAGCTCTTGGTTAACTAGCCAAGCCCAAAGCTTCTCCCGCAATTATGGGCAAGAGATCACAGCACAAGAAGCAGCTCCGGGCTCAGCACAAACGCCAGCAGAGCAAGAAAGTTGAAGTTCATCCTGCATCTGTTCCAGTCAAGCCATGTCGCAATCGACCTAATATTCTCACCTTACTCACTATTCCGCTCGAAATCAGATACAAGATTGTAAGTTTTTTCCAATATCTTAACTATTTCTTTCTCCCTTCTCTCTGAACAGTATCAAGCCCTTGGCTTTTCTTCCTATCCAATTTTCGAGCCTCGAGACCACTCAATGAGCCCAATGCTGACCCCTCCACAGTTCGACACCATAGCCAACGGAACCCATACTATCACTATCGCACCAAATCTACATATCTACAGCCCTCTTATCGGTCTCACCTTCACTCATCCTCAGCTCGAACATGAAATCGCACAATGGCGTAAATGCTACACTCGACCTGCGATTCACCCTGTCTTTGGTGACTTCAACCCTACCCACACCACATTCAAGATCACTTTCCGATCCAACGAGCGAAGAGTCACCCGCATCTACGAACCAGAAGATGCGAAAAGCAAGATGCTGAATTTAGAGCTGTGGAAGCGCGCTATGGATTTGGTTGGCACCAACAAGCAATTCGAGGTCAACATGGCGATCAGATACCTCACCAAAAGACTGTGGGAATGGAAGCCGATCATGGGAAGACATAAGAAGCACACAGTGGAGTTCCGAAAGATGCAAGAAAAGTTGCGGCACCTGGTCTTTGATGAGGAACTTCATGGCAACGTATTTGTCATCAACTCTCCTCGGATGTATGAAGAACCATTTGGAGAGAAGCCAATGCTGGATATCAAGCCTGCTGTGTCGAATCGTCTCCCCGCTACCTCGAGCAATCAGGTAGCCTGCTACTATCGAAGTTTGGGTATGCAGATCAACAGTGAAGCCTTGAAGGACTTAGAGCGTTTTCAAAATCCTCAAGATTTGGAGGAGCGTCAGGCGGCTTTCAGGGATGTCAAGCTCGAAGAAAAGCCGAGATTGATTTGCGCAAACTTTGGCCATTTTCGCCCACTGAAAAAGACAAATGCCCACATTACTGTGAAGATGAATACACGCACACTTTCAACACCTGGTTCACCTTCACTTGCACTACTAAATTACACCCCTGAAGGGGCTCTCTCAAGCTGGCTCTATTGAGTTTCTGGCACCCAGTCTGTTACAACATACTTGCACTCGAGCATTTGATACCAGTCGAGCTTCTCGGGTCATAGGATAGAGAGTCTACAGCTGACTATGATTCAGCTTTTGCTTATTAGCATTTTGATATTTTGCAAAGCTTAGCATTACATTACCAATGAATTATGGAGCGTTCTATCCACTCATCCACTCTTTCCATCCTACTACTTGCCTTCCCCAGAACCCCACAGTAGCACCATCCCCCCATCCCCATCCCCATCACGCGCTTTCAGAAGCAAGGAAAACATGTAAAACACACATCACGGCCGCTGCCCCTAGAAACAGAACCGGAATCGACAATCCGAATATACTTTCTGTGATTATTATCTGGCATCTTGTCGTGTCTGTATATATTGGAGGGTGAATATTTGTGAGGTGCGAGATTTGTTTGTAGATTGTTGTGTAGGATGTGCAGTTGGTTTGTGAGGCTGAGATTAGGAGTGGTGAGAGTGTGAGAATGAGAATGAGGATAATGAGGGGTTGGAACTTCATTTTGTGGGTAGTGAGTTGGTGGCGTAAAGGGTGCGCTGTTGGGCGGGTATGCTGCTGTGTGTGGGTGGTGGGATTTTGGGATAGGAGTTTTTGGAGGAGATGGTGTGTTGAGATGGATGGGTATGTGGCTGTGGTATTGGACTACTGGTTTATGTTATAATCAATATTTTATGTTCTTAAAGTAGCTAGGAGAACAAGTAGCCTCCTACAACCCAGGTGATTGAGATTCAATGCACTAGACGATAGCAAATTTAGGAGCTGCCTTGGGAGCGGTGATTCATTCACCACCCGTGAATCAAACAAACACATACACGGAACACGCCCCGCCAGCTACAGCAACAAGCACAAAACCCAACCTTTATACACTCTATCCATTGTGTATTCTATTCCATCGAATATCTTTGAACCGTTTCATCGTCCAAAGGACGAAACTGCAAAGCCGCAGGTTGGCACCCTACAATGTACTTCATCTCCTCCATGGAAATAGTAACATTTGATGCTCCATCGACAGAGGCGACTTGGATAGTAACTGTTGCAGTATTGTTAGCTTCGATCGTGTTTGCTGCTATGCTGACTTCGTCGGGGGAAGAATGGTAGGATGAGATGTCTAGAGAGCATGATGCGTGAGGGGCATGGGTGAGGGAGGTTCTGGTCGCTTTTCGGTGTCTCACGAGGAAAGTGAGCAGGTTGGTTGTTTGGAAGTGTGGATATCACGATCGGGTCTCGTTTAGGGGATGCACTGGCATGTTGGATCATTCTGGTGTGGGCTACAAGCAGGTGAAGGATTCAATATGATTCTGCCTCTTATACACATCGGGCAGGGGTAAAAATGAGGCATACGTCCGATGTGCATGAGATGCAGAGTTACGCTGAAAGTCCGGCCGCTATAATTGGTTGGTCGAGCGAATGCTGGACAGACTCTGTTGCAGCTCTTTTCTAGCGTAGATCAGTGACCAGACAAATGCACTTTACCTGGAACCCAATTCGACCTACAGATCTTTGCAAAGACAACAAGTCATTCCGAATGAGACTTTGTGGCACTCGCCAATTCAGACTCTTCTTTGTGAGGAAGATCTAGATTGGAGTTGTGATTGAAAGTGTCAAGACATTGGCTTGTTTACTCCCGGGACATCTAAGCGAGCCTGTTAAATGACAATGATCCAGCGACCAGAACGGACCACCTAAGCCTCAACTTCAGCGATGCTTGAAGGGTGCAGAACCTTCATGTCTCCTAGTTGTTTCCGGCACTGGCAAAAGAGTGTCTTTGGAACCAACGTTGCGCTTTGTTGCTCACACCGTGGGCTGCCTACATAATCCAGCGGTATCCGCAGAAATTTCCCATCTATCACCTCGCACTACACCGAGATCCACCACTTGGAGATTCGGACTATGATACTGGCACGAAGACTCATGTACCCCATGTGTCAAAATGGTATTTGTGTACGAGAGGGATGAGACTCCGTACTCTTGTAGCGCAGAAGAGTTTGTGGCATGGAGAGTATGCGGATGTCGCCGTTCGCGTTCGCATCCTGGAAGTAGCTGTACAGCGAGCGGTTGGTCGCGAGATTCTTGTTGCAAGGATGGCGCTTTGTGAAGCGATGTTGTATATGGTCTCCTACCGTGCGATCCTGAGCATGCTCAGGGATATCGAGAGTATGCTTGCTGAGGAGGCACTTGATGGTTGGGATTGGAGAGTGGGTTTGAGAGCTCAGCTGGATGCAAGAGATCGGCTCTACTACAAGGAGATTGGAAATTTGAGTGCCGTTGCGGAAGAGAGGTACACGCTGGCTAGTCTTCCTTCAGGGATCGCATAGTGGGAGGTCGTCATTGAGTTGGATGTCCATCAATGTCTTTGTCTTTGGCTGGGAGTCGGGGTCTGATGAATTGAATCGAAAATGAAAGCACACTGGTGATCACCTTTGGAAATATCTTTACCACGTGAAGCTCTTGCATTGGTACGAACAAGAACAAAATATCCAAGTAGTGTCTAAGCACAGACATGAAAATCGATTCGAAAAGTTCCAGGCTGCGTCGGTGTATGGGCAAACCACATGACGACCCAGTTTGCCCCGGCCGTTGCTCATATTACTCCTGCTCTCTACGCTTTGTCCATTATCATCAAGGGACTCCGACCTGCGCGATCCTCAAGTAAAACTGTCGTGTGATTTTGAATTAATCATCTCGCGTTCTTATGAACTCATTCGCGCTATGGCTGTCCTCCATGAAGATGCGCAGGTCGTTAAGAATTCAGATGATGAAGTCTATTAATTCGATTTCGCTACCTCTGCCTTTATGAAACGCGATAAGCCTCTTACCCAGAGACTCGTTAGTGCGATGACGGGGAAATCTATTGAGAATCCATGGTTCAAAGAACGCTTTTAAAACGAAGCCGCTGCACTACAATTGCTCAGAAGTCAAGCGAGGATTCCAGTACCAGGCTTAAGATCATGGGAAGAGGACAGTGAAGAATTGCTGTTCCTTGAGACGGATCTATTCCTGGAGTCCAACTCAAAAGAGCTGGGGATAAGTGCCGGATGCCGAACCTCCATTCCCTCGATGGAGAAAATTTGCAAGAAGTGCGACTTATCGCTGATTTAATAAGGGATCTCTGTGATTTAGAAAAGCTTATATATTCTTACCTCTAAACTGTGCAGCTAAGACTTTATATTTTGACTTTCAAAGGTTAATAGTCGGTCCCCCTTTGTGAAGCTGCGGGCATTGTAAGCGAGTGCCCGCAGCTTCACAAGGGGAACTGACTTTTAAGTTGCGAACTCTAAATCATGTACTTTTGTGTATTTTATAAGATTGAGTCAGGTTCTGCATAATTGTTGAAAAAAAGGTATAGCGGCAAACTTTGTTCATATGAATTACATATTTGCTAAGTGACAGGATAGAGACTTATTCTGCATCTTTCTAATCTTTTTGATTCTCTAGAGAGGCTGCAACGGCTGTCGTTGGTTGTTTTGGTTATTGGTATTGGTAGTTTCGTTGGCCGTTGGCCATTAGCGCCGGCCCGTCCCGCCCGCTCTTGAAGCCACTTGTGGCGGAAGACAAAGACCTTGGATGGCTTGATTGGGGCATCAAGCTTTTAAAAATTTAGAAATAAAATCAAACGGGTGGAGCAAATGTGATAGACGGGCCAACGTTCGATCTCCCACACATCTTCAGCCGAAATCAGCCCAACGGTTCACAGCCTGCCGCTGCCCAGACCTGTTACTTGTCGAAGACTAGTCCACAGTGAAGGTCTTGCAACCATTTCCAAATACTGAGTCATGTACCTGACGTGCGAAGCGTTGGAGGGTTCCGAATGTAACATGCGCCCCTGGCTACATATCTGTCCCATAAATTCGTTACATAGACTTGGTTGGCAGTCGTTCCAACTCCACTCGTTCCCAACCGCCCCGCAGGTTCAAGACAGGCTGTCTCCGGGGTTCGTGTGACCCAGGCACGTGTCACAGCTGACCAGCTTCTGCACCTGCAAGACTCGTCAAAACGTAGCCGCATTCCAAGCTAATACGAGTATCCCGCATAAATAAAAGTAGCCGATTATGGCGCGTGAAGAACAGCACAACAGTTTCAATTAACGGGGTTTTTCGACACTCAATGAGCAAATGTACTTCAGACTTTCAGACTATCCTTCTAAATGCTCTTAAAATACTTATGTGACCTTAGGTACATTTGTTAGAGGTAGTACTTTAAAGTCCTCAGCTTGTCGCAATTCAACACCGTATCCCGATCGGCCACTTATATGGACGTGGGATAGCCCTCCCCCACTCCCCACCACGACCCCCAACTTCTTTTTGCAATGAAGAGAGCTGGAGATTGGCCAGCGTAAAAATCTATGTTCTTCTCTACTACAACTGGCACTGCTTAGCAGAACGGTTATGCGGAGCCTGAGTTGGGCCGATAGGGCCAAAAAAGTTTGGAGAACACTTGGTTGCGAGGGGTCGTAGTGGGCCAAAACCAGTTCTAATCACGCCACCTGTCCAACAACAGAGGAAACGACTGTCAATCAAGTATGTAATACCAGAATCAAGGTTCCCAACCATTAAAGAATCATGTGGCATGGTGACAGATGTACGTCAGGCATGTCACGCGCTATCTGATGGAAGTGTTTTGACAGCGGATGTTACAGGCTCGTCCCCTGATGATACGATTCCTGCTTGGAGGGATGGCCAAGTCCTACTGGGCTTAGAAGAGCTGAATATGTGCGG
Source organism: Cadophora gregata (assembly GCF_030347475.1). NCBI lineage: Eukaryota > Fungi > Ascomycota > Leotiomycetes > Helotiales > Ploettnerulaceae > Cadophora > Cadophora gregata. The sequence goes on along the minus strand of NW_026695933.1, from coordinate 1,691,644 downwards.
TGGAGTCGATAGCTAGCTGACTATGGAAAGTGTATGGGGCATTCGGCCTTTGCCCCAGCTGGATGATTCTACAATAGGGAGCCTTATGGGGTTCTTTGTGTAGACAATGACTGTAACTTGTCTCTAATTTGTTTGGATCTTCTATAGTAAGAAAATGCAGACAATGTCATACAAAGCCTGCTGTAAGTTTGTCAAAAAATGTAGACAGATCGGTGGACTAGGGCAAGGTTAGGTAGCTTAGGCTTTTCATGTCACGAGTGAAACACGAAGTCAAAGGGTACACACAGACCCTCTGACACACCGACAGTAAGATACTTACTTTCAGGTCACTCGGAAAAGAGAGGGAGAAAAAGAGAGGAATAAAGAGGGAGAAGAGAGAGGAAAGGAACGGAGGGGAAGGGGGAGGGAGAGGGGGGAGAATAAAAAGTAGAGAGACCTTACCTTGGAGGGAGACCTTTGAAGGAGAGAAAAAGAATGATTTCCAAGGGTAAACGCTAATACTTGCAGACAAAGTCTAGATATTAGCTTGAGTCAGGAGGATCCTCGAAAACCGGGGAAACTCAAAGAAAATCAGAGAATCAAGCGAGGAAAATATAATTGTCTCAATTACAGACAGAAAACAACCTGGAAGTTTAATAAGCTTGTTTACGGATTGTTCAACTACAAGAAAGGCAGAAAGGCAAAAGAATCAGCTGTTAGATGTCTAAATACGAAGAATGTGCAAGTCTGCGTATTTGTCCAAAAAAAAGTAAAGCAGCAAAGTTAGTTCATTTAAAAATGACAGTTGCTAACTTTCTCTAACATGCACTGATAAGAAAGGAAACACTTTTCAGTGGAGAGGATGAGCCAAGCGGAATCCCATTGGATCATCTACGCTCGAGCAATATTGTCGTCTGACACGGCGTTTGTGGTATCAACTCCAGAGAGATATTCAGTACATCCGGGCCCGCTGTAGGTTCTTCTTCTTTCAAGGCAGTGCCTTATGCTGAAGTGTCTACGAGAAAGTCAGAAGATGCAAGCCTCGGTCTTTCCCCACTTGTTGAGCATGTGCTCACAATTTATCAGCCGATCTGCTCTATAAGAACCCCTATCCCCCATCGTTCCATCCTTTTCTTGCCACTACCACGAACAAACACACACACAAACACAAACAAATATCAAGCGACCACAATCTTGAACCTCGACCAAGCGATGTCTGGAACTATAGCGCCACCCCTTGTCGACTCCTGCAGTTGCAAAGAATGCTCCTGTAGAACTTATGCATCATGCGCTGATTGCGGCTGCGACGCGTGCGCAGATTCATTCAATGGTATATGCAAAGTGAGTCTTACTGTTACTGAATATCTAGTCGTTTGGTCTCGTCTTTCTGACACATAATATCAGTTGTAACTAGCACCTGGAGAGCACCATCTTCAATACATTCGCACAGGAAGACCGCTTCCCTTAACTGCGGCACGGGCCATGACGAACTACTTCCCCTGCAATTTATTGGTTTTATGATCTAGAGGTGGCATGGAGCTTGGGTTCCCTTGTGGGTCCAGTCGATGGTAGGATGGCGTGGGTTAAGATTGATTGAAAGCACACTCTTTCTGGTTGGGATAGTCGCAGTTAGCAGGTCAATGATCATGTTTACTTGCTCAAAATTGTTGTCTGAATGTGAGCTGAGCAAATTTCGATTGAGTAATTTCTCTCATGTCAATTTTCCGGAACTAAATGCAGTCTGCTGTTGCGGATCTTTGTCGAGTACGATGAGCCGGGGCCACTTCATCCGGCTGTGACAGTCCAAAATCTTACAGCGACTGGGTTGACTGGCGATGTTGTACTGCGCGAAGGAATTCTGAACATTATCAGGAGGTTCAACATACGATTAGTCCGTAAGCACACTTGGTCAAGACACGTTACGGTTGAAGCAGATATATGTGACTTTTCCTTCATTTATCCTCCCTCTTCAACCACTCAAAATGTTAATACTGAATTGGATTTTAGTCTCTTAACATTAAGAAACAAAGATCAATCACAGCATAGGTCACAGAAAAACGATAAAATGGATAGGATTTTGTAACTAGAAAGGGTGCTTGCAAATATAAGCGAGCATTAGCATGAGAGGGTAAAGATGTGAAGCGAGTGACGTCTAATCTTGAGCTCGCAAGAATCACAGGACAGGGGATTATGGAGCAAACTTTGGCACTCGCCTTCAACGCTCGGCTAGCGTCTTATCGGGTATACCTAGTGAGATTGCACCCCGAGATCTATCAGCCGTTTACACCAACGTATAGGTACAGAGCACGAAAGGCAAGATCCACTCTGGCAGTTACATCTTATCATTCTGCAAGAACGGCTTTTTCGACCTTCTCCGCGTTCTCGTCAATCAAATACACTGTTATGTTCTTTGTTTTACTTGCCTCAGGTACTGAGGAGGGACGCAAAACAATAGATAACTGGCATAAAATCTGGTGAATGCTTAGCAAACACTTCCAAATTGGTAGAATAGGCGAAGGCGAAATTTCTAAGGGGTCCTCCATCAACCGCTCATAGTCTGACGGCATATCGTGGTGGCTCCGAACATTGATACCTCATTCTCGATAGTCTCTCAATAACTTGATCTCTTGTGATGAAAGGTTCCCTCGCTTTCCACTCTGACAAAATGCTGGATTTATTCGTAACTCAAAACTTGTTGGCTGGAGATCATGCTCAAACATCTTCGGAGTCGGATCAGTCAAGAAATCACAACAAAATAATTTTCATTACTATCACAGCGCTGCCAAAGTAAATCGAAATATAAGTGCTAGCGAAAATAGGATCAGATTTTGTATTATATAATTTAAAGCAGTATAAAACATAACTGTCAAATAACAATCTGAGAGACTTTGAAAGTCCAATGTTTACACCGCCGCTTATGTTCTTTCTAGCTGGTCTTACAGTCTATCTTTTAGACTCGATATCAATTCCAAGATCACAACCGTGCGTTCCATTTCTTCAGCCAAGGTCAAAGACTCATATGGGCTGCCTTCATCATCCAGCTCGGCCGGAAAGTACTTAACCAGGTTGGCATGTTCCTGACCAGCAGGAACATCATCGCCGGTATCTTTGTAGCACACAGATCGCTCGCAAAGCTTCAATCCGCCATCAGAGTTGTCCCTATCGTCACTAGCCGAGTCAGTCTCGTCGCCGGGGAAGCATTTGCAGAACCAGGCCCATTCCTTCTCCTTGGATTCCGAGTCTAAATTGTCTGCTGTGGCTTCTTCCTCCTCCTGCTCATCTTCATCTTCGTCGTCTCCCTCGTCCTCGTCCTCGGCATCATACTCTGTGTCTGTCAAGAGGTTTGTAAGTTCGGAGGATGGAACAGACTTAGGAAGAGCACCCTCAGATAGTGGATGATGGTACCGGCCACAGCCGTCGCAATACTCGATATTGTCGAGATCGAGGTCGTCATCGGCTACAAACTGTGGCTCAAGATCATGTTCTTGCTCTCTTCGTGGCTCTGGCTCTGGCTGTTGCTCTATCGAGGTATCATTATCCAGAATCTCAGGAAAGAATTCCTTGCAGCACTCACACCAGAAAGTTTCCTCGATGATCTCGTACTCTTCATCATCCTTTGACTCTGACAAAGCTGACTCATCAGGGACAGGGAAGCGGTACCTGCCAAAATCGTCATAGAAATCCAGGCTGTAGTAATCGTCAAAGTCCTCTAGACTTGGTTCGTACGGTGTATACTTTCTCCGAGCAGGTTCAGGTTCAGACTCAGGCGTCTGAATTCCGGTCTCTGTCTCCTCTTCATGTTGACTGCTGCCTTTCTTCTCTCCTTCTTTTCCAATACCAAAAAAATCAACGAGAGTCCAGTCAGGCTCCTCAGCAATTCGTAGCCTCGGTATGATCACATCGCGGATATGTCTGGTACGTGTGCAGATCTTGCAGCCACACTCTACTTCTTCATCCTCCATATCGCTGCCAGCAAGAGAGTCGGCTCTGTCCTGGGCCAGCCAGGCTTCGGGACACTTGGAATCATGGTATTCAAGCCCGATGTCGTGATCGCAGGAGGAGCAGATTGGGGTGGGGTCCGCGGTTGATGCTGCCATGGTGGCAAGTCTGGAGTCAGGGCTCGCTGATCGCATGCTGTCTGGTTGTGGTTGTGATTATACTTGTGGAGAGGAAAAGGAGAAAGTCGCGGCTGGAATTAGATGAGGGGCGAAGTATATATAGAATTAGTGGGGAAGATTGCTGTTTATGTTGCATTGTATTTTGGGAACAATGCTGGCCTGCTGAGTCAGAACAATGCATACCGAGGAAACAAACGTTGCCGGAATCTCTTTCAGGGGTGGCAAAGAGACAATGCTTTGATATTTTCTTTTCATTGAGCTTCTTCTTGAAAGGCTTCATTGTCGCCTGGTGTATGCTTTTCTTTGACCGAGCTCTTTCACGGAACTCAGCCTTTACATATCTTTGGTTGGCATGCGAAAAAAGAAACAATGCTTATTGTTACAACCGCTATTATTTATCGTTAGTACGATATGACCGAGATCTCAATTGCTTACTCTTGCTACCAGTCTGGGATGTACCTAAGTACTGTTACATACGTACCTTAGGTACTAAATGACGTCAACAAGCGAGAAGTAAACACCCCAAGGCTCGCTTAATCACCACCCATCATAATTCATGTAGAATTGCCTGAAAGTATTGCTCGAATGAGCCCCAGTAACCGGATTAACCACATATTGAAATGAATGTCAGTCAATGGAACGATTCATTGTTGTACTATGTTGATCTTCTCCCAAGCCGCGCTGGTGAAGCGTTGTGACAGAGCGATCCCGACCAGAACTGACAGCGCCCTCGAACAAGTCTATGACGCCTGAGAGCGCCTCTCAATATTCTAAATCCCGTACATGTTGCCAGTACAAGTGGCCACAACGAATTGAAACATAGACAAAGAGAAAGCAAAATTACGTGGACCCCGTATCTGAAGCCCAGAATCTCTCCCCACCACCGAGGACCTCCTCCAAAATCCTATCAACATGCTTACCACTCCAAGGACTCGTACTCGGTCTACTTTCCGTCTGAGATTGACCCAAATCAAAATAATCGAGATAGCTATTACGTGTAGGCTCCAGCAGGGTAGCTTCCTCCACAGAGCTTTCGTCCGTAGCTACGTTTTCAGGAGCAGGCATAAGTGACTGCGGAATCGACTTGCTGGGAAGTAGTTGGCCATGTAACGACAGCCGACGAGGAAGGTCCTCGGTGGTTGGATATCGCCCGACTGCTAGCGACATGTCTATGCCGAAGGATATGCGGAGAAACGAGACCGGGGAGCTGATGAACACGTCCAGCCAGTCTTGAAGCGCCGAAGAAGTCCGAGTCAAGGATTTCGAGTTACCTTCGATAACATTCTTTTCTGAGCGTGCCGCTTCGATCGATCTAGTGACCACATTTTTGACTACCGTGGCTCCAGTATAGCGATCTTTACATAGATCCATGGCTTCGTTCAGAAGCCGCAGTTGTCGTCGTTTACCTTCTGCCCTGGTATTGGCCGTTGATAGAGTCTGCAAGTCAATGGAATTTAGGATGATTGGAAGAGCCAAGTAGGCGACACTGATATTCTTGTTAGCAAGAAAGCCATGAGCATTGGGCAGTCGGTGAAACTTACGCGCTCACGGGGAGATACTTCGCAATATCTAGTTGAATGAATGCCCGGACTGTTTCCGATATGCTTGATACTGACATGTGAAGGGCGCTCCCAAGGTGTTTCATGCGTACGTCATGGTTTCTCGTGTCATCCCCTTGCAGCATGAAGGATTCCAGTTGGTAAAGTGCTGCTTTCGCAGATCTAAGTACTCGTCAGTGGTGAAGTATACATGAACAGTGGAGTGTGGCTTACTGGAAGTAGATGGAGGTCAAGCCACTGTAAAGTATGACCGACTTGTGCTTCTTTGACCAATCCCCCGGCACGACCCACTCGACAAATCGAGCATGCCACTCATCAAGACGGTCTTGGCATATCTCCATCTTCCTCGGCATTGACATAACATCATTGTAGTCCAGCTTGTCGAATGACCGGAATCCATTGGCTGGATACACATGTGAAAGCGTATCCGTTAACTCCACCGCAAGGTCTAATTGTACCAAGAACACTTGTGCTAGTTCCCGTTTCGTTTCTGCATCATAAACACAGGAACTTCTGAACTCCGGCTCGAGATCTTCCTCAGAAAGCCGCGATTGAGTGAAATCAAAATTGTCTCTTGTAATTTGAATGCAGCGACGCACACCGAGAGGAAGAATTCTGTCCCGTAAGATGATGCACCTAATCACATCAGCTGGCCATAATGAATGAGATGTACTGCTTGACGTACCACCAAAGTCTTTTTCTGATGAGTTTCTCTTCTGCTGAAAGTGTACAATCCTGGTAGTACATGGATACATTTGCGGCGTTCGCAAATTGAATTGAGAGACGCAGCCATGAAGTGTTCGACATCTTCCACCACAGGTCAGCTACGTTGATGAGTTCGGGACTTGTGGCCACTTACGGCTTCACGCTCTGATGAATAATATGTCAAAAGTAATGCTCCCTGGGATAGTGCTATTAAATCAGATGTTGTATCAAAATCGTGAAGCAACTTCGCGCGGCGATAAAAGCATGTTCGCGCTTCAACGTTCGTCTGAAATCCCAACTGACGAACAGTCTGATCTGATATAAACTGAAAATATACAATTAGTCAGAATCTTGTTATAGGATCGTTCTAACTCACACCACAGCTCACGAATAACATAGCTCTGAAGACGAACAATGGTATTTTCTGGTGCATAGCACGCTTCCCGTTTCCCTCTCGAGGAAAATACATTTCCCAGAAAGCTTTTTCGTCAATGATCGGTAGCACGGGGTGGACATGCAGAAAATACTCTCTAACAAGATCATCTAGTATTGGTCTTGCTGGGAGATGAAAACACCCTTTGTATTCTAAGAACTTGAAGTCTTCTGGCGCAATATGGGAAAGCGTCTCCGCCTCCAGGAAATCGAAATACGAATAAATCATATCCGGATGGAGATTTGAATTGGATGCATAATTTGAAAATGGATTGATTCCCGAGGAAAATGGAGTGTTCGGAGCTCGCGCTTTGTCTGCGACTGCTGCGAATGGTGATATGTTTGTGGACATATCGTCAAGAGGTGGTCGGTTCGTCCCTGAGATCTCGATTGGAGGAAAGCCTGGAGCTCCATCAACAGGTTCTAAAGGCTTCAGACGTACTCTCTTCCTGTTTAAAACAAAATTAGCATGTATCACATGACAATGGATCATTTTGGAGCACAAACCCTGCGCGGATCACGCATGTAATTCCATCAAGGCGACAATTCGTACAGGTATTTCCTCTACTCATGACATCGCACCGAACTTTCCTGTGAGAGATCAGCTCAATTCCTAGGTACGAATGCTCCAAAATACCTCTTGTGACACGCAACGCAAGCCTTTCTTGCCCTCCGCCGGATAATCCGGCCACTGGGAGCTACATCATGAGTACTGTGAGGAGCAGTGTCGCCGTCCTGAGAAGGACGACGCTCCTGTATCTCATCGTCGCCTGATTCAGGGCTCGACTGGTCGAAGACAAAGTCTGCTAACTGGTTGAAGTCGTCAACTTCCATACTGTCGTGTACTGGTATGAAAGCTCAATGTCGTGAGGTGCGCCCCTTCGCGCTTTAAATGATAAACCCGGGTGTGAGAGGAAGCCACATTCGTCGCCACCTACCCGTCGATGTCTATTTAAATTTTCAACTATTCAGAACTCTGGGAACGTCACACGTCGTCGGAGACAAGAGACATGGCAAATTGCAATGGACAAACAAGAAGTGCATGATCCGCGGTACTAGAAGAAGGCTCGGATGATCGTCTCGGTATTCTCCTGGGACGGCGCCGGATGGGTTCGCTCTTCTCGTCGCCAAGAATGCGGGGTGCGGGGGGATGAAGGATCGCCCACCACCCAAAGTTCGCTTGCCGATGTTCCATGGCAAATTCGGCTGCGAAATAGACTGAAGCCACTATTGGCTATATAACCGCGGGAGTTTCCTTCGTTTAGCTGGGAGACTATTATTTTGATGTTCCACGAGTCAGATGATGGCTCTGAGAGGAGGAAAGCATTCGTCAAGCTGGCCGGCCAGGTTGACCAAAAGAGGACCAGTTCCATGGAGCTGGACTCAGTGACGAGTACCCGGCTGAGCGCCAGGGGAAAATGCGGGGGAGAAGTATGCTTGTAATGTTACGGCTGAGCTTGTCCTCTTAGTCCAGATGTCTGTGCCGAAAGAAGGTCGGCTGTTGATATATAAGTACGGAATATACGCTCATGTCATAGATATATATTTCTCAAAGTCACACGCGCGCCGCCTGGCAAGTATATCTTCCAACCGATCGCAATGGTTTCTTCAGGAGACGAGAAAGAGTTCAAAGAGAACGACCCTTCAAATGCTCATATCGAGTCACAAAACCAAAGTGACAACGGTGCACAATGGAGTGTTCGACAGATAATCGCTACCGTGTCCCTCTCCATTCTTTGGGTTGGTAAGTCCTCCTAATCTCACCATAAGTTGACGACATACTCACGCCTTCTCAGGTTCCCAGGTGCCTCTCTATTTCACAGGCGGTATGCTGTCATACATGGCCGCTGACCTCGGGGGACTTGCTTTGACGTCGTCCGCATGGATTCCAGTGTGCAACACTCTTGCCGTCGCCTCAGTTGCACCTTTCTCCGGCTACTTGACTGATATCTTCGGCCGTCGAAATATCACACTCATTGGATCCCTATTGATTATGGTCGGCATTGTCATCGTCGGCACCGCACATAGTTTTGGGCAGGCGATAGTTGGAATGTCGATTGCTGGAGCTGGAGCGGGTATTGGAGAACTGACGGCTCTGGGAGGGTAAGCATAACCTCAAGTTTCCAAGAGAAGAGACTGACCGTACAGCGTGGCTGAGCTTGTCCCTGTCAAACACCGTGGACTTTACCTGGGAGGCATTGTCTCATTCTTGATCCCGTTCACGCCCTATGTTATGTATTCACAGCTCTTGTCGACTCGGACCTCGGAAGGTTGGCGATGGTGTTTTTGGATTTCATTGTAGGTTCTTCTCACAACTGTTCAGAAATAGTGCTAATGGCTGAACAGGATCTATAACTTCGTCGCATTCGTGGGAATGGTGTTCACTTACTTTCCCGAAAAGCATATGGTGATCGAGAAGGAGAGCAAGATGCAGACGTTAAAGAAGATAGACTGGCTGGGCGCAGTATTGTCAATCGTTGGCATCACCCTTTTGTTAGAATCCCAGGCCTCATCAGCAGAGCGAAACATGACTGACTGGATATACAGCCTCGTCGCACTTCAAGCAGGTGGTTACACTCATTCCTGGTACGTGCTGGCAAACCCGTTTTCTCCAAGAAGAGCTTTCTCAATAGGCAATTACTGACTCTTCATTGCGTACAGGAAATCCGCATACGTTCTGGCACAATTGATCATTGGGATCCTGCTCATCATTGCCTTCGTGATCTGGGAATGGAAAGGAGCGAAAGTTCCAATGGTTCCAAGAGAGCTTTTCCAGGGACAACAAACTGTTGGTGTAACATTCCTGCTTCTCTTCGTTGCCGGCATGAATTTCTATTCCTTGATCAACTGTAAGTAGTACTCAAATCGAACTTTTGACTGGCAGCCAACTCACCGTTTCTAGTCTTTCCACTCACATTCTCCAATGTCTACGCTCCTGATCCAGTCCAAGTGGGTCTGAAAGACCTAGGGTATGGCATCAGCGTCACAGCGGGAGCGACAATTCTCAACTGGGCTTTATCCATCTTCAAGAACCACAATCGCGAGCTCATGATAGCCTGTTGCATCGTCATGAGTACGTCTCCATCCCATTACCAAGACCCAACACTAACATATATTCAGCGGCATTCAGCGGCGCCCTCGCAGTTGTCAACCCCACCAACCCCAAAACCGCCGTCGCACTCGGCACCATCGCAGGGTTCGGCGTAGGCGGCGTTCTCGTCCCTCCATCCACCATAGCCCTCACCGTCTGCCCAGACAGTCTCATCGCGACAACTGTAGCGCTCTCCCTCTCCATCCGCGTCATAGGCGGTTCCATCGGCTACACCATCTACTTCAATATATTCAGCGAGAAGCTCACAAAAGCACTGCCGACATACGTCGCCGGGGCTGTTGCTAAAGCTGGACTTCCAGAAGCAGATATCATGACGTTTGTGGGGACGTTCTTGACGGATCCCACAAGTATAATGAGTGTGCCTGGTGCGTCGCCTGCAATTGTGGCGGCTGCGACGAGGGCTTCTCAAGAGGCGTATTCGTATGCGTTGAAGTATGTTTGGTATACGTCGATTGCTTTTGGAGTTGTGGCTATTGTTGCGGCTTGTTTCTTGGGGAATAATAGAAAGTATTTGACGGATCGTGTGGCGGCCAAGATTAGGAATTAATGAGATGATTGAATTTTATGCAGAAGCAGAAGAAGTAGAGATAAAGCGAGGTCGGTTATGACTGCAAGAAGACATAGAGTTGATGAAGGGATTGAAGTCGAGCAAGGACGGAATAGAGAGATTCAAGACAGAGGTGTAATACTTATTCTGCTAACCGAACGCAACATCGACAAGAAGCAAAACCAATTGTGAATGAGAGATGACTTAGTGCTAAAGTAGGTATGAGGTACCTATTTCCAAATCACGTGACCAACACGTGCACAGCGTCAACGAGAGAAAACCTTAAGGCTCTGGACTTGCTGAACCTTTGTCGAATACGACCATCTGCTGCCTGCCGAAACCTTTGCGACTGTATCGTCTTGTGGCTATCTCCCACGGCCGTAACGAGCTTGTGACTTGCGCCGTAAATCGAAACACATGTTCTTCCTTCAGATCTGGATGAAGCCGCAAGTGCTCAGATTCCGGATGCGGCATTGTTGCTCACCCAAGTAAAGCAAGTCTGTAATATAGAAAATGATTTGACTTGAAAAAGAGTGATCTATAAGGTCGATATGAGCCGAAGAAATACGGAACCGGTGCTGAAGAGGCAGAAAGACGTGCTGGAGGTATGCATTAGAATCTCACTTATTGCCCTGTACGGCTCTTTCTCCTGCCATTGCTCAATATTCATTCCATGACATCAATCTCAGGGAAAGCAATCGCCACCATCCGTTCCGTTTCGTTTTGATTTGCGGATAATTGCATGAAACGCATGTCGGCCACGTTGTACGACCGTTGGAAGGTACATGTCAGGCATCACAACTTGATTGCCGACTGTCCCAAATGATGGGAGCTGCTTGGATTAACTGCAGGTCGCCATCCATTCTGGATCTGTTACTTGGAGACCCCAGCGCATCTCCATTTGCGCAGGAAGGGGCAGGCACCTGAGATGGTAACAGAGGCCTGAAAAGTGGTTATGTGAGTGCGTTTGTCAGATGTGTGACCAAGGGAAGGGATTGAGCGGATGTAACATGTCTTGTACATCCAACCTTGAAGATACCTCTTCACTTACAAATATCCCATCCCTCGATAAATGAACATAATCAATTGCCCTTGCCTTGAACGCTCCCCTCGATCTATGAAAAGGCGTTGACTGCTCCTTTTCTTGACGCCACCTCCAAAGATCAACGACCTTAAGGAAAGACTTATCAAATCCTCAGAGCTCAACAACTTCTGCATCCAAGATCCAGAGCACATAATGTCGGCAACTTCAACAGCAACACATCTCAATTTCGACTCCACGTCGACTCCGCTCAATCCGAGTTCACCATACACGAATTCAAACCCAGCAAGCGACTGGTCTGCTCTGGCCATTGCCACAATCCTCTTGACGGTCACGGGCTTCGTCACCGTTATTGCCGTTCTATTTTGGATTTTTAGGAAGGAGAAGCTCGCCAGGGAGGGAGAACGGAGAGAGACAAACGCCAATTTCTGGCCTGGCTGTAAGTCTGCTACCGAAGCTTTGGAGAGTCACACAGATTGATGCTGAGTATTGATGTTCTTCAAGTTCCCACTCAGAGGATGGAGCAAAGGCAATCGACAAGAGTCTTGCCTCGATATTGTCAGGGCTGATTGACGAGGATGAGGAGGATACAGGGGGTTCGCGATGAGGCTTGAATGGACACTTTGGAGACGGGACAACCACGGAAGGTTTGAAACGCGGGGTCTCGTGTTGACGAGAGCTGCGAGCTCTAAATGTCCGGCTTCCAAACTTTGTAATGTGTGAAGAAGTGGCTTCAATTGTACGATATGTGGACGTTTCCTTCAGTTAGAGGTTGTTCTTGCTTGATCTCTTCACTGTCGTTCCAATGAATCTAAACACTTAAGACCTCGTCTTCCCCAACCACTTCTCAGCCCTCGAAGAAGCAAACAAGTTTAGTCCCAAGCCTTTCCGTTTCCACTCAATGCGAATAGGGGGGCCGAACACACCACAGCGCGTCTCCTAATTTCACCAACGCGTTGGACGCGGAAAGGCCAGCTCAGGCCAGCTTCTCCCCCGCCATGCTCAAACTACCATACAACTCTATCGCCAGGGCGTTTCCTAATAGAAATCTTAATCATGCAATAGTACTTCTCATTGGTGCCCGCCCCCTATTCCAAGTGTTTTCCGTTAGGTTCCTCTTGATCGCGCCGGGAAAGGAGACATGCAATTGGCGAGGTGGACCACCCAGGACCCAGGCGGTGAGCACGGATGTTGTGGATATCCTCACAAGTTTGAAGCGATTTGCAGGGATTCTTCCCACAACACAACCCTGGATTTGGGGCCGATCCTTATTATGGAATTCTATCAAGCTGGGGGGCTCTCCTCTTTTCCTTTCTTTTCCTTCCGTCTTTCACTGGGAGGCTTCTTGTTTCCCCAAGTACAAAAACTACAACTTCAAAAGTGCTTCAATGCTCTGTTGATTGGTGCCCTTCAGTCAGATTATCCTGCCAGTTTACTACGGCAAGCTCCAGTTTATTCTGCCCGATAGGACGAAAAGTTTAGTCTTTTGTCGGCGGGATTGGGTGATCCAAAGGTTCCCCGGCCACAAATAGTCCAGAGACGTATCATTTCATTGCCCTTCAAAGGGATCAATCGTGTTTGCCCTGCCCCGATCTCAATAATACTCATCACTTCTCCCAAGAATCAAGCATCCCTCGACTCAGCTATTGACACCAAAATGGCTGCTCCTGTGTCTGCCCAAGCTGCTCGAGCGTTAGAGCAAGTGAAGATGGTAGGAGCTCCTTGCGTCGTGCCTCTCTGCATTTCGCCAACTGATAGCTCACCAGGGCCTATATATGCTCTATGGAGCTTCTTACTTCACTGAGGATGAATGGATCAAAATTGACGGTTTGATCCATAAAGGACAATATGTCTTTACGAATGGACCTTCTCTCCTCGACGGCAACTTCGATGGAGAATTGATGTCCTTCGACGACGGTAACAACAAACCAGACCTTACCATCCAGATGAAACCCGATTCGTCCTTTGATACTGTGAAGGAAGATACATTTGTGGTCACTGAGACCCAGGTCGACTCTCCGACTGAGTCTGATCGTGCTGATTCTGCGACCGAGCCAGCAGAAACTCCAACCCATACCTCAATTGAAACTTCTTCCGATGACGAGGTTCCTGCGAAAGCTGCAGAACCCGACCCAGCCATGTTCGACTTTTCCCAATGGGATCCTCCTGCTGAGAGCACCGAATCTACAAACCTTCCCGAGCCTTCCGAGGCCACACCCGAAGCTGTGAGCACTGAAGTGCCTGTAGAGACTGAAACCGAGACCAACACCGAGACCAGCGCCGAGTCGCCTGCCGACGAAGAACTCTCTACTTTCGAACCCCCAAAACGCGAGCCAGTTGAGATCCCATCTGCTGGTGGACTCGCACTTGGATATACACAAGCACAATTGGACGAAATAAAGGCTTTCAATCAAAGTCTCACAAAGGCTGGCAAGAAAGGAAAGCGCAGAGCACAATCTCCATCACCAAGCTCCCAACCATCTGAAGCAACGACACATGCTCCGACTCCCAGCGAGCATGAAAATCGCATTCAGTCATGGGCATCCGAAGTCGATGCCCAAGAACCAATGGCCGAAGCCCCATCACCAGGACCGGTACTCCCAGTGATCGCCAACGAGTTTATTAAGACCTATGGTCGACAACCCAAAAGTATCAATGATCTTGTTCAGCCAAATAATCCTGCATTTGTGCCATTGGATCGCCGTACTCCTCGCATCGTCGCTCCGATCAAGAAACCTAAGTCGACTGGTGGCACTCAAGTGTTTCCTCAAGTAAATGTTGCACCTGGGACAATTCTGATCGCACAGAGCAATCAGCCAAAACGCAGCACAGTTGAGCTCGACGTCAGATCTGGTGATCATATTCGAATGTTGAAACATGTTTCGGGCATAAACCACCAAGCGCAGAATATGCGTACCAACCTTAGAGGCCAAATATCCGAGAATGTGTTCAAGAAGAGCCCAGATGTAGCGAAAATTGACCCAACGGCGGAACAGCAACGGGCATTTTCGCAGAGGACACCAAGTATCAGCAGCAACGGACTCGACGGTATGGAGAGAAGAAACGCCGCTGAATGGGATGATGTGTCAGTCTCGAGCAGACAAAGATCAGTCACTGCTGCAAAGCCGAAGCCCTTTGGTGGTTTGGGGTCATCTAGGTTTGCGGTCTTGGACGAGACGAAGAGTGTTGTCAGTTCTGCCAGCGAAGACATGGTTTCGCGAGAAGAAGTCGCAAAGATGGTCGATGAAAAGGTACGTTTCTTCCTCCTTTTACATGTATTACTAACAAAGATAGTTCGCACAACTACTCGCATCTCGCAATGGTGCACCTCCTCCTACTGGTCCTCGTAAGAAACCCAGCATGAATGAGCCTCTCCAACCTGTTACCCCCAAAACTGTGACTTGCTGGTTCTGGGCAACACCAAACAAAAGCTGTCGTTTCACTGCTGATGAGTGTCGAGATCTCCACGCATTCCTTCCCCCCTCTTCCTCGACCCCTGCCAATCTTCGAATGGGTAAACCTACATGGGGAGCACTGGCCGATTCCATCCCCCCTCCTACCACGGCTCAGATCCAAGCTCAAATTGCTCCGACACCAGCTCCTTTGGCTTTGGGCCAAGGTGAGGGAGAGTCTATGATGAGAGATCCGTCAAAAGCTTTCAAGACTTGCTGGTACTGGGCGAATGATACCTGTCAGAACACGGCAGAGACATGCAGGTACCTCCACAACCACTGTGCTGCGGGAGTTGCTCCCAAGCCAAGCGGATGGAAGAACAACTGGAGCCGCTGGGGTAAGTCTGAGGCAACGGATGAGTTTGGCAGGAGTGCCACTTGGCGTAGAGACAATGAGCAGAAAGCCGAAGATGAAGAAGAAGGAGAGCTGGTCTTGGAGACTGTAGATGATGGCGGCGACTGGAAAGAGGAGGATGAAAATGGCTGGGGAGAGAGTGCGCAGCCACCGGGGAGCACCACGGGCAGCTGGAACCAAGACCACCTGAACAACGGTTGGGGTGATCCAGCTGATAAGTATAAGCCGCCCCATGTGAAGGCTTTGGAAGAGAAGTCGTTGAAGGAGCAAGTGGGGTGGTAAAGAGCTTTTTTCTTGATCTTACATTGGTATTTTATCGTTATTATTTGTTCTCAAGTCTGTTATTTGGCTTCGTTATTCGGCGAGGAAAGAAAGAAAGAGTATACTATAGGACCAAGAGTCTATTATATGGGAGAAAGCGAGAGTTATTGAAAGAATAAGGAGAGAGCATATTACTGTCTGTCGGAAAGGAAAAAGATATTTGTTACAAGGAGATGCAATTAGTATTCCGAGTGGAATTTAGTCAAGTCTATTGAATAGGATGGGAAATGGATAATTTGGATATATACAGAATAGCATACGTACACAGATATGAGGAATGAAATATAAAAATTAAAAACGGCTCTGGGTTCTTCTCTTTTGATTGTTGGATTCCCATAATCACATGCGAAGCAGCAGGATCTTCAAGACAAGATAGGAGAGACCCGCCCTCCCGTCCTCTACACATGTCCGCTGACCAGAACATCGATACTCACAAACCAAAGTATTGCTCTCCAGTCATGACATTCACTCGATGATCAATCGATGCGTTATAGCTCACAGTATCTATCCCCCAGACTCTCATTCAGGCGAACGACTCAGTAGTTGAGCTGAATTGTGCTGGATTCGTTATCGCACTGGGCTTGGGACCTCGGCACAGATACAGTAAGCTGCCTGCCCTAGCCGAACTGTTTATGCCGTCTCGGTTAAGCGTCTTAGTGGGGTGAAAAAACCAGAGGAGAAACCCACACTGCAGGGGTTTGTTCGGGCGAAAATCTGAAAGAGAGAATGAGAGGGTGGCTGAAGGGTAAAAAGAGAAGGATGGAAGGGGTTTCTGAGGAAGGTTGTAGTGATTCTGGGATAAGAGAATGGAAGTGTTGAATGGTGTTGAATCAGGCGATGAATACAGCAAGAGTGCACTCTTGAATAGATTCTACCGTCCAACAGGTCTGTTATATCTGATCTGACCTGGAGTTCAAGCAAACAGCTTTCTGCGGCGCCCCTCCGGCGACCCTCAACCAGCCAACCGGCATCAAAAAGCAACAGAGGGAGGAATCCCTTTAGGACTCACATTCAAGAAAGACCATTAAAAGCAAAAAATCAAGGCCTTGACCCGGGATTGAACCGGGGACCTCTCGCAAATTGTACTCAGAGTAAATCCCTAAGCGAGAATCATACCGCTAGACCATCAAGGCTTTTTGATTGGATGATGTAAGAGTTTTTCTTATGTAGATACTTGTCACAATTAATAGAATTGAGATGTGTGGGTGGAAAATTTCTTGAGTGAGAGGGGCTGGAGGGTGAAGCGAGCCAAGACACGGAATCAGAACTCCATTAGGAGTGTGCTGGCCTTGTGGGGTTTTTGTTAATCAGAAAGACGTGCTAGTAGGAACGTCTATGCAACAATAGGGAAGAAGGATCTAGGAGCTCAGAGACTTCCAATACAGGATATCAATATCTCGAACTATCTGATACTGCAATGTCCCGAATGAGGAACAGACAATGTCGTGAGCATATACGGTCTACGAGTAAGATGCCTTGGTGCTACTTGATTCCCCCATCTCAGAGCCGGATGGCCCAGGGTTCTCCCGGGTCACAATCTAACTTTCATACAGTCGTTTAAGGACTACTCTGAGTATGATTGCGAGAGGTCCCCGGATCAATCCCGGATGAAGGCATTTGCTTTGTTCTCGTGTGCTATTGGCGACTAGTTTGACAAAGGACGGTTGAGGATTGACAAAGTAGTAATAGATGGTTCCCATGGGATTACGTCCCCGGAAGGGAACTACACCGCAACCGTTGGAGCTCCCCACTAAGCTCGCCGTGTCTTCTAAGACTTGACTCCTGCTTTCAGGAGCCCGCTGGACATATTAGAACGATGTAGATCAAGTTGGGTAAGGAAAGCTAGCTATTTGCCCAATGACTTCCTTTACATCTCCATGGGGTAAGGACTTGACGCTTTCCGTCACGCTGGGCTTCTCGCCTCCTATAATATACCCAGAGTGCTTCAAAATGAATATCAATCCATAACTTGCCCGCTGAAATATCCCACAGCTGTTCGCCAAAGTTGATACTACACTTCGTGTTATCACGTGATACTCCTCCGACTGGATTTTGGAGTAAACTTCACACCAGCATCTAGCTAGTGGTTGTGCTGGTCAACGCGCAGCCTACTGAATCATAAAAGTTAACGGTATTTTCAAAAGACACTCTTAACCCTCCCTCACCCATTCGATATCAATACTAACCATTAGCAAAGCTCCAGCAGTCCTTGATAGACCCATAGTCCAATCACCCCCTCTTTTGCCACTTCTCGATATTCCAAGAAGGCTCATATTGTCTAAAATCTTTATTCAGCGTTAATTATGAGATGATAGGCAACCTGTTATGAGGATCGCTTATTTTTGACATTCGGTAATGGACAACATCCTGGACAGCAACGTCTCGCGTAAACCTGTCATTGCTCGAGAGCTCTCCGCTTTGTGACAGAGTGAATTAAGGATTCGAAATTGGTATGATCTGATTGTTCTTTTCTTGATTTAGAACATTGAGAATTCATGATGCGCCAGAATTGTAGCCCAAATGCAGTCTGCTCCGCGAACAACTTCGACTTTTTCTGTGACCGTTGTCACTTGGCTCGTTAACATGGAAATCAACAAGACGTTACCTATCACTTACAATTCCTTAGTAGTGTATTCGCTAATATAAGAAGATGTTGACAATACGCCTTTTCCAGGCTGTGTAAGGATGTCAATGACTGACTTCATAATTACTGTGTTACCTGCATCAAGCCAAGTTCCCTACTGATAACTCCATGATATCCTTGTTTCCAGACTTTCGCTACTATTTCTAAGATTTAAAAAGGAAACGTTTAAAGATAGATCTTTACTCCGGCAAAGCAAGAAACCACACTGGTCTCAAACCAAAGATCCTGGATACCCTCATCAACTCATCCTCAATAACCGGAACAGTATGATAAAGCACGATTCCAACCCACGAAATTCTCAAAGCTGTCAACCCGATTGATTGCCATGTTGATCTCGGCCCATTCAAGCCCAGTAGGTCAACTGCGCGAACGAGAAGAACTTCATACAGCACGCAAGCACCTTGCATCCAGAGGAACGATGCATATCTCACGGCACTGACATTTGGAACATCTCTTGGGAGCGTGGCTGAATGTAGTACGCCGGAGAGTCCGAATGCCACGAAAATTTGGATGACATATTTGGTTGTCGACTTTTCAGGAAGGTTGAGAGCTCGAGAGATTGCTTTACCAGGACCGGTGAGGAGCTTTTGCTGTCAGTTGCTACATATCTCACAGCACTTTTGATGTGGTAAACTCACATTCCTAAACAACTGATGCCAAAATACACCCCAAAACCCTCTCAGCCCTCGTTCTGCAATTGCAATTGGACTCCCCATCACACTCGGCCAATTCTCTACCCTTCCCCAGAAATCATCAACTAACCCCACCCCACCGAGAGTAACAAATAACGCAGCGGGAATGGCACCCATCAGAGTGAACACAGAGTACTGCTGCAAGCCCAGGACAGCAATCCGAACGAACCGAGGAGACAAGAAATCTAAATGGTACTTCGCGAAGAAACCACCCAGACGACGAGGGAATGCCTCGTCGATCGAAGTCTCGATCTGCATGTACGGATCAAAGTACTGGTATAGATTCGTGACATCCATGGTTCCGATACAGAAGACTATGAGGAAGAGTTTCTGAACGACGAACGCAGTGCGTGATTTGCTGGATGGAGGAGGTGGTTGGGAAGAGTAGAGGACGGTTTGGCTGGTTGATGTTGCCCAGCTGATGTACCGGAAGGATATGACGAGCTTGGAAACCCAGATAGAACGTTTGTACCATGATGCAGGATATGCTTCGGCCCATGCAAGTTGATGGGAGCAGTTGGTAGTGGGTGAAGTGTTCTTGACGTCGCTTTTATCTGTAGACGCTGATGCAGAAAGCATATCAACGATTTCTCCCTCGCTGTCATCTTTCTTCTCTTCTCCACCGGCTGCAGGAGGTGCTGGTGGTGAACTTCCGAAATATAAGAGAGCGAAGTCTTTCCTGGGGTCACGGAATAGAAGAAGATCTGTTGCCCATAGAGCATGTACTGATGCTATGTATCCGAGGCCAAAACTCCATGTGTAGATGTGACAGCTCCATATCAGTGGTAGGAAGGCAGCTGCAAGTTTCATGTGTGACAGGACGGAGGGGGGCGTGAGCAGGGCCGCGTGGAGAAGAACGTGAGCTGTGGTGTGAGCACCGAGAGCTTTGAAGAGCTTGTCCATTACTGCAGAAAATAACAAGTCAATAACGATCTTTGCATAGGAAAGTAAGTATTAGCTTACGAAGGTGTGGGGAAAGCTCCTGGTTATGTTGCCATCTGGCCTCGTACGAAAAGCTGGTGCAGCGCAACCCTCCAGAGTCATGGGACTTCGTTACAATGCCACATGTGTGACTGTCAAACCAGATTTATTCATGAAGCTAGGAATGGTATTCTCTCATCTTCGACCACCGTGATTAACCCCACCTGGAACCAGTAAGTTCAACTTTCGGGGACTTCTTTTGACAGAGAGGGGGCAGTGTGGTATTCATTATCTCGGTAAAATTTACGACTAGAATGAGAGTACCTTCAAAAATACCAAAATCCAATTACTGAGATGTCGCAGATCCCGACAGGCTCAATGTTCTCAAGTGTTGTGGACCAGTCGGAAGGCATTTTCGTGCTGCAGCTGCACCTGTGATTTAGCGACGATCGCCTGGACTCCAGGCTTTGGTGCAACCTCGCCACCCGAACAGTCAAGATCTGGACATAGCGCAACGTCACAACGTGAAACTGGTATAATATATCGCTCGAAGGTTTGACAAAAGCTATTGAACACACTCTTAGAAGTAGCAGCCTTTTCATACATCGAATGCCGTTGATATTTCACTTTGGACATAGAAGTGCGGGGTAATTTTACCCCGCAGTAAAGCCTGGAGATGCCTGTGGCGTCAGCGCTTCTCAACAACGAATAGCCTGTACCTCGCCCACAACTGGAAGACAATCTAGATATGCACTAAGTGACTTCCAACATTGCCGCGTGTAAGACATGATTGATCTCAAAATACCGTATGGTTCACTAAGTTATCCGAGAACTACGGCCGAAGCCACCCAAACACAACGTAGCAAGGTATTCACTCTGTCCATCTAAATAATATGCCACTCACCAAGCATCTCTCCAGCCATATCGTCGTCGACATTCTCTTTGACTTCGCCCACAGAAGTGTCTTCAGTCTCTTCATCATGTACAGCTTTCGTTTCTGACATTTCGCCTTTTGTTTCATTCTCATCATTCGAATCTTTGGCTTGCTCCTGTTTGGTTCTCTCAGTCCACACACCCATCTCGAACATCATAGCTCCTGCACAACAGACAGCCAACAGCAACCATGGATTCTTCATCTTCCTTAGACCTGAGCTCTGAGCACGTAACGACTGACTTGGGGTGCTGGACAAGGACGATGAAGATCTCGAAATCGAGTTTGAGCTTGACGGGCTCGTCCCTGTACTTGGAGGTGAGACCGAGCTGGAAATGGAGCCTCGCCTTGAAGCCATCGAAAGCGTACGACTTGTCTCCAAAGTCGAAAAATCCGAAACAGACGTAATGACCTCAACCAGACTTTCAGTCGCAGTACTATGCAGCACACTATCCGTCGCGGGAACAACGTGTCCATTACTAACAGTCACAACAAACGTCCTTCCTCCAATCTCCTCACACCACTGAGCCGTATTGGCAGAGCATAGTCTCGCGGGCGCGTGTTGACTTGGTAGTTTTGGGGAAGCAGGGGTTGGAGTGAATGTATCTGGTTCCTGAGGGATGCCCCAGCTATCGAGAACGGAAGTTACCGTTGTGATAGCGGCGATGATGAATCGATCTGCGTGGTCGACTCTCGTGATGGACTCAGCTCGATATGAGAGCTGTGTTCCTTGGGTATTGTAGGTTTGTGTTTGTACAGTGGTTCGGGGTGGTGGGAACACTGTTCGAGTCTTCGTGACCGTCACCCGAACGGTCTTCCAGACAACACTCGTGGTCGCTGCTGGAATTCCGATCGACGAACTTGAAGCTGTTAGTGCTGTGAATGACGCGCTTGTGCTTGGCTCTCTACATCCCAACGGTGACATGGAGCGGTCGTGGGGATGACATGGTGGCAGCGATATCGAGACAAAAGTCTGGCTGTCGAATGGTGGCGTGACGGTAAATACAAGATTGCTCGAAGCTATGAGTTTTGGGATCTCCGAGATTGTTTTGAGCCGTGGTAGGTCTGTTGTTATCGAGGGTGTTGAGGAAGTATTCCTCTGGCCGTCATGGGCAATACCGACAGTGAAGAATGAACACAACGTGCTTAACTTGACAAGGACATACCCAAAGAATACCATATTGAAGAATACTAAAAGGTTTCCGCAGTTCTGAATTTTGTATCTGAATGATTGCTCGTTCTTTTGTGTCTCCCCAGTCTAAGCAAGACTCTGGTGGGGCCTTTTTTCAAGTTGAAGACAGGAACGAGGGATCTGGAGCAGAAAATTCCGTACATACCTTTGACGACTTATAATAACAGTTGGAGAATTGCACAATCATAGACTTAAAGATCCTGATTTCTGACTCAGGCTAGGCGAGTGAATGCGCTTAATATTTTAACGAGATATTGAGGAGGATGGTAGATGTGATTAACCATCTTCAAAACAGTCAACCTGGCGAATTTACCAAAACCGGAACCTCCAACCTCCATGATAACTATACCTCCACGGCTTATGGATAACTTAAAATGGAAAGTCCTCTCCGTTCCAGCCAGCGAAGTGACCTCCAGTCTTCTCCCTGGTAGCCTCATCGATCTGCTTCACAAAGCCAGCAGCACACTCATCAGTCGGCGTAAAAGCTTTCTCCATGCCTACAGCTCTGGCTCCAGCATTTCCCATATCTGTTTGAACGAATCTACATTATCCACATATTAGCATTACTCACAAATTCACGTATACATATCGTGAGTAACCTAGACCACTTGACGAGAGGTTAGGAAGGCAACTCACCCTGGATCCATCGCAAACGCCACCAATTCCTCATTCTCAAAATGAATCTTCCTCACGAAATAATTCCCAAAGGCTTTCGACGCACCATACGGCGACATCGGATACGGTCTCAACTCCATCCCCGTAATAGTCGCCAAAGCCGAGCTTGTATACACGAACTTGGCACCCTTTCCAAGTAGCGGAAACACCGCTTGGAACAGGATCACTGGTGCAAGACGTTGATCTGCCAGTGGGTTTGGATTTGAGAGATGGAGACTGAAGATACGGGAGTTGGTGGGGCGCTACTGATGCCCGCGTTGGCAATTACGATGTCGAGGTTGGTGATGGAGTGTTGAGTTTTGAGGGTGGAGATTGCGGAGGCGGGATCGGTTTCGGAGGAGCTGTCGATTTTGACGATGATGAGGGTGCTGTCTTTGCCTTTTGGGAGGGAGTCGAGGGATTTTGCTGTTGAGGGGTCTCGGACGGCAGCGATGACGGTGTGGGATGGGCGAGCGAGGTAGATCTCGAGGAGACCTTTGCCAATTCCTGGAATGTATCAGTATCATTTCAAACTCTCGGGATTGAAAAGTAATTACGAACCTCTGTTGGCTCCAGTGATCAGGACGGTAGTGTTTGCCATGTTGTTTTGTTAAATGCGAAGAAGCTGTCTGCTTGGGAAGAGAGCTTCGAGTGTTTGATGTTGATTGAGATGGAAGTATAGTATGGTACAAGAAGAAGAAGAAAGTGAGGAGGACAAGCGGAATATATACCCATTTCATCATCCTTGTAATATATCTTTCCTCAACTCCCAATCCAGAGGCAACAAACCCCTCGCTTATCGTACAGCAGCCAATAATCCGACCGTTCAGTGGGTCCTTCGCAAAGCAGCCCAACCAAAATAAACCTTGAAAAGAGGTCTATCCAGCTTTCCGAAAGATGGAGGATTCTTTGTAATTCATTAGACATGCTTTGCTTCTATGCAGATAAAATCCGTGCTTCCAGGCAAGGAATGGACTTCTCGTCCGTACGCTGAATAATGTTCAGTGCTTGTAAGGTAGGAGGGGTACGAAGGTTGGACGCGGCCGCGAGGCGGGCTGGGAACCCCTGAAGCGGCCGCCGGGCGGTGCTCATGCCCGCTAGTTTACGCAAAATGCATTCCCGCCGCATTATTAATCAGGCTGTATTGAAGCACCGGACATGGTAGCCATATGATACGATAATAGGAAAAGATACATGTCAAGTTCCATCACAGATACAGCTCCAGACGCGCCAGAGACCCACCCAAATGCAGCCGTTATTTCATCCATTTCCACCCTCTCATCGAAAACATATCACCAGGGCATCTCATGGCTTCCTCTCGCCAGCAACAGCGTCCTCAAATACCTTTACAATATCCAATATCTTCCCATCATAGCCACTTCCACCTAGGAACGTAACGCCAAACGGCAGTTTCGATCCTCCTTCCTTCTCGACCCAACCAGCATTCACGCTTACGCCGCAGAGATCCACCACATTGCCTGCATGTGTGAACATGCCAACCTTGGCATTCAGACCCAGCGGATCAGCTTCCATCTCCTTGATCGTTGGATGACATGGTGTTGAAGGAACGAGAAGAACATCAATGCCGCCTTCGAGGGTGTTAAATGTCCGCTGCGCTTGCATGGTATATTTAGCTTGGAGGGATTGATCGTGGAATACATTCCAGGGCTTCAATGGAGATTCAAGCGCGGCTGTGAAGAGCGCGTTGGTTGTTGGATGAAGGGTTGAGAGATTTGCCTCGAGAAACTCGTGACCGATGGAGGCGATCCGTTCGTGTACAAGAGAAGCATTATAGAGTAAGTCTGAGGCTTTCTCAAAAGGTGTATAGTCCACTTCGACGAGACGGCCACCGCATGACCTTAGCTTCTGGATTGAGACCTGGAACAGATCTTG
This sequence comes from Cadophora gregata, assembly GCF_030347475.1. Taxonomy (NCBI): domain Eukaryota; kingdom Fungi; phylum Ascomycota; class Leotiomycetes; order Helotiales; family Ploettnerulaceae; genus Cadophora; species Cadophora gregata. The sequence goes on along the minus strand of NW_026695933.1, from coordinate 1,667,095 downwards.
ATACTCTTTAGAGCAAGCTAACAAAGCTGAAGGCGGAGGAACACCAAATGTAAAGCCTCCATCTTTCGGCCCACGGAAGTCTTGTTTCCACAGCGTCAGGCTTAACGGCGTTTTGGCGTACGGATCAAGACAGTCATGCTGGTCGATAATATACCACACCTTTCTGGCATCTGTCAAAGTTGGCGCCATGACAGACAAAGTGTCCAAGCTTTTGCAAGCAGGTACCATTCCACGAGCAGAAACGGTGCCTTTGGTTGGCTTGAATCCGACGATGCCATTGAATGCTGCTGGTACACGGCCACTTCCAGCAGTATCAGTTCCAAGTGTAAATGATACGAGACCAGCAGCTACAGCAACAGCAGATCCAGAAGACGACCCTCCAGATATGTACTCCTTGCTGTATACAGAGTGAGGAGTACCATACGGGGATCGGCACCCTGATAGGCCAGTTGCTAGCTGATCCATGTTGAGCTTTCCGATGTAGAGTGCTCCAGCATCAAGCAGTAGTTGGACTGCCGGTGCTGTTGCTTTCGCAGTGTAAGCGAAAGCCTCGCAGGTTGCCGTCGTCACAACACCTTCCACGTCGATGTTATCTTTGAGCGCAAATGGAATACCATACAGAGGAGGCATGGGCTTCCCAGCGTACTTCTCCACGAGAGCCGTAGCCGCAGCGAAAGCATCTTGTCGGCTCTGTTTTGAGATCCACACAGCAGGATCAAGCTTCTCATACTTTTCGATGCGGTCAAATACCGAGTTGATGACATTCTCCGGGGTTTCTAGCCCGCTCTCGTATCGTTGCTGGAGCTGTGCAATAGGCAGAAGTACATCTTCTGATGCTGGCGGGGTAGATGGTGGGGTCAATTCTCGAGACTTTGATGCTGCTGCGAAGAAGTCCGTGCTGTTTCCAATATACCCAAAGAGCCCATCCTGTCCACAAACAATGTCCATAGATGTAGTGACCATCTGTGCATCGAAGCCGCCGGTGCAATCTGACAGGATGCAGCACTCGAATCCCCGATCGTTACATTCTCGGAGAGTGGTGGTAACACAGCATCTGCTTCTTGTTAGTAACACTACGAAACACATCTATTCTCGGAACGTACTCCGTGGTGACGCCAGAAAACAGGATGTGAGTGATTCCTCTTGCCAGCAATACTCGGTGCAGGCCTGTTCCCCAGTAACTTCCTTTTCCAGGCTTATCGATCACTGGCTCTCCAGGTAGCTGTCTCAACTCATCGATGATATCGTGTCCCCACTCACCCCGTACAAGCAGTCTTCCCATTGGACCCTGATCACCAATGCCCATTGTATGATGTCCATTTGGTGCACTTATCTGTCTCAACTTCTTGGATGGAGGTAAATCGGACAGATCTGATCTATGCCCTTCTCTGGTGTGAATGATGTGCAGTCCCATATCTCTGGAGACCTCGAGCACTTTTTGCAGTGTAGGAACGATGTTTCGAACTGCTGAGAAGATCTCTGGATTTCCGCATTGGATCGATCCAAAGCCATTGGGATCTACGAAATCTCGTTGCATGTCGATGATAATGAGTGCAGTCGTCGCCGGTGGAAATGTGAAGGTGTATGGGCGCGCATTGGGAAGAGACATCTTGATAGAGGAAGCCATGTTGAACAGTGGAAGTGATGAATTGAGTTTGATTGAGTCTCTCGAACTGATGAAGCTCTCAAGGACTTAGATTTGGCTCGACGATGAGTATATATAAATGATAGAGGATCCGAAGCTAAAATTTCAAGGATAGTGGGCAGTCTCGAAGATCGGGTTTCCAGGAACAATGTTTGCCTGTTACACCTCCAAATGCTTCCCACGGAGCATGGATTGAGGAGAGAATCGATGATGTTCTGGCTTTCGGAGGTAATTGATCTCTATCGCGAGCCACCTCGAAGATGGTTGAAGAGAGAATAACCCATCTCATTCGACACTTCTGGCCGTCGGTCAATATCATGACTTTGAGGCCGTCGCTGAACTCTCAGCGATGCTATCGTCGCGCCGATGGCTGTGGGCCGTAGGCTTGCCGAAGGCATTTGGTCAAGATGGCCGCTGATGATAAGGACTTGGAGCGAAGGGCGGGTGTTACAGTAGTGGCGTTGTGGGGCAACGGTGATTTGATGGCTGGTTATCTCCCGCCCAGCCAGTAATAACTCAGTGAGTCTGGCGAAATGCCGCCCATGCAACTGGTGAGCTTGAGCATCTTGGAAGGACAAGAGGTACATTTTTGAATAACGGTTAAGAGTTGGAAGTAAAGTACTATTTTCCCCAGTAAGCCCCTTCCAAGGTTGTCGCTTCTCTATTTTCCCAGCCATGAAACGCCGATCTCCTTTCCAGATGCTCTCAAGCATTCACCTCCTTGCCGAATATCTTCTAGTACTCTTCATTGCTGAATCTAAGTATAGCCAACCTTCTCAAGCATAGGCGACAGCTAGATTGCTCTCATAATGGTTTTTCATTATTCCACATGCGTCAAGAGCCCACCCGCACCTGGAAGAGCGAACACGTTAATTGTCGAACTAGGACAGTGAGTACTCGAAAACATGTGCGATCAAGCTGATGAGCCGTCGGGCCAACGCCATCAACTCGCCGTAGCAGCTCGGAAGCGTAGGCATGAATCTAGAGATCGCACCACAGGACAGGCACTTGGACTAAGCGTTGCATTTCGGTACTTGGGTATCTGGCCGTATCAGCGGGCAGCTCTTCTTCGTGGAGAAGTTCACAGTACCATCCAGTGATTGGTCTGAATCTGAGAACATTGGGTCCAATTCTACAGAGAAGCCCCAGCTAGAAACCTCGTTGACATCAGTCTTCTTCGTTTCGTCTTTTCTAATGTCTGTCTGCAGGTCGAGTGTTCTCAAGATCACGCCTTCTTTATAATGTAATTCATCTTTCAGTCTCTGTCTTACGAAAAGAACTTTTCAGCATATTCAAAAGTACCGTCGATCTCTTCTTGAGAGAACTCATGAATTTTGATCTTAAAAAAGTCTCTTTTTCTCTTACAGGCGTTTCTCAACTGTTCGATTAGCTCTGGTAATGTAAGGAGAGCTATATGATTAGGACCTCAAAGAAGCAAGTCGCTTGTTGATTAGGCGCCACGGGCTACAAGAGGAGTAGAAGTAGAAGCTACCATTGAGACTTTGAATTCACAGATTGCTGAAATGGCGAAGGGGCAGTGGAAGAAGTCGGTCTTGAGCAGAGGATATAAAGAAGCCACACCCCACTCTCACTGGACGCCTAGCGAGTAACTTATCGGCAGCGAGGGTCCTCGACCAATCTTCTTGCTAGAACCTCCACATATCTATTGGTAGGGAAGGTTTCACACTATGAGCTCTTCGGGCAAAGTGGCAGCGCAGGGCCCTATGCCCTCCGGCGAGCGACGGCCACGAATCCCAAGGCACCCCTTATCGCTGCTGGGTTTCCCCAGATATCGTGTTATCAAACACGGGTCACGGTAGCGATACACCACGACAGCTTCTATCGCAAGATACACAACTGGTTCTAAACTTTCACAAGAACATGATGCTGTCGATAGTGATGGTTAGAAATGCATATAACACCGCGATATTTCCTCGAATATTGAACGTCGACATCAGCAATATCTTCCGGCCTAAAGATCAGACCTGAAGGAGATTCCAGACACTGGGAAAAGACTCAACACCAGACAGATAACAATCAACACCATGGCTTTCCGTCAGCGGATCAGCAAAATCAAAGAGGGTGCGAAGGAGAAGAGAAAGCCTTCGGGATGGATTCTTCCACAGCAGAAAAGCTCCTTTGGAGACGAAGGCACTTGGTATTTGACTTCCAACTCTCTATTCAGTTCATCATTCTGACCTGAGCAGGACAAACATCGACATGGATGTCACTCCTCTGGATCGACGAACATGGACAGCTGTGACCATGGCTGGGTTTTGGTTCTCAGATGCGCTGAATGCTCAGTCCTGGATGGCTCCCTCTTCCATCCTCGCTGTGGGGTTGACTTGGCGCGAGGCTATCGTCTGTATCATCTTCGGAAGTCTTTGCTGCACCGTCCCTCTCGTTCTCAACGGAGTTCTTGGAGCTCGTCTTCACGTTCCCTTTCCAGTCGCCATGAAGTCTTCCTTTGGCTGGTACTTCGCTCGCTTCGCCATCGTCGTCCGCATGGCTACCGCTCTCTTCTGGCATGCTATTCAGACTTACACAGGATCTACGGCAATGACTCAGTGCATCCGTGCTATCTGGCCTTCGTATCTTGACATCCCCAATCATATACCAGAGTCAGTTGGAATCACCACTCAACAAATGGTCAGCCACGTCATCTTCTGGTCTGTCCAGTTCCCGATTCTGCTTACTCCTCCACACAAACTTCAATGGTTCTTCATCTTTAAATTTGGTAAGTGCTTGGTTCAAAACATGATGCTCAGTTCCTTGCTAACCTCTCAAAAGTGGTGGTAACAATCACCTGTGTTGCAACCGTCATCACCATGACCAAGAAAGCCGGCGGTTCAGGTGACATCTGGAAACAAGAATACGGTGTGTACGGTGCCAAGCGCTCCTGGCTGATCCTCTCCTCCCTTTCATCCATCACTGGAGGCTGGGCAACAATGGCAACCAACATCCCAGATTTCACTCGCTACCTGAAAAAAGAACAAGGCGTCTACTGGCAAGTTCTCTTCCTCCCACTTATCCAGCTGGTCCTTGGTCTCTTCGGTATCATCAGCACCAGTTGCGCCATGGTCGTCTACGGCGAATACATCTGGGACCCTCTCACTCTCGCCGCTCAATGGGACGGCCCTTCAGGTCGAGCAGGAGCTTTCTTCGTCGGCTTCGCCTGGGTCGTCGCTCAAATCGGAACCAACTTGTCCGCTAACGTCATCTCCTGCGCCAACGATATGACCTCTCTCTTCCCCAAATACATCAACATCCGGCGCGGTGTGATCATCACCACCATTACTGCAGGTTGGATCATGGTCCCCTGGAAGATCATCCACAGCGCTGCCTCGCTCCTCTCCTTCATGGCCGGTTTAGGTATTTTCCTCGCTCCAATTGCAGCTATCTGTGCAGCCGATTTCTGGATCACTAAAAAAACACATATCGATGTCCCGGCTTTGTATAAAGCACACGGTCGCTACAGATACAACAAATATGGCACTAATTGGCGCGCCGTCATTGCTTTCCTCATTTCTGTCGTGCCGAACATCCCCGGCATGGCAGCTTCCGTCAATCCGAAAGTCGACGCTGGTGGCGCGAAGTACATTTACTACATGTTCTATATCTGGGGATTCACGAGCGCGTTCACGACTTACAGTTTGTTGAACTATTTCTGGCCAGACGCAAGTACGCTTATACCGGAGACCATTCATGGTGATGAGGCGTTGTATGATGCTGATGGGGAGGTGGTGGATGCTGTTGAGGAGACCGGCAGCGAGAAGGGGAGCGGGGATTTGGGAAGCGAGAAGAAGGCTGTGACGAGCAAGGATTATCCGATCTAGGCTGTTCAAAGACTTGGGTGTTCTCGATTTCTCGAGACTCTTTAGATCATGTACAGGTCTTCTTTTATTTTGTTGGATAATGATTTAACTTGGAGATCTGGAGTGTTGAGCGTTTGTTGAGGGTGTATTTCCTTGGTCGTATTCCATATTGATGATTGCTTTGTCGTTCTAGAGTTTGGAGTGCAGAGTGGGAAATGGAATACCAGAGGAGGACTACGAAATAATCAATCTGATAAGAGGATGAATATAAATACATTCGTTAATGTTGCGGAAGCTCTGTCAGAGATATCTCTCGATACAATTTCTCTTGTCAGATTACAGCCTGAATTACGTGAGCGCAATCTCTGTCGGTCGCAGCATTGGCGTCTTGAACTTCACGTCCAATTCGTATGATGGAGCCTCGTCTGTGACTGTCAGCAGAGTATACGCAAAGAAGATACTTTGGGTTATGACTGACATGGCCCACTCTCCTCAAAAGGTGTTAATATATCGTCTTGCCGTTGCACTCAACTATGGCTAAGTCTTTATTTCTGGAAAGCCGGAAGGTCTTCTTCGGACTAAGCCGAAGCCCAATGGCACCGAGTCCTTGAGTACTGTACCACAGGGCATTGCTTCGACACCCTCATAGCCAACCTCGATGTGTGACTTGTGATACAAATCGCCCAGCTCGGGTTTTGAGCATCCGGATCCCAAACATGGTCCCCGTCATGACTATGGCGACGTTTCCTTCGGATGGATCGTCTTCAACAACCTCTCAAACTGAGGCAAGATGTCTTCCACATCTTTCAAATCAATACGACCAAAGCCCGGCATTCGCACCCCCACCAAAGCCGAAGTCTTGCGTCTGAGCCTCCACATTTCCCGTTGCATTATCATAGGCCCCCACTGGCTCAGCATCATCATGATACTGTCTTGAAAAGTACGGCGTGTCAAACGAGAACTGACTTGGCGAATGAAAGTCTCCAGTCACAGGTATATGTGCATTCGTGAAAGAGAATTGATCCGTGCTCTCAGATGCAATGCTACCACTCTCAATACTGTGATGCTCGAGAGTTGTAGAAGGCGTGGCCGGTGGTCGAGTAAGGACAGTGTGAGTGCTGGCTTCTTCTAGCAGGCCGAGATTGGCATCTAGGAGGACCATAGCGGGCTTCATGTACCGCGCACCGTTTTCGCTGTTGATTTTCAAGGTCCAGCGGTATTCTTTGAGTTTCATACGGTAGAACTCGCCTTCTTCTTGGGTTGAGACCGTGGATAAAAGTAAGGTGCCGAACACGCTTATCAAAGCGAAGTTCTGTGGTGATGCGAAATACCAGAAACTAGAGAGATGTTGAGGTTTGAGAGATTGGACAAAGTCGATAGCGAACATGAATCGTTCGTGGGCTACTGATCGACAGATTCTGTAGAGCTGTGGATCGGTGGATGGGGAGAGAGCAAGGAGGATGCGCCTATGGAGAGATATTTCGGTGGCGATATATGCGAGGCGGAGATAGCCTACTGAGTTGAGTTTCATTACGTGGGTGTTTTCCATGGAAAGGCAGTCTGGGAGGTTGGTGAACCACTCTTTAAGGCGAAGTTGGACAGGTTTGACTTTTTCCAGGACGATAGTCAGGCCATTTGGGCCTGCATTTGCGATATCTAGATACAGTGATCTGTCAGTTGATTATTTTGTGACAAAGCAATATCTGGACCCTACCTCTCGTCGTCTTGACTGTGAACACCGTCTCAAGGAGATCCGCCAATATTTCAGACAGCGATATCATGTGACTGAAAAGAATCCTGCCTTTTTGCACCTCAGAACTTCCTTCTTGCTCATCCTCAACTCTCTCCGGAAAGTCGGCATCAGTAACAGCATTCAGGGCCCAGTTCGAAGAATTTATCAATGCCGGCCGTCCGCTGCCGAGACTATTCCACTTGTCCTGCATGTAAAGACCCCAGCCGAGACGTTTGCGAAGGCCCTTTTCCCAATCGGGGATATTCCAGTTTGAAGCATCTAGGTGAAGACCTAGTCCGTAAGCAACACTGATGAGCTGTGCTGTCAACTCAGCTGAGTCTGCGTCGGTATGTTGCAGAAGTAGGAGTCCAGCTTGGACAGTCGATAGTTTTGGGCGATGGATTGTGTCACCGAAAGCTTTCCTAGCCAGCTTCTCCAATTCTTGTACATCTGGTTTTTTGAAGCTATTGAGTTGGTCGTTATATGACCAATACTGAAGCGCTAGAAGGTAAACAGCAGCCAGAAGTCTGTTATGGTCAGCGGCGAGCGGAAACCAACAGAGGAAAACTTACGGCGGGGAGAACTCTCTGTATGATCTATTGTACTTTTCCAAGTACACTTCCTTGTGAACAATTGGGAAGCTTGGAAACACAATTCTGAAGTACATCGCCACAAGTGCCTTGCCATGTGGTCTCACAATGGCTTCAATTTTATCCAAATCGTCAAGCTCGTCCTCATAACCCTGAGTTCCCGGATCCGGAAGCAATAGAAATGCCTCACTAGAACTCACCCTCCTCAATGAACCTCCCATGAGCTGAACTTCGGACTTTCCCGAGTGTGAATTTTTGCCCAAGAGAGAAGGCTCCAACCCCCGCGTAGCTCCGACGAATTGGCTGTGGTGCTTGTTCTGCAGCCCAAGAGTCTTTTTCAACAGACTCGGACCCTCCAAATCATCATACTCTTCAACACCTGTTCCATTCGTGGTACGAATAACACGTATTTGAGTCCTTGGGGATTTCTTCGTCACAGAAGACGAATTGGACTGCCTGGGAGCTTATCAGTGATCTGCACGTGATTCTACTCCTTCTCCTTTCATCCATCAGTGCGGCATACCTGCGCTTTGAAACTTCGGGATCGTCTCCATCTTGAGGAGCTTTCCGTTTCCGAGACTGTGGGTTCTGGACGAATGTACATTCCTGATTGTGGAACTTGCAGAGCACGCAGATAGGGGAGTCGTCTTCGAGGACGCATCGACTCTTTCGCTTCCTCTATCACGCTGTTATCAGCTCCCCTTTCGGCGAATATCCCAACTTGGAAAGCGAGGTTGTACATACACATGCATCACACGGTCTATCCTTGCGTTTCGACGGTTGTGGGGAGGTCATATTGTCACATTGCAAAATGGGCTGTTAGAACCTTGTGTGAGACGCGTCTGTGTTGAGGATATCGATATCGCACTGTAAAAGCACTTTTGATGTCGCTGACTCAGCAGGATTTTATGAACGTGGGGACAAGGCAGGGATAATTGTGCACATCCTGCAGATGTCCCCCACTTTATTGGGGAAGGGTGCGCCACTTCCAGCCATCTGGGATTTTTGAAGTTTTGCTGGAGATTGGAGCAGCGAATCAGAGGACATGGATATCCGATAGGCGAGGTGTGCTGATGAAACTGACACATGGGAACTGAACCGAGCATGCCGGTACGTGGATGTTCGGTAGTTCAGCCGGACTTGAGAGTCTCACTCTCAGAGCTTCTACAGATGCATTTATATTTTCCAGAGGAACAAAGATGGTATCAAGAAACTGCTCCGATGGTTGCTGGGACAGAGATGGCACCTGCCAACAGAATGGCTGCACTGCCGAGACTCCCCTAGAACTAATAAAAATTCATCATCGAAACCAAATGCAGTGTTTAGCCATTATTGGAAGGGAATTTAAACAAGTCACTTGTAGTCTTAGTCCTCTGTATATGAAACTGTTTCATGTGGAAACTAAGGTGCATCTGAACAGAAAGTTAACTACCATTCATGTCATCGACGAGATGCCCGAGAACGAGAGACACGACGGTACAGCATTCTTGGTCTATAATTTTGTTTAAACTCTTTCAAAGAAAGTCGAAAGAAACGAGTCGACGAAGGAGCTGTCATTCATTAAAATAGTACCGTGGTATAGATCAGCTCTTGTGGCGGGCGGGATACTTCGCAGCGTTAATTTTCAGGCTTTCAGTCCCCAGGGGTCCAGGCTGATCAGCCCCAAGTGGATCTGCCGCCAGATATTTCTTATGCCTTTCCAGAGATGCGTCCCATCACGAATAAGGAAAACTCTTTGTGCTACTATACTATGGTACAGGCATCCTTAGAATACGGTTGTATAAATCTATTTTTCTTGATCCCATGTTTTTCCGTGGAGGTTATTCTTGGCGAATGTGAGATGTCGTCAACCAACAGGCTGGAATTCTTGCAAACGAGGGGCGGCACCACCTTCACCAGAGAACCAACGATACAATCGAGTATTGCAACGAGAAGCATGTTCCAGCGGCATGTTTATGCGACCCTACAGCGAGTGCACATCTGCAAAGCCACTAGCAAATGTCAAGCTCGAGTCCCCTCTGGCCTTTTGAAGGTATCCGGGCGCCGCCTGACTGGCTTGGCGCCCCTGAGCAGGATGACTTCAAAGCACGCCACAGCGATGCCTCTCCTCCTCGCAGTGAGAAATGATAATACCGGTAAAAAACCCATTTGTCTATTATCTGCACCAGTCGCTCATCTGAGATTAGTTGAGGAAATATCAGAAGACGATCTCTATAGATACAGAAGACACCGCTGGACGTCCGTTCACATTCCAATCCATAACAAGGCTTGATGCTGAACCCCAACAGAATAAATGAATCTTCCCGATTGGAGGAAAGGTACCTCAAATTCAATCTTCAAGCACTATTAGAGGTCGCGGTTGCAGCATGCTCTAGCAATGGTGCCCGTCGTTGTTTGTCTTTCCATCCACAAAATTATGAGGCTTCTGAACTGATTCTATTTCATGTTACAGGTACCAAGGTCTTGAAGTGTAAAGAGGGAATGAACAACAAAGCATATGTTCTCACAATGGATAATGGCTCTGAAGTGTTAGCAAAACTCCCAAATCCATGTGCTGGGCCCTCCTTCTACACAATAGCATCTGAAGTTGCCACCCGCACCTTTGTAAGTTCTAAGTCAGGCGGTAACAGAAGCCAGGCACTGACTTTGCTAGCTACGTGATGCTTTGAGTATTTCAATTCCTCGCATAATCACGTGGTCTGCTAATCGAAGCAATCCTGTTGGGGCAGAATATATCATCGAAGAGAAGGCTGTAGGGGAGCCTCTTGGAAGCCTCTGGAAATCTTTAGACACATTGCCCATGAGCGACCGAATGGCTATTGTGGACGAGATTCTCGATATCGAGAAGAGACTTTTGTCAATAAAGTTTGCTAAGTCTGGTTGCATCTATTTCAGAAACGATATTCCAAACAGCGAACCTCTTCAGACTTCCACACCATTATCATCTCAGATACTGAACCGATTCACAATGGGACCACTTGTATCGAATGAATTCTGGAGTGGGCAAAAGTCAGAGATAGATCTCAATCGCGGACCATGTAAGACCATACATTTAGTATTTTCTTTTTGTTTTGAGGCTAACAATGAGAAGATGGAAGTCCCGAGAAATTTATCGAAGCTACTGCACGCAATACAAGAAAATTCATAGAAGAATACGCTCTTCCTCGCATGAACTATCATCGTTCGCTTACAGAGCAGGAGATGCCCCACGAAATGCTTGATCTTTTAGAGCGTTATCTACAGTTGGCTCCAGCCATGGTGCCTCCTCAACCGTCCGAAGACCTCGATATCCACGCACCAACACTTTGGCACCCAGACCTCCATCCTAACAACATTTTTATCAATCCTGAATCAAAGAAAATATCACACATAATTGATTGGCAATCCACATCGAGTCTCCCACTGTTCTACCACTCTCACGTCTCAACCGTAATCAAGCACCATGGCCCTACACTTACTGTGCTAGACGACCTGAATTCCTGGACTGAGCCCCCACAGAATTACAACAGTATGGCCCCGGATGAGAAGACATACATCGACAACGCGATCGGCAGTGAATTTCTTCACAAATACTACTTATCTTCCACACGAGTGAAGAACCCCACCCGATGGGCCGTCCTACAAAGAGCATAAGAGCTGAGTCTACGCACTGAACCTGCGGCTTGGGTCCAAACCTCATGGAGTACTAATGATACCTTCTTCCTTCGCCGGGCATTGGTGCGTATTGCAAATCGATGGGAGGGCCTTTGCCCTGCTGCCGGTCCCTGTCCTTGGGTCTTCAGCGAGGACGAAGTCGCTGCTTACCAGCATGAGAAAGAGACCAGAGGCTATGTTAGCACTTTTTTGTCCTATTTCCAAGATAACTGGGGTGTGCCTGCAGATGGATGCGTAGAAGTTGAACGGTATGATGAAGTGCGAGCAGAAATGAAGCGCATGAGAGATCATTTTGTTAGCAGCGCGGATGACGAAGAGGAGAGAGCCCTTGCTGAGAAGATATGGCCGTATGAAGATGGAGCGGACGCCTGAGTCTGGATATATGTCGAGGCATGTAGACGGAATGATTTCTTCCGAGTTCTCAATGAGATCATGTAGATAATGTAGATATCGCCGGACCACGCTCGCACTGCAAGCGCATCTGCATCTGGGCCTGAGATTTAACTATCGGATTTTCGAGAAAAATTCGAGAAATCGACTTCAAACAAGAAGTTGCCATGAAGTCTCCACACGGGTCGACTATTAAATCCAGGTCAGCGCCCTTAACATTGATATATGTTCAGGAGCGACCCAAAAGATGGATCTTGCAAAAGCTCTCTCGCAGTTATGCGACGTTCGGGGAGGTAGCAGAAAACCTTGAGCATAATAGACAAAACGAGGTCGCGTTCGGCTTGGTTAGTATCAGGTCGCATTCGTGCGATTCTCGCCGCGAGATCTCTTTCGACATCAGGAGTCGTTGTACGCTCGTACCAAGCATCATCAACTTCCCCTGGGAACCAAAATTTCCCCTTCCACTGGCCAGGCATCGCTCCAAGCTGCTCGACCCAGCTAATTGCCGTTGAACGACCACCGTTGCCGTAGAAGACGCCGTTGCCGAGATAAAGAACGGCGAAGAGACACATATAACTCCACATGTCGCTCGCAAGACTTGGATCTGCCCCATGGAGTCTCTCGGGGGCACAGAAGTGGTAAGGAGACTGCTCTTTGATACGCACCGTGGTCCCGTCTTTAATTGTGAGGCCAAAATCCCCCAAGTAAATTTTGGAACCCACCAAATTCAAAGGGGTAGCAATCTGTTGCACCAACTCACCTCGCTTCCACAGCGAGTCGCCCAGGGACACCTTCTTTGGGCGGCCGAGCATTTGATATTTGGTTGCTGTGTCGTAACCAGCGAGGAGAGGATTCAGGTCCCACATCAGCGCGCCTTCGTTAAGGTCTTCAGGCTGAATTAGCATGTAATCTTGGGACAAGGAGAAAGCATTTCATTACCGCGGTGCACCAATCCAACATCGTGAAGGCTCGCAAGAGCTATAAGCAGCTGCTTCGCAGCCGATACACGAGTAGCCACTGGTAATTCTTTGACGCGGTAGCCCAGGCTCGGGCTGAGGAGGGGAAGCACTAAGACGCGATACTGATTGTCACCGTGACCGGGTAGCAAGAATGAGCCTTGATGTATAACAAGGTGAGAAGTGTCGCCAACGGTCTGGAGAATTTCGTTCTGTATCTGGTACTCATACTCCCCTTTCTGGCCTGGAATTAAGATCTTGAGGGCAACGTCCCTGTGACACTGAGAATCGTGAGCCATCCAGACGGTGGAGTAGCCACCCCAGCCAAGCTTGTGCTCGATGCGATATCTCCCAGCCAGCACTTCTCCAATGCAAACAGGATAGTAGATTCCTCGGTAGTATCGTTCGAGAGGCTCGGACTCGTCCTCGACGTCGCCCTCTTCGTCAGAGTCCACAAAATCGCCATTGTCGGTGCAACATCCTTCTTGGTTAAATGTATCTTTCATCGTTTGTTAAATTCGTCGATCCGGAGTAGAACAGCTGTAAATTTGAATAAAGAAGATACTGCTTTTGCCTGCGCTAGGTAGATTATGGATGGTAAGGAGTGTGCGGTCTTTGTTCTTGGTTGATTGTACTTGAGACATTAAATATGCAGGTGCAGGTGATAGCAGGCGGAGTAGGCTCTTGTCACCCGCCGTAGTCATCCGTACAGCAATATCAGTAACTAGTATCAATCGGTATTTTAAGCGACCCTCACGAAAAGTGTGGAATCTGCCTTTCCGACCCACCTCCAACTTCCTTAAGGCAACTTAAGACTACTTGAAAAATAGATATCTATGAAGGTTAATATTAATCTTGTAATTATATCTATTTTCTATAGTGTGCAGTGTGTTATATATTAAGAAATAATCGATCTGCTGAAATCAAAGATTTTTGAGATTCCTTGGCTCTAGCTTAGCTTAGGGTTGGCTACGGGAAGCTAAATGAATCACTTATATGGAACGTCTACTTTCGCGATTTTAGGGAATACTACTTAGCGCAGTACTATACTACCTTTTAATACTCTTGTAACTTTTATAGAATATAAATATAGTATTTAAAATATAGCGGATTTTTCTATTAAGTTAGAATTAGTATTAGAGGTATAGTTATAAAGCTAGAGATAAGTACTTTAAAGAGGAATAGGATACTAAGGTATAGAAGTTTAAGATTAAATCTATATAATATCTAGGAAAGAATAAGAACTTAATATATAAAGAATACTAAGAGTATATAAGATAGTATAAGACTAATAGAAGATATAACTATATTTTATTAGTATAATAATATAAGGAGTAAGGAGTTAGGATAATAAGAAGTTTCTTAGGCTAAATATAAAGTAAAATTATATAATTTAAGTAAAGATAGTAGGGACTAATAGTATAGCTTAGTAGCTATATTAATTAGCTGATATATTACTATAATAAATAAACCTAAGGTTAAAGAGCTGATATTTTAAGCTTACTTACTTAGCTTACCTTACTTATAAGTATAAGATAGACTTATTAATAAGTTTAAAATTCTAAGTAATATATATTCTTTTTTAGTGTTTTTAAGTAGATTTCTATTATATATAAGTAAGCTGAAATATAAAAGTAAATATAATATATAAAGTAGTTCGTAATAGTGTAATAGTCCGGTATTTACTCGCTATAAATACAGAAAGCTACAGTTAATCTCTAATAATTAAGAGGTAAGTGTATTATATAGATAGGAAGATAGTTACTAAGTATTAGAATACTATTTAAAGTTAAGTATAAAGCTTTTATCTAATAGTAGATATACTAGTCTTATATAGAACTTTCGTTCTCCTTAGATCCCTTAAGATACTAGATCCTTAGATCCTTAGATCTATTTCCTTATAAAGAGATCTAGGGATCCAGGGATCTATCACGTAACTTATTATCTACTATAATCTAAGTAACTATTATTACTAAGCGTAAGTATATAGTAGTACTACTCGCTATCCTATATTATTCCCTAGTTAGTACTACCCTATTAATAGTACCGCTCCTTTATTAGTACTAATACCCCTATAGTACTACTAATAGTACTATTAGTATCTAGGTGCTAACTGAACTATAGTACTAAGGGGTTTATAACACTATCCCCCTCTTAGCCTAGCGTAGTCCTCATGCTTAAGTATAACCTTAAGGAACGTTAATAGTTACTAATAACTATCTTCCTTATCTATTATATCTAGTGTTATAAAGAAATTAAGTATCACTTAGATAAAGAAAAAACAAAGTATCTAGCTCGTACTCTGTATTAAGCGTGCTATATAACTCGTAAAGCCTTATTCCTTCTGCTATAGCTTTTCCTGTACCTACTTCTTAGATTTATTTATTTCGAAATAATACTTTAAGTATATTCACTTAAAGCGTTATAATTATAATACCTTAGGGTATATTAAGAAGTTCACTTTTAAATAACTTATATACCGGTTTAAGATAGGAAAAACTGTAACTCCTACTCGCTCTCTAATACCTCTCTCTAAGTCTATCGAGGATAATCCTACTTCTTAGTTCCCTACCTTTAAACCTAACGCCTACTTAGCGTTCTTTCTTAAGAGCTTGGTCCTTAACCTTAGGTCCCCTTCTTTCTAAGTAAACCTAGATTTCTTTAATAGAATTCCTATAGAAACTTAAGGTAGTAGAAATTAGATTTAAGTTCCTAAGTGTTTTCTAATTATAAGTACCTTTTTCATTTAATTAAATATTTTATTTTACTATAGAAATATTAATAGTTAAGAATAGCTTCTACTTTATATTTAGTATTCAGATTAATTAGTTATATTTTAGTAATAAGAGCTAGTAGTGCTCTTAGTAGTACTAGTTTAAGGAGAGATATATAAAATACTAGGTAGATATTTATTATCTTTAGTAGAGCTAATTAATAATTAACTAGTCCCTTAACTTTAGTAATCCTAAATAGTCCTAGCTTCTTATAATCTAATTTATAACTTAGTCGCTTAGTTATAATATTCTTTCTAAGTAAGTAGACTTTATCCCCCTCCTTAAGCGTTAGTCCTATACTATACTTTTTATTATAGTAAATCGCAGATCTCTGCGTGATAAAAAGAATATTAGCTAATAATTCTTTATAGAGCTACTTAAGCTTATCTACTTATAGTATAGCTTCTTATATAGTTCCCTGACCGGTTATTAGTAGATTATATACCGTGAGATTATACCTATAATTTATATAGAATAGTAATACTCTAATAGTCTCTTAATCCGCGCTATTATATATAAACTAGGCAAGTAGGAGCAACTGTACCTAGTTATCCTATGTATAGTTCATATAACACCGAAGATAAGTCTCTATTATCTAGTTAATTCGTTCTATTTATATATTAGTCTACAAGTAAAACGCGGTTAATATCTTCTATTTTATCCTTAAGAATATAATAAGAGTTTTCTAGAACTTTAAAGTAAAGAGCTTATCTTTATCTAAGATAATCTTATTTAGTATTCCGTAGCTTATAAAGATTATCCTAAGAAATACCTGCGCTATCGTAGGCGCGTCCTATATCCTAAGTACTAGTACTATATATATATACTTTATAAACCTATCTATTATTACACAGATTAAGTCGTATATAATTCCTATAATTAGGTCTTTTAAGAGTAGTAGTTTAACTACGAAATCTAAAGCGATTAATTTCTATAGGCGAGGTAGTATTATATCATGTACTATAGGGAGGAGCTTTATATAGTATGAAAATCTTGATTTATTAAGGTATTTTAGAGCTCCCTTATAAGAGAAAGCTCTAGGAGTTCTAGTTATATAAGTAGCCTCTAGTTAGCTAAAGCGCCTTAGGGAGTACCTTAGGTGCGTTAGGTGTATAATATACCCCCTCGCTTAGCTTTATAATAGTAAGTAAAGCGATATAAATAGTATAGATAATACTACCTGAACTATAATAAGAGTTAATACTAACTAATAGCGTTAGGTCTTAAGCGCTTAGTAGCTCTAAATATATAAACTAAGTAAGTCCCCTAGAACGCTCTTTCCTTAAATAATAACTTTAATATAATATTAGTAAATATAACTAAAAGCTCCCGCGCTACCCGCGCCTTATATACCTCTAACCTTACTACTACTCGCGTAATAAAGAAGAAGACTATAAGTTATTAATTTAAAGATTCTAATATAGTTAGTGTTATAAGAAATCGTTAGAACTACGCTAATACTTATAAAATAGGCCCGTAGCTACTATAGCTCCCCTACTGCTACTACTCTACTACTATTACTATTACTATTACTACTACTAGTATTAGTACTAACTCCTACCCGCTGCCCTACTATAGCAGGAGCTATCTGTGCTATACCTTATAGCTATTATATTCGTAGTAGTTTATAAGGTACATTAGGCGACCTCTATCGTAATAAAGAGATAACTTCACGCTGTTTTTATTATTATAAAAATAATAAATCAGGTTATATTACTACCTTCGCTCGTGCCGCTGAACTTTTCACTAGCTACTTAGTAGCCTAGGCCCTCCTAAAGAGCATACGTGTAAGTATTTCCTTATATTATAGTATTAGAATAACGAAGTATTAAGGTATTAATATTAAAGTACTAAGCGAGGCTAACTCTATAATATATATAAGCTCTTATAATCTGCCGGGCTACTATTTAAAAGGCCTTAGAGGCCGAGGAGAATAAGGATAAGAATAAGGATAAGATCTATACTGCTATCTATAAGTTATAATAGTAGTCTTATAGATTTTAGACGTTATCTAACTATTAATATTAGCTACTACCTCTACTCCTGCCTCTACTCTTCGTAGAGAGACTACTATTCCCTCCCC
Organism: Cadophora gregata; assembly: GCF_030347475.1. NCBI lineage: Eukaryota > Fungi > Ascomycota > Leotiomycetes > Helotiales > Ploettnerulaceae > Cadophora > Cadophora gregata. Next base: position 1,649,456 of record NW_026695933.1, on the reverse strand, counting down.
TCGCCCTATTTTTAGCGCTATAGGAATAAGCTCTAGCTCTATAGGAGCTACTATTATTACCTTTATAGCGTGTTTAGCTTTATATACCTCTGCCTTAGTAGAGGTTAATATTATAGTTAGCGCTACCCGGCAGTTAATTAACCTTCTTCTTTCTTCTTAGTAAGTAGTATAGGCTTTATAACTTTTAAGTAGTAGCTTAGGAATATTACCTCTTTATTATTATAGTTTAAGCTAGTATATTAATATAGCTTTATAACCTAGAAGTTATAGCTTAAGATCAGGTCCCTTACTCTTCGTGTTATTTTAGCACAGCTTTATAACCCTAAAGTAGTAGCTTAGGATTAGGTCTTATAATTCTACTTCTTCTCTTCTCTCTAATATCGTTTAAGAACTATAAATATAAAATAAAGGAAACATAATAAAAGAAAGTATCTATATAGATTATATAGCTTAAGTAAGCTTCTTAATATTAGCTCGAGAGTCTTAAAGGTTTAAAAGAGTAATAAATACTTTAAACTTCTACCTTAGTAAGTTTTTAGTTAAGCTATTAGCTAATATATTATTTATCAGGAGATATATTACCTGAAAACTCCCCTTTTTATACTCCTATTATAGCTATATATTCTATATATTAATATACTGAAGCTTTATTAAGATTCGCTAGTTCTCTTTAACTATTAACTAAATTATCTGTTTATTATTATAGAATATATTCCACGGAGCTCTTATATTAAGCCTTAGCTCTTTAAAGAACCTTTAAAGCACTATTACTTCCTTAGTAGTCTGTTCTACACTAAGAAGCTCTGCCTTAGTCGTTGAAGTAGTAATAGTATCTTATTAGGAGGCTTTCTAAATAATAGCTCCTCTAAATAGTATAATCAGGAATCCTTAGGAGAAATAACACGATTTAGTATTATCTATAAAAGATACGTCTAAAGTAATAAGAAAGTATATCTCTCTATTCTTCTAACTATAGATAATAGCTAGGAATCTTAAGCTAAATAGATATTATATAATCTAATTAACTGCCTCTAAGTATAGCGCGCTTAAGTTAGTAAGGAAGTATAATAGTTAAGAGGCTATAAAGGCGATATCTAGCCGGAGTATAATAGCTATATATAGTACTAACTTAACCTTCTCTTAATATTCCTTAATTTACTTAAAAGTTACTATACTAAGGTTCTTAACTAGCTTATAATATAGGAGAGGCGTGCTAAGGTACTTCCTATCTACTATATTAAACTTCTAAGCTATCTTCTTAATATAAATATTATATAGGAGAGATACTATCTTCTTTTCCTTATTTTATACTACTTGTACTCCTAAGAACTATTCTATATTTCCTAGGACTATTAGCTTATACGCCTTATATAATCCGTCTATAATTATCTAGCTCTCTTTAGTATATCTAATATAATATAAGACCTGAATATTATTAATATAAAACGCTATAAAGATAGTTTTATACTAGTTTATAAAGATATATAGCTCTTCTGCGAGTAAAGATAAGTCTAGCTTACTAAGTATTTTTATAAAGTCGCTATACTAGAGTACAGGTAAGTCTCTTAAGCTATAAAGCGCTTAGTTAATTTCTACTACTATTCCTAGTCTTTTCTAGCTTTCCAGAGGGAAATATAAGACTAAGATACTTCTCTTATCTCTCTTTATATTAATAAAGGCGTTAATTATATTAAACTACTTTACTTCTAAGTCGAATTAAGCTACTAGTACTATTACGACTTAGAATAACTTTACTATAAGTATAGCTACATAAGTTAAAAATATTATAGAGTTATCTTATATATTACCTCGTATTATAATCTAAGACTTATAACACTTAAGCTATCTTATAGAATCTACCTTATAAGTAAATACCTACTTTAAGGGAATTAGTAAAGTAGCTATATCTTCCCTAGGAATTAGTCTCTAATAGTCTCGAGCTTCTAAGTTTAATATCTCCTTTTTCGTATTAGCTTTAAACTACTTACTATATAAGTAACTCTTTAGCTCTCTCTAGTTCTTAGGTAGCTTTAGGAGCTTCCCTTGATATTAGTTTTATAAGTTAGAAGCTCTTACCTTTACTTAGATATCTAATATAGCGCTTAAAACTATTATATAAAGTATAATAGTATTATAGCTATTAGCTCGCGTTAGAGTCTTACTATAGAAGGTCGTAGTAAACTCTTAAAAGCGCGAGTAGCTATTTTATCTTAGAGCTACTACTATAAAGTAATAGCTACGTATAATAAGCTTTTTATATTCTCTCTAAGCTTCCTAAGTTACTTGGATTTAATCACGCTTTATTACTTACTACTATTAGTAGCTATTTCTAGCTACTTATAGAAACTTAGTCCTTATTACTTTAGAAGGAGCTTCTAGAAGCTTAGTAACCTATTACTTAAGGTCTTATAGCTATTAGCTAGGTAATATAACTTAAGAGTATATTTATTAGCGTGTCTCCTTAATACCTAAACTAGTATTATTACTACTTATAATATCCCTTTAGTACTAAGGTAAGAGATAATTAGTCTCTATAGCTTTAGTATCTCTTAAGGCGCTTTAACTTAACCTCTTATAAGAAGTTAGATCTCTACTACTATTAGCGAAGTTATTATTATAAAGGATTATATTATTACTCTCTACTCCTGAGGTCTAACTCTTATAAGGGAGTAATTTAGAGGTCTAAGGGAGCTCTAGCGAGTTAACCTCTATTAGCTCTTATACCTCTAGTACTACCTCCGAGCTTTATAAAAGCTCTATTAGAGTAATATCTATTAGTTCTAGTACTTCCTTAGTAACTAGTATAGTAGTCTTAATACTAACGTTAGCTTTAAATATAGCTTCGTTTAGTTTAGCTATATATTCCGCTATAACTATATTAGTAATATTATTAATACTATACTCTATATCTAGAGTAATAATATTCTTTTCTAGGTCTTTAATAAGCTCTTTTAAAGTAGAGGTAAGTTAGCTAACTTTCCTCTTTTTCTCAGGGAAATAGAACGTTATCTTATTAAACCGGATATTACACGTGATTACTATATAACATAACTAGAGCACCTAGATCCTATATAAGTTAGAAGTAATATAACTAACTAAGTATCTAACGTGCGCCTTAAAGCTAACTTTAAAGCTTTTATAATTCCTTCTAGCTTCTCTATTAGTTATAACTAGATATACACGCGCCTTATATATATATACTCTACTCTAGTTAAGTCTTAAGTTAGTTAAGAGCTTCTTTACTATTAGTAGATCGTACTACTAAAAATAGTTCTGAAACTATTCCTAGAGTACTTAATTTAAACTCCTTATCCCTCGGCGTGTGAGAGAACTTATATTATAAAAGTAGATTACTATATAATATACCTCTAGGTAAAGCTTCTCTGGTAAGTTTATTTAAATATATATCTTAATAGATTTAGTAATAATCTCTTATCTTACACGCTCCGCGCCGCCTATAGGTTCTTTAGTATATAGTAGGGGATTCTTTACCTCTATCTCTTCTCTTATAGTCTATTTCTTATACTTTAATATACCTCGAATAGCTATAACTAAGGTATTATTATTATACTAAATAATATAGACTAATAGTCTATATTAACACTTAGTCTAACGCTTAAAGTTCTCTAAGACTAATATAATATAACTAGCTAACTTACTTAGTAATATATAGCTAAAGAGCTTCCTACTATACTTATTCTTAATAATAAGTAGCTAGTAAGTGCTATTATAACTTATATTAAAGTCGAATAAGTCTTAGAGGATTTAGTAAAATAGCTTAGCTACTTTATTCTCTAACTCCTATCTTAATATAATATTTCTAGTATATATAATAGTATAATCTTTACACTAGATTCTCGATACTCTATTAAATTATACGCCTCTCCCTGCTTTAAGTAATACTTATAAAGTACTCTCTCCTAAATAGCTAGTATATAAGTACTATAGTTATAGAGTTACGAAACACTTCTTAAGTAATTAACTTAATAATTAGAAACCTTACTTATTTAAGCTATGACTTAGAGTTAGGTATATTATAATAGGTATACGTATTAAAGTCACTAGGTTATAAAAGTAATAAGAGTATCTAAAAAGCTTATATTTATTACGAACGTACTTAGGAGGAGTATCATATGTGTCTTGGCCCTGAGGCTCAGTAGCCTTACTGTATAGAGAAGCTAAGAACTAGGAACGGAATCACAGGACTATATATCACGTGATAGTAATAGAGCTTTTAGAACTATAGGATCTAAGGTTCCTAGAGCCTTAGATCGTAGGATCTATAGGGATCCTTAGGAGATAAAGGTTCTATATAAGACTAGTATATCTACTATTAGATAAGAGCTTCGTACTTAATTTTAAATAGTATTCTAATACTTAGTAACTATCTTCTTATTTACGTGATATACTTACTTCTTAATTATTAGAGATTAACTATAGCCTTCTGTATTTATAGTGAGTAAATACTGAACTATTATACTTTAAGTACCTTCTCGTCAGAGGTACTAACTCATAAAGATAATATATCCTCTGTTAAAGGATTATTAAATAACTACTTAGCTCCTGCTAAAGTCTTTAACTTAAAGAATATACCTAAGATCGCTACCCTGAATCTCTATAATAGAGACTAATCTAAGCTTAGAGTATACCTTACGTAGATTAAGCTTTATACGAGCTTTAATAGTTATTAGTTTACTATAAAGACTAATAAAGTCTTTTAAGCTTTGTCCTTTCTCTAGGGATCTACTTTTAACTAAATTAAGACTTTCCTCTTAGACTATATTCAGAACCGGACTAAGGATAAGAGAGTCTCTATAGTAATAACTAAGGAATCCTAGAAGATCTTTATAACCTTTGAGAGTTTCGAGTATAGGATTAACTGTATCTTTAGTAATATTAATTAGAATTATACTACTAAACGGAATATCTAGAACTTAAAGTAGGTCGGGTTAGTAATTACGTATACTACTACTTTCTAGTAATTCGCGAATCAGATTAGCTAGAATAATAATGCTCTTTAGGTATAGTACTATAAAGGATTAAAAAACAGAGTAAAAGATAAGATAGTAAGATTAGATACGCTTACTAACTTATAAGAACTTATTAAAATAACTATTAAGATTAATAACTGAAACTATAAGAGAGCACTTAAGAAGAAAAGCTAATACTACTTTGGAATATATATATACTAAGGAAGAGGGAGTAATAATAAGAAACTATTCTACTCTTAGGAAATAGAACTTAATATAATATTCCGGAAGCTAAATTATTAAGGAAAGCTATATAATAGCAGGCTATCTAAGAAAGTTATAAGCGAGTAATAAGAAAAGAAGCTATATTTTAAGTATAGCCTCCCTAGTTATATAGCTAGCTCTTATTAATAAAAGAAGTTATAAATAGATAAGAAATATACTAACGTAATAGGACGTGGCTCTTATAATAAACTAATATAATAACTCGTCGCGACGTATTAATATATAACTATAAACAAGCTTAAAAAGAATTATATCTATACTTAGTTAGGCGATTCTAATAATAGTAAACAAGATTCCGCGAGTATTATAGATCAGCTCGAGTAAACTATTATTAGCACGCCCCCTAAGGACTATATATATTAAGATAATAATAGCTCTAGATTAGATAATAATATAGAGCTAATACTAAGTAATAGCAAGGAAGAAGCCTAGGAGCTAGAGTAGACTCTAGAACTAGGGCTACTTTAACTTAAACTCCTAGGACTAAAAGTAAGTGAAATCTAGGAAGTTACTTAAAAAGAAGAAAGCTTATATTAAGTTAGCTATAATACTTACTACTAGACTAATATAGCTACCGGGGTTACTTACTAAGAACTAAGTCTTATCAGCTTAAGGGGTCTACTATAAGGAGTAGAGTATAAAGTAATCTACTAGGATTATAAGCGGATCGGATAAAGGATAGCTAGAAGCTAAGAAGGACTAATAACCTTTATATAGCACTTACTACTTTAGAATACTACTATTCTTAACACTAGTGCGCTACTAGAGGTAGGCGAAGAGTAAGAGATTATAGCGGAAAGTTAATACTATAGGATATAGATATATATTAAGGATAATAGCTGATATTATTACAAGATATATAACCTAGTAATATATACTAAACTCGGGATAGGGCTTATATATAAAGTTAGCCTAAGCTATAGTAATCAAAGGGTATAAGAGAGTATCCTTAACTATAGCGTATACTAGGAGTACTTCTATATATAGTAACTTACTACTATAAGGGATAAGTATCTTATATTAGAAGTTAAAATTAAGGGAGTTAAGTTTTAGGTAATAGTAGACTCTAGGGTATAAAGGAACTTTATATCTCTTATTATTATACTCGAATACTACTTATTAACTAAAGTAAAAGATAAGGGATACTATCTAGTACTAGCAGATAGTAAGATTACCTCTAAAGGACTAATTAAGGTCTAGACTACTCTAGTTTATATAAGTATCACTAAGTACTCTGAAATAATCTAGTTTAATATTATTAGGATTAGAAAGTATAATATTATCCTAGGGTTACTATAAATAGAAAAGTATAACCCTATTATTAATTAGTAGATAGGAAAACTTAAGTTTAGTTAATACTAAGATTACTATTATTTACTAGGAATAGAAGTAGTAAGTATTTAAGAGGTTAGCGCTACCTCTAAGGAAGAGCTTAGATACTAAAATAAGGGTCTACTAATAAAGGATATATTATTAGTATATAAGAAGTTTATAGTACTATTTAAGAAGGAACGAGGTATCGAGGCCTTACTAAAATACTAGGATTACGATTATTAGATTAAGTTAGAACTAGGTACTAAACTAATATTCTAACTACTTAAGGAATATTTAGCAATAGACTTAATAACAATTAAGTAATATATTAATAAAAACCTAGTAAAGGGATTTATCTAAGAGTCTAAATCTCTATAAGGGAGTAATATCTTATTCGCAGAAAAGAAAGATAGTAGATAATAAATATATATCGACTACTATTAATTAAATAACACTATAAAGAAGGATCGTTATATACTACTATTAGCTAAGGAGCTATAGAATAGACTCGTTAGAGCTAAGATTTTCACTTAGCTTAACCTACGAGAAGCGTATAACCTTATTAAGATAGCTAAGAGTAAAGAGGAAAAAATAGTATTTTATACTTATTTCAGTTACTATAAGTATATAGTTATACCCTTTAGATTAATTAATATACTAGCTATATTTCAGTGTCTAATTAATAATATTTTACAGCTATACTTAGACGTAATATATATATACTATTTAGATAATATACTAGTTTACTCTAAATTAGAAGAGTAATATATAAAGGATATTATAGCTATTCTCTAGAGGCTAGAGAACGCCTACTTATTACTTAAACTAAAGAAGTGTAACTTCTATATAGATAAGGTTATCTTCCTAAGCTATATAGTTACTACTGTAAGATTAGCTATAGATCCTAAAAAGATTAAAGTAATTATTAAGTAGATAAGGCTTATAAATATTAAGGAAGTATAATTATTCCTTAGGTTTACTAACTTCTATAAGCGATTTATTAAAAACTACTTGAAAATCGCCGGGCTACTTATAGAGTTAACTTATAAGAATAAGGAATTCTACTAGTCTAATAGCGTATAAAAAGTGTTTAAGGCACTTAAAGCAGCTTTTATCGCGGAACTAGTACTTACTTCCTTCACTCCTAATAAAGAAATATATATAGAGATAGATTCTTCGGACTACACTATTAGAGCTGTACTTAGCTAGCTAAGCGAGGATAGAAGATAGTAACTAGTCGCTTATTATTTATAGAAACTATCACTAGTAGAACTTAACTATAATATATATAATAAAGAGTTACTAGTAATTATAAACGCGGTACGTAAATAAAAAGTCTACTTTAAAAGCGCTGCTTATAAGATATAGATCCTAATAGACTATAAGAATCTTATTTACTTTATAACTACTAAGGAACTAAACTAATAGTAGGTTCATTAGTATAAAACACTTTCTACTATTAAGCTTCGAATTTCTTATATTAAGAGAACGGAAAATACTTAAGCTAATACTCTGAGCTGAAAACTAGAGTACCTTGTAAATAAAACCTATGAATCTTATATTATACTACAGAAGGATAGCGATTTATTAGTTATTAATAACTAATAGCTAGCTATAATAGGATAGTTAGTTATAAAGAAAATCTAGAAAAGCTACGCTAATAACCTAGTTATAGCTAAATAGTAATACTAACTAAGCGAAAAGTTCTCCTTCTCCCTAGAAGAAACTCTCTTATTCTAAGGATAAATATATATACTTACTTAAGATTAGGCCGAATTTATTAAGGACTTCTACGAGCTACTTACCTATAAATACTAAGGATTAGTAAAGATACTATCTAAGCTATCTAGGGAATACTACTTCCTTAGGATAAGGAAGGTAGTTAAAGACGTAGTAGTATTATATGATATATATATCCGGAATAAGGCGTTATACTATACTTCATATAAGCTTATAAAGTTACTAATAATACTACCTCGCCTATAGAAATTAATCGCTTTAGATTTTATAGTTGAACTACTACTCTTAAAAGACCTAATTATAGGAATCATATATAACTCGATCTATATAATAATAGATAAGTTTATAAAGTACACGTATATAGTACTAGTACTTAGAATATAAGACGCGCCTATAATAGCGCAGGTATTCCTTAGAATAATCTTTATAAGCTATAGAATACTAGATAAGATTATCTTAGATAAAGATAAGCTCTTTACTTTAAAGTTCTAGAAAACTCTTATTACGCTCTTAGGAATAAAGTAGAAAATATTAATTATATTCTATCCTTAGACTAATATACAGATAGAACGAATTAACTAGATAATAGAGACTTATCTTTAGTATTATATAAACTATAAGCAGGATAACTAGGTATAACTACTCCTACTTGCCTAGTTTATATATAATAGCACGGATTAAGAGACTATTAGAGTATCGCTATTCTACGCGAATTATAAGTATAATCCTATAATATATAACCTACTAATAGCCAGTTAGGGTACCACGTAAGAAGCTATACTATAGGTAGGTAAGCTTAAATAGCTCTATGAAGAATTATCAGCTGATATTCTCTTTATTATATAGAGATCTACGATCTACTATAACAGAAAGCGTAGTATAAGACTAACGCTTAAGGAAGGAGATAAAGTCTACTTACTTAGAAAGAATATTATAACTAAATAACTAAGTTATAAATTAGATTATAAAAAGCTAGAACTATTTAGGATTACTAAAGTCAAGGGACTAGTTAATTATTAACTAGCTCTACTAAAAATAATAAATATCTACCCGGTATTCCATATATCTCTCCTTGAACTAGCACCGCTAAGAGTACCGCCTGCTCTTATTACTAAAATACAACCGATTAATCCGAACGCTGAATATAAAGTAAAGGCTATCCTCGACTATTAGAACTACTATAGTAAACTATAATATTTAATTAAGTAGAAGGGGTACCTATAGTTAGAAAATACCTAAGAACCTAAGTCTAACCTCTACTACCTTAGGTTACTACGAAGTTTCTATTAATAAAACCTAGGTCTTCTTAGAAGGAGTTCCTAAAGTTAAGTAGCGGATTATTAACTAGGGGAAACTTAGAGGAATCACTAGCGGATAGTAGTATAAGTAGCTAAGTAGTAGAGGCTTACTTCTCCCTCTCTATTACTCCTCACGCCTTCGCCTTTTCTACTCTTTCTTTTACCTTAGCCTTATCTAACTTATCTAAAGTTCTTAGACTATAATAAAGCATTTCCTTTCCTCGCTCGCGAAGCTTAGCTTAGCGTTACTTAAGCTCGCGGACGCGAGCTAAGCCAGCTATAGCTGCCTTAAAGGCTATATCTCTCTTAAACTTTAGGCGATCTTCCTTTATCTGAAGACTTTAGAGGTTATTAATAGAAACTTAAAGAGTATTATATTTCATACCGCGATAGATATACTCTCTATACCTCTAAGACTTCTTATTTAGGACTACGTAATTATAATAGTAGCAGATATAATTAGAATATAGTATACTAAGCGAACTGTAAGAGTTAATCGTTTTAGTAAGTACTATCCTTTATTTATATTTAGTAGTTTTAAAGGATATAATAAAAGAAGAAGATAGCTATAGGTCGTTGTTAATATTTCCTTTAGTATACTTAAGCGTAAGGACCACGCTAAGTAGGAAGGGGGATAGTATTACAAATACACTTAGAAGGAGTATCACGTGTATCTTAGCCCTAAGGCTTAGTAGCCTTACTACACAGAGAAGCTAAGAACTAGGAACAGAATCACAGGACTATATATCACGTGATAGTAATAGAGCTTTTAGAACTATAGGATCTAAGGTTCCTAGAGCCTTAGATCGTAGGATCTATAGGGATCCTTAGGGGACAAAGGTTCTATATAAGACTAGTATATCTGCTATTAGATAAGAGCTTCGTACTTAACTTTAAATAGTATTCTAATACTTAGTAACTATCTTCCTATCTACGTGATATACCTACCTCTCGATTATCAGAGATTAACTATAGCCTTCTGTATTTACAGCGAATAAATACCGGACCGTTACAATATTTAAAGAAAGTCAGGTTAAACTTTCGAACTAGCTATCTAATAACTATACTTATCTAAACCTCCCTATACTATAAAGTAGTATTTTTCCCTAAGTACTATAGCCTAGCGTCTTTTAGTAATGCCTCTAAGATAATATTAATATAGAAATCACGGACTATAGTAATATTATTAAGTAATAAGTCTTAAGTATTTAAACTATTCAGCTTAGCTAAGGAGTTCTTAAATACTTATTTCCCTTTACTAACTACTAGAATTTATTACGTTCTAGCTTCTATATAGTTATTATTAGTTAATCTCTTAAAAGAACTTAGAACTAGCTTATTCTCGTGATTAACTAAGTACTAGGCGCTATAGTTATTAACTAAGGTACTCTCTAAGAGTATATAAGGAATATCAATAAAGTCTGTAATATAGATTCCAAGTGTCTCTTTAAGGTCTAAGAGCTTTAAATTAATAGTAGCTATATTAATATTTCTAGGGTACTTCCCTTTAGCTTACTAAGATAATAGTTCTTAGTCCTTACTAAGCTTCTTCCTAGTAATCTAAGCTATAGAGATAGTAGTCTAGCTTTCCTTAGAGATCTCTTAGCGTAGTTCTATATACTTAGGTGCCTAGATAGTCTTATGAATCCTCTTGATTTACTTATTATTTAGATAGAATCTTATACTATTAGCTTAAAAGCTATTATAAGCGAAACAGAGCTTCTAATACTTAATTAGAAGGTACTAGTATCTGATTCTATAAGAGTAGTTAGTCTTCTTATCTTCTTAATTTAAATAAGAGTGATTCCGAGAGCTTCCGGAATAGTCTTATAAGCTTCCTATATTAGAATAACTACTTAGTATTAGTATAGTATAGAAACTATTAGCTCCTTTACCTCTGTTCTAGTAGTGCTCCTCTATATTCGCTATAAACACTAGACTATACTCCTCTAGTATTATACTATACTAATATCCTAGAGTGTTATCTCTTATAATATTAGTAAATACTTAAGTAGCCTAAGTCTCTAACTAAACTAACACTATATTTAGGAAAGCTTATATACTACGTACTCTTTATATATCAGGAATATTATACGCTCTTATAAGACGGAAGTTCTTTTACTATAGCTTATACTATATACGAGGTTTAATTCGCGACTTCTTATCTTAATATATTAGTAAGCTAAGTATATTAGTATAGTCCGAAATAATAAAGGTTAGTACTACTACGTCTAAAGGTACTATATCACGCTTAATAGACCTAACTAGTACTTGTAGTCCTATAGCGCCCTTAGCTATATTATTATTAATTATATTAATTAGAATAGACTAGCTAATAGTACTATTTACCTAGTTAAAGAGGTTCTGAATATAGTTATTAAGCGCTATCTATTTAGCTAGCTTATTCGAGTACTCCTTTATTTAAGCTTCCTAGAGTACCTTAATATCTTTAAACTTAGCTTCTAAGGGCTTACTTATAAACACCGGCGGTTCTATTATACTCTCTCTTTCTTTAGTAGTAGTAGTATTCTATTTCACTAGTAAATCTAAGTTAGCTTATATTAATAACACTATCTACTTACTAAGGTAACTATTTGTTTCCTTTTATATAAAATTATTAATACTTAAGAGATTCGGTTATTACTTAATAATATTTCTAATATTATTAACGTTAAAGTTAATAAATCTCTAGATTCCTTTAAGTTTAGTATAGTACTAGAAGGTTATCTACTACTAGAGCTACTACTTTCTTTAATCGAGAGTATCGCCCTCGTGTTTAATTAACTTATCTTAAAGGTATATCGATATATCTAAGAGGCTTTCTATAGAACTAATAGTATTAAGAGTATTTCAGGAAGTTCAGGGAGGTATTTAAAAGAGTTCTTTAAGTAGCGATATAAGTATCTCTTAATACTACCTGTAACTCTACTTATACTACGTAGTATACTCGTATAGTAGCTTAAACGAGCGAATATAGCTCTTAACTATTATATACTATAGGAAGGAGCTTTATATAGTATAAAAGTCTTGATTTATTAAGGTATTCTAGAGCTCCCTTATAAGAGGAAGCTCTAGGAGTTCTAGTTATATAAGTAGCCTCTGGTTAGCTAGAGCGCCTTAGGGAGTGCCTCAGGTACGTCAGGTGCACGACATATTATTAGTAACTTTATAAGCTTATATAGAGTATAGTGTAATACCTTATTCCAGATATATATATCATATAATACTATTATATCTTTAACTACCTTCCTTATCCCAGGGAAGTAGTATTCCTTAGATAACTTAGATAATATCTTTACTAATCCTTAGTATCTATAGGTAGGTAGCCTATAGAAATCCTTAATAAATTCAGCCTAATCCTAAGTAAGTATATATATTTATCTTTAGAATAAGAGAGTTCCTTCTAAGGAGAAGGAGAACTCTTCGCCTAGTTAGTATTACTATTTAGCTATAACTAAGTTATTAGTATAGCTTTTCCAGATTTTCTCTACAACTAACTATCTTATCGCAGCTAGCTATCAGTTATTAATAACTAATAAATCACTATCCTTCTATAGTATAATATAGGATTTATAAGTTTTATTTATAAGGTACTTTAGTTTTTAGCTTAAAGCGTTAGCTTAAGTATTTTCTATTCCCTTAATATAAGAAATTCGAAGCTTAATAGTAGAGAGTATTTTATACTAATAAACCTACTATTAGTTCAGTTTCTTAGTAGTTATAAAGTAAATAAGATTCTTATAGTCTATTAGGATCTATACCTTATAAGTAGTGCCTTTAAGGTAGACCTTCTATTCATATACTATATCTATAATTACTAGTAACTCTTTATTATATATATTATAATTAAGTTCTACTAGTAATAGTCTCTGTGAATAGTAAGTAACTAGTTACTATTTTCTATCCTTACCTAGCTAGCTAAGTATAGCTCTAATAGCGTAGTCTAAAGAATCTATCTCTATATATATTTCTTTATTAAGGGTAAAGGAAGTAAGTACTAGTTCCGTGATAAAAGCCGCTTTAAGTGCCTTAAACGCTTTTTATGCGCTATTAGACTAATAGAATTCCTTATCTTTATAGGTTAACTCCGTAAGTAGCTTAGTGATTTTTAAGTAGTCTTTAATAAATCGCCTATAGAAGTTAGTAAACCTAAGGAATAATTATACTTCCTTAATATTTATAGGCCCTATTTACTTAATAATTACTTTAATCTTTTTAGGATCTATAGCTAATCCTATAGTAGTAATTATATAGCTTAAGAAGATAACCTTATCTATATAGAAGTTATATTTCTCTAGTTTAAGTAATAAGTAAGCGTCTTCTAGCCTTTAGAGAATAGCTATAATATCCTTTATATATTACTCTTCTAATTTAGAGTAAACTAGTATATTATCTAAATAGTATATATATATTACGTCTAAGTATAGCTGTAAAATATTATTAATTAGACACTGAAATATAGCTAGTATATTAATTAATCTAAAGGGTATAACTATATACTTATAGTAACTGAAATAAGTATAAAATACTATTTTTTCCTCTTTACTCTTAGCTATCTTAATAAGGTTATACGCTTCTCGTAGGTTAAGCTAAGTGAAAATCTTAGCTCTAACGAGTCTATTCTATAGCTCCTTAGCTAATAGTAGTATATAACGATCCTTCTTTATAGTGTTATTTAATTAATAGTAGTCGATATATATTTATTATCTACTATCTTTCTTTTCTGCGAATAAGATATTACTCCCTTATAGAGATTTAGACTCTTAGATAAATCCCTTTACTAGGTTTTTATTAATATATTACTTAATTGTTATTAAGTCTATTGCTAAATATTCCTTAAGTAGTTAGAATATTAGTTTAGTACCTAGTTCTAACTTAATCTAATAATCGTAATCCTAGTATTTTAGTAAGGCCTCGATACCTCGTTCCTTCTTAAATAGTACTATAAACTTCTTATATACTAATAATATATCCTTTATTAGTAGACCCTTATTTTAGTATCTAAGCTCTTCCTTAGAGGTAGCGCTAACCTCTTAAATACTTACTACTTCTATTCCTAGTAAATAATAGTAATCTTAGTATTAACTAAACTTAAGTTTTCCTATCTACTAATTAATAATAGGGTTATACTTTTCTATTTATAGTAACCCTAGGATAATATTATACTTTCTAATCCTAATAATATTAAACTAGATTATTTCAGAGTACTTAGTGATACTTATATAAACTAGAGTAGTCTAGACCTTAATTAGTCCTTTAGAGGTAATCTTACTATCTGCTAGTACTAGATAGTATCCCTTATCTTTTACTTTAGTTAATAAGTAGTATTCGAGTATAATAATAAGAGATATAAAGTTCCTTTATACCCTAGAGTCTACTATTACCTAAAACTTAACTCCCTTAATTTTAACTTCTAATATAAGATACTTATCCCTTATAGTAGTAAGTTACTATATATAGAAGTACTCCTAGTATACGCTATAGTTAAGGATACTCTCTTATACCCTTTGATTACTATAGCTTAGGCTAACTTTATATATAAGCCCTATCCCGAGTTTAGTATATATTACTAGGTTATATATCTTGTAATAATATCAGCTATTATCCTTAATATATATCTATATCCTATAGTATTAACTTTCCGCTATAATCTCCTACTCTTCGCCTACCTCTAGTAGCGCACTAGTGTTAAGAATAGTAGTATTCTAAAGTAGTAAGTGCTATATAAAGGTTATTAGTCCTTCTTAGCTTCTAGCTATCCTTTATCCGATCCGCTTATAATCCTAGTAGATTACTTTATACTTTACTCCCTATAGTAGACCCCTTAAGCTGATAAGACTTAGTTCTTAGTAAGTAACCCCGGTAGCTATATTAGTCTAGTAGTAAGTATTATAGCTAACTTAATATAAGCTTTCTTCTTTTTAAGTAACTTCCTAGATTTCACTTACTTTTAGTCCTAGGAGTTTAAGTTAAAGTAGCCCTAGTTCTAGAGTCTACTCTAGCTCCTAGGCTTCTTCCTTGCTATTACTTAGTATTAGCTCTATATTATTATCTAATCTAGAGCTATTATTATCTTAATATATATAGTCCTTAGGGGGCGTGCTAATAATAGTTTACTCGAGCTAATCTATAATACTCGCGGAATCTTGTTTACTATTATTAGAATCGCCTAACTAAGTATAGATATAATTCTTTTTAAGCTTGTTTATAGTTATATATTAATACGTCGCGACGAGTTATTATATTAGTTTATTATAAGAGCCACGTCCTATTACGTTAGTATATTTCTTATCTATTTATAACTTCTTTTATTAATAAGAGCTAGCTATATAACTAGGGAGGCTATACTTAAAATATAGCTTCTTTTCTTATCACTTACTTATAACTTTCTTAGATAGCTTACTATTACACGGCTTTCCTTAATAACTTAGCTTCTAGAATATTATATCGAGTTCTATTTCCTAAGAGTAGAATAGTTTCTTATTATTACTCCCTCTTCCTTAGTATATATATATTCCGAAGTAATATTAGCTCTTTTTCTTAAGTGCCCTCTTATAATTTTAGTTATTAATCTTAATAGCTATTTCGATAAGTTCTTATAAGTTAGTAAGTATATTCGATCTTACTATCTTATCTTTTACTCTATCTTTTAACCTTTTATAGTACTATACCTAAAGGGCGTTGTTATTCTAGCTAGTTTAATTTATAAATTACTAGAAAGTAGTAATATATATAGTTACTAACCCGACCTACTTTAGGTTCTAGATATTCCGTTTAGTAGTATAGTTCTAATTAATATCGCTAAAGATATAGTTAATCTTATACTCGAAACTATTGAAAGTTATAAAGATCTTCTAGGATTCCTTAGTTATTACTATAGAGACTCTCTTATTTTTAGTTTAGTTCTAAATATAGTGTAAGAGGAAGGTCTCGATCTAATTAAAAGTAGATCCCCGGAGAAAGGACGAAGCCTAAAGGACTTTATTAGTCTCTATAGCGAACTAGTAACTATTAAAGCTTATATAAAGCTTAACCTACGTAAGGTATACTCTAAGCTTAGATTAGTCTCTATTATAGAGATCCGGGGCAGCGATCTTAAGTATATTCTTTAAGTCGAAGACCTTAGTAGGAGCTAAGTTATTATTTAATAATCCTTTAATAGAGGATATATTATCTTTATAAGTTAGTACCTCTAACAAGAAGGTGCTTAAAGTATAATAGTCCGGTATTTACTCGCTATAAATACAGAAAGCTATAGTTAATCTCTAATAATTAAGAAGTAAGTATATTATATAGATAGGAAGATAATTACTAAGTATTAAAATACTATTTAAAGTTAAGTATAAAGCTCTTATCTAATAGTAAATATACTAGTCTTATATAGAACTTTCGTTCTCTTTAGATCCCTTAAGATACTAGATCCTTAGATCTTTAGATCTATTCCCTTATAAAGAGATCTAGGGATCTAGGGATCTATCACGTAACTTATTATCTACTATAATCTAAGTAACTATTATTACTAAGCGTAAGTATATAGTAGTACTACTCGCTATCCTATATTATTCCCTAGTTAGTACTACCCTATTAATAGTACCGCTCCTTTATTAGTACTAATACCCCTATAGTACTACTGATAGTACTATTAGTATCTAAGTGCTAACTAAACCGTAGCGCTAAGGGGTTCGTAACAAATAGCTATATAGAATATAATCTTTAAAGTAATATATCTTTATAATAAAGAATAATATAAGTATAATTTTTTAACTAGGAAATACAAAGAGAGCTGAAATATTTAATTCTAGAAATTTCTATAATATAATATAATAGAAACTTAGTAGAAGGAGAATATTAAAGAAGTAGTAAATACAGGGGATATAAGGCTAGAGCTACAAATAGAAGTAAAGGCTTTAGATATAATAGCTGAAATAGTAATATCTCTATAACGTAATATACTATAGATATAATTTTTTAACTAAGAGATACGAAATAATATAAAATAATTAATTCTAGAATTCTTTATAATATAATAATATAGAAAATTAGTAGAGAGGGAAAATATAAAGAGTTAATAAATATAAGAGTTACAAGATATAAATAGAAGTAAAGGGTTTAGATATAATAGCTGAAATAGTAATATCTTTATAATATAATATACTATAGATATGATTTTTTAACTAGGAAATACGAAATAACTTAAAATAATTAATTTTAGAAGTTATACTAATATAATATGCTAGAAAATAGTATTATATAGCTTTCTTAATATAAATAGGTATTTTATAGGTAGTACTTTATAGTTTATGATAATATAAAGGCACGTAAGTATTTAATAACGTGTTAATTAAGGCTGACTTAATAATTATAGCTGAAGCGACTTTATAAATAACTCTCTTAGATAAGTTAGTCCTATATTTTTAATAACTCTATATCTATACGATAGAAAAAGATTATATTTATATTAAATAAAAGCTAAATACTATAGGTATATATAAATAAGTTTTTTATTATTATATATAAAAGGATTTAAGTGTTAAAGGTAATTTAACTAAGTTTACCTTAAGTTAGAGATATCTTTACTTTAGTAAGTTATAATTATAAGTTTAGTTATTTACTACCTTACTAGCGCTAAGGTAGTAGCTTTACTATTTCTACGATTATATAAAGACTTCTCTCGCCTTCTTTTTTAACTTTTATTCCTTCCTTTAATAATACCTTAACTTTATAGTTAATCTTTAGCTCTACTTCCATCTCCTTCTTCCTTTTCTATTATAACTTTAAACCTTTAGTATTCTATTTTACTTTCTTTCTTACTCTTACTATTATCTAAATAGTACTCTTACGTGTTTAGTACTTACTTTACTATTATCTTTACTATTATCTTTAACTTTAACTCTAACTCTAACTCTAACTCTAACTTTAATTCTAACTTTAAGAATACTTATAAGTAAGCTCTCTTACTTTTAGTACTTTAACTTAGCTAACTTTAAGCTAGCTCTTAGTCTTTTCCTATAATAGTTTCTTATATTATAAATCTTAGCTTTATATATAGTTAAAGAGATTTAACTCTTACTTTAGTATAAAGTTAACTCTAAAAAGCTAAGTACTTTCTTCCTTTAATTTATATTTCCTTTAGTTTACCTCTCTCTTGCTTAGCTTCTCTAAGCTAGTTAGTTAGTAGTTCTTCTTCTTATTTACTTAAGCTCTTATATTAAATAAAAGTACTAATAGATCTTCTTTAATACTTAATTCTCCTACTACTCTTTAGTAAATAGTTAACTTTACTATTAGAAGCCTTATATTATTATATCTTAAAAGTAGTATAAAGAGATATTATACTTTATATATTAATATTAAGCTACTTTATCTTTCTCGCGGTCTTTTTATATTACTAAAAGGTAAGTAAAAGAGTAAAAGCCTCTTAGGAATATTCCTATTTAGCTCTATTAAGCTATAAACTACTAACTTAATAGCTTTAGCCTACTTAGGAAGTTCTCTCTTACTACTTATTAATTAAACTAACTATTATCTTAAGCTATTAATTTAAGGCTATCTTACTAGCTCTATTATTTAAAGCTACCTCGCTAGCTCTATAACTCTATAACTTAAAGGGAGGATAAGAAATACCTTAGGAGACTAGGAAATATCTTAGTTATAACTATTCTAGGAAGTACTCTCTTACTTTACTTTTTAACTAAACTAATTACTATTTTAAGTTTATATATTTCCTTAATCTAAGGCTACTTCATAAGCTCCTCTATTATTATTTAACTTAAGGCCTCTTCGCTAGCTTTATAACTTAATATAATTAACTTAGCTATAGCTATTTCACGTAGTAATCTCTTACTTTAACTTAATACTAAGCTAACTACTCTTATAAGTTTATCTCCTTTATTAACTTAAAGCTACTTCGCCGGCTCTATTATTTAAGGCTACCTCGCCGGCTCTATAACTATAATATAAGGGGGGAGGGTAAGAAAGGAAAGAGGGTAATTACTTTGGCTATAGTTGTTTCGGGAAGTACTCTCTTATATTACTTCCTAATTAAGCTAACTACTATTTAAAGTAGCTTTTTCCTTTATTTAAAGCTACTTTACTAGCTCCCTTTATTAATAACTTATAAGGCTTATTTATAATAACACTAAAGGTATTATCTCTTATTATCCTTTTATAAGGTACTATAGGTAACTTTAACCTCCTACTACTACGGAAGAGTTACTTAACTTTATAAAGGAGTATTAATAGCCTTGTTCGCTATTACTTACTTACCTTATAAGCTTTATCTGTCTAGCTAAGTATTATTATTTACTTTTAACTTACTTATATTAAGAATAGCTAATAAGCCTCAGATAAGGTTAGCCTATATAATAAGCTTACAATAGAGATTAACTAAGTCAGGTTAATCGTACTATAAGACATATCGCTATAACGTAACTACCTACTACCTATTATAACTTCGCTATCGCTATCGCCTTTACTATCGCCTTCGCTATCGCTTTCGCTATCCCTATTTATTATTATAGTTATATACTAACTTTCTAACTTACTAATCTTCTAACTTCAAATAGCTTTAAGAGGTAGCTAAAAAGCTTAGTTACTTAGTAAAGGAGTAGGCCCTTACTCCTTTATAAACTACTAATACTTAACTTTAACTTTAATTATATTAACTAGTTCTATTAATAGCTTAAGTAGTTAGGCGAACTAGTCCTATCTAAAGCTAAATATACTTAAGGCTTTATTAATATACTTAAGCACTTATTAATTCTTTAGTAACTCTAATATAATAGCTATATTAAGCTTACTCTCCTTAGAGAGTAAGTAATCCTATCGAAGTTATAGTAAAAGAGAGCTATTATAGTAGTCTGAATAAGCGGAGCTCTATACCTTTTTTTCTAGTAACTCTAATATAATAGCTGCGTTAAGCTTACTCTCCTTTAAAGAGTAGGTAATCTTATTAAAGTTATAATAAAGGAGGGCTACTATAGTAGTTTAAATAAGCGGAGCTTTACGCTCTTTTAGTACTCTATCGGAACTATCAGAAAGATATTAACTAAGTTCAGTATTAGCTAAGACTATATTTAAATCAGATAGTTATAACTATAATCTTAATACTAGCCTTAGTATATTAGTTTTAGTAATACCTACTGCTTTCCTTTTTATAAATTAGTTCCTTAAAAGGGCTTCTTTCCTACTATAGATTAGTTCTTTAAGAGAGCTTCCTTATAAAGAGAGGGGAAATAAGTAGTTAATTAGATATCTATTATATTAAGTACCTTTAGACTCTTAGAATCTTTTAATAGAAGTATACTTTATAACTAAACTATAACTAAGCCTAGTTACTATTACTACTATTAGTATTAGAAGAATCGCTAATAGAAAATATAAAAGATATAGAAGATAAGTCTTTAGAGTCACTTTCTCCTACTCTATAAAATAATAAGATAAGTACCTTATCTTTTCTCTTAGAGTTAGAACTAGAATCTATACTTATACTTAAACTACTATTACTATCTTCTAATTAACTTAAGTCTAGTTTATCTTTATCTTTATCCTTATAATATTAATACTCTTATTTTATATAATATACTTTTATAGTATTAATCTACTTTTACTCTCTATAAGGTTTAAAGTATTCTTTTATATTAGTTCTAGCCTCTTAAATCTAATAAAAATACTCTTAGAGACGTTAGTATATAAGAATATATAGCTAATTTAAGCTAAGGGAGAATATCTAAGCTTTTAGGTTAAATTCTATACCTTCTTACTTAAGGATAGACTTATAAAGAGCTTCTGTTTTAAGATATAAGTATATCTCTGAATTATAGTCTTTAACTTCCTTTTCTATTTCTACTAGTAATAGACTATAATCCGAAGAGTGCGAATTAGTACTAATTTTATAGCTATAATTCCGGAATTATTTTCCTAGGTATTAAAATATTTTATCTAGCTTTCTATATTAATAATAACTAGCTTATTTTTTATCTTAACATATATATCTAGTGTTTTAGTTCTTAATATACCATATAATTTACTTCTATATAATATATATATATATGAATATCACGAACCAGGCTTAGTCTTGGTACAAGTCACGGGTTAGCACTATAATACTGATAGTACTACTAAGTAGATAGCACTAGTCGGTGTTTAGTACTAAAGGGTTAATAGTACTATTAAGAGAATAGTACTAACAAGAGAATAGTACGAATTAGCGAGTAGTACTATACTCTACGCTTATTATCATAATAATAGTTATATTAATTATAGTAGATATAGGTCACGTGATATACTAGCTTGCTAGACAGGCTTACGAGCTTATACGCCCTATAAGACGTCTTACACGGCTTGTATAAGAAGTCGGAAGTTCTATATAATAAGTAGGTAGTTTCCTAGATAGTAGAGCTTCGTGCTTAAATCAAATAGTAAGTTTACACCTAGTTTACTACTACTTATAACGTCTTAATTCCTATTAAGAATTAAGTGTCTTATTATCTTACTTTATAGCTAATACTAACTAATAAGTCTATACTCACGATACTAATCGAGTTAGAAACGTTATACTTTAAGTACCTTACTTGAAGTATTATTAGTAAGATATAATAGCCCTTAAGGAAGGATCTATCGTAGGAGAAAACTCCTAGACTAGTAAGAAGGAAGATAAGGTTACTCCACCCTAAGTTAACCTACCGGATACCTTCCATAGTTAACGATCTAAGCTAGGATAGTTCGTACTCCAGTACTAGATATACCTAGCCTTTAATAGAGACAAGTTTAAGGCCGAATCTCTTAAGGTCTTATAGATCGCCTTATTCCTCCGTGATACTATAGTACACTAGATCGAACTAGCCCTTAGCGACTACCTTCTTAACTGATATATAACCGGAGCTTACTCTACTACTATAACTAAGAAGAATCGCGTTATCTTTCGTACTATCGCAGGATTTACTACAGCTATTAAGGGAGTCTTCAGAGACTCTAATAAGAAAGAATAGTCCGAGAAACACTTACTTAGTATCTACTAACAAGGATCTGTTTATAAATACACTACCGAGTTCTACCGTTACTCTATACGACTAGACTAGACGAATAGTAGTTTAAAAGCCTAGTATTATAAGGGCCTAAAGGACTATATTAAAGATAAACTCTCTAGGGCTAATAAACCCGATAGCTTAGAGGAAATGATTAAAACAGCTATAACTATTAACGAACGGATCTAGGAATAATAGAAGGAAAAAAGAGGGTATTTTACCCTTACTTAATACAAGAAGCCTTAGTTCCTAGAACAATATAGGAAAAGAGAAGGAAACTTCTAACCCTACCCTAATAATAAACGGAGTTATTATAACCTAATAGAAATAGATAAGGCTAAGAGAGGAGGTAAGGGCTAGGCTAAGAAGTAGAAACAATAAGAGAAGAGCTTATATTATACTTATAGTAAGGCCGGCTACCTCGCTAGGGACTACTCTTAGAATAAGAACAGAGAGAAAGCCCCTCCTAAAGATAAACGATAATTCGCTTTAGCTAAACGAAAGACTAAGCGCTATAAAGCGGCAGTACTCGAACGAGTTAACGAGGATAACAGTTAGGAGGAAGTCTTAACTGAATCCCTTAAAAACTAGCGAATTAGTAATATAGAATCCCTAGATACTTAATAAGAAAGCCAGGTAACTAATAATTACTAAGTAGACCAGCTGCCTATTATTAACGAAAATTAGGCCCTCTGCTCTTATAACAGAGAATAATAAGTCTAGATACACGTAGGAGATAAGCTAGACCTAGCGGAAAAGCGAAGGACTTATAATACCTTAGAGCGAGGCCTTAGTTATATTATTATCTATCAAGACACCGAGATTATCATATTTCAAGAGAACACTGAGTATATAAACTAATGATCTAAAAGATATATAGTTAGCCTTATAGAAGAACCCGAGCCTTAGGAATATAGCTAGCTAGACGACTATCTAGAAGTTAAAGATATATAGGTTATAACTATAATAACTAGCGGAAAATAGTATTAAAAGCGAAAATAATAAGTATAGGAACCCCTCTAATTCTAGAGGATAAGAGAGGAACTTATATAGAGCTAGGTTAACCTTAAGGAAGATATCCTATATACCCTTATCAGTTATAACTAAGGCTTAAGGAAGTAGATAGATAAGATAATAGGAGAAATCGTTAAGGAATAAAGGGATTTACCTGTAAAACCGTAGGAGTACCCCGATCACCTCGATTACCCTAAACTCGCTGCCACCGGAGAGATAGACTAACTAGTAGTCCAAGTAGAGCTAAATAGGAATATAGCTAAGGCCCTGATTAACTTAGGAGCTATAGGAAGGTTTATTCACTTATAACTAGTAGAATAACTAAATATACCTATTATACGTAACCCACGCTTTTATAGACTTACTTTATTAGATAGGAAAAACGTAGGAGTTAATAGGTAGATACGAGATAAAACAGTAAGTATTGAAATAAAGATACCTAATAGTTATACGGAGTACTTATTATTCGATGTTATCCTAGTTAGATAATATAATATTATCCTTAGAACTATATAGATAAATAGCTATAACCCTAGTATTAACTAGAAAGTAAGAATACTTACTTTTAATAGATATAACTATCGCCGTAGTTAACTATCCGGCGAAAGGGAGGCTAGCGCTGCTTCCTTAAGGATAACGCCGATTAACTTTACACGGAAGAGTCCGATTTCTAGCTAAAAGGAATCTGAAGGTTATCCTAGATAGAAGGATAACGTACAAGAATAGCTGCCCGTACCTTATAAGAAGTATATAAAGATATTCGAGGATCTATAGGATATAAGAGTATTACCTGAATATTAACCCTAAGACTATAAGATTAACTTTAAAAAAGGGTTTATACCTATTACAAAGAAGCTTCGCTACTATAATTACGCTATCACGAGGACACTTAAGGAATAATAGGAATAAGGAGTGAAGAAAGAATAGATTCGGAAGTCTAAATCACTATACGCGGTTAATATATTAGTCGCTAAGAAAGCAGGGGATCCTAAGGGAAGACCTTATAGCGACTATTATATAATTAATAACAGGACGATAAGGGACGTGTATCCTTTGCCTAATACTTAGTACCTACAGGATAGGCTAGCTAGAGCAATAGTATATACTAAATTAGACTAATGTAACGCGTTTAATTTAATCCGAATTAAAAGAGGGCACGAATAGAAGATAGCTTTTATCCTACCCTTAGGCTTATAGGAACATATAGTAATACTATTCGGACTTATAAATACACTAGCTATATACTAAAGGCAGAATAATAAAATTCTAAAGGACTTCATCGGAAAATTCGTAATATATTACTTAGATAATATCCTAGTCTACTTAAGAACTATCGAGGAACACTAAGGATATGTCCTATAAGTTATAGAAGCCTTATATAAAGTAGATTCTAGACTAAAACTATCGAAGTATAAATTCTCAGTTAAGTAAGTCACCTTCCTAGGATATATCATAAACCCAGGACAAATAAGTATTAACCTAGAAAAGGTTAGAGTAGTAAAAGAGTAGGAGTTACCTAAGAACGTCAAGGATATATAATCCTAACTAGGATTTACTAATTTTTATTAACAGTTTATCTGAAACTACTTTAAAATCGCTGAACCGCTTACTAACCTAACTAGGAAGGGTATCTCTTTCACCTGGACTAGCTAGTGCAAGGAAGCCTTCTAATGAATTAAGAAGGAATTTACTAAGGAACTAATCTTTTACAGTTTTAATAAGAAAAGGGAAAGTATAATTAAAACTAACGCTTCAGATACTTATACTAGTGTAGCCTACTTATAGCGAGACAAGGAAAGCTAACTACACCTAGTCGCCTACTATTCCGAAAAAATATCCCCAGCTGAATAAAATTATAATATATATAAGAAAGAGCTTATAGCTATTATTAAAGTATATAAATATTAGAAGATCTATCTATAAGGAGCCAAGTATCTAATTATCATCTACACCGACTATATAAATCTTTAAACCTTTATAATCACTAAGGTTTTAGATAATCGATAGTTAGCTAAGTAAGCTAAGGAACTTACCTCTTTTAATCTTATAATTAAGTACGTGTAAGGAAAAGATAATACTAGAGCTAACGCCCTAAGTAGGCTGCTAGGGTACGAAAGAGATAAGATCTATAATAAAACCGCCTTACTTAAGGAATTAGATAATAGGGACTTAGTCCCTTATATCCGAGAAGCAGCGGCCTTAGAACTTAAGAGACCTTAGGCAGAAATACTAAAGAAAGCTCAGGAGCTTAAAAAGTCTCTCCTAAAGACTAATAACTATACTATAGTTAAGAAAAGATACGTGCGAGTAAATAAGAAGCTATAGCTCCCGCTTAGCCTAACTAAGGAATATATTCAGGAATAATATAAACTACTCGTATACAGATATTAAGGGGTACGAAGAACGTACTTAAGGATTTCGTGATACTACTAGAGTAAGGGACTTCACGTAGTAGTTAAGGAGGTAGTTAGAAATTATAATACCTATATCAGGAATAAGCTAACTAGGCACGTACCTTATAAGTAGATAATCATAGTACCTATACCACTACAACCTTAGAAATCGATATTATAGGATTTTATTAGACTATTACTTATATCCAAAGACCTAGCTATAGGAGTTAGCTATAATATAATACTGGTTATTATAAAGAGACTTACTAAATATATAAACCTAGTACTAGTTAAATTAACGCTTATAGCCGAGGACCTAGCGCAGGTATACCTTAAAGAAGTGGTCTCTAAGCGTAGAGTACCGGAAGAAATAGTATCTAACCGGGATAAGCTATTTATATCTAAATTCTAGAAAGTATTAATAAGTTTCCTTAGAACTAAACGAAAACTCTTAATAGTATTTCACCTTTAGACAAATAGAGAAAATGAACAGATAAACTAAGTCATTGAAGTATACTTATAATACTATATTAACTACTAATAAGATAACTAGGTAGGACTACTACTACTTATAGAGTTCGCCTATAATAGCTCGACTATAGAAATAACTAACGTAACACTATTCTTTACTAACTACAGTTATGAACTTATCATATATAGAGAACTTAACTTAATAGTTAAGGATAATAATACAGCTTATATCTAGGTCTAGAAAATTCAGGACTTATATAAGGAATTATCTTAGGAACTCTAGTTCATAGTAGAAAGAAACGCATACTATTATAATAAAATGCATAGCTAGGAGCTAACGCTATAAGAGGGGGATAGGGTTTATCTTTTATAGAAAAATATTAACACGTAGTAGCTAAGCGATAAATTAAACTATAAGAAATTAGGACTGTTCAAGATTAAGTAAGTTAAAGGACTTTTAAATTACGAACTCTAACTACTAAACATAATAAAAAAGATATTCCTAGTATTCTATATATCCTTATTAGAAAAAGTACTACCAGGCGCACTACTAGCTCTAAAAACAATCGTAGAACCTATCAATCCGCTTAAAGAATATAAAGTAAAGGAACTGCTAGATTATTAGTATAAGTATAGTATTATTAAATACCTAGTGAAATAGAAGGATTACCTATAATCCGAGAATACTTAGGAACCTAGGTCAAACTTTTACTACCTGAAGCTACTTACTAGTTTCTATTAACGAAACCTAAGTCTACCTAGAGCAGGTCCTTAGGGTTAAAGGGAAGGCCGACTATTAGGTTATAAGAGGGGTCGATATCACTGGAACTAAGACGTTCCGCGCTTATTAACTTAGCACTTTTCTATACCTCTTTTACTTTCCGCTTCTTCTTAGCTTCCTTTTCTAACGCTTTAAGAGCGTCGAGCTCTTCTATTAAGTTCAGCCCGGTAGTAATTATCTTCTACTGCCTTTTATAAAGGAAACGTTTCTATTTCTTTAAACAAAGGATTTTCGCTATCGCCTCCTCTTCCTTAGTATCTAACTTCTTAATCTAAGAGTTAAGGGACTCCTAATCTAATGCTATCAGTATATAGTTCATAGTACGTATATCATATATCTTATTTAAATAGGTATATCAACTATACTAAGTTAGTTTAGGATCGCGGGGCGACACACAGTCTTTGCAATTCGTATTTTTATATCTAGTACAAGGTACTATGATTTTTCTACTTAATTCAATCTATCGCCTAAGCGTAATATAATCAACTCTTTTAGTTAAGCGTTCAGGTAGTATAATAAAAGAAGAAGATAGCTGTAAGTAGTCGTCGATATTTCCTTAGGTATACTTAAGCGTAAGAACACGCTAAGCTAGAAGGGAGATAATATCACGAACTAGGCTCAGTCTTAGTACAAGTCACGGGTTAGTACTATAATACTGATAGTACTACTAAGTAGATAGTACCAGTCGGTGTTTAGTACTAAAGGGTTAATAGTACTATTAAGAGAATAGTACTAACAAGAGAATAGTACGAATTAGCGAGTAGTACTATACTCTACGCTTATTATTATAATAATAGTTATATTAATCACAGTAGATATAGGTCACGTGATATACTAGCTTACTAAACGAGCTTACAGGCTTACGCGCCCTGTAAGACGTCTTACACAGCTTACACAGGAAGTCGGAAGTTCTATATAATAAGTAGGTAGTTTCCTAGATAGTAAAGCTTCATGCTTAAATCAAATAGCAAGTTTATACCTAGTTTACTACTGCTTATAACA
This sequence comes from Cadophora gregata, assembly GCF_030347475.1. Taxonomy (NCBI): domain Eukaryota; kingdom Fungi; phylum Ascomycota; class Leotiomycetes; order Helotiales; family Ploettnerulaceae; genus Cadophora; species Cadophora gregata. Next base: position 1,621,163 of record NW_026695933.1, on the reverse strand, counting down.
TCTCAATTCCTATTAAGAATCGAGCGTCTTATTACCTTACTTTATAGCTAATACCAACCGACGAGTCTGTACTCACGACACCGACCGAGTTAGAAACGTTACAATAAATTAGAGAGCTATCTTATTAATCTTTAAGCTATTAAAAAAGCTAGCCTCGTGTAAACTCTTAAAGTAAGCTTTCTATCCTCTTATTTATCCTTAAACTAGAAGATCCTACTAACACTTAATACGAATATTTTTCATTAAAACTCTGTATTAGTACGCTTCTTTCTATAGTATACCTAATCTATTCTATTTAAGTTATAGACCTACTTAATAGTTAGTAATTAATTAAGTCTCTAATCTCTTATCAGATCTAATATACTTTAGAAAGCTAAATCTCTTTATAGTATAGATATATTAAGCTTAGTTCGCGACTTAAGTCCTATTAGATAACCTAATATATATATTAATAATATAGCGAGAGAACCTATCGATTATACTATAGATCTTAAATCTAAAGATACTAAGCTTATTATAGCTATTAATACTCTATACTCGTATTAGCTCTTTATAAATATACTAATACTTAAACTATTTAGTCTTCTTTAGTTTTCTACTAATCACTTCCTCTTAATTAAGCTTATTAATAATCTTTCTATACGCTCTATAAGAGATCTATAAATTAAATAGCTTCCGGATATCTTCTACTATAAATCTAATCCTTTAATATATAGATTAGCTAGTAGCTAAAGCCTCACGGATTATAGCCTCTACCTTAGTAACTACTTTAGGATTATTCCTTTTTAACCTTTATTATAAATCGTATTATTTATATACTTTTTTATAGATATAATTCGATAAGTTAGGATATTTATAGTATTCTCGTAGAGCTTCTTTTATTTCTATATATTAGTAGTTTCTTTATTAAAGTATTTTATATAACTTTATAAGGTTTAGATCCTCTTATTCGCGCTTTCTCTTATTTAGCTACTTCTATTTTAAAAACTAATTATAGAAAGTATATCTCTTAAGAGTAAAATCGAAGTACCGGATATAGATCTATTTATAGGTCTAATTAAGTATTAAGTCTTATACTATATAAAGATTCTAAAGCTCCTTTTAAAGGGTAACTTAACGTGCTAGCGGATACCTTTAAGGTATAATAAATATCTCTTTTATAAGTACTTACTTTAAGTATATAAGATAAATAGGAGAGTAGGAATATAAAGTATAATTAAAGGTAAGATAATATAAAGTATTTTCACTTAATAGGGTATACCTTACTTAAAGTAATTATAATAAAGACTTTATAGAAAATAAAGTATAATTAAGGGAAAATCTATTTAATTAGCTAGCTAATAACCCTTAGAGCTACTATTAAGTTACTTAAACTTTATATATATTTTCCTTATACTTGCTTTAGTATCTTATACTTAATAAAGTTGAAGTTATAAGTAGAACTATACTTATTAGATAAGTCTACCTAGTACTTAGTTAAGATCTAGAAGACTAATATTAATAGAGAAACTAATCTCGTTTTTAGTAATAAGGTTAGACTAGTTAATTAGAGGTTTACTATCTTTTCGGAATATAGTAGTAATATCTACTTATAGTATTTTAGCTACTAGAAGCGTATATTCTATAGATTACGAGGCTTTAGTAATATTATTAATAGTAATATCAGATTAGTGTGACTTTCTAGTTACGTATATTTTTATATATAAGTTAATCGACTTTACTTTAGTCTCCTTTTTAATCTCTACCTTAATAGTAGTATTAGTCGTATCCTTATTATCTAATAATAATAAAGATAATAACTCCTTTTCTTCCTTTTTAATAGTTTCTAGCTTAATTTAGATACCTGCTTTTATAATAGTAGTACTAATAAATTTAATACTTTTATTTCTCTTAATTTTAGGTATAGTTAGAGAGATAATAGGAGAGATAGAATTAGATCTTCTTTACTTTAAAGCTTTTTTTTTCAGTTAATCTTTTAGCTTTAGAGCTAAAGAAGATAGGAGATTTAATATAATATTTTTTAATAGAAATAACTATTATATACTTATTAGGTGTACTAAGTCTAAGGTAATAGAGGTCTTACTATTACTTTCTATTAAACTTCCTTAAGCTATTAATAATATAGAGAAATTTACTTAGTAGCTATCCTAAGGGCTAAAGTCGAATATTAATCTTCCGTTTAAAATTAATATTAAACTTAGATAACGATTCTATCTATAAGTCTGATTCTCTTACTTAAGTATAAAGCTAGTCTTAGATAATTAATTATAATACTATATTCTTAAAGATCTTAAAAAGATAATTTAATACTCTAACTTTAACTAAAGTAGAGAACTTAAGGTTATTTAAGAATAACGTAGCTTAGAAAGATATCTTAAGATTATCTTTTAGATTAATACTAAACTATTAGAGGAGCTCTAAGGTAAGTGCCTTATTATTTATATCCTAATCTTTAGTATACTTCTTTTCCTTTACTATTTAATAAGTAAGTTCCTCTTTATTAATATAATAAGTTAACGTAAGTATAGATCTAGTTATAAAGATCTATAAAGGTCCTTCCCCTTAAGCTAGTTTATACTATCTCTCTTTAGCTATCTTCTCTTACTTCTTTACTTTCTGTTTCTTTTATCTCTACTCCTTCTTAATATCTGTAGTACTTTTTATACTTATAAAGATAATACTATTATTATTACTATTATTATCTGAAGATCTCGTTACCTTAGTACGTTCTAATAGTAGTATAACTAAGGGTCCTAGTAAGTTCAGCCCTTAAAACTTAGCGTAGCTAATCAGAGTATAAAAGTTAGCTAAATCGTTCTTAATAATATTATTATAAAAGATATATATTTTAGCTATAATATCTAACTATATAAAAGAGTAACTAATATAAGAAAGTACTTCTTATATGTTAAGGAATATAGGAAATATATAAGTAGATATATTAAGTTCCAAAAGTAAGAGGAAGCGAAGTAGTAGTAAAGTAATAGAAAATTTAATAATCTATATCTTAATAATTACTAATAGAGATAAAAGGAAACTTATATTAATAGAATTATTATAATTAATAATCCAGATTCCGAGAGTATTATAAAGATTATTATATAAAGAGGTAGCTATATATTTAGTATTTATAAAACTATAGGGCAAGTAGGGTCTATCTAATATTCTATATAATAAAGTGTCTTACAACTGCTCGTATTAAGAGAGATATCTACTTATAAGGTAATAGAATAATAAGGTACATTATTTGTCGTGTGCGACAGGCGTGGTAGCTTGAAAGGTGGTTTAACTACGTCTAATTATTAAAGGGGGAAGCTCTAGCGTAACTAATAATATACGTAGAATAGGGGTTCGCTTAGGTAAGCTACCCTACTTATAATATACTCCCTAGTTATATAGAACTCCTACCGATTAGCTATTCTATATATAAATAAGCTATCGAAGCTTAAAACAGATAAAAGAAGCTTTAAAAGAGTATATAACCTCTCTAGCTCTAAGCTAGGAAAGAAAGGTCTAGAAATACTTTAATAACATAAGAGAGTTAGGGACTATCATATAACTTCCCGGCGTGCGAGTGCTCTAGCTAAACGAGGCTACTTAGTTAGTAAGGAGCTACTTATACTAATACTAAGACTAGTAAAAGAGGAAGCCTCCTGATTCCTAGTTACCTCTAATAAGCGTTTAAATATCTCTAGCGCTAGTTAGGAAATACCCTTTACTTTTAATTAACTCTCCCGAGCTTCCTAAGTAGTAATATTACTAAAGTAGCAGCTCTTAGGGTACTACCCTTTCTTTTCTAGTACTTTACGTAGCTTAGAATACCTTAGTTCTTTAAGCTAGGCTAGTAGGAGGCCTTAGTTATTTTAAGATAAAAAGAGCCTTAGGAAAGCTAGAGACTCTTCTCTTAGTATGAATTCGATATTCCTATATTATACTAGCTACTACTTATATCGATTCCTATCCTTTAAATAAGGGTAAGTATACCTCTTAGGGCTATCTGAAGCTACTCTTAAGGTAGGTATTACTATAATAAAGATTCTATAGCGCTCTTATACTTATTACTATAAGTATCTCTTTAAGATTATTCCGTACTCTTTTAGTATTCACGAGTTACTCTTACTTATTATTTCAGCTTCTATATATTAATCTAGCTAATATACCCCTTAATTAGGAGCTAACTTTATTATAACTGCCCTTAAGAAATCTTTAATTACTAGTGCTCTCTTAACCTCTAGAAGCTTATAGTTCTAAGCTCGAGATAATACTATAAACTATTCTATAAGCTAAACTAAAGGTATAAAGCCTCTAAAGGGGTTCTGAGCCTAGTCTAGTAGCTCCTGATACTTGTTCCGTATATACTCCTATATTATATTATCACTCGGAGTAAGCTTTAACTTAAGAGCTCGAATAATATTCTAAAGAGAGAGCTTCTTTTTAGCTATTAATCGCTAGACTTAAGGCTTAAGTAGTATTAACTCGATTATCTTTCTTATCTATTTCTAAATTAATAAGTATATAGTTCATTAGGTAGTCTAACGCACTTATAATTAAGTATATTCCTTTTACCGGAACTAGTACTTTTCCTTAATATTAGCGAAAATAGCTTATTAGGTAGTTAGCTAAGAGCTCTTAACTTAAGTATTTTGAATATTATTATCTTATTCCTTTAGAGGTATTAGTCGTTAAGTATTCTTAATATAGAGTATTTCGTTAATTAATAAGGGAAAGGAATGCTCTTCTATAAGTAGGTATAGAGCGTTAGCAGCTATAGAATTAATATACTACTAGCTACCTAAGAAGGTAGCTTAGCTCTCTAGCTTTATATACTACTTAGGGAATAACTTCCGGTCTTTTAGTTACGTCGCTAAGTATTACAATAGGTCTTCTATTATGAGTTTTAAGGTACCGGAAGCTTATAGGTAATAAGGTCTGTAATAAGGAAGATCGTAGTTTCTAGTAATTTAAGGTAAACTAGCTATACGCCTTAAGATTACTTAAGTAGCTTAAATAGTGCGAATATAGCTCTTAACTATCGTGTGCGATAAGCGTGGTAGCTTAAAAGGTAGTTTAACTACGTCTAATTATTAAAGGGGGAAGCTCTAGCGCAACTGATGATATACGTAGAATAAGGGTTCGCTTAGGTAAGCTACCCTACTCACGATATTATTACTAAGTAAGTAAGTATACGTTAGATAGGTCTTTAGTAATAAAGAGAAGGCAAGTAAGTAGAATAGCGGTATAATTATACTTTCGTACTTAATACTAACTAGTCCTTACGCTATACCTATTAATCCATGTCGGTTAGCTTTGTAAGTAGTATTAAAAAAATTCCTGTACCTTAATTAGATTTTAATAAGACTATTATATATTATTAGGGTTGATATTAAGGTATAATAAATGATGGAAGTTGATAAATAGCGAAATATGTAAAATCGCGAAATTAGAGGTTCCGCATAAGTGATTCATTTGGCTTCCCGTACTTGGCAGTGCCCAAGGAAGTAGAGCCGTAAATCCTACTTTTCAGGCCCCCTCTTATAACTTTAGAATTAAGACAAGGCATTTAAAAAGCTTTAGGATAAATAAAAGTGAACATGCAATTATTAAGTCCGCATTTACAGCTTATAATATAGAGGTGTTGTTGAAGTGTAATAATTCGAGGCGTTTTCCAGAGTTAAGTGAGGGCCAGAAAAATTGCGAGGGCTAGCCCCGCAAAATTGATACTAGTTATTGATATTGCTGTACCTAGCTTGCTGCACGTCACGTTTTTTTGATATTCCGGATTTGTACATATCTACCTATCTGCAATCGTTTTCAAAAAAGAAACGGCAGCTATCGAGAAATCATTAATTTTGAAAACCGAGAAATTCTGCAGGATAGACCATGCCCCTGTTTTGTTCCTGCCGAGAGCTAGCCTGCTGCCGAGCACATTTCAACAACGCGGAGGGTTGTTCAGCAGCTCCTGCTCAATGTTTCCATCAAGAACAACTAAAGCTCTCGAAAGACGTCGGACTACCTCTACCGTCGTATATAACTCTCTGTGGATATGGACATATGATTCTATCATTCTTGGTCCCCTTTTTGTCCGTGAAGCTGATCGGTAGTGTATCTGGCACAGTACCATTTTCAACCCAATCACGCAAAGCATCGAAGACAGTCAAAGGTTGTCCTCCGTCGCCTTCCCAGCAATGAGCCATGCCAGGTACCTGGAATACCCTGTAGTGATCATGCACATCTGGAGATACCCGTGCAACGTCATCGTAATATCTCATTCCCCCACGAGCCGGGAGAATTTGGTCAGACTAAGAACGTGAGTTGCTGTTCCAGTCACCACAGACAGGGATGGCGAAACTCACCAAGCCATGATATCCCAATATTCTCCCACCGCGCTCGAAGAACTCTGTCATGTCTGGCTCATTGGTGCCCATATGTCGATACTCCTGCACAGACAATCGAAAGAGACGATCAAACTCTTCGTGTGTCATGGTTGAACAGTCATACTCTGGATCCTTCAAAACGAAGAGAGATATCCACCATGTGACAAGCTCGTGTGGCTTTCCAGCACAAGTACCATTGTCAAAACACACAGTTGTGGCAAGTGCTTGTCCCATAGGACCATTCCCAGATAGATCACTACCTATATGCACTCCCGGATAGAGGGATTTGCCTTTGCTTGACCAAGGACCAGCCCAAGTTGCATTCGCAATGAATGCTGCCCCTTTGCTGACATCCATCATAACTCCAGAACAATTGAATCTCTGTCCCACTACCGAGAAGGGGTCGAAGTGACACGAGTCCGGGTCTGAAATGATTCCGTCTACCACGTCATCATCGCCATCACACCTTCTGGCTGCGGCAGCTGTAATCTCGTCGAGTTCACATCCATGAGGATACACTTTATGTATATTCATGAGCATCTGAGGCCAATACATAGCCATCAGGACTTCACCCCAATCAATCGCAGGAGCTGAAGCCGCAATCCCATCATAGGCATCCGGATACCGCTGCGCCAGCATAAGTCCCTGTCTACCACCCTGCGAACATCCACTGAAATACGAGTACTTCGGAGGTTCTCCGTAAAACGAGTTGATGAAACTCTTCCCAATGATGGCTTGGTCGTTCACCGAGACGGAGGCCAAGTTTTGAAGCAAGTACAGATTCACATTCCCAGGACTGACCTGCCCCCAATTATTGGGATTGGTCTCCGTCCCAAGACCTGCATCAGTAGTGATAGTCGCGTAACCTTCTCCGACCGCAGCTGACATCTGGAATTGGGAAAGAAGCCAGCGGCCCGCAATGTATCCTCCTCCACCAACGGCTTGCATACGGCCGTTGTAGTTGTGGAGAGGGAGCCATGCTTCGACGTTGATGGTGTTGTTTTGGCCCGGGTGGGTGTAAGTTACTGTTATGTTGCAGAAGTCAATGTTGCTGACATTTAGGGATCCGTCGTTGAAGTTGTATTGTGCTGGCACTTCTTGAGAATAATTGGTGATGAGATTTGTGCTTAGGTTGATTATCTCAGCTCCGAAGAGAGAAGGCTGAGGTATGAATGAGGGGGAGCAGTGGGATGAGGAGGCACCACCTCCTAGGACATATTGTACCTACAAGTAGGTCAATTAGCTGACTTGTAGGACTGATTGACTCCCTCGCTTACACCCGCCATGGAACAGTGAATTGACGAGAGTCGATGGTTTTCACACCGGTGCAAGTGATGAGCTGGGAACGGATATTTGAAGCACTGTCAACTCTTCACAGCTTCCCAGTTTACGAACCACATGAGATCATGTGTAAGCTGACAACTCATGTCAGCAACTTGATGAACAGCTTACCTAGTACGGAATACGACGGAAGATATGACGCTACGGCGGTACGGACCTATCGCGTGGTGAGCAAATGTGGAGAACAACATCTTAGCGAGTCTACCTAGAATTGCCCCCTCACAGTGACTATGCTTGTTGACTCTGGTTACAGCAATGAGAAATGTCACTGATCGTCTCTTCCTAGCTTGTTTCGCTCAGTAGGATACCTTTCTTGATCAAATTGCCAAAGCTGCTCGAAAAGCACTTACGCTTACGGGAGTAGCACTCCACCAAAATATCATCAGAACTTGCACGAGCTTGGACAAGTCCTTTGTGAACTGATCAAACTCACTGCAGAATCTACAGTGATTATGGCAATTAGCTCAAAAAAAATATTCCCTACAGAAACCACCAATGAATATTATCTTCTTTCGCCTGAACTTCGAGAATCAGCATACGAATCTGTTCCTCTCGGTCATCCCTCGCCGTCTCGGCTGCTCTGTCCTTAAGCGGATCTGTCGTGGGTTTCGCATAATGTAGGTAGGCATTCCCCACTAAAACCCCGGTAGATCTCAAGGATCCTCAAAGTGAGCAGCTGATGGAGGTCGTTCTGAGGGAATGGGAGCAGATCTTCTTCTCGATTCTTGGGCATATCGTCAGGGTGTTGAACAGCTACCGACACTGGCTACGCTGAATCATCTGCATTTTATGACACATTTACTGCAGTGGTTGTCTGCGTTTTACCTTATCTACAATCTCGAGGTACTGGTATTACAGACAGTTTACAAAGACATTGCAAATAGTGACTGTACGGGTAGCCACTTATGGTTAGGAGTGGCTGTGAGCTGCCCTGATATGTTCCAATATTGAAATGCAAGTCGTTTGAAGTCGATTCTTGCCATCCAGTACTTTCAACTGTAAGTGAACACGGCTCGCTGCTATTGCCATTATCGGCTTCTCCATTAGACTTATTCGTGTTCACGGTCGAAAGCGAGATTGTGTGATCTTTGTCTCTTGCTGCAGCTTTAGAGCGGCGAAGCTTTCTTGTTCTGAATTTGTTTCCCACATCCCCATGAATGAATGATGGCTGAAGGGACAAAGTTGCACGAGAATCTAGTTTAGGCTGCCTTCTCAAGAACTTCTCAAGAAGGGGGGTGTGCCACGTGTTTTCCGATCAACATAACATACGATGACAAAATTTTCAACTACCTTACCTCACTCTTACACCCCACTATCCCGGCAGATCATCTTAATAACGTCTAGTGGCACAAAGATACTGCTTGGAACGAGTTCTGGCATGTCTCTCACACAGCCGCTTTACTTGCCTACGCTGCAACTCATGCAGTCAATCACCTGTTCTACAGGGACGAGAATGGGCCTGTTTCCATGTCAAGCGACACCCTGAGGCCAGTCAACAATGCAAGCGAGATACTGGCTACCTAGCGCACTCTCGTCAACCAGCTCGAAGGAGTTGCTCGACCGAGCTCCTTTTGAGTAAGCACAACCTGACATAAACAATAATTAATAGAAATCATATCAACTCAACTCATTTGAATGTTGCCAAATCTTTTCATTCCTATTCCTAATCCTAATCTCCAAAATCCGAGAAGCATAACTACGTACAAGAAACGAGAGTTTTCCCCCACCTATCTACCTCGAACTTTTAACTCTGATCTGATCTGATCTCCAAGTCCGCTATCTTCCTTCCCCTCCTCTCTAACCAGGAAGACCCTATGCTCAAATATCCAAAACGAAGGTTAATGTGAAATCGTAAATGTTACACAATTGCAAAATCAAAGTTCAAATGCTAAATCCAATACCAGAACCAAATCCAAAAACGCCGATTCCAGTCCATCTTCCCGCCAACCTTCCACAAGCTTGGGCATCATCCGATGCAAGACCCAACTTCCAGTCTCAAATCACCCAACCATTTCCAATTTGACAAAACTAAACACAGAACACAAATCACCTCTCAGGACTCCCCCTCCTCTCAATACTCTCCACCAAATCCAGGACTTTACTCTTTCCCTTCTCCTTCCTATTCGGACTCGGACTTCCACCCCTCGCCATCTCCCATTCCATCTCCTTCTCCATCTCCCTCACTCTCTCCCTCTCACTCATCTTCTCCCTATCCCTCTCCTTCTTAACCTCAACATCGTGATCAAAGATAGTCTCTTTTCCTTTCCCCTTCCCTCCACCGTCCGTCCTATTGAGGTCTCCTCTTCCGCGGCCATCGACATTCACAGCATCATCGATGTCAAGATCAACAAGTAACGGCTTCCCTTGACTCTCGGCATGACCCTCTTCGCCACCAGGTGTCGACATTGGCATAATCAAGCCCCTCAAACTCTTCCTCCCACTCCCCTTCCGACTTCTCAAACTCCCACCCGCAACACTACTGGCAGCCTCGCTCCTCATCTCATCCTCATCCGCGTTGACAACTCTGAGTTTCTCCTTCGGAACCGTAAACATAACCTGCACGACCCGATTCTGCACCGCCTGTTCGACATCCCAGTCCTCGTCATCAGTACCAGCTGAATGCGGCGTATCAGTGTAATGCCGCGCGAACTGAGTTAGGTCACTGGTGAAAGTGTTAGAGCGGGTATGGGTGGCGCTGAGATCTGCACTGTCCTCCCAATCGCCTTTGCCTTGTTTACGTCGCCATAGTGTAGCGCCTGCGCTGACTGTACGGCGTGGTTGGTCTCGAGTGGGACTGACGTCTCGGTAGATTGGGGCGTGAGGATTGAAGGGCTCGCTAGCTTCTCCTTCTGTATTGCTGATGAAGACTCGGCGGAGACTACCGAGCCATCCTGCTCGACCTTTGCCCAAGACGAAGGGCTTACTTTTGGAGGGGCTACCTTGGCTGAAATCGGGGTGTGAGCGTGCTGGTGAGTAATCGCCTGCTGAAAACTCGTCGACTGGTCGGGGAAGAAGTGTTTCTCCTTCTGCTTGCAGGGCAGGGAAACTGGTGTTTGCGGTGTTGAAAGAGCTTGACGAGCCGCTACCTGCGCTTCTCGGGAGTGGGACACCGGTATGGGTATCGAAAATGGGAGAGAGATTTGAGCTTCCAGTGACTGTAGATGCGAACGGATTCATGCCTGTGATAAAACCTCGGAGGGAGTTTGATCTGGAGCGTCCTTGAGAGCTAGATCCCGATCTAGAGACACTAACAGTGGAGATGTTGACACTCCTATCGGTACGCTCACTCAGATTACTAGCTGTACGACTACTGTCTTCTTCGGCAGAAACTGAGCTCACTGTAGTGGCAGCAATGAGCTGCGCACGTCTCGTAGGTGATATCCGTCCAATATTTGAGTGAGACCTAGCCTGAGAATTGAGGAGTGCATCTGCAGCGGCCCAGTCTGAGACCCATTCTTGGATTTCTCGCTCACGAGACTGCGCTGGACTTTCTGCTTCTGAGCTACTGACGCTGCGATTGCGGCGAATCGGCGCAGCGAAGTTGGCCGCTGGAGGATCCTTAAATGGATCAGAATACCTGCTCGATTCGGCCGGACCAGGGACAAAATTGGGATCTCCAATTGCCATGCCCACACCATCCACTGGATGATGATTCTGATCATCCTCATCTGCTTCGTAAATGGGATGAATAGGTCCGGCAGTCCCGAGACTATTCGTTCGACCGTGTGCGTTACCACTGCTGAAATCGAAGGTGGGAGTCGGCTGATAGGCGCCCCGAGCGTTTCGAGAATGTAGTGGCTTCCGAGGAATTTGCTTTGGAGGTTGTGGAATTTGACCTCTGTCTCCAAGTCCATGAATACCAGAATTAAGATTCTCGTAGCCAGCCACAGCACTGTTGGAGTCGTAGATAGGATCAACTCTCTCTCCATCCTCATTTCGACCATTCCACCGGCCATAGGACCACGGAAATGCACTTTGGCTCATCTCTCGGGTAGGCGACTCATAGAAATTCGAGGCTCCGAGGCTTAAGTTTCTCAAATCTTTCTCCCGTGCCTCTTTTCTCATACGATGAACTCGTCGGTTGTAGCAGAAATAGAACAGAAGAGCACCCACAACAGCTGCCAGTCCCAGTCCAAGGCCAGCACCGAGTCCAACTCTTGTTGACGTCGATTTCGCCTTTGACGCTGATGACGCACTGGCTGAGTTGCTGGCTATGGCAGCGACATAGGCTGGATTTGTATAGTCACTCGTCCATGTCATGCTGGTAGCATTGAAGAACTGTGGCTGCACGCCAGTTGCTGTGTCTCTCTTTGAGTTGCCGGAAGAAGAGATATTGTAACCACCAAGCACCATCATAACGTTTCCAGGGAGCATGACAGCGCCATGACCATACATCCCATTTCCAGATGGCTGTTCATCCGGAACAGTCCACTGCCAATCTCCCGTCCCTCCAAAGCCTTGTCCTAGATTCAGAACGGCAAGTTGTGGATCTGCAGCTTGAGAAACATCTCCCACCCATCCTCCAAGGATAATGATACTGCCTCCATCCTCGGTCAATACAGCCGTGTGTCCAGACCGACTATCAACCTTTGTAACAGTATTTTTGACAGCCAGCTCCGTATTCGCGTTCGAGGTCCCTGGAGAGTCCACAGTAACGAAACTCCAGCTTTCCTCTGGCAGACTCCAGATAGCAACCTGACTCATGTTTATAAAGGCAGTCTGTGTATGTCCTCCCACCAACACAAAGCTCTGTTGCTGTGTCTCGATGCCCGATCCATTCGAATATGTCGGTGTCAACCCCGTAATCGAAAACCCAGCTTCAGCAATTGGCGGACCTCTGCTGGTGGGGACTTCGAGTGTGTAGGTTGTTGGAGAGGAAGAGGTCGAGGGTGCGAGTCGTAGCATATGATTCGAGTATGAGGCTGCAGATTGCCATGTTGAAGCCGTCGCAACTTCAGTTGGACACATGCCACCGAAGACGTAGATCTTCGTCTGCGAAGCATTGGCTTGGACAAGTGTTGAGAAGCTGAAAGCTGTAGAGAGGAAATCTGCGCCAGGTAGGGAAGCAGCCATGACCCCGCTACCTGTGGTGGTTGTCTCCTCCTCCCATGTTCCGTTGCCAATTGTGCTTGTGTTCGAGGGAGTGAAGCGCCAGAGTGCCGCGCTGGTGGATGTTGCGCAGGATCCTGTGTAGACTGATATTTCTCCTAGGGTTGAAATCGATGGGATGAATGCATTGCTTTTGTTACCGCGAAATGGCAGATCCGAGGAGATAATATCGAGAGTTAGATTCGAAGGAGAGATGATCGAGGATATGTTAAGTGACACAAACTGCGTGGTATCCGAGTCCGGGGACAGGAACGCATATGCAAGATCCCTATTGTTCGAAGTCGTCGGCGGTAGGAGGATGGTGGTTGGGTTGTATGGTAGTGATTGGGAAGTGGCGAGTTGGATGAAGAGACTCAGCCGGACGACTGTGATGGGGGTCTTCATGGCGATCCGCTGTTCGTGTTGCAATGGGAGATTAAAACCGGGGTAAAGGATATGTCGAATGGCTTCGTCCTTTGATCACATTATCGATATTGCGTTCGTTGACTTGCCCCGTATTGACAGCGTGCTGTTCCAAAGGTATTGGTATCTCATGCGCTGACCCGTTTGTGTCCTGCTCCTGGCTGCACTCGTCCAACCGAGGTCAACAAACAAGAAAAACAACCGTCTTTCCCTCTCCACAGTCCTTAACAAATGGCCAACTCGAGCCCAAGAAGTCGTATTGTCGTCGTCTCTTTCCCTCCAAATTGTCAAGGGATCATCATAAAATCGTGGAGTAAAGAAGCAGATCTCAGAAATCGAAACTCAGACCTCAAAAGCGGCCCATGTATCATCAAGGGTGTCTTCGCGGCCCATGTAAACACGCGCCACCGAGCCCCACGGTTCACGGCCTCTGAGCTTCCCCAGCCAATCACGGAGAAATAATCCCCTCCTGCTCGAGGGTCCAGGCTTGCGCCATTGCTGATTACAGGGGCGGCTGTTGCTGTGGTGATGGGAGGGGACGGAGGCATGTGAAAATTTGTTGTGGCCTTGTCTTCCGATAGTGGCCAAGATGCTAAGGAAAGAATTCCTTCTTTTCGTGAGATAAGATGCCGCCTTCCGTGGGATGTTGTATTAGAAGAGTTTGTGGACTGAATGTTGGTCGATGGAGTCATGATTAGTGATGATAGATCTCATTGCGCTGTGATGCGATCCTTCAGCCCTTCACCAAGACATGGACCAGTAATCTGAGACCTCGGCCGTGCTCATGATTACGCATCTAGCATCATAGCTCGTCGCAGTGGATTCGGCGGGGTAGCTTCCCCAGATTTGCCCCTCCTGAAGCTCATCCATATCTGTCTCTCAGTTCATCAAATATCTCAAACCACACAATCGAGTCAAGAATCAAAACATGCCAATTTGTACCCTCCATATCCTCTCTCTCACCTCACCTATCTCCAAATTCCTCCAGACCCTCTCCACCACCTCCCTAAAACCGCTAACTACATCCCTCATCCACCGGTGGATAATCCTTCCCTCTTCCCTATCAATCGCACCCCTCCTCGCGCAAAATATCCACTGGGACATCCTCCTCATCCTCCCGTCTCCATCTGATACCCGACTCCCGGCATCCTTACAAGATCTGATCCAGCATCAATGGACCATTGAAGTCGGTATCCCGAGTCGCATATTGAAAGGCTATGAAGCCAAGAACAGCAGACTGCTGAACCCCAGGAAAGAAGATCTCCCGGCTCTAAGCAAGAGGCTGGAAGACTTGAGAAATGGGAAGGGGAAGGGAGGCGAGCTGAAAGAAAGCTCTCAAGATCTAGAATTAAGTCCCGAACTCCTCGCCTGGATCAAGAACTTCACATCATCCGGAACTCGAGAAAGCACCGGCGCAGTCTCCATGCTGAACCTCCTAGCCTTCAAACCCGGCATGAAAGAATCGTATCTGAAATACGGAAAGGCATTTGCCGAGTCGGCAGGGAGTAGTAAAGGCGGTGATGCGAAGATTGTAGGGAGTGTGATCCAAGGGGGAGATGGTGGGAAAGAGAAGGGGGAAGGGTGGGATGAAGTTGCGCTGGCGCATTATCCTAGCTTGTGGCATTTTGCGGATATGCTTGCGAGTGAGGAGTATCAGGATGTTAATAGGAGGTATAGGGTGGGGAGTTTGAGGGATACGTGTATTCTTTTTACGAGTGAGGTTGGGATTCAGGAGATGAGGGGTGCTGCGGAGGGAAAGGCAAAGCTGTAGGATAGATTAGGACATTTCGAGATTATTTTGGTCAGAAAGAGTAATTGAATGTTGAAAGTAATATATCTTGGGGCTTGGCTGACACTTCTCTTCCAGGGAAGAGCATCCTATGCATACATTGGGTAATAACCGAAATACACGTGCCCGAGACGCCGCAATCATCCTCATCAACAACCTCTCCAAAAAAGCTTTCCACCGTCCTCATCAATAAAGTCTCCAATGACCTTACCTCAAGAAATGCTGGCAGCAGCCAAAAATAAAAATTTCAAATTATCGGGGCGTTGCGCGAAGATTTGTTATCACAGCCACAGTGGCGCCTGGGTTGTTGAGCGAACAAGAAGTGCTGACTCAGAAGTGCGCCTTTCACGCGTACCAAAGCCTGTGAGAATCGTGGCCAGTGTGCCTGTCCTCGACTTGCACAAATATTTCACTATTCATCCATCGATTAAGCTTGCTTAAGGCCGTCCCAGGCTTCCAGTCCCTGATTTCCTCCGTCATTATGTCATACAAACCTCTTTCGGCAACTCTTAACCCTGTTCAGCCACCGCGACAGCGAGCTCAGAAGGTTGACGACTCTGTCTATGTCAAGCGTGGGACGAGTAACCAGATTCGTAGAGAGGTTGAAGCTATGGATTTCGTTCGCCGGCATACCTCCATACCCGTTCCTACCGTGCTTCAAATACATGTTGACGAGAAAGATGCGGATCCGAGCAGCTGGTTCTCGATGGCTACGATACCCGGCTCTCCTCTAACGGATGCGTGACCTAACATGACCGTGGAAGCGCGAGAAGCGACCCAGACTGACCTTCGCACTTACTTGCACGATTTACGGACTATACCACCTCCAAAATCGGCCTTCGTGGGGTCTTGCAGAGGTGGGCCAGCATACGACCACCGCCTCAACAATGGCTATCCTTGCGGCCCTTTTCTTTCAGAATCGGATTTCAATGATTTCCTCGTGGCCCCTGTGGCCAGATGTCCTCGGAAAGAACTTGTCCCTCAGTATCGCCGACAACTTGCCGACAACCATGGAATTGTGTTCACTCATGCGGATCTATGCGGGGAGCATATATTTGTTGAACCGACAACTGGAAGAATCACTGGGCTCATTGACTGGGAGATGGCCGGCTGGTGGCCTGCATATTGGGAGTATACCAAGTCACGGTTTGGCAATAGATATCAAGTATGGTGGAAGAAACTAGTAGCCAGTGTTCTGGACCCTTACGAGCACGAGCTTCGAATCGAGGAAGATCTACAGCAGTTTTGACATGTAGGCATTCCAACGTCTTAGCTACTGGTCCTCTCTAAGCCAGTACTGAATCACGTTGTTAGGGTATCCTTCTGCTCGAAGCCAATCCAAGGCGTTGAGGCTCCAGCTCTGGCAATTCCATCCCGAAGACTCAACATTGTCAATCGGCACAGCTTCCAAGAGTTGCTTGAAGCGAGTGTACTTCTCCACGGGGACGAAGCCGACTTCAAGCTGGCCATTTTTACTGCCAGATCTTGAGAGATCCACGCTTTCTTCACCGGAGTAGTAGAAAGCCCCTGGCATCCCGCGAAGCTGAAACGCATGTCCAACATCTGGGGTAGAGGCGGTTTGGAGGAAAAAGGCCCAGTGATAGGGCTTCTTCTTGGTTGGGTCCTCCCACCGTTCCCCACGGTCGTATGTTACAATAGAAAACGAATATCCCGACATGTCTTTCTAGTCCATCGTTAGCAAGCGCTTCTAAGCAAGGATAGGCTGAACCAGACGGTTGAAACTTAGGATAAGTTGATCGGTGGCTTGTCTCATGAGACGTCTGATTACTTTCTCGAACTTGGTTTGGGCTCCTTGGGCAATATATATACATTTTCACCACATATCATTAACACACCCACCTAAGCGCAATATACAGAGCCGCATTCCGAGACTCACCACCATCGATCCCAGCCACCCGCTACATGACCCCTTGACGGGCGTAATTCGAGCTGCGTGTTACTGTTCTGTTGGTTAATGCCGTAGTGTTCCGTTTTACTGTTCTCCGAATGGCTTCTGTAGTGCATTATGCCATTCTTTTGATCCTGACGGCGCAATCCAAGCTCCGTATTACTGTTCTTTTGGTTGGAGCCGAGAAGTGCATATACAGTTGTTGGAGTGAGCGTGCGGCGCAAGCAACCAATAGAGATTCTTGTCGTTGGAAGTGGTTTCTGCAGTGAGCGGCAAGTCACACCCCCACGAGTTCGAAACATCCCACCACGTCCATCAGGGAAACGGCTGCCAATCAAGCCTGTGTAACGACACTCTACCCTGCTTTCAATGGAAACAAATATGTGAGTGATATGGGGCGCATGCTGCCTGCACGTCAGGTATCTTCTGTGATACGATTTCTGGCGGGGGGTCGGTAGCGGCAAGCTCGCCCGACTGGGCTACGAATGTACGGTGCATCAGATCGGTTGGCCCAATTGACGGGGGATTGTTGGCGACTGTCCAGGCAACAATATGTATTGATAGGAAAGGAAGCGCAATTGGAGGAATAAAGGAAGGGAAATATCCTTAGACACATAAGTTTGTGCAATTGCGACGTGGCTCGACCAAGGCCTACAAGAAAGAAAACGCCAGAGAACCAATCAATGAATGACTTGCAGCCTCATGAAAGACGCCATGCCATGGCTTGCTTATACACCAAAGGTTCGAAAAAAAAAAATGAATCCCAAACTATAAGTCCCCTTGAGTCTCCTTAGTCTTATCTCTCTCTGCTTAATCTCTGCCAGTCTTTTATCCTTTAATCACGAGTCAAAATCCAGTCTCGAGATACACCCGCGACCGGCAAGTCCCCAACTACCGGCCAAACCACAAGCTAAAATTCTTGTCTACCAACAGCCACGATACCACAGAAACCATGCTGGCACTTTAGGGTACATCTCAGCCCTAGCGCTCACATTTGCTGAACGTGTAGCCAAGGTTCCGCCAGGCAAATCAAAGCATTTGCAATACCGCAGACTGCTGTGAGACACTGCCACAGCACACAATCCTACCCACCTTATATCATTTAAAACGAGTGTCAGAGACAAAGACTATGAGCTCGAGGTGCGTTGCAACGGCAAGGTCTTCTATATACGAGTATCACCAGCAAACTTTCAAAATCGCCAGCTATAACAGCACATCATCTTGACGTTCAAGAACTCTTTTGTTCAATGGAAGAGGAGTTCAATGGCATGTACGAAGACGAGCCTCACGATTGGATTTTGAAGCCATTAGAGCCCCTGGGGTTTGAGTTGGACCGGGTGGGGGGAGGGTTGATTGATGCTACCTAGCTAGCCATCCCCTTAACTGTCGTCTCAATCACACTTTTCACAGGGAGTGCACAGCCTGTAGCGAGGCCCTGCTATTAAGAAAAGAACGCTGAAATTCGTGGGCAAGCTCTGTCGTCCGGGGAGCATTAGCGCCTTGCTTCAGTGCTGTGCCCTGTAAAGGGTTTTTTTTTTTTTTTTTTTTTTTTTGGCAGTCGAGGGCATAATGGGTTAGATCCATTTTCAAATGCATGTGCTCGAAACAACGCATCTATCACCACCAACAAACTGTCCAAGGAAGCCTTCCTTCCACCTTCCTCATCAATAAAGTCTCCAATGACCTCACCTCAAGAGATTCTGGCAGCAGCCAAAGATAAAGACTTCAAACTTGCCGGCTGCGGCCTCTTTGCCCAAGTCTTAGTCTTACTTGAACCTGGAATCGCTCTCAAGATCTGTGATGAGCCGGGAGAAGCCAGCGAAGTAGAAATAAAAATCTACGAACGATTGGGTCTTCATCCCCGGATTCTGACGACCTATGGGGAGTGTGAGTCAGAAGCCGGTAAAGGTCTTGCCCTCGAATACCTGCCCGCCGGACCTGTAGTGCAGCATTTAGCACTTGAGAAATACTCCGAAGAGAGGCAGCGGTCAGTGGATCGAATTCGTCATTCTCGGTGGAATTCGTCCTAATAGTCTTATAGATGGCCAGCTCAAGTTATTGAAGCAGTTCAATACATCCATTCCAAAGGCATCGTTCACTGCGATATAGGAGCGCACAACTTCATGGTTTCAAAGGACGGGTCACTCGTGCTTGCCGATTTCTGCGGCTCCAGTCTCGATGGCTCAAGGGCAATCGTAGCTCCGTCAATACGTTACTGTAGACCTGTTCCCATGGAACAACGGTCGTTGAATATCTGTGTTAAAGATGATTCCTTTGCCGTTGGTGTTGTGTTGTATGAGATTGCGGTTGGAAGTCGGGTTCTAGAGGCTAAAGATGACAGGGACGTCACAAGGCTGTATGAGAAGGGAGAGTTTCCTAACTTAGAAGGGATTGAGGCAAGGCTGGCGAAAGTTATTAAGAAGTGTTGGGAGGACCGGTATGAGAGTGCTGATGAGATCCAGGCTGATTATGCGGGTATGTAATCTGGAACGGGAATTATGGAAGATTATTGGTGAGGAGTCACCAAATGTACCACAGTGATTTAAGCATATTCTTCATGATTGAATGGCTTACACTCACATTATGATCTCCAACATCTTCATACCCATTGTGCGCTATGATGATGTGGGAATTGGCAATTGTTTTGGAAGAAACCACCAAAGCAGCCGTTTCGCGAACAAACAGACTTTTCAGATTCACAATCCCCGAATAATCCCTTTCGTTATCCAGCTAGTGACCAGCGACTAGGCAGAAATTCCAAGATGCCACGGAACGCGACGACCTTTTCAACCAGCCACTGTTACCTGAAGGATATTCACACCGAGTAAAAGGGCCTGGACTTCTCAGCAGCGGCGATGTTTGCCAGAATGGAGCGTACTGGCCTTTTCCATGTCTGTGTTCGCGCGAGGATCCAATCCAGGCTGAAAAGTATCGGTCCTTAGATCTAATCCATTTTAACCCACAATTATCAGCAAGTATTTCGTGTGGCCCGCAAGTTTATTTGAAGCATCAAGGCCCTGAACGGCCAAAGGTCTTATACTACCAACGCCGAACCCAGGATCACGTTTGTCTGGACTCCAAGCTCCTGTGCATGAACTTCTATCAGCTGGCAAAGGGTAGAGCAGTACACACAGATGGCGTGAGTGTCTTTGTTGAGTGCAATATCATGTCAAACACGATTGCCAGTCAGCTCGAATCTTCTGGCACATCTCCGGTGGAACATATCATAGTGCTAGAAATTGAGTAACTTAAGCATGGTCATTACTGAATTGAAATGCAATAGACTGCCTCAATATATGGATCGCTCCAATGAAAGCACTTGCCACGCGTGAAAAATGGTAGGTCAAACGACTCCAGCAAGACAAAGCCAGGGCTAATTACAAATCCAAGCTAACCATGTTACGCGAAACAAAACAAACCTTCTGGCCCCGAACTACGAATACAGCTCCCCCTCAACAGGCCGTACCACCTCTCCCCCACCAAACCCCAAATGACCAAATTGTTCACCTCCTTTTCCATCAACCCCTCTCATCACAACCGGAATCTTCCCCCACCTCACACCCTCCTCCGCTTCCCTCCCCGAATGACACGCCGCACTGATCGCTGCACTACAACTCGCCGCCAACGGACCATCCCCCTTCATCCTCAGCATCCCAAACAAATTCAACACCAACACCATCGTCCCTCCCACCGCCAATACCGCAACCATCGGCAGAAGCGAGAACCCACACACCGCAACGGAAGCCTCAGATACCAGAGACAGGGCTTGAGTAGGAAGACGAGTATCTTGAGGTCTAAACACATCGATCTTAACAAGATAGAGACTCTGCGAAACAAACCAGTGCAGAATACTAGACAGCCCAATAATCGGCACCGCATACCGATACGGCAAACTAAGATAATAGCTCGAATTCTGCCTCCCCTTAGGTCTCGAGACACGAAGAGGTTTAAGCCCCGCGCGTGAAGACGGTGACGAGAAAGCGCTATATTCAGACGTGAAGCATATTGCTGTGAAAGCGGCGTTGTAGGTTAGGTACACGAAGGAGAGGATGATTTGCGGGAGATTTGCAAGGAGGACGGCAGGGGCGAGGCCCCGGACGTTGGTGAGGAGGTTGCTGGGTTGGATTTGGGAGAAGCCGGAGGAGAGGAGGGCGGAGGAGGGGAGTGCGAGGGCGGATTTGCCGTAGAGGAAGAGGCCGAGGACGGTGCCGAGGGTGATGAGGTAGCTTTTGGGCCGGATGTTAGCTTTTCCTTGCTGATATATACAGAGAAGAGGAGGAGAAAAAGCCTAGTGAACTTACAGCGAGTTACAGAATATCCACCTCTTGACACTGAGCGCACTGAAGCGGCGTTGACGTCGAGAAGTCCACATTCGAGGCTCGGCATTCCAATTCCCTGCTACAAAGTCTTTCTTACTCCAGGTACACATACCAGCCGTATTTGCATCCGGCTCAGCCAAAAACGAACTGACTGCATCGCCAATAGTGATCAGAGGCGCATAATGCATGGTACGGATGGTGTAAACCATACAAATGAGTTTCGACACACCCAAGACTATTACAACAGCCAGGATAGCAACATTCACCGTAAACTCGCACATCTCAGGAACGACTTCGCTCAAGCAATATTGTATCTCTTCACCAGAGTGGAAGTTAAAATGCCATTGTTGGGTAAGAGAAGTCAGGAAGCTGGATGATGCAGTGGAGCAGTCGTCTCCAAGTGTACATATCCAGTCGTACGAGTTAGATCCGTAAATCCAGTTTCCGTACTCACTGCTGGTCAGAAGGAGCGCCGAATTTGTCACATTAGGATCATTGTAGTGCAAATCGTGATTGTCGAAGGAGCCAAGTTCGACTGGGTAGCTGGGAGCTTTGGTGACGATGACGAGATCTCTGCGTCCGACGGGGACTTGCACACCATATGCTTTCACGCAGTCTGACGGAGATAATCTCTCAAAAGAAGTCATGGCCGATCGAAGTTCCAGCAGAGTATTGTTGTTAAGATCGATATCTGTTGAACCGGGGAAGATATTGCTGTACCTCTGCACGAAAGGCGTGTATTGCGGCCCACTGACGAACTCCTCGGAAACGTACGCTACAGAGTACATCTGGCCGGCAAGCGACTCAAACATAGCAGAGTTGTATCTACGAATTCCACTGTCAGTAGATGCTTGAAATGGCAAAGCTTTACGGCAAATTCTTACATCCAATGTATCGGCACCGAACTAATCGCCAACACCCACCACAACCTCACCCTCTTACCCGCCAACCTCCCACTCCACAAATTCCTAAAACTCGGAACCCCTACATCCAACCAATCCTTCCTCGCATGCGCTCTATCAATATCCTCTCTCGTCGGCGCACACAGACACTGCTGGCAGTAATTGCTCGCGCCGAGGAGGAGCGTTCCCAGAGCGTTGATCCCCAAGTGTGCCCATAGCGAGTATTTCTTGGAATTAGAACAGGCCCCTGTGTAGACTGTGGCTAGGCCGCCCGAGAGGGGGAAGTGGATGCCGGAGTAGATGGCGATTGCGAGGTTGATGATTAGGACGGTGAGGACGATGAGGATCCCGCATTTGACGCCGAAATGCCAGCGTGAGTGGGAGGGGTTGCGGGGGAGGGGTTGGTGTTCGTCTGTGGACGAGGGATGGGGAGGGGAGTTTTGGAAGGGGGTTTGTTCTGAGATGAGGGTTTGGATTTCGTGTTTTGACATGTTGGAGGTGTCCTACAAATCCGATTATACGGGTGTTAGAGACACATCAACAAGGTCAAAATTTTGAATCGAGAGGAACTGGTGTTGTGCAAATCCTCACGTCTCTTTAATCGAAAAGAAGCACGGCCTTGACTAGAACACCATCCATCCCTCGTCTCCCTCTCCTTAGCTGAAGGGTCCATTCCCATCCGAGACCATCAAGGCTTCTCCCCCATCGATTCAGCCTCGCCCGTCCGTAAACTGGCCAACAATGGCAAGGCTTCCTGGGCGTGTCAACAAATGCGGGGGGTGGCTCGCTTGTTAGTGCGCATTAAGCGTCGAGGCTTCAGTTAAGCTTTTCAGCTGAAGGGGTCTCGATCCATCAGTCTACCAATCCAGTGTGCCATAGGACCCCGACTAACTGGTTTGGCATAGGGAGG
The DNA here is from genome assembly GCF_030347475.1 of Cadophora gregata. Lineage (NCBI taxonomy): Eukaryota > Fungi > Ascomycota > Leotiomycetes > Helotiales > Ploettnerulaceae > Cadophora > Cadophora gregata. The sequence goes on along the minus strand of NW_026695933.1, from coordinate 1,598,108 downwards.
CGCAAGCCTAGATCTCGTCGCTGCCACAGTGTCGGTATCATGCTATGCGCTGGGTTTAGGGTATGAAGGCCTGCATCTTTTAGTTGAAGTGAATGGGATTCTGGATCGTGTTAAATCTGGTGTATCATAATTGACCAATGCGTTGCTTCGTTCATAGAACTGCAGAGGGCGATCGTTGCGGAGGAATGGTACCCTCACCTCCGTGGGCGCTCGTCCAGACACAAGAGTAGAAATATGAGAGCCGCGTGCCTCTCGATTAGTTGATAGGTGTTGAAGTTAGCTTGCTCTAAAAGGCATGATTCTTTTTCCGACTGTGTAAATGATATTGGATCAAAGAGTGAGACAAGAGAGAAGTAGAAACACGCGTAGGTATCTGGATCTGAGTTGTCCACTGTGGTGTGTTGTAAAAGTTGTTGATTTTTTTCCTCTTTATTATACACCAGATCGGGCCATAATCTCTCCTTCGTCATTCCCCCTTCAGAGGCATGAACGTACTGTTGAAACAGTCTCATCGACAGTCGATGATATGCCCTTCATAGACCGCTCAAGAATTCCGGCTCCAGAAAAACCAACAATATGGAAATCCCTACTCCCCGCAATGCACGCTGTAAAGAATACTATGTCCTGTTTAAACGCTACCTTTCAGTAGCCACGGATGAGCCAGCAGCTCTTTGGCTGTCTTCCTATCTTCTGGCAACCACTGAAGCATCTCCTTCATGAAATCAAGAAAGAGCCGTTTATCCTCACCTCCAAGAGAAAGTACAGATCCATCTAAACTGATACCGACCGGAATCAACTCCTTGTACATAAAGTCACCTTCAGTATTGAAAAATGGCCCCCCATAATACTCGCGAGCAGTCCAACAAAGCCTTCCCTCTGAATTGGGCACAGCATGGCTCCATTTGACGGCACTCCATCGCACTTCTCTCTCGATAAGTGTTTTCGGTGGGGTGCCCAGCAATGCAATCATCTCCGCGAGATGTGCTCGAACATCGTAGTCTCCTTGGCTGGAGCGAGTATATGTAAATAAGTCCCTTCCCTCCAGCATATTCCAGATCTATATGTCGTATCACGTAAGCAAGACTCTAGTGAGTTGGGAGTTAGTGAAATAAATGGAAGATTTACCAATACTCCGAGGTTCCAGATATCCGCGCTGTACGTCCAGCTCGTGCCTAAGAGGACTTCTGGAGCATGGTAGAGAGGCGCCTGAATAGGGTGCAATAGAGGCTCAGGCCCATCTCCGGATTGTGCCAAGCCAAAGTCCCCTATCTTGGGCAGGATACGGAACGATTTAGGTGGTCCGAAATCATTGTGTGAGAGGTAGGTTGACCTTCCATCTTTGATCTTCCGAGGCATAGGATTTTCAGCTTGTTTGTGGACGAAATCTTTTAACACAGACGGATCCTCGAACCCCAGTAGGATGTTGTCCGGTTTGAGATCTATGATGGGATAAGCCTGGGTATGGCAGTTGGGTTTTAGATGTAGTCATAATCTCACCTGTGTGGATGATGTGACACTCTGAATGAAGATAATCGAGTCCCTGGAGGAGAAACCTAGTGTATACCTTCACAAGCGCAGGTGGTAATTTGCCGTTCTCCCAGCGCCGCTGGAATAGCCATAAGGGCTCTCTCATAGGCTCATATACCAGGCACAAGTGAGGTCCCTCTTGACCCAGGACTTTGAAACTGTCAAGCATTGTCCTCACAAATGAGAAGCCACTGTGTGATGGATTCTTGTTGAGATGGCGAGTGATAATCCGCTCATGTTTCGCTGCTTCATTGTCGATGCAGTCTGATGCGGTAACCTTCACAGTCACGTAACGGTTGTGGTTCCACCACCACCTGTGACCACGTTAGATTACATATTTAGAAGCGGGCTAGCACATACCGTTGAGTGTCTTGAGCTATCCAGACAGTGGATGTAGTTCCCCATCCAACTTTCGCTACTATCTTATATCTATTGTGGAGTAGATCCCCTGGGTTCACTGATAAAAACCGCTTTGCATCGTAGCCAGGGATCTTCTCCTCCTCTATTGGGATATCAGGCGGGAGGATTGTTGGTGGTCGAATTGCAGACATTGCAAGACCCCGTGAAGTAGCTGGATGTCGAAGGAGTGGTAGAATTCGAGTAAACAAACTTCCTGCAGTCGACATGATACTTGATGGATGATGATTGATTGGGTTGGGAGTTCAGAGTCCACATCAAGGTGTTCGCAGCTCCAAATCTCGTGCTCTACGGAGACCGGAACAGACCACCAAGCCCTTGGATGAACCGAGCAGGGGTAACAACAAGTCGATGAATCAACATTGACGAAATTGGAGGCAGTCCATAAGATCAAGACTGAGGTCAAACTGAAACAGCTCTATATCCCAATCTCCAGTTTGGCTCCAAGTTCATCTATTCTTGTGAATGTAAAAAATGGCGGGGGTACCATTGGGCGGCGGCGCAGTTTTCGCTTCCAGCCTTGATCAATCCTCAATAACAACCGCGAGCCTTGGGAGCAGGACGTTACATTGGGACACTGGGACTGGCACTAATTACTTCATACTTTGTTTCAAAACGTCAAGTGGGCGTCTACAGTGCATTCAAAACACATACATCGACTCATGAGGGCCAATAGATACCACGGAATTGATCCTGATCTAACCACGCCTCAGCCCTGCATATGCTAAGTAGAAGTCACCATCTGAGTTCAGTAGCCGCGCGGTAGGCCAGCCAATCTCTCACAATCTCCAGTGCGTCTCCTTATTATTTTTGGAATGACTATGGATCTGAAGTCAATCCTTCTCAGCCGACTCTATTCATAAGTAAGAACAATAGCCGCTTGCCTCTTGGGTTCTTGAAACCGGCGCTTCGCTTGCCCGTCTGTATATACAGAGACTAATGCTTCACCACCTCTTCTGCTCAGAGCGCCAGAACAGAAGCAGATCCCAATTTTCAAGTCGTCCTACACTTGCAGTCGTGGACCATGAGTAGATATTTCTCCTCCGCCGTGAGAACAGCGGCAAGAATTATATGGACATTCAAAGGCACCACGAAGAATCTAGAGATGGATGTAGCAGCTGTCGAGCAAGCTGTCTTGGCGACACCGGAACTTGCAAAGAAGGTTAAGAAAGGTATTGTCAAGTAAGTGCCTACAGATATTCAGCATATACTTGCAAATGATGGAAGTCTAATCTGATATAATGGAACCTGCAGTGGTGATCCGCATGCCACCAAATATGCCGATGGTACCGAGGATCCCATTCACATTTCAGGCATACTTGGCGACGGGAACCTGAAAGGATCCAGGAAGGCGACATCCTTCCACTATTATCCAGAGACTGGCGACGTTAAATTCTCGAATCCGAAATACCCCCCTGTTACTGGCGCGTCGAACGTTGCTGCGAAATCTTCTTCTTCTGCTCAATCAGGGGCTCAGGTTCCCGCTCATCAACAGGCACCGGAATGGGTGTGAGATGAAGTTACTCAGAAGTACAAATATTGGGACGGATATAAGTGGGTCGAGCAGGAAGACGGTTGAGCAACGACTGCGGTGATGAGCTCGGCACATCACGCGAAGTTTGTTCCTTCCCATAAGATGAGAGAATTCCGAAGACTGTTCGTTACATGCCTTGATTTGATAGATTCGGCTTGTATAGAGGGTACATTTGATTTCAGACGCGACTTTGAATATTATTGACTATAAATTTAAGCCAGTCAAACTTTGCGGGGGGGATGGAACAGTACACCACTATCCGTATAAAACACCATCGCTTTCGATCACCTTTTCGTTATTCGTGCTTCTTCTCCGGATTAGTCTTCTCGTTGACATTTCTGATATTTCGCTGCTGAATATCATTAGGAGAAGCGCATATCTAGACCCCACCTTTACCACAATGTCAGCGCTCATGTTATTCTATGCTCAAGATTTCGGCAGAATATCAAGTAAACATCGCGTTTCGTTTGTACCAGTAACCTCGCTGAGTCGCAGGAAATCCGACCAATGACTCATTCTTAGCTGACTGCTTGATGGTATGTGTAGGGCAGGAGAAGAAGCACCACGCAAGGTAGCTTCAGAGTCCGAGTCCCAGCTGACATCTTTAACTGCAAAACACAAAGAGTACAGCCAATCTTCCCCTCGACCAGCCATCAAGAATATAAATCCCAAGGCGGAAGAAACCTGATTGTTCCAACCAAATTACTCATCGATGTGTAAGGTCTGAGCTTGTGCTAAGTTTGTAATAAGGAGAATCCCGAGACGTCCAGAAAAGAGATGAGAAAATTAAAGAGCGGAGAGGTAAATCCCTCGACCAGGTACGAGAAGTTAGACATTTCGGTTGGTTGAGCTGACTGCTGCAGGACTGTATACTTTGAGCCGCACCACACTTCAAGATGGTACAAGTTGTATCGTTTTGAGGGCGACTCATTAGTATGACTTTATGACATGTAACAATGCAGTAGCAAATGACACCATACACTTTCATCTGTGATGTGATCTTGAGATCATGCTTCTAACTAACCACTCCGACCAAGTGTCGATATTATGTGAAAGAAGCGTCGAAATTATGTGACGGAAACGAGACACGATGATAATATGACGAAGTGGATATCGCACAACCACAGAAAACGTCAGCGACCCCAGAACCGAGTTAAAGTTGCAAGTAACCCCTGAACATGACCAGTCGGGAGGACTGACTCGAATGGGAGGCGAGCAGTGAGCCTGAGAAATTGATGAGAAAGGAGAAAGAATGTTATGATGTGGAAATTGAATGAGATGGACCTACCTTGTTGTTGAGATTAGAAAGAGAAGAAGAGAAGTCAAAGCAAATAAAAACGGAAAAGTCAATTCGATGGTCGAAGTAAATTTATATCAGTCTGAGGACTGAGAAATCTCCGAAAAAAAAGTAAAAGCCGACGTTGAACGAGAGTCTACCTTTCACTTGAACCTCCCCCTTCCCCTGTCTTGGAACAGACAGATCAAGCTTCGAATAAAATAAAACAAACTCCTTTCCAGAAAAACCAAACGAGATTGCAAAGAAAGAAATTATTATCAAACCTCATCTCCCAGCTGCGTAGGTAGGTAGGTATTCATCTCACCTTACCTCAAACCTTTTCCAAACCCCACATTGCCACCCTCGAACCACACATATGACACCTCATAAGCGATTGGTCAAGCTGTAAATAGTAGCAGCAGCATCATCCCGGATTGGACTGAATTGGATTGGATTGGATCGGATTGGAGAGGACCAAACTCTCACGTGCAAGGACTACTGCAGGTACAATATTGGGAAAGTGGAAGGGTTGAGTTTTGAATACGAGGGACCGGCCCTGGCAAGATTTGGTGTGTGGGAGAGTGTGTGTGGGAGAGAACTCAATTGAGATGAGGGTGGTGTGGTGTGGGAGAGAGCAGAGGGAATGTAAACAAAACTCGGGAGAATGTTGGAGGAGGAGGAGGAGAGGAGGAAAGGATGTAGTGTGGTGTATTATTGGTGTGGTGAAGGTGTGACAATGGGTGTGGTGTGATGAGGGGGGAAGATATGTATGTGTGTTTACGGAATGGGGAGAGATAGTGGCGTTGACACCACCGATGCGAAGAAATCAACCCCGCATGAAGCGATGAAGCGATGAAGCCTCATAGCCACGACATGGGTGCGCTGCACGACGGAGAATGTTGAGGAATTTGAGGAACTCCTCTCGCTCACTCTCCAGCGACAACAGATAATAGCCAAGTTGATAACACGACCCTGTGACGACGTAAACAATAATCAGAATAATCTCAAAACAATTTCATCGGCGTCATCGTCATACCCGGAAGCCGACACATATGCCGAAAGAAAAAAAAATTCGATATTCTAACCTTTCGGCCTTTGAATTGAGTTGGGTTTTGGTGTTGTTGTCCTTCCCAACTCTTTCTCCTGGCTGACATAATCGACACTTGCCGCCGCTTCCAACAGGCTGGCTACAGAGGAGCGGAGCGGAGTTCCACCGGGATTGCAGGACGGGTTTAGGGTTTTGCCAATTGCCACTGGCCTGGAATTGGAAAGCAGTGGGCTGGGATCCTTCCAAGGTTTGGGATAGATGAGTACCGGAATGGTTGGGGTGGGTCCTTGTCCGTTTCTTTGTTTATCAGAGATAAGAATAATAAGACACGGTGTCGCGCTCACTCGCTCGCTCACAAAGCCAACATTCCTGATCCAAAATTTGTGTCGTTGTGGGTAAACAAAGGAAGAACTACACAACCGGAACGAGCGGGATGGGGTACCCTATTTACGCAAAAAGATAATCCCACGCTTTTCATGTTTGCTAAAAGGAAAAGGAAATTGACAACGGCAGAGAGATCGCGATCTGCGCCACAGTTTAACAAGCCGCTGAGTTTCAAGATCCCAGGCAAGCGAGAGCAAAGAGAGCAAAGAGCCATGTCAGCGTTTCCGCTTTGGGGATATATGGGTGTGTGTCTTCATCTCGGGCGTATCGGCGGTATGCAGGTGAGTGGAGAGTAGAGGAGAACGCCGGTGCGGAGTGGACCAATAATGACGAAAGGTGATCGCTCTCGCTTGGAGGGATGGATGGATACTGAATAGGGATGGGGCGGATGTACGAAACGAGCAGACCCGACGAGATCAGATTTTTTGGGTGCACAGGCTTGCAGGATTGTCTGCGGGGGAAAGGAGGCGAGCTGGGTGTGATATCATTTGGCGATCTTTGAATTGTTAAACGAGTGACTCTGACTGTTGATGCTGTCCTGACTCTCTGGTTGCTTTCGTGATCAACATCGTATAAAAAAATGTGGATGGACAGCCAATGCACCGCACAACCCTTTTGGTTGGGCAGTGTTGAGGCAATACGAAGTCTGCTGAATGCCGCTGATAAGCTAAGGGAGACAAGCTTTCGTGACCCCACCTCATACGATGCCGTGGCGCTGAATTCTTCGTAATGACGACGCGAGACTCAGATTGACCAGTGAGAGGCAACTCCTGGGCTTCAATATCGCCGGATCAGGAATCAAAGGACTTTGCGCGCATGAGGACAACCAATCAGCATAAGTTTTGATGACTCGATTTACAACGTCTCAAAAATAGAGTTGGAGAGGCAAACCCGGAAAGGATGGATGGACGGAGTCAACAAAGGAAATGCGAGGAATGCAAAACCCCCATACCCCTGTTTATCTCGCCTCTCGCTGCGACCCTGGCTCCTGGACATCCGAACTCAGGTTCAGCGGCGAAAACCAAATATCCCTCCCCCGCCCTGATTCGCTCGACCCTGACGCCATGGACGGCTGCATGGCAAAGTTAAACCGCAAAGGGGAAAGGGAGAATTGCATAACTCGAGCGCTGCGCTGCGCGGTACGGTATTATGCAGGGATCCAGCTCGGATTACGATGCGACTTTGGGCTTTTTCTGCTTGCTGCTGTAACAGGAGCCCAAAGTCAAAATATTAATGATAATACAGTAGTGAAGTTGCTCGTGAATAATTATTATCAACGGCCGACATGCCATCGAGCAAGCAATTCCTAGTTTGGGAGAAGCACAAGGCTGGGATGGATCAGAAAGAAAGGCTCTGGCCTTGCCTTGCCTTGCCTTGCCTTGCCTTACTCCTTGTCCCCTCGACGTATCCAAGCTGCACAATTTCTCGCTTTATCCTCCTCGCTTGTCTAAACTGGCTGCATAATAATCCCTAAATTTACTTGACTTGACCTGGCCTGACCTTACCACAGCCGTATCGGTCCACCTCTCCGCTTCCTCGGCCGCCTACTTCTACCTGACTGCCTTGGTTTCTTGTTCTTAACTGCCTTTCAACATCCCAGTTTTCTTTGTTCTCTTCAACGCCTTGACAAACTCTGTTCATCCCATCCCATCCCATTCCCATCCCCATAATACTGTAGCGCGCGGGTTCATTCACACCCACATTCGTTTGTGCGTTCCTTGTTCATCGTCCTCGTCCTTGTCCTTCTATCCTACTACAGTACTCCACTTCCTTACCACCCTCGCTGGCTACGAGTCTTCCTCTCCCCGATTATTCAAACCTTTTTTTCTTGACCTGCAGCGACCGAGGCCACTACCACCAAACCTAAGCCGCACTATCCAGCGCTAATCAACATCCCCCCAAGTCGATTCTGCACTTCGCCGGCAACGTCAACCCCAACCCCAACCCCAACCTCGCCAATCCACGCCAGGCAGTTCAACGCAGACCATCTTACGGACTACTACTACACCAGAGCCGACCGGACAACAAGCTAGACAGGTGCTGATCTCCACGGCGGCCCTTTCCACGCTCTCAACTTTGGGCCTGTCCTTCCCACGCTCGTTCAATTCTCACTCGTTTCCCGTTCCCACCACCACTCCACCCACTACTACCTCACCTCACCTCACCTCACCTCACCTTCTGGCCTCATTTCTTGACTCTCCCACGTCGAGTCAACACCTAACCGCGACTGGACGACGTGATATGGCGGTGATTGCATTGTGATTATTCACATTCTGACCCTTTCCAATGGGATACCTTGATTGATATTCCTGCCGATTGTTTGCATTCCACGGCCCATATTGTATCGCGGCCGCAGATCGTCATCTGCACACTCCGAGACACCTCTTGTCAACAAACCCCATAACATCGCGGTTTTCGTAACTGCTCGACTTTTCAACCACGATGGCCTCTTCGATATTCTGGTCTGCACGACTGACCATCGCTGCGATCTTTCTCCTTGGTCTCTGCCAGCGAGCTGTCGCCCAATACGAAGTACCTTACTGCGCGACTTTTAATACAGCGGACTCTGATACTAGAAGTAAGACTTTCCAAGACTCCAGATTCACCCGATACTGACAAATATTCCTCTAGATTCCAGTATATACCAGTCGAACAGTCTATGCTTCAACTACTGCAACGGCATTACCCCCCTCAATAAAGTACAATATGCTTTCGCCGTGGTGCAATGGCAGACATGCTGGTGCACCGACTACGCACCTTCATCTTCAACGACTGGCTGCACTCTAGATTGTCCTGGCTGGCAGGAGGAGAAGTGTGGCAATACGAGCCCCAGTCTGTTCGGATACATTTCATTACCTTCGTCTCCTAAGGGAACCAAAGGACCCTCAGCAGCAACATCAAGTGTCGATCAGGTTAGTATCCCCATGAAAGCACCCCCCTGTTCTTGTTACATTGCCTGCTGGTCGTTCGCCTTTTTGGGCTTTGTTTTTGACTATAAATCTGGCAGGCAACGGTAACGTCTTCTTCTGCATTGAGTACCAGCTCGACTCTTGAGACCATCACCTCAACGTCCTCAACTGTATGGCCATCTTGATCATAGTTTGGAGATCATCTGCGAGCTTTGCATGCTGGGATTGATTTCTTGTTTTGATGCTAATTGTTTGCAGACTCCAGATACGACCACCACGAGTGAACAACCTTCGTCGACCTCCTCTACATCCTCATCGTGGACTCCTACTCCAGTCGTCTCCTTGGAAACCATCACGGGTCAAGTCCGTACCGTGACGGTAACGCCTACAGTACCTCCGAACGCACAGGCAACGAATGAATTAACACCCTCGAATGAAGGAGGTGGTGGATTGGGTACGGGAGGAGCAGTTGGGCTCACGGTGGGACTGGTTGCACTCGTCGCAATTATTGCTGCTGCGGTATTCTTCTTCATCCGCAAACGCCGCCGGGATCAAGAAGGGTCCGACAACCTGAGCAGGAGGGGAAGTTCGGCAGGATTTGGAGCAGCCGTAATACCATCTAGGACGATGAGCGAAAACTCAAGATATGTTCTAGGAACAGATGGACGACGAGTAGTAGAAACGTGGGAGCCTGGAGAGACCGCCGAAGTCAGAAGAAGTCGATTAATACCAGTCGATCAACGATTAGATCCATTCTCGCCCGTCTACCAAAGAGGAGACAATAAGAGTCGAGAGAGCGTCAACACAATCCGAGACGACCACGACTACTCAAGGCGGATGGTCACAGGCGGCACTGGCATCCTTCGAGCCACCAACCCTGACTAGAAATATCTCTTTCCCTTACGCATACGAACGTCACGACACTTTTCTTTTTACAATCATCCAACTACATACAAGGGTTTGGACGCCATCCCACCTGTTTTTTTTGTGGCTGGCGTCGGCGGCGTTACATTGGCACGGACTTCGGGGATCAGGTCAGGTCATATCACATAAGGATCCCGTTCGAAAACGGACAAAGGGTAATTGGTTTGGCTGAGGAGGCCGAGGCTGCGGCTGCCTTAGGAGTGGGAAGGAGGAGAACGAGTTACCCTTTTTGCATGCAGTTATCTCACGCCATCACAAACGGAATGGCTTGGGCCTGCCGGTCGGTGTTCACCAGTCACTCAAAAAATACATGCATGCATGGGTGGTCTTCGTTTCCTCCTCTTTTCTGTTTTCTCCTTGTTTATTTTCCGAATTCATAATTGTAGTTATAGACGCATATTGGCTGGGGCAGATGATGGGATCCATCGATCGGGGTGGATGGCATGGCATAAGTAGTGGTGGATGTTGGATTTTTTCAGGGGATTTTATCGATGCATGGAGTTTAGCATTGGAGATGGGAGATGGGAGGAATGGCTACTCGACAGACGTACATACATACACGAGATAGAGTGCGTGTGTGTATATCTTAATCTCTGGAGAATGAGGGAGAGAGGGATGGAGATGGAGGATGGAGGAAAGAGTACATGATGGAAAGAAGTGGCTTGTACATAAAGACCAAAAAATCAAAAGATGTGACTGACTGATTGCCTGATTGATCAGAGCATACATATATGGGTGCATTTACTGCTCGTCTGGGTGACAAATGAAACATACGAAAGGGACTCTCTGGAAATTGTGGTTCATTTTTGTGTTGTGTGAAGGCGATGGACGTAATCTAATCAGGCTTGTGGTACACAAAAGTGAGTGAGTGATTATCTTCCATCTTCTCCTTGTATCACTTCCACTTCCCGTCCAATTCCAAGCCCTCTCATTTATTCACACGATCTACATCGTCCACAACCAAACCAAATCAAACTCACCCATCTGCGTGCAACCCACTGACTCTGGAGAGAGAGGGGAATCATTAGATCATGTAAATGGGACGGTAATATCACAATGTTTACTTCTGAAGATATATAAGTACAAGTATGTCCTTAGATTTACTAGTAATAGTGCAGTACAATTTCTTCGATCATTCATTTACAAGCACTGCCTTCCTGCTTCTGCTAGCGAAGTGAGTTACCTGGAAGGGTATTGGTAAAGTGAAGGAGGGAGAGAAGGGGGAGGGAGGAAGGGAGGTATATAAGAAGACCAAATTCAACCTATCTTCTTCCTTGAAATCTGAACCTAAGCGGGGACATCAGCTGGGTCAGCTGATGTGCGATGATGAGCGCGCTGATGGTTTGTTGGTTTGTTCTCAGGACTTGCTTGGTGCTGTTCCGCCGTGAGTCCTCCTGCTTGCTCTTGATGCAGCGAAGAAATGTGTAGACTGGCAAGTAGCTAGAAGACTTTGCTGTAGCATGTCGCAGAGCAAGGAAGAGACATGAGTGAGAGTGAGACTGAGGAATTGTTTGATCTTCAGACCAGTATCTTCCTTCCCACTGTAGGGGTCTTGATAGCTAACGAACGACGCGTGATCGATATTTTGTCTGAATTCACTCTTACATATCATGATTCATTTGCTAAGAAATTGCCACAGACCTCGTCATCTCCACTCCGCACTCCAGAAGGAGAGTATATAAAAACGTACGAAGACCTGAGATCCCTACTCTTCATTCACGGAACAATAACTGAAGCGTTATTGGCGTAAGGTCTCTTGCGTCTTGGCCGTTGATACTTGGAGTTCCAACGGTTGTGAGAATCTGATATGGTCTAGATTGAAGTAGTGAGGAAGTCAAAAGGAAGTAGGTATTTGGGAAGTTTGGGAAGGAGCCAGTATGCTTTGAGACTGGGCTGCGACTTTGCTTTGCCAAAGGGTGGTGTGTTGCCATTACTGAAGTGCTGTCAGATTTTACTTGGAGCAGAAATGACAGATATGTTTCTGTATGGTGATGAAGATCGTATTCAACTTTTTACACCTGCATATTTGAGTTCTGCTATCTGGATACTCCGTTTCTCTATGTGACCGTATTGATGGCGGGTCTGTCATCAACCGCCAAGTACCACCATGTAATAAACCTCGCTGCTTCTTTCAGCTCTTGAGAGATAGTTTGGTATCGAGTCCGCATCTGCTTTATATATATTTGAGAAGAGAGAATGAAAAACATTCCGAAGATTTTCCAGCACAGATACACTCCCTGATTGGGTGTGGGTGAATAATTGAATGCCTTGTGTTTTGGACAAATGGCAAGGATTTGTATTCTATGACAATGCTTTGGTAAATACATTTAAGCCTGAAGACAGATTCAGGTGATACTGATGCCATAGATATATAGCTCTGTTCTTAGAGTCTCAGGATCTCCAGTTCAATTCAAATATATCGCCATTGGTCCACAGGTGGATATGTCGACGACGACATGCACGTTCACAGTACTTTTTGTCGTTTGAGGACATGTAAAGCAAAGAAAGGTACATATATTTGGATCTCAAATGATACATATCAAGTCCTCGGAAGGGAAGATTGAGGTAGCTGTGAATTGGAATGGTTTGGAATTACTGTTATCGCTGGATGGGTTGTTGTCATTTGCCGTTCCCACCAAAGCTATTTTCGAAAAGAGGTAGGATTCATGACAAGCATTGGACCCAGCCCAGTTGATTTCCACGCCACTTCCCCATAGCATGACTCTCACGGGCGAGCCAAATATGAATAAGTCTTGAGCTCGAGGAGATCCCTAGTATCATGTGGTCACCGCCGTCTGCAAGTCTGGATAGGAAAACGGTGGCGGAGGATGTTGGAATTTATATACTGTTCAAATTCCAGTTGATGAGATAGAAAGTGCTTCTTGACTTGTTTCCTACATGAGTGAATAAGATCAAAATAAATAATGAGGACAAGTTTGTTCGTCAGCAGGAACGCCTCTTGAGTCAAGGCTCTGACTGTTCATGCCAGGGTGCTCGCTGGTTACGATATATAAATTAGCTTCCGCGGCACAGATTCCCTCTCCTTTGACATGTTGCAAATCTCATGCATGGAAACACTATATTGGAAGCTTGGAGAGGATAAAGGACAAATAGGATGATGGTTGTTTTGTCGAGTGAAATGGCCTGGATAAATTCTGGAGTTGAGCTCGTCCCAAATCCAGAGATAGAAAGAAGACGCTGCCCCTCATAGGAAGCAAACTCCATCTGAGGCTATTAACTCCAAGAGACCGGTTTGTTGTCAAGCCAGAATCTGCTGTCGATTGATGTTCCATCACAGGATACATCTGGTGTGGGCATTAAAGTGAGAGTTGGGATGAACTTAGTGCCTCCAGATATACAGAGGTATTAGTCACTTGTGAGCATTACACACGTCACCATTTGATCTTCACCTCGGACGTTGGCAGTTTGCTCCTCATGGAATGGGAAGCATCGAAGCTATATTCAAACCTCTGTGCTAGTGTGAATGTCTAAATAATATTACGAGTCACTCTTCATTTGCTCCCTATCGGTTCACTCCGGCTACATATATAATGGATTGATTTGAACGTAACGAAACCAAGCGTGACTGGGCTGATCAAGAACAGCAGATGGAGTGAACGTCTATAAATTGACGAGAATATTTTGTACCAAATCTATCACAGATGTTACCAAGAGACCGACAGTTGGAATAAGTCCCTGGACCTTGGTGAGGGAAAAATTCGGAATGTAAGGTAACACTCGTACATATATTTTGTAGCTGTAAGGCAGATTTTATCCTAGCAGCTTACGACAAAAGTATGTCTTTCTGGTATCTGAGCAAGTGAACAAATGAAAATATTTCTGCTATCACCTTGTAAGTGTTGTCAGCTTTTCCTTTTTTGTTGACTTGGGAAATTTGATTCGATAATGCTGCCGGAGGCCAAATCCCGGCGAGGATATGGCATTGACCATTGATCGCTAGCAATACATATTAATTGACTATCTGTCTTGCTCACATGCCAGCCCATACGTACGAGTTATCTTCTGTTGTGCTCGGATCTCGGCCTGGAGAAGTACTGGAAGCTGCATCCAGGTACAGCATGTGGAGCCTGTATTTTAGCGACCGCATGTTGATTCTTCGCTTATTCTGTGGACCAAGCGATGTGCGCTACCCACCCGCTCACGAGTGGGCTGAAAGACAACAACAGTCTTCTTGAAGCTATTCCGAACTTCACCCAAAGACATCGTCCGACGTCGCAATAATTCAAATTACTTATCTTTTGCGATCGTACGGTGTATGGCGTCTTATGTCCTCTGCGGGGAGCTGCCCCACCAAAGACGAAATTTTGTGTGGACGGATATGTAAGGCGTCATTTTGGAGCTGTTTGCGTAATGCATAACATTACAAACCAACACAACTATCCTGTGTATAAGGGTCATGATATCTCAAGAAAGTGCCAACTTCTATCTAGCATCTTATTTGACTAAAGTTTCAAGCTAGCTCTCAAACCAGCCGCCAAAATGCCAACCGAATTCATCAGTTTAACCTTCCCAAATGCCTCTACGGAGATCGCCCCCATCCCCGGAGCAACCATCGATGTAGACTACCTCGTCAGATACGCCAGAACACTTGATGACTTATCCTATAACTATACGCTCGTACCATACGGTTCATCAGGATACGATCCTTTCACAATCGGTGCAACCATCGCAGCTGCCACCAAAAACCTCAAAATCATCATCGCTCTCAGACCAAACACCCTCTACCCCACTGTAGCAGCAAAGGCTCTCGCAACTTTAGATCAACTAAGCAATGGGCGTGCAGTCGTCCATTTCATCGCCGGTGGCAGCGACGCCGAGCAAGCTAAAGAGGGCGACTTCACCAACAAAGTCGAGCGCTATGAGCGCACTGAAGAGTACATCAAGATTCTCCGCCGAGCCTGGCAGTCAAGAGAGCCATTCGACTGGGAAGGAAAATACTACCAATTCAAGCAATTTCACAGCGATGTCCCTCCCGTCAATGGCACCATTCCCGTTTCAGTCGGTGGATCTTCTGACGAGGCATACCGCATCGGTGGTTCACTTGGCGACATATTTGGCCTCTGGGGAGAACCTTTGAAGGAAACCAAAGAGCAAATCGATCGTATCTACGCTGAAGCTGAGAAGGCTGGTCGAACTGACCGTCCTCGCATCTGGGTGACGTTCCGTCCCATCCTTGCTGAGACAGACGAACTCGCTTGGGCGAAAGCCCATCGCATCCTCGACGCTCTGAAAGCCAATCGCCCTAATGGTGGCCCGGGAGCATTCGGACTTGGAAAGCCAGCTGGCGAAGCCCCAGCTCCTCAGAATGTTGGTTCGCAGCGATTGTTAGAGATTGCTGCTAGGGGAGAGATCCAGGATAGAGCGCTTTGGTATCCGACTGTTACTGCGACGAATGCGAGGGGAGCGTCGACGGCGTTGGTTGGGTCGCCGCAGACTATTGTGGATTCGTTGCTGGATTATGTGGATTTGGGGGCTGAGTTGATTTCTATTCGTGGGTATGACAATTTGAATGATGCTATTGATTATGGGCGGTATGTGATACCACAGGTGAGGGAAGTGCTGAAGCAGAGGGCGAATGGAGCGGCAAAGGCGTAAGGAGAGGACTTGATTCATGAAGATGCGTTTTAGCGGATTAGCAGAATTATCGCTGTAGCGAAAATAATGATCCGTTTTATCTCATTTGGTGTTATTCTGAGTTTCGCTGATCAAAGGGTACGAAAGCATGCTTAATTTGGTATTACTTTGAAATCATACTGCAACATTTGTTTCTGAGAACCCCTAGTCTTTCTAACATATCTTCTACTATCTCATTGATATGTGTATGGACTTTGCGTTTAATGTGGAGACCTGGTGAGCGACACATGGTAATTCACGAACCACTGTGGCCGATCAATACGACAAAGCTAGATATTCTACTTTCTCAACACCATATCTAAGCAGTAGGAGAGAATATTATGAGAACAAGTAGCCCAATTGATCTGCGTCTGTGCACTTGAAGAAGCCGCTGTGGGAAACGCCGCCTTGAAAGTCATTATAGTGGCTCGATTACGAACTGAGTTGTAGGAGAGAAACCGATTGTGTATCGCCGGCTACAATTCGGGAGTATTTCAACTAGCTTGTTGATCTTCGCTTAGAATTGGACTTTTAATTTCGTGTAATTAACACCACCTGGGAAGGTAGCCCGCCAACTCTGCTGCACCCCACGGACACCCACCAACGGCGCACAAACTCGTACCCGCCACGAGCTGATTCTCAATGGCAGCACCGCATCGACTGAAGGATTGGGTAAGTCAAGCATAGGTGGTCCCGAAAAGGGTCTTGTACAATGCTTTCTTGCAATTCTTGTGGAACATTGGACCAGTCATTCCCTCTCTCCTCAAGTCCATGAAGTTCAGCTTATCGTAAAATCCACGAAGGCGGCAACAACTACTGCGATGACTGCGACAAGACTGGCCTTATCGAAAGTCCTCGCCTCTACATTTCCATCCAGAATCTCCGGAGACGTATGAACGGAAATGCCAACCTCAGATACTGCCGAGCAAGAGGCTCTGACTCAGTCTTGGGGTAACACTTCGTCGCTGAGGAAGACAAATGGTTGCCAGTCTCTGAAAATGTCGTGAGGAGGCACATGCTAAGCAGATCATCGACTTCAAAGTACGTTCGTTTGTAACCACTGAGCATGCGTGAAGAGATGATCCTGATGATGGTAGCTATGACTACATAGAATTACAATAAGTGCCTTTTTGAAGAAACAGCTTCGCAGAGACCATGTTTTGAGTGCAAGTGCGACTGATCACAGCCACCTGTTCCACGTCGTGAATGATGCATGTTGGCACTTGTGTTCCCGGCGATCGTGTTTATCTATTGCCTACTTTCCAGAGTAGCACACAGACATACAAAGACCTTGAAGCCTTTCAATCGAGGAAGAAATATCCTCGTATTGATGAGCCGTGTGCTGAGCACTTCACCAGGTCGAGATCTCGTCCCCACGACTCAATTTTCCTTTCTCCAGCTCGTTATCTTTGATCAGATCGGTGGCTCCCCTCCAACCCCTGACGCATTTGATGTCTCAAGCATCCAGCTCGTGCAGCCCGTTGCAGGGTTTAGAGCTGCTTCGGGCTCGCCGAGTAGAGCTGGAGCTGCAGCTACATGTGATCAGATGCGTTGGCATGTTGGCTTCTGCGATGCGGCGAGAGACGCATTTGATTGGCCGGCTAGAGTTCCGAGCCTGGTGGAGAATGCTCTTACTTCAGATGTCTATCTCAGCAACTCACAAGATTTCAACGACCCTTTCTATGTAAACGTCTTTGCTTTTCGTGCCAAATCCGAGGATCAAGGATTGCAAACATGGCAGCAACCAGTCGCACCCAATATCAGCACTTTGTCCCCCAATTCCTCCTCAGAAACTTCTCGCATCCTTACAAGCCAGTAAAGAAAGACCCTAAGAAGCAACAGCATTCAAAGCTTAAGGGCGAGAAGAGGATGTACCGTGGTGACCGTGTGGTGAATACCATTGACTTGTCGTCGCAAACACCTACTCCATGTGAGGCACGGGTTGATCGCATTTTCGGTCAGATGGACATGTACCGAGACTCAAATAAGCCATCCGCTGAGCAACAGGAGATAGAAAAAATGTTCTCCAGGATGGAAGGCCAAGCTAGTATAGCCTTTCGCAAGATCACGAAGGCATTCGAAGGGAAGGAAGAGGTACTTTGGCTCGCACGCCATGAGAGAGATCTCATTCGCAAATTCCTGTTTCTGCTCAAGTATCGTGGATCGACCTTTCATCAACGGTTCTATCACGAAATCACCGAGGACTGTGAGTCAGATGATAGAGAGTTATTATGGGAATACATGAAAGATAAAGGTTTTAAGCGGCCGATGGATGTGTGGTTCAATAACCTGAAGATAATCATGGAGCTGAATATGGATCCTGAAAAGGCGTGGATAAAGGAACTGCCAAAACAGATGTATACGGAAGATGCAATGTGGTTCATCTCACATGTGCAAGGTATGTATATGGCCATTTGCACACCGTCCAATCCGATCGACGAGTTCATCCTCACGGATAACTGCTATAATGTCTTCGAAGGACCGAACTCCTTCGTAATTGACAAAACCAGTGGGAGGCTAGAGCCAGCTTATTACGCTCCCCTCCACGAGTTTGCGCCTATATCTCCCAAACTAATGATAGTCTTGAGAAGCTTTCTGCTACCAGTGCCAGAGGAGGATGTAAACCCCGTTATCAAAGCGGAACGGAATCTTTGGAACTTGGGTGTACTTGATTGTGTCTACAAAGAGGAGGTGAAGTCATTACTCTCTGATCTTCCCATTACCAAGGCCCAGAATAACTATAGTGGTATGGTCGACGGCCGACTTGTATTGAATTCAGATGAAGATGGAACATCAAGAAAGAATCACAGGTTCTGCTTCAAGTACTTTCCTCTCGATACCAAGCACGTCCATACCATCAGTGCAATATTGCTTCAAAATAGCTACACGTGCTCCAGAATCGTCTTTGGAACGAATGAGAGCCTCTTGCGGACCTTGGACGCGCATCTGACCTCGCCATGGAATACAATGATGGGTGATGATGCTAGTGTTCGAATCGAATTTCTGAGGCGGCTGGGCGCGGTAGCAAAGCTTTTAGGATCCGAGAAAGAACCTATATGGACAGAGCCATCTGATCCCGAGGTGCGAGACAACGAAGGTGCTAGGCTCAAAATACTCGAACAGAGAAGATTGTATTATCAAACGATCAATAAAGACGACTTGGATCCTAAACCAGATACTGACAATGAATTTCTGCAGCTCTACTATCGCCTCGGTAAGTCGACACCCTCTAGAGATATTGACGTTGCTTTTTCACTAACCTCCTTTCGAGGCGGTTCGGACCATACTCTCTTCAAGGACGTCGAGCAAGCCGGCCTTATGTGGAAGTTACGAATCAAGATTGATTCTTGGTCTCAAGGGGTCGACGAGTCCATTCGTCAGCGAAATCGATTGATCCTAACTGATATTTATCTCAGCTTTCCACCTCGTAGGGTGTGGCTATACGGGAAGCAAGTTAGATTCGCCCATTTAGAAACGACAGAAGAATTGGAAAATCTTGCGGATAATGGAAATTTCATTCGAGAACCTGAGGATATTATTGCCCAAGGTTAGTGTACTTCTCCGCTAGGTACCCTACAAAAGTTTCTAACTGAATGAAGCTTCCCAAATAATACGGCCTCAATGTCTTTCTCAGCTAATGTATAAGGCCACCATGAACGACATCTGGATGAAAGAGCGATCGGAAGTTGATCTCTGGGCTAAAGTCATTAAAATGGATGAGCACGCGCGAGCGCAATTCACGTTGCTGAAAAGACTCAATGGCTGTCATCCTCGTAAGTTTACCATCGGTTGCCTATATCCTGTACTATGTATCGCATCTAATATACGATATAGAATCTATCCGTGACTGTGGTAAGCTATACATGGAATTTCTATCGCGCTCAGCTGGTGCTTAATTTCCAGCAGGTATCAATTCAATTGAGAAGCTTGCGGCGAATCTGGATGCTATTCAGGTCCAGACACCTAAGATCCCCCTATTGACGGCGGACGAAGAACATGAGCTCTGGATACGAATGAGGGTAAGGTCCAACTTCAACAAAACACTTCGAGGTAGGCTCGAGCCAGCGCTGCTTAAAAGTCTGAAGAAGGTGTTTTTCGAAATTTTATATCCAGCTCCTGTACCTTCGGGCACATGAAAGTGAGATTTTGAGTATCACTCTTCCGTACCTTTTGTATCTATTTCCCGTTTTCTGAGCTCTCTTCCTTGGTGGACTTAGTTGCAGGAATTTTGCTTGGGCTGAACCCGATATAACTGGTTTCATTCTTTAATTTTTCGAATGGTTTGGCTTGTTCGTAAAAGCCCTCACATACCAAAATGTCGGATCACAAAATGTACTTACTGTGGCAGGCCTGATGCAACATGCATCGGTGGAATGCTTTGTGGCCAAGGCTGCACAGCTAAGGGGGTGCTGCTTCTTTGAAGGACAAAGGTTTCTTCTGGAATACTTCAAGGGTATGGTCCATTTGAAGATAAACAGCGAATATACACTTCGGAGTCATTGCAGAGATTCTTAAGTACTGTGAGATCATGAAGGAAGGAAAAGACTTTTCCTGCGATTATCATACGAGATTCTTATCTCTCAAAGTTTACCTAGGAACCTTGCCTAGATACCCAAGACAGATGTTGTGTCACGTGTTCTAAGACAGAAAAGAGTCTGTCTTTATTGACTCATTCACTGTCTTCTTTCAAAAGTGAATACTGTCGTAAGAACTGGTATTCACTCAACATTGTATGAAACAAGACCTGAAAGTGCCCATGGGCACCTAGAAACTCCCGTCTATAAAAGCCACCATCTTCTCCACCGTGGTCCTTTCTGACTTTCTTGCATCAATCAACTGACAAGTATTCTCGATAATTACTCTCACAATGAAGAAAATCTGGTTAAAATCGACAGACAAAGCCCTGGCTCTCCTCAAAGAGCTTCCTTTGTACCCTATCACCTCAGACAACCCCCTTCATCAGACCCTCGACTCGGGTAGCAAAAAGACGCTATAGCCGAGTTTCCTGACGTTGTTGAAGAAGACAAAGCTCTTGAATTGTATGCGCGCAAGCATATGATTGATGGAATATTCTACTTGGGAGATGATGGGAAACGATATGTGATTGGCCCAGGTAGGTCTGCAGCATCGAATCTCAACCTTGACCAGTATTGACTGACAATTATGTATTAGATATCAATTATTTCTCAGAAAAGGATTATAGTGATCAGCCTTGGCATTATTCCTTCCACCTGTTGAGGACGACAAGGCATGCCAGACGAAGGGCATACATCGACCGTCCTAAGCCGGCTGAAGATCGAGCGATCGTGACCCACTGCAGTGAACAAGGCTGGAATGTACCTGTGGATGATCCCAGACATTTGATGGCGCTGCCAGCAGGTAAGGTTCTTAAATTTTTAGTCCCTTAATAGTTCATATATACTAACAATTCATCTAGAGATCCTCCGAAACATCCTTGAGCTATGCCTGACAGTGAGCAGACCATTATCACTACAGCCAAATATGACGACAAGCGGCAGCACAGCATACTTCCAGAAGAAAAACCACACCATCATCACTCCCAGTCCCTTCAATAATGGGGGAAGTCGTAAAGACAAACCCTTCGTGAGAGTCGCACGCCAAGACGACTATGGCCCATACACTGAGCTGAGAAGACTCTATCGTGCAGCAATTGATGCAACCTGCCTGCGGGCTTGCAAGAAACTCAATAATATTGGCAGCGAATTATTATACGGGAGAAATGAGTTCTTTGTCGACTTGGATACCGTCTGCTGCCCTTCATACATTTTGGACCACAATGCTATGACAGGCTACCAACAAAGACCCTACAAACCTTTCCCGGAGAATGACCCAGAAATCCGCCAACGCATCAAGGAAATTCAATCCGGGGTTCAGTTGAGAGATCCTTATCACTGGATATCCTCGGCGAGTTTTCTACGATTTCTCTTGACCATCGGACCTACCAACACTTCGATGATCAGGAGTCTTCAGTTCAGTGGCAGATTCAAGCTTCATGAATGCTCCGAATTTACCTGTAACTATGATGACTGCACCGATGGTTTGATTGAGTGCCTGCGATATTACTTGCCATTTGTCATCGCTTGTTGCCCAAACGTTCAGAAAGTTACGCTCTATGCAGACGAGGATTATTCTTTTGATGGTACTCCTGCAGATGTTGCTCAGAACCGGGATAAGGTTCTTGCACCTTTCTTGGAGGAGAACATGCCAAAGATTCCTGGGCTGATAAATTTGGACGTCTTTGATGGACTTGAGACCATGCAACGCTTGGCATGTGCTGAGCCTGCTCGCAAGTTGTTGAAAGACAGAGCAAGTCAGCAGGCTAAGGCAGTCTTTGAGACACGATCTGTTCAGCAGGAAAGTGCAGTGGCTACATTATCTGGCATGAGTGAGCCGTCAGAAGACAGCGAAGTCGAAGAGCCCATCATCAACACACAAGATGAGACTTCGGCATTGCGACGCTTGTGGCGAAGATCTAATTTCGGCCTCCTTCCATGATCTGTTCGACTACGGAGATTATGATCGTCAGGACGTACATATCCCACGCCACGACATATGTTTAAGGGAGAAGTACTGGCTATAAGAGCTCAATCAGCAATTGAGACTGGACGATACGAGCGTTGCGAATACTACAAGACAAGGAGTGGCAAATTTTTTGACTAGATTATTCGGAGGGAAATTCAAGCAAGTTTTTGATTTGCTTTGGGTTTCCATTATATGCTAAATTTTTGAAGGGTCCTCTCTTCTCTTCACGAATGAATTACAAATGGCACAAGGAACATTAATTCGGGGTAACTCTGTGGACAACACTTCCTTTCCGTGGATACGCAACTTCTTAGTTTTAGGTAGGCGAGCGCGCATAACAGTAGATTTAGGGATCTAGACGGTTCAGCATCTTTCTTAATCACTTTATTTTCTCACGGCCTAGCGGGACGATAGGTGTTGTTTACACTTACATGAAATAAGCGAGTGCGGGGTAAGTGCGGGGTAAATTATTCACCTGCTCAACTCGAAATCCAACATCATACAAGCACGGATCCATCCCTTCACCATTGCCAAGTTATAAAAGACCCAGTACAAGTTCTGTGCGAGTTTTCAGTCCACAAGGGAACCTACATGTACCACAAAACGTCCAAGAAGTTGGAATGGAGAAAATTTCTAAGCACTTTGCGAGCTGAGAAAAATAATGGATCACCCGTAGGCAATCGTTGGAATGAAACGAGGGTAGGTAAGTTTTTCTCAATCCCTATTTCTTGTTAAAGCTACTCCAGAGTCGATAGGCAGCTTGTGGAAAATTATCGTTGTCAATGTCACAGCCGTTGTCATTGCTTCTCCACGCTTCGAATTCCTCTCTCCATTGACTCGAGGTCTGTTCATTGCCTTGTTTCAGCCAGTATCTTGATAAATCACACACATGAAATTAAATATCCAGTGTAAGTTTTACTCAATTTGCACAAAACATCAGGCCCACTCTTCCACTAAACCCAAAAAATGCATTGATGTGACCATTGTTCTGCAGATTATGACACCCGCTTGTTCAAGCCTTTAAATATATACATATCTGCAAGAGATACGCGACACAAACACTACTCAGCAGATTTCTGCTCTGTGATGTGTTTAATGGATAATGAGGTCTCGCTCGGTTTCTTGGATTCACTCCTTTCCTCAGAGGAAAATCACCACAGCCTTGCAGTTCCTTGTATGCCACAAGGAATACTGAATTTCTCGAGAGCTATAAGGGTCGCTGATTAAATACAATCTAATCTGAAGCTTCCCGGAAGAATAGTCAGACTCGGAAATTTTGGACGTTGGATTCATGCTAGTACGCAAGCTTCTTCTCCCCTTGACTCGAGATCCCACCCTCGCCTGCGAAGAATGCCTTCCGATGAATGTGCATCCTCTGCTTTCAGCGAGTCAAGAATTTTTCAACAAGAATCTGATATGTCAGCTGCCCAATAACTATCAGCAGCCCAACCACCTCAATAATTGATCAACTGTCAATTACCCACATTTCCACCAAGCCGTCTAATCACATCCAATAGATCACGACCGTAATCCACAAATACAACAACAAATAAGTCCTCAAACACCAACTTTCTTCTACTCGAACATCCATGACACTACTCCTTAAAGCCACTGACCCCAGCAAATCCACGCAGCCGAAAACCATGGGTTCGAATTCTCATGTTGGCTCGGAGAGCTCTGAGTGATGTCTCCAATGGCGATGAGGGATTTTATACCCCCTCTCAACATCCACTCGCGATTCACTTTGTCAAACTTAGGGTTTAGGGTTTTGATTTCTATACGGCTGCGAAGTGAATTTTCTCCCCCTCCATTCAATCAATCCTCTCCGCAGCTCAACTCATCAAATTCTCAGTCAGAACACCTGATGCAACTATCCGGGCTAAAGACTAAGCAAATCCCAGTTCTGTTCTACGAAGCAAGATAACTATAAAACCATCGACTCTGTCATCTCACCCTACGTCAACGCGCAAACACCTACAAGATCGAACAGACACTCAGATGTATGTTTGAGGCAGCCGAGATATATTTATGATGCTCTACTGTGAGGTACATATGGTGTGGGTGTGGGATTTCGACATTTCAGATTAGTACCTTGTACGCCGGGTATCATTTGATCAATGTGAAGAGATTCATTTGTCTCGCAGCCTACATCTGTAACTCCCTTCTGGGGCCGTTGTCACAGCTCTCACTACTGCCATTTCCCATCTCACTTCCAATCCCAAATGATGCCTACTCCACATACCACCGCTCCTCCTCGAATTCAGATCACTCCCGACCGAATAAAAGTCACCTTGAGAGATTAAAAACTATTCTCGAATAGGGTTCGTGGGTTATCCAATGAATTTCGAGCACCATATATCTTCTATTCCGGACGGACGCCACATAGTCCATCAGGGAGATTGATAGAGTCTTTGAGGTTGGCGTGGTGGGAAAGAAGGAAGGGTTTTATATTCGGAAGACCGTCAGGGTGACGAGGTGAATTTCGGCCTTTACTTCACATCATACATTACTAATCCATGAGTTACTGTTGAAAATGTGTTAATGTCGGTAAAATTTTGACAGTCCATCTATTCTATCTATTTCTACTTAAATTACAGACTCCTTTAAACTTCGCTATCAATCCAAAAAGACCAAATCACTTCAACAATCTCCCAACATCATTCAACATAATACTCTCCACCCTCCCATCCCTCCTCTCAGGCGTCCCATCCCCCCTCTGCACACCCCACCCCGCTCCCCATCCAGGAGGCGCACCTCCCCCACCAGCATACCCATCGCCGTGACTCTCCATACTAACACTATACCCATTCCCACTCGCATCACTCTTCGCCCTCCCATGCACCTGTCCTCCCTCCCCCTTCTCACCACTCCTCTTCCCCCATCTCCCCGCCGCCGCACCACTCTTAGGCAACAACTCCGGACTCGTCATAATCCCCACCCTGGTCCTCTTCCCCAGTATGCCCGGACTCCTAGGTCCTAGATTAGGACTCTTGACATAAGTGAAACCAGCAGGTTTGCCGCCCTTAAAAGGATTCCATCTCTTCCAACTCCACCACGGTCCAGCTCCAGAGACTAATCCACCACTACTACTCCGCGAATCGAGAGGCAGGCCACCTCCTCTTGCTGGACCTCCTTCGCCAGCGAGTTCTTCGAGTGTGCGACCTTTAGTTTCAGGCACTAGGAAAGAGACGATTGTGCCGCAGAGCATGAACAGCGCGAAGATCTGCATGAGATGGTTCAACCACGGCGCGCAGTGTTTACCCACACAGTCCTTCGCTGCACCTTTAGAAAGAAGAGGTTGAGCAATGACCTGCGCGATGATAGCGCCTATTTTTCCACAGGCTGCAGAAAGACCATGGCCCGTTGAGCGATACCGCGTGGGAAAACATTCGCCGGGAATGATGAACGTGGTGGTATTTGGGCCGAAGTTGAAGAATAGTTGGGCGAGGATGTACAGGGCGAGGAGACCGCCTTCGGTGAGGGAGTCGTAGGCGAAACCTATTATGACGAAGATGACGGTAAGGAGGAAGAAACCCATGATTTGGATTGTTTTGCGACCGATTGTATCGATGGTTAGGACGGAGAGCCAGTAGCCTGGTAAGGAGCCTGCGCAAACGAGGATCAGGTTGCCGATGGCGGTGTTGAGGAGGGTGTGGTAGATTGTGCTGCCATGTGTGTACCCGATCACATTTAACACAATGCTATTGTTCAGACTGAGACCGTAGAATGCCAGGTCAAGAAAGAACCAGGCAGAGGTTGTGCCGAAGATTACTTTGAAGTTCTTCCACTGTGAGAAGTAGCCCCACACGTCTCGCCAGGATGCGCGTGGTGCGATTAATTTATGGCCGATTCTTTGCTTAGTCTGTTCTTGGGAGATGGGATCGACATCTCCTTCTTTCTGGTTGTTCATGTATGCTTTGATATCGGCATGGGCTTTCTCAATGTCGTGTTTGATATCGAATGTGTAGCGAGGCGTTTCGGGGATGGTGATGCGGTAGTAAAGTGCGAATATTGCGGGGAGACCACCGAATCCGATGATGATGCGCCATGATCGATCTCCGGCAAGTTGACAGGCGGTGTGACATGTTGAAAAGGCTGTTCCGGTATTGATGAAAGAGCCTTTGAAGCACATGGTTGTGACAAGTGCAACTAAAGCTGCAGCGAATTGCCCAGCACCTTGCATTGAGAACACTGCTGCCATCATAGCACCTCTCCAGCGTGTAGGGGCGAATCTGTAGTGTGTCAGCAGAATATCTTAGTGAGGTGCCTCAGAACATTTTCGCCAAATATATGGGTGGCAAATCATCCGCCGCGAAGTTGCCCCTCCTCTCCCGTACTTTGGCCTTCTCTTCTCACATAAAATAACAAAACACTTACTCAGAAGTAATAACAGCACTCAATGGATAGTCTCCTCCAATCCCAATTCCCATTACCACTCTCCAGAATATCAGTAGTCCTGTCATCGTCACGGCCTGACTTGGAGCCGCCAAGCTTTGGGCAAGAGTCGCTGTAATGATAATAGCCAGTTCAATTCCATACATCTTTCTCCGTCCAACCACATCAGCAAGCCAACCAAAGCCCATTTGGCCAATAACCGCCCCTCCCGAAGTTGCTGCTTTGATTGCCGTGTTGACGTTCATTGGTAAGACGCCATAGTTTCCTCCAGAATTCGATCCGGGTGTTGGCGGGCCTTGCCAAAATACCATTCCAAGGGTCGAAGTGACGAGGTTGATTGCAAAGATATCGTAGGAGTCTGTGAAAAATCCTATCCCTGCTACTGTGACTGCCCGTACATGATACCTGCAAGAAGAAAATCAGATGAGTTCTCGATTCATGAGTGGAGACAATGCAGATGCGGAAGGTACGACTCAGGACTACCCAACTCTATTGAGCACTGAAGAAGTTTGAATTGCTTACCACCCGAATGGAACTTTGTCAATCTGAGCAACGCTAATCAGCACGGTCCAGGTTCATAACGCAAATAAACAAAACTGAGCAAACTCACTTCAGAAAGCGCCAACCTCCTCCTCAAATTCGGATCTTGAATATGTGAATAGTCATTGTGGAAATTGTGGAAGGCAGCATTGCCTCCCGTGGTCCGAGGGAGGTTCACTGGGATCGCAGGCTCCGGAAGGTAGTCCATCGGAGTGGTGCAGCCTCGCGAGCAAGGAGTTTGAAGTGACCTCGCTACCTTCCAAAATGTCCTCTCCGGATTAACTGGGTACAGTTGCTCGGATCGATATAATAATTCTCAGATACCTAAGGCCAGAGCTATATGAAACAATTGAGACTTCGTGACGTTGAAGTGGATTGAGTCGTGATAAGGCTTAAAGGTTCACACGAGATTCAGGTAGGACCGGGTTTGCTGACGGGCTGACAGACAGATGCATGTATGCTGCACAGCATGGGCTCTCCGTCTAGGCAGCCATGAGAGCGTGCTTGCGCTCGAGAGCGGAGAGATGTCCAGATGCACTCTTCGAGATACTCGATATCACTGTGGTGGGTTGGATTGACGTTGATGTCGATCAGGTCGGAAGGTCGGACGTTGACATTGAAGTACCTCAGGGAAGAGAAGGGTCGTCTCCAGCTTCACCCCACTTGCATCCCGCCTCCCTGGTGGCGTCAAGGGGGAGATGTTTGGAGACTAGGCCGGGCTGTCAAGCAAGCCGAAGAATCGAGTGGCACGATTTCGCACGTCCTGGTGGGGTGGAAGAAGGGTACCTCTCCCCCGGGTCATGGAGGTGGTGATCGTTTCTGTTCTTCTGTCTGGTGGGGCCACTCAATAATAAAGTCTTTCACAATCGAAGGACGAATGATATCTTGATATCAACAGGAAAATGTGACAGAAAGCGTAAAGTTTGCATATCCTCAAACCCGGGCGTCAGAGGGAGTGCCGGTCACCTGTGTACTAAGTAGATGGAGTGAGAAAGAAAGTCATTGCTTCTACAGTAGGCTAGCTTACCGATACTCCCTTCCCTGTCCATCAGATATTGGTACTGTAGACTGACAGTTTCGCGGGCCGAACCTGCCTGTAGTCTCGCGCAATGCAACCACGAGGGACTCAGTCCGTGTGTTTCTCTTCTCCCCCTCCCCCTCCCCCTCCCCCTCCCCCCCTGAATCCCAGGCATATTCCTTCTCCTAACCCCAGCAGCGTCAAAAGCGAGCACGTTTTGTTCGGCCCACCAATTCCGTCCCGTCCCAGCCCAGAACATAAGTACCACCCATCACCTGAAAGTAACACATCCTTCTCGACGATATCACACATCCGAATCCAGAGCATCGTCTCCAAGAACGCCCAGTCCGCCGAGTCCGCCATGCACTTTTGTTCTTTTGCTGGGCGAGCTGGGCGAGCTGGGCGAGCTTCATTTTTGCCTTCAGCAGAGGACCAGAGGACGTTGATGTTCGAACAACTTACAGGGGCCACAAGCGAGTTGATCTCCCACGTGCGGTGACCCGCAGTGCTGATGGGCTGAAGTGAAGTCGGGCTTGTCAATCCCTGTCCCTGCAGCGTGATGGACAGAAGAGCAGAGGGCCAGAGGCACAAAGGCGATCGAAAACGCCCTGGGACGAAAACGAAACTCGAGGTGTGGAGGAGGCGTGTGCACGAAGATCAAACTTGACGTCCCCGGCTGGGTTATGCGTAAATAAAATGTCCCGGGCGAAGGAGTGAGAAGCCTGCAGCCTGTACTACAACATGATCAGATATTTGTTTTGACGTTGGTTTTGTCGGGAAGTTACTTGCTGGAAGCTTTGGTGATGATGATGATTTTACTTGCCGAACGAAGCGCTCGCGTGGGGGGGCCGGGGTCGGATTTGGTGCTGTTTGTTTTCTGTCCAAGCTCTTTGATCTCTTGACCTTTTATCAAAAGCCTTGCGAAGAGATTCCAAGATTTGCTTGACATCTTGGGTCTTGACTTCACTTATTGGCAGGAGTCATAAGACCCAGCCTTCTTATCCCCAGGCATGTAGATTGTTCTTCATCTGCTCCAGGTCGCGTTTTGAGGTTTGTTGTCCAAGGTTTGTTACTATCAATTGGATGTTTTATTGTTCTCGGCATCTTCTTTTCGATTGTATCAAGTGCACATGAAAAAAGTTTCTTGCTGTTCTGAGCTGATTTTTGCTTCGGCATAGGATACAGAAACAGGTCTGATATGTCTTATATTCGTTGGAATCACGAAACTTTTGTCCCCAATAGCGTCAGCATCACGGATCCTTGGAAGGTGTGGGGCTGAGACGGATGTGAATCTCAGGTTAAATGAACTGTTCGAGAAATATGTTACTCAAGGCGAAGACTTTGATGCCACGCTAAAACACGATGATAATTTGGAAGTTTGAACTACTATGGTGAATTCAATTCTAGGAACGGTATATTTAAACACCCCAATCCTCAGTCCCCCTACTTAAACAAACAAGAGCATGACACTTGATAAGTTTAGAGTTGGAAAAGGATGGTCATCACAATGATCACTCATACACACCCATGGGGTATGATAAGCTTTAAATGCGAAAGAATGAGAATATATGGTGATTACATGAAGAAGATAATCGGATCTCCACTAGAGTTCAAGTGATGTTCTGGTGCTCCGTGATAGCGACAAATGACAACAAAGCTAACTTTGACGGCAGAGAACACTCAACTCACAACGAGCTGATACACGATGGTTCAAAAATCACAATTCTTGTAGCCATCCACAGATTCTTCAGCCCCATAATCACCCCCGAAAAGCCCTTACATCTCTTCTTCTCAAGCCAAGCTCGATTTTTATTGTCCAGAGTGAAGATTTGCCTGTCTCTGGAACACAAACTTTGCGGCATCGAGCCTCCCGCTCAAAGCTACGACTAACACTTGTGTTATATACCGGAAGATAGAGCTATTCCAAATCTGTACCTGCATGTGTTTCGTCACGACCTAGGTAAATTGTCTCTAACACGTGACTCACTTCACAATCCACATGTGTCGTCTCTTTCCTCTCTTACTTTGGCTCAAGCTATTCGTATTGTAGTCGAGAATTAAGCATTTCATAGATACTAAACTTTTAGGGGACTTCGCCTGCTAACATATGGCAACATGTGTTCACCTATCGAGGCCAGCTGGGATTCCCCTCCTTGAGTTTTTCATGGAAAGGTGAGACGGTTCAAGCTCTTCATCAGCGTTTTCGGATATTTCGAAGTGAACTTGTTCGAGGTTCTCCCTAACGATACGGATGAAGAGTATCCTACCTTCTACCATTCACTAAATGCAAGAAAAGGTGTGAGATGATATCCCCCATGCACGTGCAGCGCGACCGGACGAATATCATGATCCGCTGGCACGTGCTCCTCGAAACACGTAGTACCTTCCATGAATATATGCTCATTCAGTTGTATATCTGAATGTTGCAAAGGGTCAGAAAGCAGAAGTAAAGCAAGCTTCGTGGACGAAGGTAATTTCGTCTTCCCATTTGTCGCCAATAGGGCGAAACCTTTGATCGCAGGTACTAAATCTGGGAAACACAATGCTTGACAGACAATTCATCGGTTACTGTGGTAATCGTGATCTCATCCAGCTCTCTTACTTGCTACTTGCATTTGTGTATGTACGAGCAGCTAGCTTCAGACTTCCACCAAGAATATATCTGGTTCTTTGTTTGTTTCGGTCGCGGATAAGCGAAAGTCAGCGGAGACAAGGTCTGTCTGTCTAGGGCACGTTTAGCAGAGCTCATCACCATAAATTCCACGCACCCACATCTTGGACTCTCGCTGACTCAAAAATAGCAACATATTCTAGTTTTCATCTTTTTCGAGAGTCAGGTTGGTCACGATAAGCACTCCACCGTCCATGAACCCTGTCGAGCTTCGGATGCCGATTGGCTCAGTCGTATTCCAAGGGTCAAATGCCAGCTGGGGTGCATATTAGCGGCGCGAAATCATTCCAAGGACCTCAAATCCGTATAGAATTCTCGATGAACATTGCCTGACACAATGGTAAATATACACGAAGTTTGTCTTGTTGGATTTACTGCATCAATATTCCTACCCGTTCTCAGAACTCCCACCAGCATGCTTCCACGATCAACGGCCAATGGCACCAGTGATTGGTCCTGCTCCCATAGATCATCACATCAACTGATTGACTTTACAGCTTCAAATCACATTTCCTCTGTGTCAGCGAAAGAGCCAAGTATCGTCCCGAAAGAAGCAGTAACCAGATACCGTAAAAGCGGCCCCAAGTCTAGAAATGCTTGTATTGTATGCAAGTGAGTACCCACATTTCCCTACTTGGCCATGCAGCCAGGTATTCGAGCCCCCAAAGCTTCTAACACGGAGGCAAAATAGAGTCCGACGTGTTAAATGCGATGAAACCAAGCCTTTTTGTCTGAGATGTACATCGACCAGCCGGAAATGTGAAGGGTATGCACCTCCACCAGCCCCTCCCATCAAGCCGGTTAGACGTGGGTTGGTCCCCGTCCCCATCTTGCCGAACCCTGCTACACTCGACCCAGAGAAGGGAGCTAAGGATGGCACTCTCTTATCTATTCTACCTAATCCTTCTGTGGACTTAGATGGGAGTTATGGTGAGCGGAGGAGCTTCCATTATTTTCGGTAACGCCACATGGCTGATTCGCCGGGCAACTTCGAGCCGCATTTTTGGGAAAATGTTGTTTTGCAGTTCAGTCATCGATACACTGCTGTGAAACAATCATTGGTTGCACTTAGTGCTATTTATGAGGAGTATGGACGGAATCAGAGTTCGGAGAACCCTGGCGCGGTTCAGTACAGTGATTTGACAATACAACGATACAATAAAGCTGTCAGAGAGCTGTATGTACGAGCAAGCATTATCACTTCTCCCACTCGCTTTTTTCACTTCTACAGGGCAGACTTGACCAATCGTTGCTGATTGATCTGATATGTAGTGTGAAGTATCTCGCCACGGGAGAGCAGAACACCACTGTCGCTCTCATATCATGTTTGATCTTCGTGGTCCGTACTGGTCCACCTCCAAACATCACTTCAATGCTACCTCGAATATGTCTGAAGCTGATCATCTGGCATTTCTAGTGGATAGAGTTCTTGCAAGGAGATCTGTCAACAGGAATCCGCCACCTAGAATCAGGTCTCAAAATTTCTCTCCACCCACGTCTCATCTCAACCAGCACATCTCCATCGAGATACAGCCGAAATCAACGCCTCACTTGACCGATCCTTTTCACGCCTCCAGATCCAAGCCGAGATCCACGGCGGCATGCCAGCAGACTTCCACGCCCTGACTAAAACAAACCCAAAAGCCGCACCACCCATCCCCTCATCCTTCGCAAACATATTTGAAGCCAGGGAATGGATGGATACTGAACTTAACTCAGGAATCAAATTTCTTCACGGACCCCAGAGCTTACCTAAGGATGCTAAAATGGATGTACAAGCTGTCGAGACGACCAGGCTGTGGCACCTACAACGCTTCAAAGAATGGTCCGAGGCAACAGAGCGAACGATAGCTGAGTCTGTCCCTCTGGAAGGACACCCTTACTCATCCGTGGCGCTATACCTCCAGCTCTACTACACCTGCGTCCTCATAATCTTCAACACCGTAACCCGAACCTCAGAAATGGACTACGACAAGCACCTCGCCAACTTCTCGCGCTTATGTTCCCTCTCCGAACAGATCATAAACACTTCCCGCTCCGGAACGCAAATGCTCTCCTTCGACATGTGCATCATCCCACCCCTCTTCTTCCTCGGCCTCAAATGCCGCGACCTCTGACTCCGACGCAAAGCAATCTCCTTGCTGGAACAAGCCCCGTACCAGGAAGGCATGTGGCGCCGGGATAACCTCCTGGCGGGGTGTAAGTGGAAGATGGAGACTGAGGAGCGGGGGAGGGGTGATGTCCCTGAGACGGAGCCGTTGCCTGAGTCGGCGAGGATTTCGATTCCGGGGCAGTATATTGGGGATCCTGGGCCTGTGGGAAAGGGATATGATGGGGTGCAGTATAGGGTTAGTTGGTACACTTCTGTGGAGTGGTACTCGAAGGCGGTGCTGGTTATGAATGAGGCTGATTCGGTTGGACCATTTTCTGTAGTGCGACGACCAGGTACCGTTGTTTTTGTTCAGGGACGAGTACCAGATAAGCTAGCTGGGTAAAGCCACTTGTTCTATGGGTGATAGGGACCCTGAACAAGTTTTCTGGTCTGCTAGGTAACATGTTGAGGCTTGGGCATGGCAAATCTATGCCACGCCAATACACTGTCAGCCTAGCAAGTGAATCTTGCCTTTGATTCACCTCAAAGATGAAGATTTCTTGGACGTTCGAAGAGTGTGATAGTGTCAATACAGCTTTTGATAGAAGAGGGCAGAGACTCCCGACAGCATCCTTAGAAATGACAGTGGTAAAGCGAGGTCAATGCTCAGCGAGATCACAGCTCAGCAATTGAAAAAGATGGCACTGAAAGGCTAGCTTGTGCGTAGTAACACTGAAGAACGAGGAGGACCTCGATTGGTGCCCACGTGGCTATTGGAGAGCCGATGACGGCAGCGTAAAAAGGTGGTATGCTAAGAGAAGTCTCTGGAGCGTGCTACAGAGCCTTAAGTACAGGGGAGAATCCCGCTTCAATGCTCGGCACTTTCAAGACTGAATGAAGCCTTGCGACAAAGCTGAGCTTTAGTATGGAAAAATACAGATATTAAGTCAATCCATGGCTTCTTAAAATTGTTCGATCTGCAGCTCTACCTTCCCAGAGCCTCTTTCAACGCCTTAATGGTGACACGATTATACTCTTTCCCGCCCTCCAATATCCCATCCATCTGCATAACAATATGAGGCGCACCTTTAATCTGAACATGCTCAACCTCCACCCCCGCATCCCTCAACTTCCACACATAAGCCAAACCCTCATCTTTCAAGATATCCATCTCAGCCGTAACAACGAGCGCTTTCGCCAACCCTTTAAAACTCTTCGCGCGAATCGGGCTGACCCTCCAATCATCATCAAGTTCTTTTGATCGAGGATTCCCAAGGAAATGGCGATGGAAATATGTCATGCGTTCTAGAGGCAGTGGTTGGGTGTTTGCGAGGTCTCGGTACGAGGCGTACGGTTGAGAAGGGAGGAGAGTACCGTCTGGTGCGAACACATGTAGGTCGCAAACTGGAACGGAAAGGAGCTGGAAGGCAAGAGGGATTGAAGCGTCGCGGCACATGTGTGCTACAACTGCGCTGAGATGACCGCCAGCTGACACGCCGCCAATAGCTAAGCGTGAGAGGTCAAGGTTGAATTCGGAGGCCTGTTGTCTCTGATCTGTATTTTGCCTCGTCAGACTATTCTCATTCAAGCGGAAAACAGAATGACGGACCCAGTTTAAAGCTTCCCAACAGTCGTTCACCGGGATAGGATATTCGAACTCAGGCGATAGCCGATAGTCAACATCGAAGACAACAGCGCCAACTTCATGAGCAACTCTCTTGCAGAAGTCGAAGTCTGTCTGCAGACCTCCGAATACCCAACCACCACCGTGAAAATTAACATAGACAGGTTTCAGTCCTGTTCCAAACTTCTCAATATCAGGCTCGAAAATCCTGATGTCGATCTCGCCTCCTGAGACCGGGCATTTCTGGTCTGTGATTTTCAGAGCACCTTGATCGACGA
The DNA here is from genome assembly GCF_030347475.1 of Cadophora gregata. Classification (NCBI taxonomy): domain Eukaryota; kingdom Fungi; phylum Ascomycota; class Leotiomycetes; order Helotiales; family Ploettnerulaceae; genus Cadophora; species Cadophora gregata. The sequence continues at coordinate 1,563,294 of NW_026695933.1, read as the reverse complement.
GAGCTCGACCGTAGGTGATCAGATATGCATCTGGGTCTGCACGGAAGCTTTCTATGGGAACTTGATGGGTTGCTAGGCGGCCAACTGAGTACTTGTTGTAGTATTCGATGTACGTTGGCTCAAAATGGGGAATCAGAGATAGGGGTATGCTATTAAGAAGAGGGTGCGACTGTGTCTCGGCAACCTTGGTTGAGACAGCCATCGCATCAAATCAGATATACGAAAAAAACCTGTATCAGTCGCACTGAAAATCAAAACGAAGACAGATGAATGTCGAGGTCATGTATAAATGGGTATCTGAATTTGGTATACAGAAGATAACTGAGATTCCGTCACGACCGCACTCGGGAGTGGGGGTCGATCGTTCGGGCGACTTGCCCCGCACTAGAACTCGGGCACAAGGACTTCAAAGAATCTGGTGCGAAAACTACCGCTGAATATTGAAGCCAAGTCTAGGCTATCGCTGATGTTGCTGGATCCTTGCTGTAATCATTGACAGATCATTATGGATGTTCAGATTGCAGCTGGGCTTTCAAGATGGCAACCTGTGTATGGGCAAGTAAGTTCGGCGTCAAAAAGCGGTATTGCAACGTTCAGACTGAGTATCACAACCCTCACGAAACCAGTGGCATGCTAGAGGCCGCAGCTGGAATCAATGGATGAGGCTTCCCAAGATCAGTTGGACTCTGAGACGATGAAGCCCTGCCATTGACAAGGTCTCCAGTACCGGGGCCTGGCTCAGGCCCCTTTCCCTTTTTGCGAGTCCTCACCGTCTTCAATTTGTGATAGTCCCTTTGTCTCTTCATCGGATATTCTTTGCTCGTGCTGTTTCCTTATACTATGTCCCGTCCTTGGTCGCTGATGGGCCAGAACCCAAGTGCGATACACTCCATAGAGGAGTGGTGACAATACGACTGTAAAGCCCGCAGCAATCATCATTGTAGCCTAGCAGAATTCAAGTCGTTCGCACAATTGGAGTCAAGCGTGCCTGAGCGAGCCAGTCTCTGTATTGATCGAATTCCTCCCGATACACGACCTGGTACCAAGGATATTCGTCATTTTCAGAACACCTCCATGACCACAATGTGCACTTCTTTCGGTCTTCTGGCGCTGGGAAGGCGAGGTGATCAGGATATCGGTGTCGCAGAAGAATATCGATTATTGCCAGCTGCGGTAGAGGTGTGAGATTTTTTGTACGGCTGCTGAAGTAAGGTCCAAGTTCGTGGAGTTGTATGGTGACCAAGCCTTGGTTGTCATCTCGAAGTAGGGTGTTGTGCCCGTCAATTCTGGCACCCAAGATATCGAACTCCAACTGCCTATGGAGAACGTTGTAATGTGCTGCAGGATGCGGTGCTTGGAAATTAGTGAGGTGTTTATGTGGTCTGAGGAATGTTGATGGTCATCCCAGATGGGAAGATCAAGTGTACCGAGTCGGACGAGGATACTGCGATCTTTTCCCCGGCCATCTCATCCCACCATAGCTGTCTATTTAGTGGTACCGATATGCGTCCACGGCGTAGAGGAGGCCGAGTGGTAAGAATAATAGACCAGTGGCTGCCATGTCGGTGATGATGTAGTTGAGTCGTGAAGCTTAGTCCTGTCCGGTCAGCGCCGCAGAAGTTTATCAGGTTTTGCCAAGACCCAATCCCACTGAGCTTATCTCAACCCTTGCGAGGCTCAACACCTGGATGCTATTTTTACCTCTATCTTATCAAGATCCCGTTGAAGATTCGTTGGTGGTCTGCCACAGCTTTACTTTCTGTCTTAGCAGAGGAATGTAGAAAAAGTTGACGACGTCACAGTTGATCAAACAAACAGATGTCTGACTCCACAAAGTAACTCACAGGGCATGAAGCTTTCAGTACCTGGCGAAACGACGATCCACAATTTCGGCAACTAGCTACGGACAGGCAAAGGTTCCTTGTCTGAAAAGATGTCATCAAAGAAGATCGCTTCAGATACTTGGAAATTGGTATCATCTTACAAAGAAGAAATACGGGAGGGACAAAGGCGGGGCAGGGAAGAAAAGATATTTTCGTACACTACCGTAGGTAAGCTTGGCTTCTGAACGACACGAGCTCTGTGCCGTTTCCCCTGAGCGAATCCGGAACAATTGAGGCACAGCCGCCGAGGTGAAATTGCTCCTGGAATTTATCCAAAAACCCGAACAAAGGAAACGTCAAACGACCTCTGACACATATTTCATGCATCCAAAAAATACAAGAGCACTTATAAAATCCCATGTGAAGTCTCGATATGTTGGTTCAAGGGGTAATGCCCGCACTAAGCGTGAAATTTAACTTCACATGCAGATGATGAACAGCCTTGTTTCCATTTCCATACTCCACCCAATCTTGGCGTTCCGACTGATCCTCAGGACTCAGGACTCAGGAGAAGCTCTGACGAGCACAAAAGCGATCCCGATTCAGTGTTGCATTGACAATAATGGCGGCCTGGGGCTTGTCAGCTGGTGATGCTGACACTCCACCATCAGCTTTTCAGACGATAATAATAATACGAGGCTGACAAGGTCCTGCAACCACTTAGAAGTCGTGTCCCTTCATGACCTTCTCCTACTGTAAAATGGGTTCCACGCTTGTCAAGTTAAAGCCCGCGCCACCCACCCACAGCGCCTCGCGCCCACAGCACCCACTGCCCGTTTGGTCCAGCTGCCGCTTGCCGTCACCCGAACAGTCCCTCCTCAACATCCGAGTCCATCAAAGGCTGCGAACTCAGGAAAGGAGACACGAAGCCTCTTCCTTTCCTCTTCACTACGCCGGGACGAGTGCTGCACTAAACATTCATTTTCCAAGATGGCTCTGCGTCCACCTAGTCGCTCCGTGGGCATCCGTTTCATCGTCGTGTGCGCCATTTTGCTTGCGTTTGTCCACCTGCATCTGTATGAGGGAGAAGGGAGGGTGTATCAGTCCACGTGGGGATGGAGGACTGAAACCGACAGAGGACAGAACCCAAGTCCCTACAACGGGACTATCGAAGAAGGATGTGAAGGCTTGACTGGATTTGATCGAATCGTCATAACTGTGAAGACCGGAGCAACAGAGGCATCAAAAAAGATTCCGACCCAGCTACGGACGTCATTGAGATGTGCTCCATACGTCTACATCTTTTCAGATATGGCGCAATCAATTGGGGAAACTCAGGTTTATGACTCCCTGGATGATATCGCTCCATCGATTGTGGATGTCAATAAGGACTTTGATATCTATCGCAAACAGAAGGAGCTGCGTGACCCTGAGAAAATCATGGCCGAACTTTCGGATATGAGAGATTCTCGGATCAAAGATGACTTAGCTGCATGGACTCTGGACAAGTACAAAAACATGCACATAGTCGAGAAGATTGGGGCTCTCAAACCTGAGATGGACTGGTATATGCACATCGATGCTGACACCTATGTAATGTGGCCCAGCCTCATCAGGTGGATCCAACGACTCGACCCATCGAAAAAGTCCTACATGGGCTCGCTAGCCTTGATCAATGACTTGCCGTTCGGCCATGGGGGAAGCGGTTATCTGATGTCGAGGGAAGCAATGCGTACTTTCGCCGTTACCAATAACGGCACCGCCGCCAAATGGGACTCCAAGATGCACGAGGAGTGCTGCGGCGACTGGGTTCTTGCCCAAGTTCTCAAGGAGTACAAAATGGATCTCAAGAACTCCTGGCCCACGATAAATGGAGAAACACAATCGACTATTCCCTTTGCCGAAGACCATTGGTGTCAACCGCTGGTGACACTTCACCACATCTCCTCACCCGAGGCAGAACAATTGGGCAGCTTCGAAGCGAAGCGAAAAGACAAAAGCGTAAGCAAAGCAAACAAAACCCCAAGAACAAAAGAGAAAACTGACACATCATCAGAGCCCCGTCACATATGAAGAACTCTTCAAGGACCTCGTCTCGGATCTGATCCCCGATGAGCTCGCAAATTGGGACAACCTCTCCAAAGACGGAACCGTTGCCAACATCGCCACAGCCGAAGCATGTGTCCACGCATGCCAAGCTAACCATAAATGCCTGCAATCGCGCTACGACGGTGCAGAATGTTCTATAGGAACGAAGCATTTCTCGCTGGGCAAGAAACACGAGATGAAGGACGGACTGCAATGGTCCAGTAGCTGGAACAAGACGCGTATCGCGGAATGGGTGAGGAAACAGAAACCTTGCGGGAAACTGAAGTTCCCTCATCAGGAACGGCCGTCGAAATGGCTGGACGGAAGGCCTTGATGGCCAATGTCTCGCTTTGTGATCTTCGAATGTGAAAAAGTTGCTTGGAGTTCAGGTTTGGACATTTGACGGCGTACCGGAAAAATACATGCATATTGTAGGTGGGAGATTGTATAGATGTATAGCCATCACACAAAATGTACTATAAACACGACAGGAGATGGATAAGGATCACGCTGTATGACCAGAGTTGTAGATTAGGATCTGACAGCCGTTCATTCTCGGTAGGCGGAAACGGCTATCATTTGCCAGTCTTGACCGGCTTTGAACTGTGAAAAAGTTAGCATCTGAACTTCCTTTGCTGAAAAGATATGATCTGTCCCTTCTCTTTTATCATTGACTAATGTTTATGATTACGACGCGTCAACATCGTTGCCGAGATTGTGCCTTGCCAGATCCAGTGAGCCCCTCTCCAAACCAGGCCCTGATTGGCGGAATCGGGGACTTCGGGAAAAACTCCACGCGGCTTCGACTTTAAATAAACGTGAACCTTAATCCTTCAACGCCATCGAAGCCATTCAATCCGAGAAATGTGTTCTTAGATAGGCACTAGATGATAAGATCTTCGAGCAATCACCATGTGGGGGAGAGAAGACGTCGAGATTGAATGTTTTGGAGTTGCCAGGAATGAAATGCGGGAGCTTCAGGTCGAGGAATACTCTACGACTTCAACTTCGCTTGCGGACACACGACTAGCCGCCTCCTGGGGTCCTGTGTCTACTCATATCTTGACACCACAAACGAAGACTCGAGCACATGACGCTGACGACTTCATACTCCTCGATGCGGCGCATCCCGAAGGCGGAGCTCTTCGCCTGCGTCCAACTCTGGGTAAACACCTGGTTTTTCTCGACTGGCGAAGGCTTTCAAATCCAACGAACCTTCTTTCCAGACTCATTCCTTTCAACCGAAGCCAACGAAGTTGTTTCATGGTTTCGGCCATGTAAGCTTCTCGCATTTTGACTGCCTCGAACCCCAGTCCGCGATCCTCGTTTTGTTCCAGCTACTTCGCCACTTTGTCTCTCCATCCTCAACTTCATGCTTTCTACCGAATACGATCTCTTCAAGCTTTCCAAGAGTGCAAATGTTCTCTTTGTACAGAGTTTGCATGCAATCAGGTTGCTTTGCGCAAGCCAGCGTACAGTCTTCTGCGGAAGCGATATCGGGAACAATCTCTCCCTCAGAGCGATTGTCCCAATCTTCAAGATTGTGATCAGGAATCATGTCGAAGACCATTCCTTTAAACAACTCGGAATATAACAATGGAGCCTGATTGTACGGTCTTAGTAGGGTATTTCTGAGCATGAGTGTTGTGTTCAGTGTTCACGTACGTTTTGATCAGGTCTCTTCTCTTCAAAAGCCTTCATTTGTTCCGACTCAGGCGTCGAGATGTGATGCAATGTAACGATTGGCATGCACCAGACTCCGGGATGGAACCACAATGTAGATGGGGTCTCCCCATTGAACATAGGGAAAGAATTGGTGACGGGTATGCCATATTCCTGTAATGCGAGAGCCAGCAGGGCGTCTCCATAGCGGATCTTGTCCATCTTAGAATCCCAGCGTGCTGCTGTCCCATTATATACGACAGCAAGATCTCGAGATGCGGCTTTAGATAGGAGAAGTCCACTTCCGCCGTGTGCGAAGGCATGCCCGCTGTCATAAGTCTTTGCACCTATAAATGATTTCTTGGCAGAATTAAGATTTGGGAGCCACGATAGCAGACTTGACCATACGACGTACGTATCTGCGTCGATATTGAAATACCAGTCCATATTTGGTTTCAAGGCCCAGCTCTTCTCCACAATGTGGATATTCTTGCTGTGAAGGAAGCGGATGTCAGCATCGTCGTTCGTCAGACAGACTGAAAGTGCCAAAATTCAAGGGATCGACAAAACTCTGAAGGAAGGACTACAAGCATGGTTTCGCTCATCCAAAACCCAATATTTACACGAATCGAAGATTTGGAGATCACTCACTATTTGTCGAGCTTCCATGCAGCCAAATTTTCCGAATCGCTCGGGTCTTTCATGGTTCTCAATTGGCTTGCGATCAGAATTGGGTCTTGTAGCTCCTGCTGCTTGCGATAGATATCGAAATCTGAATTTCCATCTCTTACTGACGGCTCAATCGTATCAAGTGCATCATGCAATTTATGACTCCCAACATCTTGATTCATATCTGAAAACCACAAAATATTCTCGACGGGCACACATCGTAGAGACGTCCTGAGCTGCACTGGGACCTTCTCAGCTGCTTCTGTGGCTCCCGTTCTGACAGTGATTGCGATACGATCAAAACCTGTCAAATTGCTGCAAAGGGGATGTTGACTATTGTTCGTTGTCGTGACTTTCGGCTTTCGCTGGATGATTTGCCAACGCTCGGAAGACAAGGCAAATTGGGTGACGCCTAGAAATAAAACAACTGCGACAACAAGGAAACGCAAGCCAGTTGAGCGGAAAACCGGCTTTGCTGTGAGTGATAACATTGAGTACATGGACGTGCGGTGCTTTGATTCCAACATTCGCATGCGAAACAAGGGCAGTAGGAATAGATATGGAAGTTCAGCCGCACAACATACTAACATATGAAATCCACAGCCTTTGGCGACCACGGCCGTAGCCCCTTTCCAATCTGACTCTATTTGTGTCAATTTGCCATACGAAAAAAGTTGGGGGTGTTGAAGGCCCCTGTTCAATCCATCCAATGAAGCAGTTTTAGCGACCGAGTCTTAGCGCTGTGCCACAAAAATACGACCTTCCTGCACAAACGTTTGGCTGTGGCATCGAAAATAACCAACAAACTGTCTACCTTGAAACCAACATGAGCTGATGTTGGATATTGGATCTAAGAAGGGCGGGGATCAGCGTCCTTAGACACATCTCAGTCTCCTCAAGACAAGCAGCGGAACATGTGTGGGAGGAAATAATGAAGAGATCAATGACGACACAGAATAAAAGCAAAGACTCTGATATTTCTTTGAAGCTCATCCAAAGGTATAAAATGGCCCTGCCTTACAGTCATTAGAGATTTCTTGCACTTTTTATGAATCACAAGGTCCCATGCTCTCTTGGCACTTCACTTGGTCCGGAGTACCCGTCGTAAAGGCTTTGGAATGAATTTGGACCCTCTCGCTTCGATCCGCACCGGGGTTCTTAGGCCGGCCTCGTCTGTCTCCATATCGTGTGTTCAATCAGCACACTGTCACGATACAGTAAAGCTTTCAGTAAATATACTGTGGCATTTAACGTAACCCCTTGAACATTCGCTCCACTATGTCAGACATCGCCTCTCATTAGCCCTAGCAGGACTTCTCTACTTCTGGCGGCAGCTCTGCCAAACGGAGGGTACAGCGACTCCTCAAGGGTTGCATGGGGAGCGGCGCCTGACGGCAACCGAAAGCCGCCCCCAAATAAGCGAAATCGTGTAAACAGTCAGCATTTTTTCAAACACTTCAAAAAGAATTTGGAATGACACTGAAGACAAGCCTTCATTTAGCTGTAACGCAAAACGGTTTTGCGTCATCGATCAATCTGCTCAAGACTCTCCTATCTCTTCCATGAGATCTCTGACAAAATCCACAAATCAGCAGGGACCTGAGCGCTCCCAGCACAGTGGTAAGCCTCTGGAGGCCTGCCATTTAGGCAGTTCTGAAGCGGCTACACCTGTAACTTTGTAGAAGAGTACTGATATGGTTAGTCAATGTTGGTTCAAATGCCCTGAGCGTCACCATTCAAGGAGGACGCAGGAAGATGAATCCTGCGAAGTTTTCCCGCGCTGAGAGCTCTGCCAATCCTTACTTGGCTTTACAATCGCCTTGTCGTCCTCCCAGGGGGGAAGCAAACCATCTGGGAACTTGATGGGTGACCCGCTCAATCTCCATACACGCGTGAAACCAACATCTCACCGACCTCGCTAAGAGATGAACCAGTTTTCGCATTACTCTTTCCTAACCTGCTCAGATCGAGCAACCAGAAGAACCATTCCTTCTTTAGTTGTTAGCAGTAAAAGCTAAAGATACAAGTCGCTGTGGTAATACTACTTTGCATTGCTCACTTAGGCGTCAATGTGCTCGGGCAGTCGCAGAGGAATGTCTTTGTGAACCGACCTCCAGCGACGAATCCCCCTAGAATTGCAGGGTCTTTCATCGTGGGTTCTTCGTTGAGAATCATTTGGAGCAACAAAGGAAACAGTCTCGATCTGTTCATGAATCAGATTCTACCAGACGGCAACTCCTCGAGACTCCAATATCTCCCAAATTCGCGTGAGTACAACATTCCTCGCCATGCCCAGCTTATTTCTTTGGGCATTTTCCATTTTAGAGTCACAGGTGGTCTTCAAAGCACGACGGATTACTTGTGGAAAGTTGATTTCAGTGGTACAGGTGGCAACCCGAAATTCGACCTCGACTTCTCCCCAACATTCTACTTTGCACTCGTGGAAGCTGGGGACCCCGTAATCTCGACTCTCAGTCAAGAAGTGAACTTCACATACAATGGGCTGTCATCTTCCAGCTCGACTCAGACCATTCTGTCTAGTTCAACATCATCTCTCGGGAGTAATACCGCACCAACCCTTTCAACTGCCCCATTAGCTACCATCACGAGCACTGTATCTCTGCCAACTGCCACTTCTCCTTCAACCTCTTCAGAGTCCAACACAGGTCTGTCCTCGTCTGCAAAGATTGGGGTTGGAGTCGGTGTTGGGGTCGGAGTTATTGCTCTCATTGCTGGCTTTGGATCTGGATACTGGTTCTTCGGACGCAAGAGGGCGGCACCACAACATACATATCCCGAGCAAACGTACCACGACAGTCCCCCAGCGATGAATCAGAACGCACAGTTCAAACCAGAGCTTGTGTCGCCAGGCCCCAAACAGTTCGAAAGATCGGAGCTGCAATGAGGTGGTTTCCAGAACCCAACCCAACCACGCAGCGTCAAGAGAGAGGGGGGATGACAATCTCGGGAAGGCTCCTTCTCAGCCCTTGGCTTGATTAACTCGATCTATTTCATTGTCAATATCAACAATACCCTTCAGCCGGACTCCAATGCTCTAGCAGGTCATCGCTTTTCATCACTTATCAAATAAGAGCTTCGACGGAAATGACTCCACAAAGAAGGTACAGTAGCAGCATTAGGCTCATGTGCAATTAAATCTCCTTTGGAAGAATGCATTGAAAGTCCCTATGCATCATTTCACAAATCTAAGGACAGCTGAAATCCGGTTCATACCTCCACGTATTGTCACTTTGGTCCTCAGACACCACCATTGCAGCCTTTTCTGAATAAAGTGATGTGATGTCATTCTCTTCCGTAGATGTTGCAGGGAGGGGCCGAGCGATTCACAATTTCAGCAATAACCAGCTATATCCCCCCGAATTATTATTTGAAGAAGATCCAGTCGAAGTTTTTCGTGTCCAGGTGTTGGTTAGTATGTCGCTCCTCAGATCCATACTTGTATGTGACTTATTCTTCACAAGTACTTCGCACCTGAGGCAACACGTTTCAGCCAACATCCGATGCGGCTTCTGGGTTAATCCGCGCCGCTCCATTTCGCTCTCAGCCACCTCTGTTTCCCCATTCCACCTACATTGCCTGCCTCGCCGGTGGAGACAGCGGCTCTCTTACTGATGTGCAATTGCAATTAGGCTCCAAAGGGTGCTGAACATAGTATTCCTCTCCGTACCCATTCAGTCTGCCATCTTTTCATTCACCTTGTCCAATTCGCATCTCAATTCTCAACATGTCTCAACACGAGACATCCTCGCTCAAGACATATTTCGACGAGATAGCCGAGACCAACGGTGATGATGAATGCAGGGCTTGGCTAGATAGGGTTTTCGACTCGAAGGCTGAATTAGCAACTTTTGTTGCTAGTCGCCGGGGAGGTGGCGCTGGGAAGTATGTCGGTTTCCTTAAAGGTTCCTTCAACTTCAGCTTCCGCTTCACCTTCAGCGATGAAGGGCCGGACGCCATTATTCGGTTTCCAAAACCGGGACACACAGCTACAGCTCTTAGGGACGAAAAGGTCACGAACGAAGTGCAGATTATGGAATTCCTCAGTCAAAATACTACTATTCCTGTCCCACGTGTGCACAGCTGGGGCTTAACTGTAGAGAGCCCACAACAATTTGGGCCATTTATCATCATGGATTATGTTGACGGAACCCTTCTATCGACTGTCTTAAGGCAACCGACTAAAAGTGAGGACATGATTCTCAACCCGGCTATCGACAATACAACATTAGATAAGATCTATTATCAAATCGCTGATTACATGCTTCAACTTTCTCAATTTACGTTCAGCCGCATCGGAGCTATCTCGAAAGACCACGCTTCAAATACGTGGTCTGTTACCGGAAGACCGTTAACATACAACATGAACGAGTTGGCGACTGTTGCAGGCTACCCTGACAAGCAATTTCCTACCGCGCCTTTTGACAGAGCAAGCAACTATCTCAGGTCAGTTGCAAACGAGCACTTGACCCACCTTTGGACTCAACGTAACCTCGCCGATAACCCAAAAATCGCTCAGGATCGGTTCATTGCTCGTCATCAGTTCGCACAGCTTATATCAAAGTACTGTGTTGACGATGCTGGTCCATTTCTACTCTTTTGCGACGATATGCGACCTTCGAATATGCTTGTGAACCCAGAAACCCTTCATATTACAGCTGTGCTTGACTTTGAGTTTACAAACACTATGCCGGCCCAGTTTGCCTATGACCCGCCCTGGTGGCTACTATTATCTGGGCCGGAAATGTGGCTTGATCGTTGTTCTATAGACGAGTTTTTGACCTGCTACGAGCCTAGAATGGAGCAGTTCTTGCGAGCGTTAGAGCGGGTGGAAGAGGACTCAGTATTGAGGAAGCAAGCAAGTGTGCTACCTCTTTCTAGCCGGATGCGTGAGTCGTGGAAGAGTGGGCGTTTCTGGTTTAATTACGCAACAAGGAAGAGTTTTGAGGTGGACGCTATCTACTGGGCCGCATTACACGGCGGCGGTGGTGTTGAGTTACTTGATGAGAAGGCTCGTTCAGAGTTGGAGTTATTTACACAAAAGAAGATGGAGCAGTTGATGGCATACAAAGAGGAGTGTACTGCTCGATTTTCTAAAGCAGAAGAAAATTAGCGAAAGGGGGAGTTTCCGAATATGATCGTAAGCCAATGTCATTTTGCATCTTTAAACCAAAAAAAATCATTATGAGTAACTTGCAACTACGTGGAGAATTTGATAGCGCAGCGCGCAGAGATAGACTCAAGTATACGCGTGGAAATGGAGCTGTTGAGGGTGTATGATAAGGGGTGCTGTCTTGGCTTCATTGAGATTCATAACTGGATAACCCATACATTTTCATATTTCTTGGTTTCTGCAACCGTCAAAAGTTCAAATGAATTGCTAGCAATATGAAAACAAAGTTGATAATGGGACGGACATAATAATGAAAGAGACGCAAGGATGGGTCGCTCATGTAGATGAAGAAGGAGCAGAGTAGTTGGTATGAGAAGAAGTATGCCCCCTTATTGTATTCGAATATCTTCCCGAACAAACTTCCTTTAGAAAAAATCCAAAACTTCTCCATACAAGCATCAATGAAAAATTCTCATAAAATATGATGTACCTCCATACGAGATCTCCCGGTGCTAGCCTTCGTAACAGACAAGTGCTGTCTCTCTCCACAAAAGGCTTATTGAATTCCAGTTAGAGCTTCCAACCCATGTAGATCGATACAATTCCAGAAGTATACCTGGGTGAGAATGCAAAAATCTTAATTGGTAGTGGCACTACCTCCGCCACCCCTGCGCTGCTGAGAATTCTCTCCTGCTTTCTTCATTGCCTCATCCATCTCCCGCTTCTTTCTGGCAGCCTCGCGCTTGCGCTGAGATTCCTCGGCTGCCTTTCGCATGCGCTCTTCTTCCTCATCGCTGGGGACTTTAACGAAGCCGCCGCTGTCGGTCATATTGGTGTTGTGGTGTTCGCTTGGTATGGAATGGACTTGATGAAGTGGCAGAGAGGGACTTGGGAGAACCAGATGAAAGTGAGAGGGGTGAGGAGTGAAGCAAACATCGTGTTCCCACTACCCTTATATAGACCTCCAAGTCCATCCATTGCGTATAGGCAGACGCACTGAAATAGGGAGCTGTCAGACTGGACCTCATGCAAGCGCCTACTCTATCACATCAAAAAGTTCGGTGTCCCGGATAGCACAACCCCGGCGGTCTCCCTCTAGGCCATGTTGCAGCCAACATCGAGAACTACCAGGCAGCCACTGGGTCGATTAGGTAGACGCTGGTTTTCCCCTACTGTGGCTACACAAACGGCCAGCAGACGCAACAGGTAAGGAGAAACGATGAACGTTTATGCGATGCTGGTGCGAACTGACCTGTTGTGATCTTCACCTTCAGCCTGCTGGAGGCAAATGAGAACAACGACCAAGGTCCCCCGATTTGCGCAAAGGGTTCCTTATCTTTCCCGACCTGTTCTGCGCAGTCCTGGTCTTTGCTTTGCAGAACTTCTGCTCTCGAGTGTGCTACTCGCTATGGGACGGAGCGGGCCGATAAGCCTGACATCCAACGCCAAATAACGAAGTAACCTCGAATGTTCAGCCCCACAAGAGCTTGCCATCACCACCGACAACGCCGTAGATCAGTAGATCACTTCACAACCGGGCTACCTCTCAGTACACCATGCTCTTCAGGCCCTCCACCCCAGTGATCTTCTCACCAGGCCCAGGAAGCGAGTCAAGGCATATACGTTTGATTTCTTTGACTTATGATTGTAATAGGTTCTACCATGCAGACTGAGGAGGAGCAACAGTTGAGGGACCGCAAATGAAGCAACAGCAGGAACAAATATAGCGCGGACTGCATCAGCAGTAGGACTTCTTTAATAAAAACATGGAGAATGCATGGGATGTTGATGATTTTAACACATATCTATTGTTTCAATAGCCTGATATTATCACTACGCAGTCGCTGTCTCCAACGTGAGAACGCTTTCGCCTCTCACCAAATGCCCTACCCCGTTTCCCATAGACTTTGCTACTGTTGCCGACTTTAAAGCCACCCGCGATGATAAAGACAAGATGCTCTTCCTCGCTGTTCAAGTACAATATAGCTTCATCTCCTTCGATCGAGTTGTGACATTTTGTGGTACACCTCATGTACGGTAAGTCACCGAGCTTAGGTAGGCCAGTGCGAAAGAGAGAGGTGTCGCTTATTTAGTGACTAAAGGCGAGGTACGGACCGCTGAACGGCAGGCTTGGCTTGTCTGGTAATGGAGACACTGTCGTTCCGCGACCAGATCAGACCGAGAAGGGAGGGTCTTACCTACCTAGAAGATACTGTAGAAAGGTCATCTGACTGCAGCGTGATATCCGAAATTGGCTGTGCAGCCTTGCATAAAGTGCAAATCGAGGGCAAAGGGCACGGAGGGCATCGAGTCTAATCCGAGGGGCGTGGCGCGGGGAGCTGGCGGAGAAGTGAGGGGCACCCCACCTGATTATCACGGAGTGCAAGAGATTGTGGAAGACGCTTGAGAGAAGAGATTGTAGTGAAAGGGTGTGAATTTCTCATTCTATAACGTATTTGATGTCCTCCATCTAGACGGAAACAGAAATACTTGATTGTCCGCCTTTCCCAAGACGAAAATACGCCAATTCCAAAGGCAAATATCAAATAGTGACATTCAATACAATCATGCTAATCAATCGTGCCAACTTCCAGTTCTATATATCCTTTCAGACTGTTTGTATTACCCAAACACCATGCAATGCCGCGCCGGACCCAATGCAAATCATTATTATATCGTGACAGTGGTTGTGTACCAATCATTGGTGTTCCGTCGTGTATGGTACACTGTATGCCTCGGTGGTGTAAGGAGGTTGATGGAACTTAAGTGCAATCCACTCGTGTCGCTGGTAATCGTACTGCCAGACCTGGAGAAGAGTCTCTTGCTCGATGGACTGCGAGAACTCTGCCGAGAAGTAATTGTCTTGCGAACGGATCTCAATGTCCTCAAGTGCCTCTTCGATGTTCTCAGTGAGATCGTACGAGGGAACGTCGTCTACAAAGATGTCCTCTTCTTCCGCTTGTTCGGCCTTGGTCGCTGGCTGGTATGAAGCAACGGGGCTGTCGGTGCATGCATCGGCATCTTCGAAGAAATCGCTCTCGATGATGGGAAGGGCTTGGGTGGAGTTGTTGAAGAAGAGTAAATCCTTATCGGTTGGGGGATAAGTTGCGGACGAGTACGTCTCGTTGCTCTCCTCATCGAAGTAATCCGCAGTCTCATCGACAGTGCCATTGTTCCCTGGCAAGTCGACATTGGCTATGAAGCAGAATATTTAGCCTCCATTGAAATTTGTTCATGAATCGTGGAGAATAGGCTCACCTCCAACGTTCAGGGCCCGAGTGTAGAAGGGAGAACCATTGCCAGATGTAAAGGTGCGGCCATAGTGAGAGGCATCTGCGGCAGATGTTCTTCCAGCAGTGACTAGAATATGTTAGCAGGATGCAAAGAAAGAAGATGGATCTGGAAGCTAGAACGTACCATCTGATGGAAGAACGAAGAGGTCTTGGAAAGCAAAGATAGTTTGCTCCCCAAAGGAAGTGCGAGATGGAGATGAAGTGCAGGACATGTTGATATTGTTCGTTGGTGATACTCTAAATAATAGCAAAGTTTTGCGGTCGAAGGCGACTTTTGACTCGATGGTTGCGATGGAAGTGAAAATGAAGATGGGAGACAGAAGAGAGTTTGCGTGCGAGCGCTTTCTATTTGGACTATCTGCTTGCGCTGCAGTAGCAGTACCGCGAAAGTGTGCTGCGCCCCGTTCATCTGGGCATTGCCACGTCAGCGCAGCCAGCTCCAATCAGAGGCACACAAAAGTCCTGCTGATGGCAGCATATTTGCTCGCGCAGCAAGCCATTATGCTTGCGCTACGCTTGTGGTTGGCTGCGAGGCGAGACCAAAGGTAATCCCTCAATCGCTTCTGTATTCCAGTGCAAAAACCTGTTTCTGCAGTCACACTGCATGCACAGCCTCTCTATCATTCGTCCTTGGCTTCACGGGTGTCGAGGGCAGCTTTCCCGAATGCCTCTTGGTTGGCCGAGAACATTTGATCGGGTGAGACGGCACTGCAGGTTGCATGCATGTTCAGCTGTCCAGGTGCGAGAGCGACATCAAATGATGTGCAAAATCTGACTGAGGTGGTGCCAAGGGCGCAACCATCCGGGAACGATCGGGACCAAGTCGATCCTAAAAATGGAGGTTGTGCCAAAGCTATTTGATTACGCTGGAATGGATGCACAGCCAATGAACAATGACCATTCCGTAAGCGGATAAATGCAGCGCTGCCATCGCAGCTGCAGGCTTGTCGCTGACGCCTAGAGTGGCACAGTGAGGAGGGTTTTGGTGAAGGTCACCAGTAAAAGGACAACGTCAAGTCACCATGGCCTCTCTCAAATCCTCTCTTCAGTTATTTGTTAATCTTCCCGTCTGTATCCTCTTAGTGGTCCCGACATCTGAAATTTTTGTCACAAAAGTTGTCCCTGATAACCACATCAAGATCGAAAGCTCCTGGAATTCTTCTGCTGGTCGTGACTTACTGCTGCGAGAAACTTTCGCCGACTTTTGATCCCAAGCCGACATCAACACCAAAGAAAAGAACAGATAACTGATTGATAAGATGCCTAGTCAGCGTTATGAAGAGTAAGTAAATTTTTCAGTGTTGTCTCGAACTTCTCATTGAAGAACCGATTTCTTGAATTATATATCTAATATCAACAACAGATCCCGCTAAACTCGCCTTCTCTGGAACGACTCAACACCATCTTCTCTTACGACAACAACATACCAAACACGGCCCCACCATCCTTTCACTCCGCTTCCAGCTCAACCCATGATCTGCCTCACTATAGCAATGAGAGCGCAGCATTGACTTTACCTCATAATCAACCATCAAGTGGTTCCTTTCAAGATATTCGGAAGACATCAGACTCAGAAGGCGATGACGGGATAAGTCTGTGGGGTGGAACGAGTGCCAGAGCATCGATGAGCCAAGACCACGCTGCTGCGAGAGAAGATGTGATTTTGCAGCTTATGAAGAGAGTTGGGGATCTTGAGGTTAGGTTGGGTATGCAGGGAAATGTAAGTCAGGATGTTAATGTCTGAGTGAAGTGCCGCGGAAAGTGCTGACGATACATCAACAGACGAAGAATGAAAAGAGCGATTGTGATATTGAAGCCTTAGAGACGAAAATGGGTAGAGAGTGGACTGCTAGTGCTAGGGGTATAGCTATTGCAATTTTGATGGGAGCTCTCTTGTTCTTGGTATCGTTTTGGACTTTCCTGACTTTGGGTGTGAGGGCGAGGCATTAGCTTCGTTTGACTCGGATGCGGAAGAAGAAGCAATCCGAGTTAGTTCTGATCTTTGTAAAATTATACTCTTGGTTTTCTACACTTGTGTAGTTAGTACATGGGGATTGTTCAGCCCGGCCTCATATCAAACTCAAATCGAGAAGTGGCTGAAATTGACTAAGCGTCTCTTGAGTGAGAAGACGAACTCGTCGACCAATTTCGGGGAGCTCAAGGGAATTCTGCACAGCAACGTCAGCTATCGATATTGACGATGTTTCACCGTCCTCGGGTTTTCCAGTGAACTGATTGAAAACCTCACCTCCTACAGAGCTGACGTACCCGTCAATTCAATAGTTGCTTTCCCCTGTGCAAGTGATAACTTACTGAGAGGGCTCGTTGCATAGATCTTGACCTTCCTCCAAGTTTCCGCATACTGAGCGGAAATTAGGCGGGCAAGGTCCATGACCTCGCAGCTACTGAAAAGACCGATGTTCAATGTAGTTAGAGAATAGATTCTCCAGCGTCCCCAGCTCTTCTCATAGAAAAATCCGAGCCGGCGATCTCGGCCCCCGAAATCAAAACATTCAGCCACTCTAAGTCTCTAAGTCTCTAACCGAGCCTGCAGATTCCACACGTAAACCCTCCCGTTGTCAGCCACTCTAAGTCTCTAACCGAGCCTGCAGATTCCACATGTAAACCCTTGCCAGCCACCAGCCTCGGCCTCCCAATGTGCAAAGCCCCTCATTCCAAATGTTCAAGCCTTCAAAACTTGGCAGGCTTGCACGGTTCAACAGTGCTTACCGAAAAAACCTGCCGTCCAAACGTGCATGTCTGGGATATAAATGAGATTTCTTGGCGATGGCATGGGTATGATCCTGCCACCTTCCTGACTGGTAGTGCAGCCGATACGTAGCAAGGGCAAGGCTGCAAGGTACCTTCGTACCTACCAGAGTATATTGTGCAGCGGGGTAATTGCCTGTATTGATACGAATCTTGTAGTTCTCCGCATAATGCGTTTTGCGTTGCAGGATCTGTCACTTGCGGGGTTGAAGGATGGATCAGGAGGATGAACGTGGTGTGGGATTGTGTTTGTTGATTGGAGTCCTTTGGGTGATGGAAACAGGACATGTTTGAGCACAGGTTGAGCTGGTTCAGCTGGAGACAATGATGCGATACCTGCGTGTGGGTGCTCCGGCAGTGTTGAGCACATGAAATCATATTGATTGCATTGTCTCCAGTACAATACAGTGAGTTTGAAAACAGATAGGTATCTCAGTACAACTCAATTCAACTAATCGCTGGCCGCACAGCGAATTGAAACGCATTTTTTTGCTGGCTGCAAAACTCCACGTAAAAGCCCACTAAAATTTTGTACAAGAAACTCCAACTCCGGCTTCATGGTACTCGGCGCAAGGGGCTTTCGTGATTATGTGACACTGATGTTGACCGTCTTCGTAATACCCAGTTCTCGACCCTGCATAGGCAAGATATCATCCAGAGAATCCGCATCTCCTTTGCTGGCAAAGTCTTCTTCGCTTTGCGTATTTTGAGTGCTCCTTCCCAAGGCACTCCTCGTTGGCTGATTGCGTGTCGTTACTCGTACATTATACTTCGAGCTTCTCGTCCCTTGGCCTGGCAGACTGTTCATTCCAATAGCATCTTCATGCATGTAATATTTGTGTCGTTGTGCATTCGAACTGTTTGTGGCGCGTGTACGGAGGTCGAGCATAGTCTTGAAGAGAGGACGGAGGGCAGGAAGCGAGGCTGCCAGTAGACCGACGTAGAGCTCAATGGCATTCCAGATGCTGTATTTGTCGTCTCTTGTGGAATCTGGATTGGATAACACCTTCACTTGGAGCGTTGTCTTGACAATAGAGCAGACACAGGCGCTATTGCCATATTAGTGGAAGTTTAGGTCCGGAGTACGACAGAAGCTTACAAGTATCCGAGGGAGAGGATACCAATGAGAGAGATTTTGGTTCGCATGTTCACTTGCAATTTCCAAACGATTGGGATTGGAAGTGAAGCGAAAAGCACATCAGTGATGATGTTGACAACTGCATAAATTAGTTCTTCATGTCCCAATCAATTTTCATTAATTAGATGCCTACTGCTATTGAACAGGCCCTAAAAGCACATATTAGTCGGGATATATAACATAAACAGTGTGGAGTAGTATTGGACTTACAATATCGGTGAATGTTTGGATTGAAAAACACTTTGCATTTGGCTCACTCGCTGCATCCCAGCTGGCTCGAATCGGTAGGCATGAAAATGCGATGGTCTATAAAATGTGAGCAGTTTGAACTAGTGGAAATCGATGCTGTCGACTGTGGGGGATTCTGTTCTTCTGGGTGCAAGATAATGGCAAGTTTGTAATGTAAAATGGCTTACCCCAGCACTGCTCAAAGTGAAAGCGGCCAAGAAAGCTATGTTAAGTCAGTCTTGTTCATTCCGTTGAGATCATGATTGAGGACTGACCGATAACACAATAAAGGAAGATTCGGTGACCCTTCCCGGCAGCGAGCCTCAACAAGAAGAATGCAACAGAAAGTTTGACGAGTGAGATTCCAACAGTGACGATCAGTGAGTGAAAGTAAGTCCAGTGCATTAATCTGATGTACTCGTCTGGCCTGATTGACTTTGTGTGCATCCCTTTGCCATTGTGAGTTTCCCCAACGAAGCAAGTGAAGACACCAACACCACAGATCGTCGCCGCAAGGATAAGCCAATCGTCAATGCCCAATGTCTTCAACATTACAGCCCGAACATACATCCTCGCCGCCATCACCACGACAGCAGCGCCGCAAAAGACTCCATTGACAGCCAGAATCGAAGGCGCATTTGTCGACCGGTCGACAGGTTCTGTTGATGTGATTGTATCCATCTCGATAATCGAAAGCTTATTGCGTTTGAGTTCCAAGAAGCTGGTCAACTGTGCCGATCCTCTCCTTTATGAACAACAAAATGTGTTGATCAGCTTAACAGGTCACGGTGTGGTGTGCGGTGTGTGGTGTGCGGTGTGTGGCCTGTGGGGTAACGCCTTCATATATTATTGATACGTCAGGTTCGAGTCGATGTACAAGTGCCCAAACATATTTCTTCGTGTTCAGGCCGTCTCTGTCCTGGATGCCATGTGTTATCTGACCAAGAACTGTGCACTTCTACCTTACAAGGGGAAAGATGTTCAAAAACAGAGACGGCTGCTACACATAAACGTTTAGAGACAACGCCACAGACGCCTCTGCCTTGTTCGGCTTCCCAGTTGAGCTTGAAGTGACGGAGTTGCCAGACTTCCGTCCGAAGCTCCTGAAGGTTTTCGTTGCTCGACACATCCAATCGAGGAAAGTGCCCGAAACTCCACTTGCAGTACATGCCGTTCCTGAATTTTGCGACTTGGAAACGCTAATGCAGCTAGGGACATAGCTTAGGAATCAAGGCGTGTATCTCTTGTCCGTTTGAAAGTTCAAGGATTGCCCTGCAGGTCGTCAAACTCTGATAGGAGTGGATATGGAGTGGTAGCAAAATTTCTATATGATCAGCGAATACTGGATCTGCTGGTTCATCTGAAGTGTTTGAATCGGTCTTCCATCAACCACACCGGTGGCTCTAGTATTGTGAAAATGGCTTGATAGAGGAATTGCCCAGACGTGGGATCTACAGTAAACGTGGGCATCATCTTCCTGAACCAGAAACTGCCCGCCGGATCGGCTATCGTATGAATTCGTCTGAATTTTATCTGAAAGCTAATCTTCGATTTTTCATGGCAGCGGGATCGAGCCTCGCTTATTCCATGGAAGGAAGGGTCTGGTCGTCTGAGCAGCATGTCATCCCTCGAATCCAAGATCTGATGAGACCAGGCCATGATCATTGCATTGGATGAAGGCAGCATGCTGGAACGACAGGATGGTACGATTGGTGGTGTTACTAGACCAGGGAGGGGGACAAATCCCTGTACAGTAGATTTGCGCGACGCGGATGAAGATCCGGCTGACGACGCTCTGAGGATATCCCAGTAAAGCATCTTTCAACATGGTTCTTTGACGTTCGGGAAATCCGCATTCTCTCTCCATTATTCCTCCGCACCACACTCCTAGAATTTACGATTTCTTGAATGTTGTCTCAGTCGGCTAGCAGTTCGAAAATTGTAGAATAATCTCCAAGAGGTATCGTCATTTTCAATAATGGGTTCTCGATGTGACCATTTGATCACGGATAGATAATTCATGGGATGGGTCGGGAGGGAGAATAAGGTAGGGGTGGATTGGTGCGGGTGAAGGTGAGGGTCTCTTGTCAGGTCCGTCCGTACAAGCTCGGTAGCTTAATTTGACCCAATCGTAGACAGAAATGATTTGCCCACCCCCGCCCACATCCCGAGGCGACCCTCTTTTCGGCTGGTACAGTAAGGGTAAGGTTACCAGGGCGAGGGAAAAGTCGTTTTGGAAGCGAGCATTGTCATATTGTCATATCTGGGGTTTCGGCCTCTCTCCTGAATAAGCTTATTATTGTAATCCCCACAAGCACATTGCAGCCAAAACAAGCCCTGCGGGCAAGAATCACTGCCTCATGGGCAGAACGTGGCGAAGTGACATATCAGGAGTGGATTAAAAACAGTCAAGGAGGCTTCCGGGAAAGGCGTGACCGGACTTGAACAGAATACAGGAGCTTCCCCGAACTAATAGCAGACTATCAAAATGGTGCATAGGCCTAGGAATGGAGGAACGAAACTGGGGCGAGACTTGGTTGGCAGCCCATCAGATCTAGATATATTTGGGTTTAGGTTGATCTGAGAGCCTATCTCAAAAGTGACAAGGTCGCTAAGCATCCTTCTGGAGTCTTCGTTTTGACGGCGGAACGCACGGCTGGAAATCTAGTGCTAGCTTGCATGACTTCTTGACCAGTAAATTTTGACCTGAAAAGCTGAAAAGGGAAGAAAGGATATCTTTAACCCCACAAGAGCCCTCGGTACATCCGAGCTAGGGCGTCCCTGAAGTTTCTACCTGGGTTGATTGGTCGGGTGGATGAATTGGTATATTTGCATGAGGCTATACTGCTAGGAAGCCTATCACTAGGAACCCCAGTACACACATGGAAACATCTCTGGCTGCCAGGCTCTCCAGGTCCTTCCAATCCTTCCAATCTGCTTGTCTTCGGGCCCACTTCCCAGTGGCGTTTGCTCTTCCCGTCCCGAACTATTGGCTTGATAGTAGATTGAATACCCAGCTCGACTTCAAATCGAGAGACCAATATCCGGCAGTTTTTCATGCCTATCTTCATGCAAATAGACGACTGGGGTGCCACGAGGTTCAAATACGCTCGATTTCGCTCATGCATTCTTCAGGAGTAGACGCCATCTCGCTGTCTTTTTAGGTTTCAAGTTGATAGTATCTTTACCGGTTCTATTCCAAGCTTGAAGCTTCCGAGCGCTCGCATACTTCCAATCATGCTCTTCCAAATTTCGGCTGTGGTAGCGCCTCTGCTGCTGGCTTCTTCCGCATCTGCAGCCTCGTTCACACCTGCTTCCACCACTGCAACTGATCTGTTGTCTGGCAAGGGTCTTTTGAACCTTGCAATCTACCAAATCAGTCAAGCTGCTAAAGGGCAGCAACAGCCATGCAACCTCGGAAACGCTGCCGTTAGACGAGAATGGTAAGCATCAATACGAGGAGGGCGTTTGGCGAAAGCGGAAGTGCTCATCATCTGACTAGGTCAACACTCCTTCCTGCTGAGCGAAAAGCATATACGGATGCTGTTTTATGTCTTCAATCAAAGCCCCCAAAGACCAATCAGACACTCGTTCCTGGAGTCAAGTCGAGGTAACTTACGCTTCCTTCAAGTTTCACCATTGTACTGACCGTATTGAAGATACGATGATTTTGTTTGGACTCACATTGAGCAAACACTAAGCATTCACGGAACAGTATGTATTACGAAGGATCGCAGCCAAAACTACCATGCTTATTAAGACTTAGGCAAACTTCTTGTCATGGCACAGATATTTCACCTGGACTTATGAACAAGCACTCAGGAATGAGTGTGGCTACAAAGGTTACCAACCAGTGAGTACTCCTGAGCGCATCACTTAAGAAATGCAAAAGCTAATATTCAGCAGTACTGGGTAGGACTCCCTCCTGTCAAAGCGCTCCTGCAGAAGCCAATTTCCCAAGAAGAGAACGAGCTAATTAGCTTCTTTAGAATTGGGGCAAAAGTGCCTTCGAT
Source organism: Cadophora gregata (assembly GCF_030347475.1). Lineage (NCBI taxonomy): Eukaryota > Fungi > Ascomycota > Leotiomycetes > Helotiales > Ploettnerulaceae > Cadophora > Cadophora gregata. The sequence continues at coordinate 1,540,480 of NW_026695933.1, read as the reverse complement.
CCTATCAACTCACCAGTGTTCGATGGCTCGGACACTTCCATGGGTGGCAATGGTGACTTCGAACCACACAACTGCACCAACGGTCTCCCGACCGGCCTGAACTGTATACCTCCTGGTCCTGGGGGTGGCTGTGTGACCAATGGTCCATTCAAGAAGTAAGTCACATCACTGAATAGATGTAAAAGATATCCACACTTACATCATACTCAGCATGAAAGTTAATCTCGGCCCTATCTCACCGACTCTCACCATAGAGGGCCTTAACGCAGTCTCGCCAAGTACAGTTTATAACCCACGCTGTCTCCGCCGTGACATTTCCCCATGGGTCTCCTCCCGTTGGACAACTGATCAGAACTCCACCGACCTCATCACCCAGAACTCAGATATCAACAGCTTCCAGACCGTAATGCAAGGTGATTTTGGATCTGGAAACTACGGTGTACACACAGCTGGCCATTTCACCATTGGCGGCGACCCAGGTGGAGATCTCTTCGTATCGCCAGGGGACCCAGCTTTCTATCTTCACCACGCTCAGATCGATCGCACTTGGTGGATCTGGCAGAACCAGGATATCAAGAACAGACAGAATGCTATTGCTGGAACTATCACCTTGTTCAACAACCCGCCTAGCAGAAATGGAACACTGGAAGATGTCATTACATTAGGCGTTAATGGTCCTGATACGACGATCGGGTCTGTGATGTCTACGCAGGCTGGGCCTCTTTGTTATATTTATGTTTAAGTTCTGGTTCAATCATTTTTGGTCTTGGCAGTTGTTTATACTTTAGATCTTGAAAAGCCAATCTCCATTTCTGCATATCATAATAATACACTTTCACCGTCGGGAAGTTCCTTGACATCTTCCCGAATTACCGTTTAAAGTTTGATCAATTACTGCTCTTGCACGTCGGCTCAAATTCTCTCCCCCACAATATTGTCTCGGACCCCTCTCACCTCAAAAACGTATCTTTTTCTTGGATTTGACCCGGCAGAAACCGAATTTCCACACATAAACTCAAACAGTCCCGATTCCGGAGAACTGACCGAAAACCCCTACCAAACCCCGCCAAACACTCACATCTCACATCTGACAAACCATCTCATGTCACGTTATTCTTGCACAGACTTGAAACTAGAGCATCTTCGTTCCTCGGATCTCCCGACCCATAAACTCCGTTCACCAGATCCTACACTCCTACACTCTTGGCGAAAAGCAAATCTGGGAGGTCCCCTACCCCCACCACGTTCGCTATCGCATCGCGCATAATATTTGGTGCCCAACACTACTGTAATTTACCTACCGTGCCGTCCCAAAGTTCGGTACATATCCCTAACTCACAAGCTTGGGCGATCTCAATTGAGCCGAACCACCGCTACGGTAAAGCTAGCTCTTCACTATTCTGCATGCAGAAGTTAGAAACGTTAGAAACGGTCTTCCTAGCTTCTAAATGGCACGGTTGCAGCACAGCATTATTGCTACCGTTACTTCGGCGCTGCGCTGCGCTGGACAAGGACATGGATGTGAGGCTCTTCTCGCCGGACTTGTCGATCATTAAACTTCACGATCTTTGGGACTAAGTCGCGGAGTTTATTTGTGATGCAGTTTCAAAACCTGTCTCCTATTCTCCTGAACCTTCCGTGGTACTTTCCGTACGAGGAAGGAGGTCAACGTCCTGGCGCTGTTTGGGGAGGATTTATACACAGACGACCCTCCCTTGCAACCAATAGGGAAGTATTATCAATGCTACTTGCGGGGCACTTGGAGTACTTACGCGTGTACAACTCTCGAGTATATTTCCAAAGGTTACAAACGGTTAGGGTTAGTTAGGGTTAAAGCGTAGGTATAGCACAGGGTCCCCTCTAGGGGTTTGCTAACCAGAGCGTGGGAGATATGTGATTTTATTACTGTTCGAGCTATTGTACCTTCGCAATTACTAGAGATTCTGAAGCTTTTGATTTGTCTGACCAGGGGGGGGGGAGGGGGAGGGGGAGGGGGGGGTCGTCTGTGTATAAAGCCTCCTTTTGGGGCTCTTCATTCCTGATGGACATATGGCTAGAGCTTTTAAGAAAAGTACCGTTGAAACGATCTCTGCACCGATGCAATCTAAGTTTGCAGTTGAAACGGCAGAGTGAACAGTAAACATCAAACTTTTGTCTGTCTCACTGGTCTTATAGGGAAGAAGTTTCCTGGCTCTGCAAGTTCGAATTTCCTATGATAGTCTTCGCACGCCCTGTAGTACAGCGAGTGCCCAGAAGTCAGAGGCGCGCTGACTGTTAGTGATGCCATTCTTTTGACGAAATGTGGATTGGGCTACTTCATCCAAATCGCACGATGAGTTATCCATAGCGAAAAGATTACTTCTTCTTGACGATGATGCGATTTGGCATCGTATCTAAGAATCAAATTGCCGTTTTAAGATCTCAACACAACGATCAATTTGGCCATCCCAATCTGTTTCCTCGGAACTCCACCCCTTCCGAACTATGATCCAGTGGCCGGTGGCCGATATCCTTTCAATCCCCCTAAATTTTCTTTCAGCCCCTTTTCCATCACTTTCTGTGTTGCAGTCCTCGGACCTTGCCTATCAGGTCTCAGTATCCTCAGTGACGACGGCAGTTTGTGCTTTCTCATCGTCGGAGCCAAAACGTCACGGAGCTTTTGGAGATTTATTTCGCTTCTTTTCACATGTTCTTGTAGTTTATGTTTGGACAGCCGGATGTGCAAAGGCGGACATGAGCTGCGACCAGACCTCGGACCTCGGAGTCGAGAACGGGGAGAGTGTGCGCTTCTGAGATGTATGGAAGGTCTAGGAGACATCCTTCCTCCTCGAGGACTGAGATGAGGAAACTGCGGAAGCAGGTATCTGCCAAAATTTGATGTCAATTGATGAAATCAGGCGGGTTGTTAGATGAGTTACAACTCCAGTCAGCATTAGCCCTGCTTCGAAAGAATACTGGTCGTCGATCAGACGACCTAGATCTCCGGTTTCTTAAACTTGCTTCGTCGAATGCTGCTGATGTGAGTGTTTGATCTCCAACATAGCTGTTACACGGGTTGTGGGCAAACGCTATCGAAAGAAAAAGTCACCTTGCTGATCAAAGATCTTCCGGGTGAGCATTCCTGGACACTTGACCAGTATCTCACCGCTGTCACCGTTGGACAGCCGAATGACTCCTACTGGTAGTGGTCTCCCAATGCCTTCTTTTGAACCAAAATCAGCAGTCAAGCCACTGACTGCAAGATATACTATCAGTGATGAGATATTAACATGGCATAAAGTAAATACACCGTGGCGAGGTAAGCGAGAAAGTCAAAGCAGCAAAGCTGGCAGTCAGCCCATATGAACATGAACTACAACGATCAATCACAAAACCTCATGTATTTGGCACTATTCCAATCCCGCTATGCTACACAATTATCCCACATACCAAGGTGTGGTCTATGCCACTTGATTCATACAGCATACGAAATATGGTGGATTCGTCATCCCAATTCAGTTCGAGTCTGCACCTTTTTTTCTTCGAGAAAGTTCTCTCACAATTACTCCTTACGCCTAACTCTGGTCTCTGGACCTTGATCTCAAATCTTACGCATTTATTCCAACAATGATTCGCGCCATGAGAATGCTAGATTCGCAATGTATTGAGTTCGCATTGTATTGATTGATATCGATTCGACTCGCTAACGCCTGAAATGCTCGTCTCGCCGTGCCTCGCCTCCAATCGATCGGTCGATGATTCGCAAAAAAGGAAATATCTCCAAACATCGTACAATTATCACTTCAACCAATCAACCTCAAACCGAACAAATGCATGGTCTAGATGCATATATATGTCCTCGTGTCTCCTCCAGTATTGCGGTTCTTGCTCCAATTTCATCGGCGGACTCTCTTGTCATGGCCACTTCGGGATTCCATGCCGCCCTCATCGCTGCGTCGCTTTCGACCGCTGCCGCCCCCATCTTCTCTGCTTCCTCGCCCGTCTCGACGCTCCTCCCCGCTGCCTCGAAGATCACCGCTGCTGCGTGTGTCTCGAATACTCCGGCTACTACCTCCTCTCTCATTCCCTCTGTCGCCACGCTCATGCCCGCGCTCTGCTCCACGCTCGCCAGTCCAAGAGGAATTAGGGTCACGAATAGTATGTTCTCTACCATCCCTGCGACTGCCGTCTCGCTCGCGGTCTCCACGCTCTCGATCTCTGCCACCTTCTCTGCCTCCCGTCGATTCTCTGCTGGCCATTAAATCCCTCGATGGTGCGGGCGACGATTTACTCTGGTGTCTATCCTTCTCTGGCTCGGTCCGCTCATTTGCTCTGCGGTCACTGCGGTCACGATAATCACTTCTTTGGGAACGATCGTCCTCGGGAGCACCGCGCTTCGACTCGCGTTCGCGTCCTGGGCTTCTGGAGTTCCGGCGGCTTTTACTTGAGCGTTCCCTTCGTCCACTGCGATCCCGGTCGCGCTCTTCATTTGGTGCTTCGGATCCAGTGATTAGATCAACGCGCGCAGGGTTTATGAGATCTCTCCCGGAATCTCTAGCAGTCTCTTGTCGAGCGGGTGGAGGCCCGGGTGGAGGAGGTGGAATTGGTAATGACGGAGTTGGTGGGCCTGAGTTCGGTGTCTCAGGGCCCATACCCGAGCTCATCCTTCCTCGACCACGAACATTGATTCTATCGGGGGTATTCTGCTGTCCGGCTTGCTGCAGCATGGTGTTGATACCAGCAAGTTGTCGTCTACCACCGCGAGCAGCACGCTCTGTCGCTGATGCGGGGCCAGTGGGAGCAGCAAATCCATTTGGACCAGCATGGATAGGACTCGCCTGGGAACCTCTGGGGCCTGATGGAGGGCCCGAAGTTGCCAAAGGTGGTACATTAGGTCTTGAACGATTGTTGTTGTTGTTCATGTTCATCTGAGACTGAGGTTGGGGCTTAATCGTATCATCACTGCCGAATGCCCGCAGTCTGTCCGGGTGTATTGGCGCGGCTGGCTGCGAAGCTGCCTGGGACTGGGCGAGCGGCTGAGGAATGGGGCCCCCAAGTTGTTTCAATCGATCAGGATGAATCGTCGATGCTGGAGATGGTGTCACGGGTGTAGCAGGCGTTGCGTTACTGCCGGAAGCAGCAGGCGTCGAGTCGAACTGGCCTGATGCAGAACGTCTTGGATGGCGACCTCCAGATGGGCCTGTAGGTGGCTGCTTTTCTGGTGTCGGGGGGCGAGGCAGGTCTCCAGATCGTGCATTTTGGTGGGGTGGCATCGGGGCATTTCCCATGCGATTGCCTCGGCCGTTTCTATCACGGGGTCCAGACGGGATATCCTGAGCAGGCGCTGAAAGACGACCGAAATTGGGATCTGGCTGTGGTCTGGTTACAGCGTTCAACCGGCCATGGTCAGGATCAACAGATCTAAGCGGAGGTTGATTTTGCTGGTAGGCAGGCCTGTCGTGTGGACCGCCACGCTCTCTATCCATGGGTCTATCACTTCGCGGACCTGCTGGTGGCTGTTGCGCATCTTCCACACGTCCACGAGAAGAATTATAAGACTCTGGAACGTTTCGTGATTGCCGGTCGTCACGTCGGGCATCCGAGAGGTCTTTATCGGCGCCATGTCTCCGGGGTGACTGGGGTCTTGAAGAAACTCTATCTCTCGGTTCTTCCCGACCTCGACGAGGTGAGTTTGATCGAGAAGAGTTCTTGTCAGCAGAAATGAGAGCAGCACGCTCTGGATTGATGATCTCTTGTCGTTCCGGGTTGGCTGTTGGCAGCTTCTCAGATGAGGCGGCAGGCGCACGGTCTGATAATTGTCCAGAAGGCCTAGGAGGAGGCATTTCACGGGATAAACGACCGCTGTCAACTTCTCTTTCTCTTGCAGTGCGTTCGATCTTGTCGCGAGCTGAGTCAGCTGTCCATCGAGGCGGTGGGTCAGGTCGAATTCGCTCACGGTCTGGACCGGGCGCTCTGTCCGAGGATCGTCCAAACTCTCTTGATGCAGGTTCTGGGGCACGTCTGTCGGCGCCGGGGAAGTCGCGAGGTCTGTCTCCAGGTCTCTCGATAGGTCGGTCTCCAGGTCTACCGCTCGGGCGATCTAGTCTGGGATCTTGTAGGCGGGAGTCTCGACCATCTCTTCGATCCCCATGACGAGAGTGTCTGTCGAGGAGATCACGACTGGGGAATGGTGCATCCGGACGACTTGGTAGATTAGGACTTCCTCTGTCAAGTACCGATGTCGAAGGAGTGTTTCTGCCTATGTCCGGGCGAGATGGAACATTTGCTGGTGTTGACTGCAACGCTTTAGCTGCCTTGAAACGATCTCGCTCAGCAAGCACATCGATCTTCTTAGACTCCAAAGCTGCAGATGGGGGAAGGCGCTTCGTATCTCGTGCATTTTCTGTCGAATCACTGGACTTCGTAACACCTCGGGAAGTCTTCGCATCGTCAACTTCGCCGTCCTCGACCTCCGCAGGAACCGAAGTCCTGGGGGTCGAAACACCTTGAGAGCTGCTGCATGTTAGTAATGATACTAGTGTGGGAATGTTGGACGAACCTGGCTCGAGAACCGGGCTTGAATTCTGGAGCAGTAGGCTTCAGAAGGGATTTCGCAGCTGCTTTTCCGCTGTCTTGACTCGCATTTGCCGAATCGTTCTGGGAAAAGGTTAGCCAAGTATTGGAACTCATACGGTTGTTGAACTTACTGCCGCGTGAGCCATTGATCCAACGTGACCAAACGCCTGCACCATTACCCATTTAGGTTCTCTTTTTTTCAATTGAACCAATACTGCATTGCCGGTGAGTGATAAATCTTCGCGTGTTCCCTTTTCTCTGCTCGCAATAACCTCTAGTTGCTCCAAAATCTTGGTGCCATGGAAGTTAATGGCCGGAAATACCTCAACAACGGATTTCAAAACTGTGATCGCATTCCGAATATGCATCCACTCAATTCCTGCCAGACAATCCCGGATAGCCGTATTCAACGCTGTATGCCAGCGGAGAAGGAGACTTTTGAAGCCGTTATCACCAGCGTGTGCAACCAACCCCTTTGGCTTGCCTTTATCGTCAAGAGCCTTCGCGAAACCAGGGAGATTTCCGCCGGCACCCCAGGCCTCCTTCTCAAACACAGCTGAATCCGCGTGCCAACGTGATAGATCCATGAGCACGAGTCTAAGGAATCGTCCTAAATTTTCAGCTTCACGAACAGTGCATGCGAATATGATGGCACGAAGGCGATTGGGCCGGAAAATTTGACTGTATAGTGCCAAAGTTCGGAAGTATGGAACACCATTCTCGTGCAGAAATTTGACCATCTTGAAACAGTATTCGGAATCGCTTGGCGACAACAAGAGCCGGGGCAGAAGACATTTCTCGAGGAATGCTTCCATAGCAAAGTTTGGATTGAGAGTTTTGCTAAACCACAGCGACTTGGTCTTGAGCAGGCGTGTTTTCTTCTGGCTGAAATTATTGAGTGCTTCTTTGAATTCCGCAATCAATTTATCCCGAGTCGAGGAAAGGTTCTTCTTCTTCACTTCCTTGGCAGCGACTCCTGCCCTACTCATATCTGTTCTGTCCTTTGCCACTTCCGAGATTTCTACAACCAGCCGAGAGATTTCGCTCTCATAGCTGCTGTTCGGGATAGCCAGATCGCCTAGTGCGGACGCCCAGAAGGTGACATAGAGTTCGGGACTCAATGATCTAAAGGATCCCTCTGGCAGAACAGTCTGCACGGTCTCAATTATTGGTTCGAGGATCTTGTGGAACGGATCGCTGTTGGGTGATGGTGGGGTCTCCTCCTTCAGATCCGCCATTTGTACATCTTCTTCCAGAGTTCCATTGACAAGGCTCGATGTGTCAGCCTCCCCGCCATCAGCGCTCAGTGGCTTTACATCTGCCATGCTAATGTCCCCTTCCGTATCGGCCAAGGTAGTAGGGGTGACTGGCACATCGGGAAGGGTATTGGTTGTCCCATTCAAAATCGGAGAAGCGGCATTCGACCTACGATAGGCAAGACTTGGTCGTCCAATGAAGAATGCAAGTCCAGGATCCAGACCAAAATCCTTGAGCAATTCCGGAATTTCAGGGACTTGTCGATCAAATTCCTCAACTGAGAGGTTACTGCGAAGGAGCTCGAGATATTGTGAGAGCGCCTCTTGCGTGTCGTCCATCATCGTTGCCAGTAGCTTGATATGTGCATCAGCATCAGAGATCTTGTAGATCGCAGCTTGTCGGTGTTGTGCAATAGATATGAGCAGCTCCCCAGAGAGATTTGACTCCGTGAGAGCCCTCATCAGTCGTTGTGAGGTTTTTGTAGATTCAAAACGCTTGTCGTACAAAGTGATGAGGGTATGCTTTCTCAGCTCTTCGCCACCTGTCATGGCATGGATTTGAGCGTTCGTGAAGTCGGTGTCAGGAACTATGCCAGACATTTGGGCAATGAGTTCCTTCAAAATGACGAGATCGGTAGAGTTGCCGCGATACAATTGATCGGCAACGTATCGGAGGATAGGTGAGAGGTTCAAGATTGAGTACCGTTTATAGACTTTGCCTGAGAATCTCGACAAAGCTAATAGCCATCGGCTGGGAAGCAAGGCAAATTCGGCGTTCGTTCGATTTCTGTCTTTGCCGCCAAGAGCACTCATGAGTGACCACACCAGAACATCATAACCCAGACTGGTAAAGTGCTTTGCACACTCGACCACTACTTCGGTCAAGTTATTGTATGACTCAATCTGGCTCAAAGCAATGCCAAAAACAATTCCTGGAGAAGAGTAGGCAATCTTTGCCAGTGCTCGTGCCATTGGTGACACATTTATCTTGCTGATACGCTTCATGGTGCTCAAAGTCTCAAGCTTTGTTCGTGCAAATGCCGCCTTTATTGCAGGCACACGCGAGATCTGGCCCTCGAACCATTCGGCGTATATAGAGTATCTGACTGCAACCGGGAAGAGCTTCAGTATACCCCAGATCTCGCTAACCACTGCGGAGTTGGCATTAGTCAAACTAAGAGCTGGAACGAGAAGTCTTTTCAGCAGGTCCTGCCATCTGTCATAATTATCTTTTGAGCGGTCCGTCCTCAGACTGTCAATACCGATTCTTGCGATCTTTGATAGTAAATTAGCGTCTTTGCCAATGTTGACCCCGGACAGGTTGAGGAGAGTGCTGCAGAGAGTGAAGAGATCATCGACATTTCGGCAAACAGGTACGTCATCAGCCCATTCGTCCCAGTAAAATCGATACGATGTGCTATCGTTGGTGTCATGCTTGTCAGGGAATGGCCACCGAAGTTGCTTCTTGACAGGTAGCTGTGCGAGGCGTACTTGTCCCTTCGGCACTCCACTTTGGTCTGCTTCAGCAACCCTTTTCGTTGGACACTCCACGTCTTCAGGGTTTGCAGCCACCGGTTTCACATCATCGTACAGATCTTTGATAGAGTGGTGCAAGATGCGATTGATGAGGGGAATGAGCTCAGGATATGCCTCCGGAAGCCAGGGGAAGCGACCAAGCATGAACAGTGATTCGGGAATTGCACCGATAGTCAAAAGACAAACAAGAAGTTGGACTTTCTGATCTTGTGGTTCTTTTGCCTTATCCTTTTCCTGTGGTTCGGTGGTTGGTTTAGCAGCAGGGTCGGATTTGGAGGAGGCGGCTTCTCTCGTTCTACCGCCGTTCTTTGGATCATCATCCGTTAGCGCACCGGCCATGGTTAGCGCATTTGTTGCTCCACCACCAGGTCGGCTCAGCTTTTCCTTCTCGGCGAGCTCTTGTTGTCTCGTTTCCCTCACAGCTGGCATATCTTCGTCCAGCGGCCACAGGTGAGGATACAGATCTCGCAATGAGATAAATCCGATCTTGATCAGCAGAGCCGTGAGGTAGATTAGATTTGCGGGTAATGTATCCTCGTCGTCGCGAGCTTCGGAGGTGTAGAAGCGTAATTTGAAGCCCAGGAGTTGAGCTGCAACGCGGTTGCCAGATGGTGGAAGTGTTCCAGTGTGTTTGATCCATTCCGAATCGGCATCAAACTCAGTATCGCCCGAGGCACTGCTGTCCAAACACTGCTGCTTTGTTTCGTCATCAACTGCACGCCGTCCGCCGACCTCGAAAAATGCATCCAATCCGACCACGCGGGCCCGGTCCCAAAACAAAATGTCACGGGCCATTCGCTGCTGCTTAGAGATCTCTTCTTCTTCAGGAGTCGTAGTCCATCCTTGGGAGCTCGGTAGTGCCCAATTTGGAAGCCCACTATGTCTATCTCCGTCGATTTCGCCATGTCGAGGCCACCATGAGCTAACGCGCAGAAGCTTGATAAAGAACCGGAAGTGTTTGATCAAAACAGCAGCAAAGACGTCCAATGTGATATCAAGTACGCGTCCCACATCCAAGTCGAACGTCCCAATCAAGCCTTTGACTCTCTCAAATGCCTCCTCGACCACCTCGCCTGATGGAGGCTCGCTTCCACTTGTTGTGAACAGCTCCGTAACAAGTTTCGAATACCCTTCTGTCTCTTCTCGTAACAAGTTATAGTTCCCTTGTCGATACAACTGGTTGGTAGCCTTTCGAACAGCCATGCGCTTGAATGTGTCCTTGGTAAGTCCGAGAGCTTCTAGGGCGTCATTGTCGAAATTGAGGCGCATCAGGTCAGGCGATATTTCCGTCGCAATTACAAAGGGTGTCAAGGCCGGTGTTTTCGTACCGTCTTCTAGCATCATCGATAGGATGTCGAGGAATAAGACGGGCGCATTGAAGACCCGTGTTGTTTCATCTGAGGAGGTGAAATCAAGTTCCAGGATACTCTTCACGCAATTACCAGCGACCGTCGGGTCCATACGTCCGTCCACAGTCGCGCGAATGAGCTCTTGAAAGATGGAAGATAAATCCGTCGTATCTTCATCTTGAATAGCTTGTCTCCCTGCGCTTGTAACTTCTTGCCGGCTAGTATCCCAGGCCGCAAGTCGCTCTTCGGTCAGAAAGGTGTAGTCGAACGGGGCCGGATCAGGTCTGGGGAAAGTAGTAGGGGTTTCGGTAGTGGGTGTCGAGGTCTGCGTAGCTGTTGGAGTTGGAGCCGCGCTGACGGGTCGAGGAGGGGGTGGAGACATGGGACCGGGCGTCGGTGTCGATCTGCCAGCGCCAGCGATATTGAGCTTGTTCGAGAAATCGCGAGGATCGTTCCTTCGGCCTCCTCTTCCCCCGCCTGTACCTCCTTGCCCTCCACGACTCGATCGTCTGCCTCCATCGCGCATCTCTGATCCTCTATCATGCTGAGCTAGATTTGTACCCTGCGGGCGGTGCGGCGACGGTCGGCCTTCCCCTGAATCAACTGACGACCTTTCTGGTCTCTTTCTCTTCCCAGGGGGCGCCATCTCCACCTCTGTCTTGGCTTTGCGATCAATCTCTGTACATGTGTAGTGTTGAGCTGTAGTAGGCTGGGAGCTGGCCTGCAATGATGTAAGTAGATGGGGTAGAAAGAATTAACAGGAAGGAAGTTGCGCGGTGCGATGTGGTATGATGGGTATCATCAAGGGCGAGTCGAGATCTCCAGTGGAAGAAGGAAATAATGTCGAGATCGCGATGTTGGAGAACTGAATGAGCGTGCCGGACAGTACGATGCGGCTCTGAATGAATTTACTGTACAAAGGCAGCTTTGAGGTCGCGTTGAATCTGGCTTTAGCGTGCACGGACCTGAAGCCTCTCCAGCCACACTCACCAGCCACACCCTGCACGGGGAAAGGAAGAGGAACATATTGTGGTAAAATATTCTAGTGCTATCAAGGTAGATTAGTATCATCCTGCATTATTTCCACTTCTCAATAAAGCTTCCAAATCACCTAACACTAGTCCCTTGACTTCGCGGGATATTCGATGAACAGACAGAACTCGCCGCCCCGATTCCAGATGCCAGACTGCGCAAAATTAACTGTCCTCGGGTTCATGATGCTTTCATACTGCACTTCCAGCAGGTCAGTCGCCATATGCTGGAATCTGAACAATACGCTACTAGATATCATGGCTCCTAGGAAAGAAGAAATGGTCGCTGAAGATGGCTTAGGTGCACTTACGAATATCAACACGTTTAGAGAGGCAGAAGTTGAAGACATCACAGCCTAGTGATGTTTCTCTAAGTATCCCTTAAAGCAGAGACATTGAATTCTGGTTTCAGTACAATATACTTAAACAATCATGTTCCTGCAGATACCTGCTATATTTCTCCGAACTCTCATGTAGCTCTCTGCCAGTTATACTAGCACCTAGCTATAAGAAATAACACGATTATCTCAGTTGTTTCTCATGCTCCATGACTCACTACATTTCTCACGGCAAGTGTCAAGGAAGCAATGCCGATAGTATTGCCTGAAGCGCTCTTGAGATTGAGCGCACGAGCGGCTCCCGAAATGCGGGGTTCGCTTAACTAAGAAGCCCCTTATTTACTAAGGTACCCCGCTGAGCAGAAGATCCACGACGTCCCTGGGACCACTAGATAAGTTCTCTTCCACACTTTCATGCTCTGAAGCCGAGCTTGATTCGACGCGTCTTCGTAGTGTATGTTATTCATGACATCTGTTCGGCCTCTGTGTGGCTCCTAGCTCTAGTAGTCTGCTATCCCAAGTATCTTGATGTCGTTTGTTCCTCATTGACTGGTTGAGCTTCTGTACTATGTATCTGCCGTTCTCTGATAGCCCTCTTCGAGTAAATGCTCTCATCCGTGGCTCCCGCTTTAAAGATCATAGGCTCATAACCCCGCATTGAGAAGGATTGTAGTCAATTTAGTACCGGAGCCTTGAAGTATAAAAAATGCCTGTCACTCTATCTGACCTGCCTGAAAGGAAAGCTACAGAAATCCCTCTCTCATATAATACATCGTCCTGTTATTAACTAGAAAAGTCATCCAAAATGGCAAGCAATGGCGAAGATGTAAACACTTCAGACCTCCACCCTAACGGCGCAACCCTTAAAATGCCTACCCGTAACACCAACGGCACCTCTCGCCAACCTGGCGACCCAATGATCCTCCCACCCGGAATATCCTCTTCTCAATTCCACTACTTCATCGCCCGCGCAACCTCCGTCGTCGGCCCTAAGAACGTCGAAGTCATCCTCCCAGACAACAGTCTCAACGACGGTTCATACGAGAATCCCTGCCATGGCCACGACATGCATGCGATCTTCGACCGTGACTACTTCGTCGCCAGCGCTGTAGTCTCACCTCGCTCCGTACCGGAAGTCCAGGAGATGATGAGATTGTGCACGGAGACGGGAGTGCCGGTTTGGCCGTATAGTATTGGACGGAATACGGGGTATGGAGGGGCGACACCAATGGTGCCGGGAGTGTGGGGTTGAACCTGGGGAAGAATATGAATAGGGTGTTGAATGTTGATACAGAGGATGCCTGGGCGTTGGTGGAGCCTGGGGTAACGTTTTTGGGACTGCATGAGTATTTGGAGAAGAATGGGTTGAGGGAGAAGGTTTGGTTGGATGTGAATTTCAACTCCGATGCTGTTCATGGTTCGCCTCAAACTTCAAATGGCGCTGAGACTTGCAGGTTCCTGATATAGGAGGAGGCTCTATCATTGGCAATGCTGCTGAAAGAGGAGTCGGTTACACGCCATACGGTGTAAGTACTCCTAATCACGTCAAACTCGAGTCTCAGCTCACCTGAATAGGACCATTGGATGATGCACTGCGGTCTCGAGGTCGTCCTCCCCAATGGCGAAATCGTCCGCACCGGCATGGGGGCTCCCTCTGACCCAACGGTCTCCAAAGACCCTAACCTCCCACCTCACGACCAGCCTGGTAACCGAGCCTGGCATCTGTTCAACTACGGCTTTGGTCCCTACAATGACGGGATCTTCACGCAATCCTCCCTAGGCATTATAGTCAAGATGGGAATCTGACTCATGCCTAACCCAGGGGGCTACCAAGCATACATGATAACCTTGCCACGAGACAGCGATCTTGCTGCAGCAATTGAGATCATTCGCCCTCTCCGTATCCAGATGGTTCTACAGAATGTCCCTACACTTCGACATATCGTCCTCGATGCAGCAGTACACAACCCGAAATCTCATTACACGAAAGACATCGATCGGCCTCTCAACGACGAAGAACTTGTCGCCATAGCAGCACAGCTCAAACTGGGCAGGTGGAACTTCTACGGCGCGTTATACGGACCTGAACCAGTTCGAAACGTGCTATGGACTGTGATCAAGCAAGCATTCTCCAGTATCGAAGACGCGAAGTTTTATTTCCCTGAAGATAGGACGGAGGAGAATAGTATTCTACGAACTAGAGCCAAAACGTTGCAGGGTATTCCGACGTTGGAGGAGTTGCGGTGGGTGAATTGGTTGCCGAACGGCGCGCATCTATTTTTCAGTCCTATTGCGAAGATAAGTGGGCAGGATGCGACGCTACAGTATCAGGTTACGAGTAAGAGATGTAAGGAAGCGGGGTTGGATTTCATAGGCACTTTTGTTGTTGGGATGAGGGAGATGCATCACAGTGAGTCCTTGCCCTCCTCCTTGATCGATTCGATTTCTTTTCGCATCGTTTCAAATATCATGAAAATAGATGTGCAATATGCTAAACTTCCATCAGTCGTCTGTATAGTCTTCAACCGTGAAGATCCCTCGAGCAAAAAGAAAGCGCACTGGTTAATCAAAACACTCATCCAAGACGCATCTGCCCACGGTTGGGGCGAGTACCGCACGCATCTGGCTGTCATGGACCAGATTGCCGAGACCTACAATTTCAATGATGGGGCATTAATGAAGCTTAATGAGACGATTAAGAATGCTATGGATCCGAAGGGTGTGCTTGCGCCGGGGAAGAATGGCATTTGGCCGAAGAGTTATGATAGGGAGAGCTGGAGGTTAGACAACAAGTAGAGGTTCGGAGGTAGAGAGAATGAGAAGCTTTGGAGAGTCTGATGTTTGACGGTTCGAAGGGGATTCTGGATTTTGTATTGCTATCGTATCTGGGGCAGTGTTGAATGGGTCTGCCAATTGCATGTTCTGTTTTGCTTACAAGAATGTAAGCGAGCTCCTTGTGGAGAGGGCTAGCGTCCTTCATGCCCCGTCCCCAACAGCAACATCATCTAATTACAACTTGGCCCAAGCACTACACCCAGAGAGGATCTACTAGTGAATTATGAATTATGTTGGAACGTCTTGCAGCCCGAGGAGTCCCTTTACTGGAGACTCTCCATATTCACCACCACATTCCCGAACGGCAAATATCAATATGCCAAGGCCCAGCCTGAAAAGTAATATAAACAGTCAACATCACCCCCTACAGTTTCTCTCTTCGAAGATCTGGATCTTTATGCTGTCCAACATCACGGAGATGCTTGGCGCTGGCCACCGCTGCGAAGGTCAAAGCGGGCTGCCTGTAATACATTCTTGTAGAAACATTGTGGTAAAAATCAGGATCTATATCTTAGTTAAGTGCGCAAATCAAACTTAAAATCACTGAGGTAGGTCAAAGAAGTGACAGCAGACATGTAGTTGACAGTAGATTTACTTTTCGTGAAGTTGTGCTCAACAAGGCTTGTAGTTAAGAGCCCATAAAGGAGCTTCAGTCCTCCTAGTTTCGGACTTGAAGTCTCACGTCGCGAATGTATTCTGAATCACGTAGACGGTCGCTTCGACTCCAACGGCCCACCTTCCACTCGTCATTTGAAAATGCCTTTCGATTTCTTTGTGTCCTACTCTTCGATACATTCCTCGTTCATTTATACCACCAGGGCCACCCATTGAGTGAGTGAATATTTTAGATTCACTTGTGGAATTTGTCAATTAAATATGCTAACATGCTAGTATAGAGCTACCCAAAGAAGCAAGTGTCATTACTTGCTGGGTGACGACCTCCACGGAGCAAAGTCGGTGAAGTATGGTAAAGTAAACAAACGTGGCCCGCAGGTCCAGATTCTTGAAATCCCGACTTTTGGCTCATAGCTTCGCTTGTTGGGTTGTTTTCTGCATTGATTTTGGAATGTACGAATTTTTCGAAGCGAAGATCAAATTTTCTTCAAGTTGAAAGTTCATTTTTCTTCAGTGTTGGCAGTAGTGGAAGCTGTAAATTGGGATTCAAAGTCATTCATTTACCTCCTTCTCGGGAGACAAGTAGAAGAAAATCGTGGAATAGACCAATTTCCTACCAAGCGGCTCTTGAAGCGCTTTGCTAACTCGTATTTACCCCAAGAACCGAAGACCAATCTTCCGCCTTGATAAACTCCTCCGCAGTCGAAACCGAAAAATCCACACCAAGCTAGGTCGGAAATCAGTAAATCTCTTCACACAGTACCAATGTTGAAAACTGACATCTTTCGGACTCACCACACTTTTATCCCCACCATCATATCCAAAATCCGACGTGTACCCGAACATATCCGCCAGCTCCTCACCAATGCCTCCAGGCATAGCATTCTCTATAACCTTGCGATCCATCCGGACAAAAGTACACTTGACGCCGTGGATACGACCCCACAGGAGGACCCATTCGTTCCAGCTCATTAGGGAGCCGAAGGCGAGGAGGTTCTTGCCGGGTGGGAATTGTACGAGGGCTTTGGTGCATGTGCCTGGTGAGGTGGGTTAGTGGTTTTTTAAAAGGGGGTGAGAGGGGCACAAACCGGTGTCATGCCGGGCATCGACCATGGGCACAGGCGCATCACCATCCATGGGCATACTGAGTATGTAGGAGCCATTAGATTGCTGAAGGGGCAACTGTGATCGGCTCGTGACATCGGTAGCGCCAAGGAAGAATACGTAGAATCAACAACCAGAACACAAATCCAAGCAGCTCTCAATCTCCGCGCCCCTAAAAGCACAAAGTATTTAACTCACCTTAGCAGGCATACTCAGTGGACTAGAATTCCAATTCGTCATATACAGCCCAACCTGCAACAACGAAGTCTTCCTCTCCAACTCCGGATACCTCTCCCTCAAATACTCCACCGCCTCCCACTTCGCATCAAAATGATAATTATGCGTACACCTCCCCCCACTCAACTTCCTCGTCGGACTCAACATCGACAGCACGAATCGCTCCAACGTATCTACCGTCGCGTTCGCGGCTTCCACAATGTTACGACCTTGCTGGACTTCGACGTCATAGCCTTCGACGTTGATGAGACGACCGGATTTCTGAGTTGCGGCTTGGACGGAGGGGTCGTTGAGGTTACCCCAGAAGTCGGTGACGCCAAAGATAATGGTTGAGCCGGCGAAGGCGTTGGTTAGTGAGGAGGCGTCGTTGAGGTCACCGGCGATGAGGTGCACGCCTTTATCGGACCAGGTTATGTTGGTTTGTTGGGGTTACGGGTGATACCACGGACGTGCCAGCCTGGCTCTCTGAGAAAAATTTCGGCGACGGAGGAGCCCTGATCTGTTCAGTATTATGTGGTTTGATGGATTTGAAATGATCATGGACGAGAGATTTGTTAGGTCGAATAGGCTTACCTGTTTTCCGGTCACCCTCACGATAGTGATGATTTTCTGAGCCATGTTGAAGCCGAAATGTATGTGATTTAAGTATTTCAAGTTAATATAGTCATGACAGGCAGGCGGCTCGAAAATTGCTTAGATATGTCTATTGTGAGGATGTATCCACAGAAGATAATCGATAGAACTACTGGAAAAGCCAACACTAGGTGTGAACTTTCTGGAAATGATTGTATATGTCAGGCACCAAAGTATTATACAGCCCCACACTTTGAGTTCCCTTGATTTCAAAGCTGATAATGTGAATTGTCGTTTTACCGAAGCAAAACGCCAACGTAGTCCCAAAAACACCTTCGGCAACGGTACATCTATCAAAACACGCCACAAGCCACAATTGTTATCATATTTTACCCTGCCAAGCTCTCGGCGCTTACTTATGTAACGGCACGCTATGGCTTCTTGATCGCTGGTCATTTCCCACCAGGTGTTTATAAGTGTTGGGATCTCGCACAAGACGGAACACCGAGAATGTATGTACTTTCATCGAGAAAGGCCAGGCATAGGAGGCTAGTGAGAATGTGATGGGATTAGCAAGTCAAAAGTAAAAGGGTTGGAGAAATCGGAGTAGGTAATCATACCGATTTCTGAAGCCGGGACAACAATTGCACCGCACCCGACAAATGGATTTGCTCATTCGATCAGAGTCCATGTACTCAAATGCAGGAGAACCCCACCCCTGGCAAGACAATGATTGCTGCACTGTTGATTCTGCTTGTATCATTGATTCCACTACTTCGTATCCTATGTAATATCTATTATTAGACCCTCAAATGTCAAAGTTATCCTTTCTTAGATAACATTCCTTACATCAGGTTATGCAAGAACCCCCGTTGTAGCTATAATGTGCACGCCATTGTTGACCGTGAATACTTCGTCACTAGCGCAGTGATCTCGCCCCGATTCTGGCCCCGATCTGTGCCTGAAGTCCAAATGGTCATAGCATGATGAATTTCAAAGTAGAAAGCCTTGCCTACTTATCCATGCATACTCGGATCATCTAGCTTGCTCATTCTCTCGTCCGCCTTCAGGCTGCCTTCCATGCCCTCACTGATCTGACCTGCTCATAATCGTCTAGATCTCTCAACACCTGATTCATGTGCTGATATGCTCTAGTCCAGCACTTGAATATGATAGATCCAAAACGAATGCCCTCTGTACGCGGCAGGTCTTCAGTTCTTGGCCACTTGGGGCTTTTGCCGCCGCATTCAGTCTGGTCGGCAATGACATCCCCCTCGGAGTATCCATCTGGGCCTTCATCACCTCCGTCACTTCCACTTTCGTCGTCATCATTCGTAATTTTAATCTCATCTTCAACGAAGTCAATGCGTGGCTGCTTGGGGTCGCAGAGATTTATTCTGGTAGAGATCTCATACACGACTGAGCCGAATTGAGCTATATCTGTTTTGACAGATGCACCATTGTCATTGACTGCCGCTACATCCAGATGTGGTGGAATAATAGTCGACTCGCCAAAGTCGCACAACCTCAAGGAGAAGTCGTCGGCAAGGAGGCAATTTCTGCTGCCAATATCTGCAAGGATAACGTTCCTGTCATGACAAAATGCCACGGCAGCAGCTAGGCTGCGAATCCACGTGATCTGAAGCTTCTCATCAGGCTCTTTCTTTGAGAGATATTCTTGCAAAGTGCCATTCTTCATATAGGGCATGGAGATGACTGGGTTATAGTGCTCCTCGTCATCATGCATGGGAAGCTGATAGGAGGCCGCAATGATGCCTTCGTGGTGCCCCAAATGCTCGTAGACTTGCATCTCGGTCTTGATCTTTCTGCAAGAGACTTCCATCAACCATTCAAGTTCACGGCGTCGAGCCTGAGTCACGTTCTTGGTATCGTACTGCCGTGGCATCTTCAGAGCCCTTTCTCCGCTTTGTACAACTTCTCCGGTAATACCAACTCCTAGAAACCGTCTCTGGGGATTTGCATCATTAGGTGCTGTCAAGTCCTGCGACATTTAGGCAGGAGTTGTGCTGATAATTTGGATCGTAAATGAAAGCGTCCGTGATGTATTTTTGAATGATGTTGTCAGCATTCATGAGGTTACATTAATTCTCCTTCCAAGCGAGGGAGCCTCAAGTAGGGTGTTGTGCCCCGGAGTTTGGCCGACAGAAGATTTCACTGGCTAGAACGCCCACTGTCAATGCACCTTTGGCTGGCTTTAGGCACGGTAAGTTACCTGCCCACTGGGGCATTTGAGAAACCATGTCACAGACGGCTATATGACGCAAGCAACAACAAACACCAAAATGTGTACTCGTTAATGAGTGATGAACCATCTCCACATCCTCCATTGGTCTCAAAGAATTATGCATAACCCTTGGGTGAAATCTACGAAGTTCTTTGAGGGAGCTTAGAACCGCGTGCAACTAGTGAGATACGACAGCGCGTCTGCTGTCCGCCTTACTTCGTCCCGAACTAGATTTGCTCCCTCCTTTATCCTTTTTGTTTCCACCGTCATCCTTGCCATCGCTTCCTTTCCCCTTTCCTGCGCATGTTGGACAGTTGTATTTTCGATTCGTATACGAAGCCGGCCAAACTTCTTCGTAGCCTGTGCAAGGGTCGACGCCCGGCGTAGGACAATACTCATAGCGATCTTCCGTCGAAGTAGTGTGGCCACACTTCCAAGTAACTACTGTGGAATTGACGTGCCAACACATTCTCTAGATCTGAAACATTCATTAGACGGTAATGCTTCCTATTGTATGTGATCCAACGGTGCTCACCAGTTAAGATAATGACTTCGGAAGGTCTTCGAATGAATGCTCAATATTATTGAGTAAAACTGAAGAGTTCGCCCCCAGGCAGAAAAGATTGCCACCTAAAAATGAAGGCCCAAGTACTTCAATGAGCAGTTCAACGTTTGTACGAGTAATAAATGGAAGGTTAACTTTGTGTTTCCAATTGTCTAGCCATCGCCATCAACCTTATATGGCCGAATCGCCAGGTAGTCACACCACTCTCATGACTCCTAGGTCAGACACAGCTTCGTCAACGTCCATCATATGAATCTTTGCCCCATAGAAGGTGCTCCCTTTCCCTACTTATGCATATTGTTGCCTAGACAGTGCGGTCTTTATCACCAATAGTTCTTTCGAGGGATTTCGAAAATTGCCTGGTAACCAGGCAATGAATTGAGGCAAAATATCCATAATCGAATCGGATGCACCACATATTTGCCGCTCTCCAATTTTGCAGAAACGGTGCGTCCCACCAAAAAGTGCAAACGCCGGGAGATAACGCATCCATCCCCAAATCGCGAGTGATGCAAACATACCTGACGTGCCTGGAAAGGTTCAAAATACGGGATACACCCCCCCCTCATGTTCCAACGGAGACTACGCAGTTGTACGGATTTGATTCGCAGTCGTTTCTTGCAGCCTGAAGGTACTTACAGGCCTAGAGCGCATCTGCTGGGGTCCACGCAGTGATCAATGCCTCAAGGCAACAGCTCCCAAGAACTCGCTGCGAATAGGAACGGGGTCGAGGCCAATGGGCTGTGACGTGAACCAGTAAGATTTGCGTTCAGGGAAAGGATGCAAACTGTGTGAAAAGCAGACGAATGACCCAGCACTTTATGTCCTTTCTGGCGCTTTATCCGGAGACAGCTTCGATGACGACAGGTCACATTCACCGCATCTGCAAAAGGCCGCAGCAGGAGCAGGGGCTTAATGGAGAGGAGGGAGATCGTCAAAGGTGTCGATTAGGCTTTCTAAGAAAGAACTGCTGGTGCGGAATGTGTCAGTTGTTTGTGACTGCTGCGCCCGTCCCTCAGGCTGATAGTGCAAAAGCACGTTTTGGTCTCATTTGGTTACAATCATGTAGTCTTGGCATAATAGTTCAGTCACAATATTGCGACTAGTGTTTAAAGAAGCCTTGCTCTGGAACGACAGGTTGCACCGTATGCGTATGGAGAGGAGAGATGAGTACTGAAGGTGTTTGGGCGAGGGGTTGTACGATGGACTTGACGAACAGATGGCGACATAAGACCTCAACGAACCGGCAGATTCATCTTGGTGAAGGGATACGGTATTGCTGTACTTGTCGTCGCAACATGTCTCGAAAAAGACCCCACATGGATATCGCCAGCAGTCCTCTTCGAAGCAATCATAGATGAATACTTGCCATGTTACGATAGAATAAATAACGCAGCCAAGGCAGAATAAATCGACTCGTGATAAAGGAGCGTCCGCGTAAATTGCTTCCATATCAGCATCCATTGAAGATATGCGCCATTTTCAAGATCGATGATCTTCAAACAATCTTTGTCCACTGTTTGACAGTGATTGTGGGTGGGCAGCATTTGCCGCAATCGAAGAAGATTGGGCTTTTCAGGGTAAGTGGTAGCTGACCTGTTGTTTCTGAATGTCGATTGACAGATTATCGCTTTGGGAGAACTCCCCTCTTTATACGCGTGGAAGCCTCATCCCCAGAAGCATGCGTGCACCACACGCAGACGTACAGGACGGAACAGTGCAGCCTCGCATGCGTCCGTGGATCGCAGGTGCAAATGAAATGAGACGAAGTCGGTTGACTTCATGGCTGAACGGACCAGATCAACTTGGGGTGCGCTGTGGTCCGAGTCGTCGAGACTGGACCCAGCTCGCTGACGATAACGAAAGACACATCACTGCAAACATTGAACGGTAAGTGGAATATGGTATATACTCAGCCATACGAAAGGCAAACACAACAGCTTCTGAACCCATCCACACGCGTTTCACTCACCTGACCCTGTCACAAACAGTCACAAACGGACCCGCCACCCCACCCAGCCAAAAGCTCCCCGTCTTCACATCATGCACCGCAACCGTCGCGCCAGGTAAGAACTTCCCCTCAATATCCTCCAGCACCTTCTCCACCTTCCACTCCCTTTCTCCATTCACTACATCAACCCTCCTAATCCTCAACACCGTACTCGGAATTTCTCTCCTCTTCTCCTTCTCCACAATCGGTCCCTCGAGATTAGCAACCAGAGCCAACACGTCCGGGAAGCAGGCTGCGAAGATATCGCCGTTGGAGTCGATGCTGAGGTTATCGACGGGAATACCAAGGGGGATGTCAGGTCCGCGGGTGAGTGTGCCGTTGGATTTTGGGGAGGGGGTGTAGGTTGATATGAAGCCTTTGGCGGAATTTGCGACGTAGATTGTGTTGTTGTTTTTGGTGTTGGGTGGAGAGAAGGCGCCTGTGATGCCGTTGGCGAATTTGAAGCCTTCTGTGAAAGCGTGGTGGCAGTCACCGGAGAGAGTGCAGTGAGTGAGACTACCGCCGCCAAAAATCATTTCTAAGAAGCGGAACTGTGGAAGTTGTGTCAGTGATTGAATAAAATCTCCTATAGGGGCATTTTGTGCGATTGGGAAAAGTAGGCATACCTTTCCAGTCTTCGAATCATGGTCATTGGTGATATATACCCCTCCATTCCCATCCGCCAACAGCCCATTCGGCGTCGACACCGTCTCATGGAATATCGTCTTTACATGTTCTAGCATCTTGCTTCCCCTCGTATGCTCGAACACCTCAATAGTAGAATTCGCTCCTAGATTCTTACCATCTAGGAGATTACCATTCGGATCGACTGGCGGTCGATGATTGTTCATCCAGAAGCGAAGACGTGTTGGTGAGAGGACTTCTATTTCAATGCCATGGACATCAATTTCGTTGCCACCAGTTGCAGAAACATAGTTGCCTGTTATTTCTAACTTGTGGAGACCGTAAAGACCATCTGGACCGGGTTCGTCGATGTTGAGGACGGACACGTGATCGTTGAAGTCTCGTGCCGAGAGGTTGTATTTATCTCCCCTTTTTCAAGATGTCAGTAGCGAGAACTTTAAATTAAGACAAAAATGGAATTGGGAGTCGCATTACCCAGGACTCCAGCCCCTCCTACTCGCAAGAGACGAACATGCAGCGAATAACGTCCTTCCCTCTTCATCTAGCACCATGTCCTCGCATGAGTCGAGAAGTGGGTGTTCAAGCCTGCGGCATTGGTACGGGAATTCTTCGATCTTTTGATGGGTTCGACCAATTCCAAATGTGATGAAGAGAGTATCTCGGAGTACCACCTGCCAGAGAATTGCTAGACATACGACGGTGCCTGGAAGGAAGATGAGCGTCAATTTGCCCATGTTTGGGATGGGGTGGATTAATGGTCGAGAGAAGGATACATTGGACATCTGAGGAAAGTTTTGAACAGGAGCTGCTGCATATATAAGGTAGACATGTCTCACGATCCTATGCACGAGCGGATTTCCACCATTGGTGATTTGCTGAGATTGTCAAGAGGCACAGTAAATCCACTGTAGTTAGGGATTGGATTCCGTGTTGTCTCTGAAGCGAGAGCATCATCACGTGTGGTGTGCCCCTCATCATCTTGGCATTGTCAGATGCTTGACCAGCTGGTCTCCATCCCGTCCCCAACATCCAAGCCTTCGCTTTTGCACCACAATCATGATTTCTGCTTCTCCACGCTCCACACATTGACCTTTGCACCAGGAACCTCCTGCAAGTCAATTTAGTTGCCGACGTAGCAATGCAGGTTCGGCCAGTGAAGATGGCTAGAAGTTTACCAGAACCTTGCTCGGCTGCTCGTCAATCTTGATTTTTTGGCGATGTTGAAAGCTGGCAGGCTGGAAAGCGGGACAGGGACTGTGAACGTCATATCTTTGAACGGTAACGGGTCTTGTGTGCAGAGCAGAGGTAGGAGAGGGGTATATGTGAGTGTTTCCTTTGCGTTTATGTTTTGGTTTGAATTGATTTTAATTGTTTCTCTGTTCACCACCCTCCAAGAAATCCTTACATTTTCTCTCAATACCATCAATTCTCTGTCAGTATCTCCCAAATCTTCAACGCCCAGTCCTAAAGCAAAAGCAATCATGGTTAGCGCATACCTCATCATCTCGGCGGTCATCGCCTTTATTGCTGTTGCTCTCGGCGCAGCTTATACAACTGGTGCTTTGGATCCGGTCATTGAACAGATTGGTATCATGTTCTTCAAGGCCAAGGCCGAAGCAGAGAAGAAGAAGCTACAAGCACAGGGCATGAAAGAAGGAGAGGATTTTGTTGACGGTAAGTTGTTCTTTTCAGCTTTCACTGTTTGAGATGCTTGTAAAAGTATATTTTGGCCAAGGCTATCATACTGATGACAACGTCTCAGACCAACTTAAGGGCAACAAACAGGCCAGCGATGTGGCTTCAAGTCTTGGAGGTATTGGTGGACTGAAGAAGGGACTGTAAATGAGCCGATATGATGAATGGATACATAAGTGTCCGATATGATTGGACGAATGACGGCTTGGTATACGATGATACGAATGGACGATTACTTGGTTCGGATGGCAAAATAAAACGAATGGGCAATTGATATATAACGAATGGCGAAATAACGGTACCTGAGTTTGGAAGATACAGATAGTGTGTCTGTATACGAGATCTAATGAAGATGATTTGCTCGTACAATCCAAGAGCAAAGCAGACCGGGCTTCGGCTATCCAGGAACGCTCAACTCGGTTCCTGCACTTGAAGACCAATCTAAAAAATCCCCTTCGCCACCATGTATTCCGAACCTTATTCGAATGCCGATGTCTGATGTCGTCAGACAAACCTACTTCTCCTGCACCTAAGAGTAGATACCTATATGCCGTTATGAAAGCGGGAGTCAACACGTGTTCTGGCACCCACCAAGACCTGCCAACCGAAGAGCCTGCAGGGACAATCCAGGATCAATAATGCATCACCCACCAGACAACCATCTTGAGTGTTCTCCATGCAAGGTATATAATTAAGGGATCAAATCTCCGAGAAACGTACAACGTGAAGCGGAGTTTGATCCGGTTGCGGTTGCGATTGTTGTTGTTTTTTGCTTCTTTCAGTTGATCTTTTCCCAGAGATGCCCAGTCGAGCGCACTGTCGTTTCATGATGTCAGTTGTCCGGCTGGATGCATCGGTTCGCTTGACATCGCCATCGGGGCACCTCGTAATCAACAACAAGCCCCGGCCGTTCCGACAAGCAAATTATCAATGCCGTACTCCGTAATATTAATAGCTTAACGGACGTATCATAGGGATGGTAGGACTCTAGCCGGAATTTTTTTTCTTTCAACGGCAAACTGAGCTGTCTTACGGCAGCGACTCGGGGCCTTCTTCTAGTCAGAGGTCGAAAGGGTCTGGGTCTGGCCACTCGACTGACCTGACTGACTGACTATTGACTTCCTCAGCCTCACTTCCGGCCGGACTCAGCCCATTTATATGCTTCATTGCCGGCACTTCCACCTTTGTTACTTGAATTTTTTTCTGGCGATGGTTATGAAGAATTCTTCTTCCTTGTTCCCCTGTGCATCAAGTATTGTTTTATCCTTGGAAATCCGAACGTTTGACGAAAACGAACACAAGGTCCGCGCGCACCGTTCATAAAGGTGCCTTTGCTTCAAGTTGCAAGCATCCCTCACCCGGACAACCGAAACGAATCAGTCCAGGATCCCACTCCCCTCTCCACTCGCTGTCGCATAAGCAGCGTCATCGCCAGCAGCCCTTTCGTTTTCCTTCCCCGCCATCCCGACGGTCCTTTGAACCTCAGGAGCAGCAGACCAGAGCAGAACAGCCTGATTTCATCTGTTCCTGTTCGCTCGCTGCGACAGAGAGTCGGCGGTTCGCTCGAATGAACTAACCCGCCAAGATGCAGCGAGTTACTTCGATGCTCCCCTCGTGGGACAAAACGAAGACGGGCAGCAAGAAGGGCTTCGACAAGGTGTACGCCGTGGTTGATAAATGTGAGTCGCAGCGGAGCGCACCGCACCCGCAGGCTGCCGATCGCATATTACAGAAAGGATTGCAAACTGACAGCTTTTACAGTGGGCGCACCGATTAACAAGTTCTCGAATAAGATCGGATCCGAAGCATTCTGGCCTACGACTCTCGACAAGGAGTCCGACAAAGCCGCGCGCATTTTGAAATCATTCTGCAGTGAGTGGATTTTTTGTTGGTTGCGCAGATTGGCACAACAAGCAATTACTAACTCGTGGCAACCAGAGGATGGGTTCTACGCCGAGGAAGACCGCCCTGCGACTGACGGCGTACCGAAGGGCAAACAACGAGTTCTGAAGAAGATTCCAGAAAAGGTCATACAGAATGCAGTGGGATTGGCAATATTTACGACTATGCGGACGGGGTTATGGGTGTCCGGGGCTGGAGGCTCGGGCGTGTTGATTGCTAGGAAAGAAGATGGAGAATGGAGTCCTCCTTCGGGAATCATGCTACATACTGCTGGCTTGGGATTTCTCGTCGGTGTCGATATCTACGACTGCGTAGTGGTCATCAATAATCGCAAAGCTCTCGATGCTTTCACCAAAATCCGGGCTACACTTGGGGGCGAAATCTCAGCGGTCGCCGGACCTGTTGGTGTTGGTGGCGTTTTGGAGAATGACGGGAAATGGAAGCAGGCGAAGTAAATTCTCCTGATTCCCTCTAACTGATCTCCTGACAGGAGAGAGCCAAATGCTAATTTCCAATAGCCGCCCTGTTTTCACTTACCTCAAATCGCGAGGTTTCTACGCTGGAGTCCAAGTCGACGGAACGGTCATAATCGAGCGAACGGACGAGAACGAACGATTCTACGGAGAAAGGATTGGCGTTGCGGATATTCTGGCTGGGAAAGCAAGACATCCTCCATACGAGGTGAAGATGCTCATGGAGACGGTCAAAGCAGCGGAAGGTCGGAGCGATGTTGATAGGAGCATGATGGACTTGTTGGCAAATCAACCTGCGCCGGGAGATCTCGAGTTAGAAGTGCCTGGAGCGAATGGTCCAGTTTTTGGAGTCCCAGAACCAGACGATCCAGATCCATACGGTGTGCTGGCTTTGGAAGCTGAGGGATTGGAGATTCGAGAGGCTGGCACAAAAAGCAGGCCCTCAAGTACACAATTCGAATTCAATCCAAGTCCGACAAGTCCTATGTACAGCAAATTCCACAGGAGAAGTATGGATACTTTGACAACGAGGAGCAACAGGGAGAGTTACATGTCAAACAGGAGTTACCGAACACGGACGAGCACCGATAGAGCAACGCAAACTACCGAGATGGGCACACAGACGGACGATAGATTTACGCCTAGCACGAGTCCAAGTCGCAGCGACCAGGGCAAGAAGATTGTGGAAGAAGATGAGAAGCCAATAGTCGTCGAGCCAGAGGAGATTGACTATACGAAAGTCGACCTCAGCTCGCTTAGCAGACTGAATAACAGCGATGACTTTGACGGTACCACTGTGGCTGATAGTCCAAGAGGACGCAGTAGTACCGATCATCGCACTGTCTCCATTGACACCAGCTACATGACAGATGATGACGATGATTATGAAGAGCCCGTGATCTTCGAAGCTGCGTCAGCGCAAGCTCAAGTCATTACACCTCAAGCCATCAAGGCAAGAGGAGGCTTAGTCGACATCCCAAAACGTCCCCCACCACCACCTCTACCCCCGCGGAATCTTGCAAGACCTGGAATGGTCGACCAAGCCAGCGGCCGATCTCCTTTGAAGGACAGTTTCGAATCAGTTGACCTTCACGGCATCAGTCGTCAAAGCAGCGAAGCTCCTCGCAAACTCAGCGATGCAGCATCAGAGAAGAAAGGCGTTGAGGTTGAGAAGGCTATCGTGATGGAGGATCTCGAGAAGACGGAATCCAAGGACTCGAAACGCGAATCCTTGGAGCAGAAGGTCGAGCATGAGCTTGAAGGACAACACATGAATAATATTACACCTATCATCTCTCTGCACAAGCCGATGGATGACGAGGATGAGAAAATGGCGTTGAAGAATAGGGATGACGGTGATGAGGATACCTTCCACAGTGTCCCTACGACGCCGAATGAACATTTGGAAGTCAAGCCAATGACTGCTGTTGCTTAAGAGTCGGCGTTTCTTTCAATCAGGAAACTAGCTCTCACCACAAAATGGACCGAGCATTTCACGACGCAAGACATTTGCACACCATTTTTTCGAACGACGGAGCGTGAAAACGGAGAACAGGGGATACATGGAACGACTACATACTACTCTTCATTTTTATAATGTTTTGATGCTTGATTAGCGGGTTTGGTTTGGAAATATTTCGGTCTGGTCTGGCTAAGCACAAGCTGGAATGGTTGGGTTCGCAGGGAACTGGGATATCATGACGCTTGCATATACTTTAAACATAATCTTCACTTCGGAACGAGGAGATGAGCAGAGATCGCCAGGCCCAGCAGGTCTGACGACGGGGACTGGTAAATGACTGGGAGATGACTGCTTGCAGCAAGGACCTACTCGTCCGGGTGGAATGGGAATGGATTTGAAGTGTGGGAACCAGTTCTGGAGAGTACTCTGCTCCAGTGAATGAATATCTTATCAAATGAACAGGGATTTGGACGATGCGTGTCTCAGTTTCAACTTTGCACTTGAACCCCAACCACGGATTGACTGGGCTTAACTCCGTTGTTCCCAGATCCGCTTAAAGTTTCTCATCACCATCAACCTACTTGCCAAGAGCCCCGTTTCGACATTCCCTCCATCGCTCCACGTTGTCAATCCAGCATGTCGTATCAGCCCACCAATCACAACTACCTTATTCCCCAGCTCAACTCAACCATCTGTACATCTCACCCTCCTTCCTACATCATCCACCAGGAATCACGGAACGACCAACCCTCCGCAAACACAGCGTTGACCAAGCAAAAATGCCAAGAAGTCGGGACTCGGGGGAATCAATGGCTTTGTGGTGTGTTTGGCAGGTCGCTTCGCTTAGCCTGCTGGGAGAGTTGGAGAGGAGAGGTATATCAATATTGCGATTTCCCCTCCGTTGTTTAGGGTTGGATAGAGAGAGAGAGAGAGACAGCTTGTTTGAAAGTAAAAGTTCTAAAATTTCATCTCTGTGGGTTTTCGAATTTGGGATTTGGGAATCTGATTGTTGAGTTTGTGTTGGAAGCTTTTGAAAGGAGCAGAAGAAGGAAGGGAAAAGAGAGAAGATAAGAAGCGAAGAGAGGAGAGAAAAGAGAAAGAAAATATGGACGCAGCACTGGTGACTGGTTGTAGTGAGGGTGGACTAGGAGAGGGTATCGTGAGGGCCTTTTTGGCTGAAGGTATCTATCTGCCCTACAATACCTGTTCATTACTGGGAACTTCCAGCACAGCACGTCTCCGAGAACGTATCAATACTACCTATTTCCTTCCCTACTTTCCTCTGTTTATCTAAATCTGCCTACCAAATAACTAACTAACCCTCTCCCCAAGGACTCCACGTCTTCGCCACCGCCCGCTCCATCTCCTCCATGGCCTACCTCCAACACATCCCCAACATCACTCTCCTCGCCCTCGACGTCACCTCCTCCGAATCCATCGCCTCAGTCCTCTCATCCGTCAAATCCCACCTCCATCTCTCCCCAAATACCAATAACGGAACCCACCCAAAGCAAGACCAGTCCAGCCCCCGCCGCCTCAAATACCTCATCAACAACGCCGGCATCGGGCTCATCCGACCCCTCCTCAACGGCACCGGAATCAGCGATGCCGAACGCCTAATCTACGAGACCAACGTCTGGGGTCCATTGGCACTCATCAGGGCTCTGACGCCGTTGATGATCGCTGGGAATACGGTTTCTGGCGGTGGCAGTGGGGAGTGTATGGTAGTCAACATCACCAGCGGCGCGGCGCTCGTCCCGCTGGCTTGGCATGGGGTGTACTCCTCGTCGAAGGCGGCGATGGCGTCGTTATCTGAGGCGATGGGGTTGGAGATGGAGCCGTTGGGTGTGCGGATCGGGACTGTGATTCTGGGGATTGTGAAGACGAACTTTCATGCGAATATGAAGGATCAACGTGTCGAGAGCAGTGAGGGTGGCGGTGAAGGTGGAGGTGAAGATGAAGGTGGTGAGAGGGGCGATGAGAGGTATGAGCTTGCGGAAGGGAGTTACTATGAGGGTATTAGGCATATTTTGAGGGATCAGGCGAGTGGGAAGATTCAGCAGGGGAATATTTGTACTGCTAAGGAGGCGGGTAGGCAGATTGTGCGGGATGCTGTGAAAGGGAAGAAGGGGAAGACGTATATTGGGAGTTCGGCGGGGATGATGAGTATTTTGGGGATCATACCGCAGTGGATTGTGGTAAGTTCAACTCTGTGATTGGCTTCGTTATTTATTTTCGTCTTTGTTGAGGGAAGCGGAGCTGACTGGCGTATAGGATGCTGTCTGTAAGAAGACGGGCCAGCTGGAGGAATTTGTCAAAGCTTAGTGAGTGGCTGGGATAGGGATTAAGAGTGTGATATTGAGCACTCGGTACCAAGGTAGAAGCCTAAGAGAATTTCGGGTCCTGGGTGTTATTCATGCATTATTCTGGGCAAGATACACTTTCGCAAATGCAGTGAAAGTAATAAATAGATACGATTGAGATCTACAAAACTGGCATTTTCCGCTTCTGAAGATAATTTTATGAGTTCACTCGCCAATTTACTTGGCCAACAAATAAGCCCGGAAAGTTGGGAGCTTTCAAGACAATGGCGTTGTTGATTGTTATTCCGCACTTTCAATAAGCGAGATTTATTTACAACTCGCGGGTGCTGGAGAATCCTTTGCAGTGAACTCCATCTTCATCCCAGAACTAAACCTATTGTCTTTGAGCGTTGAGATGGCAGGATAAGGACAAAGAAAAGCTGAAAAAGTGAAGCAACTTGAGTGAAACAATGAATTGAAGTTGTCTAAGATTGCAAGTTCTTTGTCGCCTGACTTAAATCGCCAACAGTGTTTTTACACATCGAATGACAGAGTAATGTTTCTAGAGAAGAACAGAAGCTCCGACACAGACTCAAGAACTGGACTGCCCATTTTATGAAGCTTTCCCAAGGCACAAACCAGAGGACCTTGCCTTCCTAACACATATTATTCCAGCTTCAGACTTCAGAGTACACAAACACCAGAAACAGAATTTACCATGTGTCAAGGAACAACTACAACCATGAGCTGCGGCCATAACCTCCTACACTATACATCTCGCTGCCAAGGCTCCGTTAAAACGCAGGTACTCTGCAAAGACGTCCAGGGCCCCAAGCGCCACATTGATGATACGTGCCATGAGTGCCATCCACCATACGCCATATCTGAAATCAACAGAAAGTACGACCACCTTCATAATACACTCATGGTGTCGCTAAGGTTTGCGAGGTCGAGAGAGGCAGTGACGGAGATTCAGGAGGCAGTCCAGGAGGCCCATCATCAGAGAGGGAAAGAGTTGAGAGCTGTAAGTCTATTGCGGTGGAATGGCATGGTGGTTTGGGAGCCGACCGACGACACCGAAAAGTGATAGAAGCACAATGTATGACCCCGAAGTTGAATACATGCCTTTCGAAATGTGACTGAGCCAGTGCTGTTGGTGACAAGAGTCGACGTGGTTTTGATTGATTGAAGGCTAACCAGAAAAGGGCGATGGCAACCAATTCCAACGACAGCAACCGGAAAGCAATTTTACTTCGCTCCACGATCTTCTCGTGCGCTGTTCAGGACTGCTGACTTCAGCAACGGCTGATTCCTTCCCTCTTTGCCCTGTGCAAGGTCCTCTGCTCGAATTCTCATGTCTTTCATCTGGGCTTTCGCTCGGTCTCTCGAGCCTTCTCCATTGCTTTCTTCGCATCCCTGTATTTTTCTATGCGTCGTTTCCCAAATGAGCCATGTCGCCATTTGTCATCTGCGTTCCGGAGCAATGGAAATTGAACGATGGCGGAAAAAGTATCGAACACTCTTTGGAGTGAAACCTCGTGACGCTCTGCAACCTCAGCGAAGGGGAGTAATTCTTAGCAAGTTTCAGCAGCATCCACAATCCTAATAACAAGATTGGTTAGCATACAGATTTCATTGTGGCGTTACATTACATACAAGTTCGGAGAGTGTCTTTTGCTCAGGCGCGCATTCGGAATCTGGAAGGTCGTAGTATTGGAGCTAACACGCCCACGAGTTACAGGTATTACTCCGGTGGTTGCTTTTTCCGGTGTGATACCAGTTGCTTGTGACCGCGTTTCATACTCCGCTTTTTCGAACATGATATTTTCTGGCACAATCGGCGACCCCACATGATTCAGTCGAGGCTGGGTCTTCTCGCTGTTTCTGCCGCTTGAAGGATTGACGTTCAGAATTGGGGACCTCGTATGGGCCTGGGCGGCGACATTCGGCATCCAGGGTAGTGTCGAATTCAGAGGCGTTGGCCACGGTGGAATTGAGTACAGGGAAGGCTTCCGTAAGATATCAGACGACTGTGTGAACGGGATGTTATTGCGAGGGCGGATTGGCGCCACAGGAGTGTGTAAAGAAGTTGCTTGAACTACTGGCGGAAGGGTTGTTATCGGAGGTGACGCGTGGGGAATATTGATGTTGTTCAATGCTGTCGTTTCTGAAGGTGGAGATGTACCGTGGGTGTCTTAGCGCTGTGCAGGAGACTGAACGCGACGAAGGAGCTCTTCCCCGGTGCTTGGTGAATGTAGAGGCTGAACAGTCGAAATGCGATTTGATTCTGGCGGCAATGGAGCCTCCGTTTGACTACCATTCTGGTGCCAAGGCCCGCCACCTCCTGTACTGCTCAACCTGTTGCTGATCAACGAGTCATGAGATGGTGGATTCGCTGTTGTAGCTGAATCAGAATCAGAAAGTTCCATTAGGAGCGATGGCTGTTGGGAGAATGAAGGTTCATAATGCTGTTGGTCGGTGCTGTCGAAAATGTCCCCTACATTACTTGGCCAAGCTGATATCGCTGGAAAGCACTGATCTGGCCCATACACGTGGAAGTGTTTCGAATCCGTATGATATGGAGAGAATAGCGACGAAATCTCTTAAGTTGGAGATGTGCGAGGAGATACTTGAACACACTTCCGGAGAGGAGTTGGTCCAGCAGCTGTATCGTCTATGCTCTCGTCGTGCTTGCGCTTATTCGGATGTTGAGCATCCAGATGTATGGGTTTCCATGGGATACTAGGGAGAGGGCGAGGTTGCAAAGTGGGCAGAGATTGATCTTCCCAAGCGGCAGCGTCCGTCAGGGAGGGAAACTGGGAAGCGGGCGCCGAGGAATAGCTGGGTTCTGCAAACCATGGACATTGAATAGTCGAACAGTTACTCTCACCGCATGATGGAAACGATCCAGCTCGTATGGGTAGGCTTTTCTCCTCCCCAATATGACACAATTCCAATCGCTGAACCACACCAGAGCTCATTCGTCGAGCAGGTTGTGGTAGCACATTGTAAAATTTGGGACTTGGAAGATCGATTTGAGGTCTACAGTTCTGACCAAATGGAAATGTCGAATTAGGATACTCAATCCTATTGGATTGAATACGGTCCTTAACAGAAATGGACAAGTGTCATACCTTCTTCGCCTCTTCTTCCTTCGCGTTGGGGCAAAGAATATGATCTGCGCATCATCATCTTCACCGGCTGGAGGCTCAGCTCTAACGCCATCCATGGCAGAATTGTCTCGCTGCAGATTATCATCGTGGCACGCTTGTTGCTCATTTATGGATTCGAATTGCATTGGATCCAGCTCCGCTCGGCTGTGGAATCGCAATACAGCTGGAAGAGAATTGGAACGAGCCCCAAGAAGCTGAACATGCCTGACTTGGGTCATGATGCAAAGTAGAGTATGGAAAGACGAATGTGAGAATAGGAGATCTGAGATTACAGAGACATGGCTGGGGAAATATGATAGACGACAGAAGAACAGATGTAAATGAAATTCTTTGAGCTGGAGGACCGTGAAATGCTGTGAATTCAATGGACCACAACGACCACACTTCCCTGAAAGAGTTTCGTCTGAGTCTGCAGTTGTCCCAGAACTAACAACAATAGTAGCGATATCAACCATGGTTGTATTGTGAAGTATTACAGTATTTACCTTTCGAGTGATGGATGAGTGAAGTTGAGAGCCGTGGAAAGAGATGAAGAAATGGAGGGCAAGGCTGGAGTCTTGGCAACTATCACGTGGAAGACCAGGGGCATTAGCGCCAGGCTACCACCCCGCGATCCACCATTAGGTACTCGAGCAGCTCCAAGCTTGAAGCTCTTGATAGTCAAGCTCCTACTCAAACACAAAACCACCAACAAGAAAGCACCGCAAAACAAACAAATCTAGGCACGACTACTTACCGACAACACATTTCTTGTGTAAGCCCAACCATGGCTGTCGAAAGCGCCCCAAATCCTCTCATCTCAAGCCAGAAATCGTCAGACACTAGCCTTCAAGTTGCCTTGCACCCCTTGGTCCTTCTCACAATCTCCGATTACATTACAAGACATACGCTTCGCCAACAGAAAGGACCTATTGTCGGGGCTCTATTGGGTCAACAGAATGGCAGAGAAATTACCATTGAGCATGCATTTGATTGTTTGCTCGAGCAGGTTGACGGAGAAGTTGTCCTACACCAAGCCTGGTTTGAAGACAGGTTACAACAAAGTCAGTCAAGTCTGCCACAATGAGCAAGATTTCTGCTAATGCATGTTTAC
Organism: Cadophora gregata; assembly: GCF_030347475.1. NCBI lineage: Eukaryota > Fungi > Ascomycota > Leotiomycetes > Helotiales > Ploettnerulaceae > Cadophora > Cadophora gregata. The sequence goes on along the minus strand of NW_026695933.1, from coordinate 1,505,505 downwards.
AATCTAGTGAAGGATGTACACAAAGTCCCTGCTCTTGACCTTGTCGGCTGGTACACCATCCTCCCAACCCCTGGACCACAACCAAACCATCTCCCGATACACAAACAAATTTTACAATCATACAACGAATCTGCCATCCTCCTAGGCTTCCATCCAACAGCAGTTCTCGAGAATTCAGCTGGCGGCAAGCTACCTTTGACCATATATGAGAGTAACTTCGAAGCAGAAGATGTTGCTGTGGATAATGGAGAGGACAAGGAGATGAAGGATGGCGAGCCGCAACTAGCGTTGAAGTTCAAGGAGCTTCCCTACAGCGTCGAAACAGGAGAAGCTGAGATGATCAGTGTGGATTTTGTTGCCCGAGGAGGAGGTAACGCTACGGCAGTGGAGAGTACATCCAAGAAGTCATCAAGCAAGAGCGAACCAGCAGACAAGGGCAAGGGAAAAGCACGAGCAACGACAGGAAATGAGGACTCGGAATCGAGCAAGGGCGATGACCATCTGTCTCGAGAAGACGAGGAGTTGATCGCTTCTCTTACAGCCAAGGCAAACGCGATCAAGATGTTGCACTCACGGATCAACTTAATTGCGGTGTACCTGCAGAACCTACCCCCTTCCTATATCTCGAGTACCGTTCCGGAGGGCGCCGAATTCAGCGACAAGCAGTACACCCCGGTCAGCCACTCGATCCTTCGCTCGATCCAGGCGCTGCTCGGCCGCTTGAGCCTCCTCATCCCAGCAGACAGTGCAGCATTCGAGCATGAGCTTATGTCAGAACAGAACGACGTCAATCTTGTGTCACTATTGAGTACCATCACCGGAAGCATCAAAGAGGTCAGAGAAACGGGCAGGAAGTTCGCAATTATTGACAACCAAAAGGCCATGAAGTCAAAGATAGACCGAGGTCATGGCGGACCGGGATGGGGAGGATCGTTCAATGGAGTTTTGGGCGTCGGGGACCTCATTTCATGAGCGAGCTGGGGTTTCGGGTGACAGACACGATTTGCATTTTCTGGGCGTCCAAATGGGTGTGGATAATAACGAATCCGGCGTTATTTTGCAGCGATCATGAGACGACACGAGGTAATCGATGACGAATAGAGCCATGATGAGAGAATGAGAATACCATTATAGAATCCAAGTCATGAGTGTAATCTACCTTGCCCGCGCTCGCTGTAACTTTGTTTCTTTCCAACACTTTTTTACCCTCTAAAACGAAAGAGCCACCCACCCACGACGAACAGAGACTTGAAGAGCGAAAGTTAATAAACAGATCGCCCTGGCTGCCAGCAGATCTCTAACAATCGAATAAAAAGAAAGCCTATTACGCTTCAATGACGACCTTGATTACCAAGTTCCCTTCATCATCAACCGTCCGTCCCGCCAATTCAAAAGCCTTCTTCGCCTCGGCCAGTCCCTTGAACTTATGGGTCACCATATCGTCCAAACTCGGCAATTTCATGGCTCCCTTTCCAGCCAAGAGCCGGATACCCGTCTGGTACGTATTCGCGTATCTGAAAATACCAAGGATGTCTACCTCACGAAGATGAGCAGCGGAGAGTGGCACTGTCTGGATTGGCGTTCCCATGCCGACCATAATGACTTTCCCGCCGGGTTTGGTGGCGTAAAGAGAAGTCTGCATGCAGGCTTCCTTGCCGGTACATTCGAAAGTGACATCGACTCCATCATCTTCGTCATCTTCTAGAGGGGACATATCTGGTCTCGCTACGGAGAGGACATCAGCAGCTACTGCCTTTGCGCCGTCGAGACGGTCGCTGATGCTGCTGTAGCTGCTGAGCGGAGTCATGGCTCCGTCTGAGCTGGCTGGAGTTGAAGTTCCAGAGGTGAAGATTGAGGAGGATGAGGCACTTGAGTGGAATGGTTTGGGAACGACGTAGCCGTGTGTTGCGAATCCCTTTTTTATGGCGTAGTTCACCCGGCCTTCATCGACGTCTATGATGGTCACGAAGGTGCAGCCGGACTGGCGGGCCATCGCTGCAACGAGCAGACCGACGGTGCCAGCACCGATGACGAGGGCCGTGGATCCTGGTGCTGGAGAAGCACGATTTAGAGAGTGGATAGCGACAGATAGAGGCTCGAGGAGAGCAGCTGCGTCGAAAGATATATGGTCTGGAATTCTGGAAAGAAGTGTTAGCCAATTGCGAAATTTCCCGATTTCGTGTAACATAGACTTACTTGTGACACCAGATGGCTGGATGATTGATTCTCTCTTGAAGGGTTCCTTGGAAATGAGGAACGCTCTTCGCACTACTTCTGAATCTCATCTTCTTGCAGAGGTTGTATCTTCCTTTCCTACATATCGTACATTGACCGCAGGGAATGCCGACTTCGAGGGCAACTCTGTCGCCAATTGTGAAGCCATTGACCTGAGGGCCAATTCCCACAACTACACCGGAAGATTCATGGCCAAGTGACAAAGGTGCGCACGCACATAGGTCGCCATTTGCGAACTTTTTGTAGTAACTGACATCTGAGCCGCAGATTCCCGTGGACTTGATCTGAATTTGAAGCTCGCCTAGTGCAGGTTCCTCGATACTTCGTTTTTCCTAAACAGAGGGTCAGGGGTATGATCTTATGTGCATCTGGGGGAGTGGGGGAAGCCGTTGCGTACCAGTTGTACCTCGCGGGGTCCATGTAAGACAGACGCCAGAACGTGGGTCGTTGGTTTCGAGGGGATAGAGTGGTGGGTATGGGAGTGGGATGTGATCATGACAAGACTCGGGTCCTCCGCCATTGGAGCCATTTTGATCTCTGAGACAGGCACGAAAGCTTTAGTCAAATTCGTTAAAAAAAGAAAACAATTTTGCGGGGTTGACTGGTTCCTCCACGATGGAATAATGGGGGGATACGTGGGGGTTCAAATAAGTCTTTGAATTCCCCCTTTTCCAAGCTAATCTTTCAGACCGACTTTCCATGATGATTAGGGTCGATGACTGTCAATGGGATTTGCCAGTTAAAAAGCAGCTTGTAATCTCGATGATTGAAAAAGGTTCATAATCATAGCAGGGACAGTCCAGGGACGGCGTTTGATACATGGATGCCGGACGGCGGGCAAGCATGTCAAGTGTGGCTGGCATGGATGAAGATGGAGGGGCATCATGGCATGGCTGGTGGTGAGCAAGCGGCGAGCTCGCGAGGTACCGGTTGGGTCCGCCTGCTGCAAGAGCTGCCAGAGCTCCCTGAACCCTGCCCTTGCAGCATGCGCGGCATGGTTCGGGCCCGGGCATGTTTTTCCTTTTATCGGGCCTATGGGACAACAGCGTGGTGATATAAGAGGCCAAAATTGCTTTCGATAGCTAGGAATAACTACAATGGACTTCCCATAGCTCGTCCTGTTGACCGTGGGATGCTACCTGAAGTCCCGGGAGCTTGGGGACTAAAACCATACTTGCAACAACTTTGGATTCAGGGTTAAGGCTATTTTCCCACTGGTCGCCCGCTGTCACCGTGCCGCCCGTTGTTCAATTCCGAGGTTCGTTGGGAGCTCTGGAACTATGTTCTGGTGGACGGAAGTCGTTGTCCCGCTGGGACTGGTCACCGAAGATCAAGACACATGTTATTAATGGCCCCATTGCAGCTACTCTGACAGACGGTGAAGCTTCACAACTAGCCGCATCGGAGGAAACAGCGCAATTGCTATTTGAGATATCGTACTACCGCATGCTTTCTTATCGTCGGCTTGTACGGTAGTACGTCGCCATACCGCTGTACAACTAGTGTGCGACTTAGGAGATGTCTCAATCCACTTTGATGCACGATGTGCGGTGAGTTGGCAGTTGATCTTGAATTGCGAAAGTATTTCCATTTCACCGACAACAAGCCAAGGATCCCAAGCATCCCAAGGATCCAAGGTATCTCGGCTTCATTCCATAGAGAGGGGGCGAAGGACGGAGGGACAGAGCGCCGCGGCTGAAAGTAGTTGGGGTGTTGCGGTGCTGAGCCTTGCTCCTGCTGGCCCGCTTAGCTTGACGTGTGGCCTAAGCGCTGCAGCTCTGCATCTCTGCATCTCTACATACAGAGCATCGGGGCTCCACTGGGAGCTCCAATACTGATATCAGAGCTCGTAGAGCATAGCCATTGGTTTGAAAGACGATGTCTCGCTTTCAAGTGCATCTCTCTTTCTCTCTCTGACGTGGCCGAAGTGCAAGATCGGCATGTGAAGAAGAAATTGAGGTCGATATGAAAATGAAGGGCGATATGATTCGCGTCATCGTGGCATCGCTATTGCATAGAGACTCATATACGGCCTCTCGAGCTCTTCAAATCAACTGTTCCAGCTGCTGTGGTTCACGAATTGGTATGTACTATCAATGTTACAAAGAGGATGTGGGAATACAACGGAAGTCTTGTTGACTGGGATGGCTGCATGCATACCACGTTCTCGGATCACCGTGGCCACGCTAGAACGACGAGGTCGCGAGACGAGCAGCGGCATTTCTGGCGTCAACTCTGTCCTCATCATCCTCTTCCTTGACGTCTTTGAGCCCACCAGCACTCGCACCACTGAGAGCTCTAGCCCGATTGGGACCCTGGCCGTCTTGCTCATTTTCCTCTGGCACATTTGACATGAAGCTGCCTGAAATACTTCTGCTGAGCACATCTGGGCGACGAGGGACGCCTGACCCTGTAGAAGCCGGGAAGTTAGCAGATGCTCGCTCATGTGGGGAAAGAGTTGGAGACGGTTGCGACTCCGAGAGATAAATCGACTCCCCAGGAGTGATGCCGGGGAGGAGATCCGGAGCTCGCGAAACTGTCCAGATAAGGATCCTCTCGGATTAACTTACAGCTATCCCCGTTCTTGCCTTGACTAGTCGCCAGACTGGCTCTCCGTCCTACATTCTCCCTGCCTAGTCGTGAAAGACCACCGGAAGAATCGATTGCCCGGATGTCGGGCCTGATACTTTCAAGTGTTGCCAAAGTTCTTCTCTCAGCTTCGATTTCGCGAATCACATATTCCCGGATGCTGAGTCTCAAATCCGCTGCCGTCCGTGCAAACCATCGACGCTGCTCCTGCAGTAGATTTGCAGTCACCCGCTGTGTTTTACCCACAAGATAAAGCTCGTTACTTCGAGCTTCATCTAATGCGGAAATTGCTTCGTCGACTTTTTCCCGTCGAACAGACGAGCTTGCCTTCAATCTATCTGCAGCATTCAGCTTGCTCCGAGTTAATTGCTGAGCCTGTAATAGCTCGCGCAAGAGAATATGACGATTTGTGAGGGTCTCCTTGACGATGAATGCGTCCTGAGAATGATATTGCAGGGGGTCACCGATCGTGGTTGCTTCAGCAGTGGCTTGAGCGGCGTGGAAGTCTCCTGTAGTCTGAATGGTCTTTCCAAGCTTGCGATAAGCATTGGCAAGTCCTGAATGGGGTTCTTGAACGCTCATGGCACCAATCTTGACACCGAAATCGGACTCAGCAAGACCAACACCTGCACTATATGAGCAAATATCAAACTATGCACAGTGAATGCCACTTACCCCTTCGAGCCTTGACAAGCTTATCAACCTTGTGACCTGCATCCATGGTACCAAGGTAAAAAAGCTTCACGATAGGTCGTGCATCTTGTAGCTCTGGTGTATCATCGGGAGGGGGTGCAAATTGCTTGATGACCCGTCTACGCACGCCCGTCGCTGGCTGCTTTCTTTTTAACATCGGGCTGTATCCAAAATCGCTTTCTACAAAGAGAACCATCTCGTCATCTTTCATCAACACTTCGTTCGCGCAAACATAGTTTAGCCATCGCTGAAGGGATGCCTTTACTCGAGCTTCATCTTCGTCCGTACCAGCACCAGCAGACGTTAACGCGGGGGGGACTGCTGGAACAAGTGCTTCTGGGTTGGATGATACGAGGTGATCGGCGAGCTTGATAAATTCGGAGTGTGTTCGACGGACATCTCGGAATTGTGTAGTTCTAAACTTGGGGAGGTTGGTCTTTAAAGTCAGCATGTGGCCAACAAATAATCGTTTCATGGCGTTTAACATACATGAATATCAAACCTCAGAATTGGATCCTTCCTTCCAGTTCGCTCTAGGCCTGTAATCTTTGCTTGTAGCTTGTATTGGGGCGCCTGAGGTTGCTGCTGTTGTCGCGCGCTAGAATGATATCTTTGAGGCTCTGCTCTATGAGGTTGTGCCTGATACTGCTGCTGTGCCGGCGCTTGCTCCTGTTGGCCAGCAAGAAACGGCTGCTGCTCGGTCTGGCTCCGGACCGATTCGACGGTATCTGGCCTGCGCCCTTCGCTCTCCGTCACAGAGTTTGTCCCGGTACTGCTCTCAGGTCTCTGATAGCCCCCTCCACCTATTATATCCTCGTTCGAGTATCCCGCAGCTTGTGCATTTGGGTTGTAAGGAGTTGGGGAGGGGGGCACATCGCCAGAGGTTGGAAAGGAGCTTGTTCGCGCATGCTGAGGTGATGGTACCGGCGATGAGCCCCATGGCGATGCTCCTGCTGGATTATCAGCATCATGAATAGATGAAGAATAGTCCATGTTGGTTCCAATTGCTAGTCTAGGATCCTCGGTATCGCGGACAGGCCGTTTGGTGGGCGGTCGAGGATGGTGCCGTCGCGGAGCTGTTCCAATGGCAGAATATTGTATTGACTAGTTTGGCATGAGCGACGTTGCCTTCGAATGGTCACAAACCGGATCGTTGGCGCAGAGGGAGCAACCAGGTGAGGTGGATGAAGCAATGATGAAGCTCACCCAGCCCATCAACAAGGCTTCCGTAGCGCGGGAGGCATCTGGGAAGCGCCACGCCAGTCCCGAAGCGCTAAGCGAGTGCTGTATCAAACTCAGAATTTGGATAGCTTCTCCGTCCAATTGATGCCAGTAAGTACTTAGCACTTCGAAATATGAGGTGATGCGTCTTCTGAACTTACAAGGAGGGTGTCTATCATGGCATCAACGACTTCGGCGGCTTACTTTAGTCAACAAAGCGTATTTTCCTCGAGCATATGCACCACGCCAATACTCAACTTCTCACCTCCCTAGTCATGGACATGATCCAAATGTCGAAGCAACCAGGAATATCGGAATAATAGCACATATCGATGCCGTGAGAACTATGTGATTCATTGCAAGTCTCAAATGACTGACACCTCAACAGGGAAAGACAACGACAACAGAGCGAATGCTCTACTACAGTGGCATAACTCGAAGAATAGGAGGTGAGACACTTTTCATCAAGCCTTATCTTAGTCTCCAAACTTTCCGAACTTGGGCATCCTTGGATTTCCCATCTCTCTTTCATGCAATGCCTTCACTCCACCAAAGCAATCTTATGTATTAGACGGCTCGTTGAGGGGGTCTTAAATATCACCACGTGACTTGTTACTTGTGCTTTCGGTCAGATTGAGATTTGCTTCTGATCTAATATCCTACCAGATGTCGATGATGGGTCTACCGTCACGGATTTCCTACCTGCCGAGCGAGAGCGAGGAATTACAATCCAGTCAGCAGCGGTAACATTTCACTGGCCACCGCTACACGAAAGCCAGCTGGCCAAACCTGATTCCCCAAGACATCTCACACCTCACACAATCAATCTGATAGACACTCCCGGGCATGCAGACTTTACCTTCGAAGTCCTTCGCTCACTACGTATTCTCGATGGCGCAGTCTGCATTCTCGATGGTGTTGCTGGTGTCGAAGCCCAGACTGAAAAGGTCTGGACCCAAGCGAACTACTACAATATCCCCAGGATCGTCTTCGTAAACAAACTAGACAGGGATGGAGCAGCTTTCAACAGGGCTGTCAAGGAAATTGGATCGCGACTCCGTGGCTTTCCAGCCGTATGCCATATTCCGTGGTGGGAAGGCGGCAAAGGCAGATTTACGGGTGTTGGAGATGCTATCAATCTCTGTGCTCTGAAGTGGCAAGATGGTGGTGATGGGAAAACCATCCAAAGCTTCAGTCTCGATGAGCTCAGCCAAGAAGACTCAAGTCTACGAGAAGAGCTGATCAAAGCTCGAGCAGCTCTCGTTGAAGGACTTTGTGAATTCGACGAAACACTTCTGGAGACATGGCTAGAGTGTGACGACGATACTTTGGCTGTACCACCCCAAGCTATTCGAGATAGCTTGAGAAGATGCATCATCGATGGCTCTGGACGTCTTATCCCAGTCTTTGCAGGAGCAAGCTTCAGGAATATTGGTGTCCAGCCATTACTCGACGCCGTCGATGACCTCCTCCCCAGTCCAACCGAACGACCAAGCTCAGAGGTCAGCGTCGGGGAGAAGCGAGGCAGTCTTTCAGATCTCCTAGATGGCAAACTGTCCCTCGCTTCAAGCTGGAGCAAACATCTTGCCAAGAAATCCAGCTCCGCCACCTCCATGATTGCACAATTCGAAGCGTGCGCCCTTGCATTCAAAGTTGTCAATGATCCTCGCCGCGGGGTACTCGTCTACATCCGAGTCTACTCAGGCTCACTAAAGCGAAACGCAGCACTCTGGAACACAAATCTCCATGTCACGGAGCGAGCCCAACGGTTGTTACAGATGCAAGCTTCTGACGCTGTTGAAATCTCTCACATCCCTGCAGGACAAATCGGCGTGATAGCTGGCCTCAAGCACGCTCGTACAGGCGATACTTTAATCTCCTACCCTGGCGTAAATCCCAAAAGTGGACCCCCAGCACCCCTTAACATGCTGCAACTGCGTCCCATCAACGTCCCACCACCTGTATTCTTCGCAGCAATCGAGCCACACAGTCTTAGCGAAGAGAAGAACGTAGCCGAGATCCTCGCGAATTTGCTCCGAGAAGATCCCAGCCTTCACGTCAACATTGACGAAGAATCCGGCCAGATGTTACTTAGCGGTATGGGAGAACTCCACTTAGAGATCGCGCGGGATAGATTGGTCAACGACTTCAAAGCAAAAGCAACAATGGGCAATATCGAAATCAGCTACCGTGAATCCGTGATCTCAGCTACAGCGCCCCATAGGATCATCTTCGACCGCGACATAGCAGGCAAGAAAGGCAAAGCTGGATGCGAGGCATCAGTCTACCATCTTGACGATCAAGTCCCAGCACCCGACTACACTGTCACTCGCGATGGGAACTCCATCTCAGTGAACATCCCGACTTCTTGGTTCGGCGAAGAAGACGAAAGCTCTTCCTTACCGAAAGAGCTACCTCTGGCAACAGTGCGAGAAGCTCTCGTGAACGGAGCAGTCGCAGCTCTTGCTCGAGGCCCTCGGCGTTCGTTTCCCATGCATGACTGCCATGTGACTCTGATATTCGATCCATCAACCGATCTCTTCGGCTCGGACACGTCCCCAGCAGCGTTATCCTCAGCTGCACGACTCTCGGTGCAAGCTTCACTCAAGGAAGCGCTGAATGGAGATAATATTGCACTCATGGAGCCAGTGATGAACGTCGTGATATCCTGTGATGAAGGATCTCTCGGTGCGATCGTTCACGATATCTCCTCTGCGCGTGGAGGACATGTCCTCTCGCTAGAGTCCAGTGGGAGCGAAGAGTCCGCATCAGAATTGCCGGCCATTGATCCAAAGAGGATCTACGCACCTCCAGATCCATTTGCTTCGTCAAGTAATTCTGATGCGTCTGGGCCTGGTCAGGCTAGACAGATCCATGCGAGAGTGCCGTTGAAGGAGATGGTAGGGTATTTGAAGCATCTAAGGAGCTTGACGGGTGGAAGAGGGACGTTCATCATGAGTGTCGATAAATTTGAAAGGTTGTCGGGGCCCAGAGAGAAAGCGATGTAATTGTATGTAACTCATCAGTATGCTTAATTGTAACAGTAGCCAAGATAACAATCGTTATGAGCAGCATGACCCACCGTCTTCTTGACAGGGCAGTTTTACAAGGAAAGATATACAGGAACACTTCCCGGTGCAATAGTAGCTCCTCGGTTTAGTCCAGAGAAATTCTTGGAAACGATGCGATCATTCAATGACGTTGAGCTAAATATACAATAGCAGAACAATCTCAAGTCATGTTACCATAAGCCTATCTCCTTGAGGGGATCTTTGTAGCGTAAGAATACATGAAGCACACAGTTCCGCTGTCCAAGACGGTTTAACGCTGAACTTCCAACCAAACAGTAATATCGACGTTACAACTTCTCTGCCCTCAGAAATCCTTACCCAGTCGTGGCCTCATGTACTGTACGTGGTGATACATTCGTGGAGCACTTGAAAAACGAGTCGTATCCCCCTCGTCGTCGTCATCTTCTTCATCCTCATCGATCTCGCCACTCTCCTTGCCAGATTCTGTGTCTGATATCTCGATGAAGCTCTTTCCTACATATCTATCGGCTCTCTTAGTCGGGCATTGTTGGGCGTCCTTCTGGCTTTTATTCTCTACGATTGGCTGTGGGTTCCTTGCGTCGTCGAAAACATTGTCATCCCCATCTTCAGTCAAGTCAATGACTTTCGTGTGAGCAGCATTCTTGGCAGAGCTTCAAAGAAGTCGTTGGGGGTTGCTAGAAGCGAGTGCAATATTCTCGCGTCGCGTTCCGAACTCTCGAGGCGCGGGTATCAAGTCGTATGGAACAGCCATGGATCGACTTGGTCCAGTTTTCTCATTACGACTCTCCCTACCTGATATCGTTCCATAATCTGGCAGCACATACTTGGCGGATTGCCTTATCTGAAACCCTCCACTGCTGTCTGAATCCTTCTCAACTGGATTGACTTCGTTGTGAGATTCGGCATATTTACGAGGAACAGGCCCTTCAGCTGTGTTACCATCAGTACGTTCTTCGCCCTCCGGTTTATCCAACGATGCTATCCGAACGTTGAAATCTTCAATGGGTATGCCAATCACAGCTTCCAGTCCTGCCAAATCATCTTTATCAGAGCCTTTTGCATTTCTCTGATTTTCTTGTTGCGGAGAGGATCATTCATGCAACGCGTGATACGTCTCGCATCGGCCATCAGCTCCCTTATGTTTAGCATATTGTACTGCTTTCGGTGGACAGCAGCATGTCGGATGTGCTGCAGATTTTGTAAAAGTTTGCGGAGATCATCGTAGTTGAGTAGGGAGCGACTTTCAGCAAGGGCTTGAACAACCAAATCTTTCAGAAATCGTTTTGTATCAAACGATCGAAACCACTATGATGATTAGCTCTAGTCTCGAGGTCAATCACAGCTGACAGATCTCCGTTATAATATCGATAAGATTACTATTCACTTAATAGAATAATAGTGAGGACGTTTCTGCTAATGGCTCCATCAAAGGGCACACTCACATAGTTCAGCTCAGTCTGTTCTGGCTGCTGCCACTTCATGTTCGTGAGCACTTGTGGCACCCACTCTTTGGTCCAATAAAATAGTGTCTCCTCGACCAGCTTCTGGGTGGTGGCGAAGAGGGACATCTGCAGCCTGAAAGGCACATCCTGATTGCGGCCCGCTGGGCTAGAGGATCGACGGCCGGATCGGAGGACGTATCGAGGCGGGATAGCTAAATTTCCTACACATCATTCGAAGTCAATGCCATCTATTCGATCATCAAAAGAGTTCGTCAGCTCCAGACATACTTTTTGGCGACACGTGGACGACTTCCTGAGCAATTGTCGCTGCGGCAAGCAGAACATGAGCTGGGTTTGGATCTGCTGCTCTCTTTGGGACTGAAGACAACTTTTGCACTCGTCCTGAGCTTGAATCAAGTCGAACTTTCTCAACGGTATTTTCGCTCGTATACCGTCTGGCCGATGGAGATCTGGACGGAGAGGACAAGACTACGGGGTCCGTCTTCGTCCCGCTGCTGCGCGTTCGTGCCCTTGCAAATTCATGTTAGCTTGGTTCAACTAGAAGTAAAGGTGAATATATTGAAGCTCCGTGGAAGCCTCTGCGATGACATATCTTTGCTTGGAGTATTGCCGTGGCGGGTGATTCTTGAGGGGACACCCACGAGACTGTGCTATTGCCAGAGCGCATCCTGGTAAGGCCCCTTGAGATCTGCTATCAATAATGTGAGAAAAGACATGAACAATATAAGACCTAATGTTGGCTCAGATGTCACTGTGCGTAGGAAGGGCAGGCGCCAAGACCCCAATCAAAAGGAAGGCGCGATGAGTGTAAACAGATGACGGCTTCCCGCAGCTTTTCGGGCACTTACATTAGACTTTTGGGCATGAGTAGCTTGGCGTTGCTTTTGATTTGTAGCTTCTGAAGATCTCGATGCTGAACTCGGTCTCAGAATCGGGAAGAGTTGATGGTGCCTTAGATATGTATCTCAAGGTAGCAAACAATGTCGTGCCACGCTAGTGGCTAAGCGAGAAACTAGATGGAGTAAACATCTCAGGCAGCTAGCTGGTGTGGTATTGGGGACAACTTCAATTCACTCCGTTCGCTTTGAAGGAAGAAGGATGATTGAATCTTACCTCCATATCGTGTATTTCCCATCGGTTCGCTTGTGTACTGTGCTAAAAGAGCAGAAGCATTGCCAAGTTTGACGGACCTTCCTCCCCTAGTTATATACTTTTGCTGACTAGGTGGACACGAAAGAAGTGAAAGCCATCATATAATATGATACCATATTGCTCTTCCAAGAGCGGATTCGAATAGAAGCGACTTTGAACAAAAAGGATACTACCTCAAGTTGACTGGCGAACGATTCTTCAACCTGAAGCTGAATCCTGCGTCCAAGACCTGCGGCTGCTCTGACTCAGGAACCGAATATCAGGTAAGTTACGACAATGTATTTGTTATGGTATTGATGAAACGCTTATTGAGTACTATGACCGTAGCAGGGGTTTCCATCATGATCCAACAGCGCTGGCATAGCCATCACCACGAGCCGCGGACTCGGAGGAGCTGTGAGCATAATATAAATTCACGATAAGCACGCACACTGATGAATCAATCAAGTCATGCCTCCTAGGCAGACACCAAGTTTGTGTTTGTACATAATTATCTGGGTATTTGCCGCCGTGTTCTAGAGCCTCTTGGCTCTGACCAAATCGACGATATCTGATTCGGCTGATTTCCCAAACAATTTGGCGGAAATCCATGTAATGAACACGACCACCATCCGGGCGCCCTTCTGACTGACTAGTTTATGGGTATTATCCGCTCCACAATACACTACGCGCTACCTTTCAAGCCCAGCTTCGAATCGACTCACCATGGCTAAAGAGCCCTGTTGTGGGGTATGTCACAGCCAGCCACAGCAGCTTCGAAAACGGCTACCACGCACTTGAGGGAAACTCCAAGGGGAACTCCGAGCGGAACTCCGTGCCTCTCTGATTGGTGCCCTACCTATTGGGGAACATATCGGAGGTGTAAGCTATCGAGTCAGAGCAAGTCCTGCTGGCTCGTTTAATTGTGCGATGCCGGCTGTAGTCGAATTGATTGCAGATTAATGAGGTGTGCCATGCTTCCCCACATGATTCACTGGTGGGTTCCTCATTGGTGAGCATCATTGTTTGGTCATGAATTCATCGTCATCAAGTTGGTAGTTGTTGCTGTAAACTGCGTTTGCGTCTTGATACCGAATCTGCCATCTCGGAGAAAACTCGCTGCAACAAACAGGTGGCTTCTTCAGCTTCCAAATGCTCTTCAACTGCAATAGCGATGCTTTATTCTGTACTACTTGGACCAATAGGCCAGACATTATTTGACCAATCAGATCGCGAACCTGCTTGCCCGGTAGTGGTTCAGCCACAGGGCAATACCAAATGCCGACAGCACACTAGAGTTCACTCTACAGCGTACCCAATGGATCTCTATCTCGCGTGGCTGAGAGTAGAATTATTTCCGCTGGGTTGGTATGCTGTATATTGCCTTTTGCTGAGCCGAAGTGTGGATTTGATTGCATTTCATTGCAGGTCATGTTTCCCCAGATTTCGCCACAGCAAACAATTTGACATGCATCACATCACAAGTTTCTATTCCAAATAGACCGACACAACCCATTTCGAGTTTCAAAATGTACATGTTGAAGGTTTGGAGCAAGAAAATCTTGATTTACGACGTTTGTCCAGTGTTTACGGAAGTTGACTCAGTGATGCGACTCCCGTCGTTCCGCCGGCGGACCAGTTCCTGGCATAGATTAATAGCTATCCGAAAGAGCAAGAACGATCTTTTGATAACACAAATACATATTTTTCTTATGCATAGAGGTGTCACCGTGATCAATTGCGCGGGGGTAATGCACGACAGGGTGCTATTAGCCATCTACCGAGATAGCATTTAGCCATGCATTACATCGGAGACACACCTCAAACATACCTATCGAGACTAGCATGCTTACTGATTAGAATGACTCCGAGGCTTAGCTTGTCGTTGTCAGTCCATTCTCCAATTTTTATACTTCGATGCTGTTTAACCATATTAGATGAGTGTTGCCTTCTTCAAGTATGGTAGACAAGGTAAGCATGGCACAACTCCCGTGACAAGTCCCAATAATGATAAGATTTATCTTGATAAGTTCAAGCAAGAGCAATTTTCTGATCGTTTCCTTCCAGTGGGTCATTTGTTGTATGGATTTCTGTTTATCCAAATTACCATGCAAAGAAAGCATAGATCTTGGCGCCCAGCTCCGGCATATCCAAATCCAGAACAATAAGACAACTGCCAGTCCATAATAATACATATATCTCTTAATATTCTTTGAAATGGGTCTGGAACTTCCCTTTCCTCGAATATCTCCCGTCAGATAACAATGGCTTTTCCTCCCTCAACGTCTTCCCCTGGAGGGAAAAACGCGACCGCACCGGGCGGCAACAATGCCACAGCTATTGCGGCAGCTGCCAGGAAGGCGGCGGCGTTGAAAAGAGCCCATCAACGAGTCATAAGCGAAGAGGCTGTGGAGCATTATGCTATTGCTCTGGCTGGTGTGATTGTGCTGTTCACGATATTTCACTGGAGCCGATTCTTGTATAGTCGATATGCCTCGAAGGGTGTTAAGAGATCAGGTGCTATGAAGATACAGGTGTCTATTGCTCGGTGAGCGTCACATCAAACTGTCCACGGAGTATTGTGCTAACCTGACCTGTTTAGAATGGTTCGGCACATTCTCACCCACAGAGTCCCAGGCTTCACTTCTATTGGACATGCAGTGCTTGTAATGATTTTTCTTCTCCTCAACATCCTCTTCCTGTTCATCCACATGGATTATACCACAATACTTCCGTTCGCTAAGCGGATCGGATGGTATGTTTACTTTCCAAACCCGATATGATGAGCGTAATTCTCACAGAAGTACAGGATGGCAATTGGCAACATCGCATTTGTTACCTGCTTAGCTCTCAAGAACACCCCACTCGCGTTTCTGACTGCGTATTCATACGAAAGACTCAACATCCTCCACCAAGTAGCCGGCTACACAACGGTGATATTCTCGCTGCTCCATGGGATCTTCATATCAATCGGGTTTATCAAGATCAACATGAGGAAAATGTTACAAGAACATGAACAGACATTCGGCATCACTGCAGGCGTCGCCATGTTCGTAATGATGACATTTGCCCTCCTTGTGCGCCGGATCCGATACGAAGTGTTCTACGTCTCCCACATCGCGATGTTCATCATTCTCATCGTCATGGTTGGCTTCCACCAACCGCATATCGCTGAGAAGGGGGCTATTGCAGTCATATTTGCGGGTACTATCTGGACTTGCGATCGTATTCTGAGAGGGTTGCGAGTGCTCTGGTACAGTTACGACAATCGAGCAACCATCACTCCTCTTGCCCATGGAGGAACTCGGATCATCCTCCGACGCTCTCCATCTCGAGCAGTTCCCGGTACTCACTGTTTCTTATGGATCCCAAAGATTAGACTTTTCGAAACCCATCCTTTCACAATTGTCAGCAACTCACCAACTTCCTTGGAACTCGTCATATCCGCGTATGACGGCTTCACCAATGATCTACACAACTACGCTATCAAAAATCCAGATGCAATCCTCCGCGCTTCAATTGATGGTCCTTATGGCGCAATTCCGAACTTCTCTAAGACTGCCGATAAAGTTATTCTGATTGCGGGTGGTAGCGGAGCATCGTTCACATTCGGCATTGCCTTGGATATGCTCAAAAAGCTCGACAGCAAGTCAAAGACGACCATTGATTTCATTTGGACAGTCAGAGAGCAGGGTAAGTGCGCCAATCAACTCTTCTTTTGAGCTGCAAGCAGTAGCTGACAATGAGCCCCAGAAACTCTCGCCTGGTTTAGCAAAGAGCTTGCACAACTTCGGGCGTCGCCAAGAGTAAACATTACCCTCCACTCTACACGACCATCATACACCGGCTCACCTGCCTCACCCATCGATGACTCGTCGCCAATCTCACCCACTTCACCCCTGGACATAGAAAAACAGCTTTCATTCGCAAGCACAACCCCTTTCGCAACTCGTCATCCTGACCCATTCCCCATTGACGTCGAAAAGACACGCGTTATAACGCACGGCGGGCCTGCGAACCCATGGGATTCCAGCACTTCCGTTACATCTGTAGCTGTTCTACCCGGAAGACCAAACGTCGATGTGTTGATTCGAGACATTGTAGCTAAGGCGACTGATGAGGAGAGAATTGCAATTGCGGCATGCGGGCCAGATGATTTGATGTGGTGTGTTAGGAAGACAGCAACGAATTGTATTAAGGTCAAAGGACCCAGTATCGAGTTACACTGTGAACAATTTGGCTGGTAGGGGTTTCTTTTGGAAGGTGTTCTTGGATTGTGGTGTAGGTTTAGTCGAGGGATTGGGATTACTTGGAGGATTGCTGAGTGTGGATACCCTATTCAAGGATATTTCTTTTTTTGTTAAAAACATTCAATTCTTACAATGAAGACTTCAACATATTCGTCACAGAAAGAAATTACTCTACATCCTCAAATCACTACATCGCACTAAGACTTGATCGTCGCCCATAGAAAAAGATTAGGAAAGTCTTGCTCACCCACAGCATTTTTCCCAGAGTAGAATTTAAACAGATTATGATAGATCATTTCATGGGTAATAAGTCTCTATTCTGCCTCTTCCAGCATTCTTACATTTGGAGTAATCGAGAAGCATTCAAGTGATGCTGGTATGTTTCTGTACAAGATACGCCAACAACTCGCCAAGATCTGGGCAGATGTTCCAGTGTGGCTTAGTTAAGTGCGGGGTAATTCAGGGCACTGGCTGCTGGATATTAGCGGGCTTGCCCCAGGGTGACAGTGACGACTTCGCTGGATTTTCAGGCAGAATGCCCTGAATCTTTAGCGGTCTGCATGACAGGTTGCAACACACGTGTCCACTCAAGAAGAGGAGAATACGAGACCTTTGTCATTATGGTGTCCGAAGCAGTACAGATCTTTCTTGGGAGATATCGGCCCTTTCCTTTATATTCAATACACAGCTATCTGATCATCGAGTTGAACCAATGGGCTTCGCTCATGTGAAAGCTTGAGGTTGGACTCTACAAAAGTCAAAGCACTGATTCCACCAGGAGTCCACTGCGCTCTATTGTGAGGAAGAAAAACGGAGATCTTCGAATCCGAAGTGGACGAGATAGATGTAACATGAAGCATATACTCCGAACTCCATCCTACCTCTAATCATCCTCCAGCCAATTTATCCAGCTAGTTCGAAAACAGGCCAGCCGACCGCAATATCTCCAGACGCCAATGATACTCCTCCCATAGTTACGATGAGCCCTGACCGTTAGTGGAAGATTGTATAAAAGAGAACAGAGAAAGAAAGGCTTCAAGAATTACAGCCTCATTCGTTGTCGCAATGTTTCCGAATCCAGGGATGTTGTAAAACTCCGTCCAAAGAAAGACGCTTGGAAGGGTCGAGAACAAGGAGCTATCGAGTATAATTAGCCAATCTGAAGAAATATACTTTGACAAGGAACCATACGGAGTGGACAAAATCCTTCGCGCCTTGGGACAAAGAAGCTGACATCGGCGTCATCTCATTTCTCGCAATACGTCTATGCGTCATGACTTGGCTGTCTTCAAATGGCGCTTCTCCCATCAAAAACTCATAAGCCAACACTCCAAGTGTCCAAAGGTCAATTGCGCTGGTATAATGTATTTTACCCGATGTTATCATCTCTGGTGGCAAGTAGTCCAACGTTCCACAGAGCGTCTGACGCCGATTGCTTGTAGAATGGACACTATATCCAAAGTCCGCTAGCTTCAGCTCTCCATGGAGACCAATCAAGATATTTTCTGGCTTGATGTCGCGATGCATAACATGCTTGCTGTGCAAGTATCGAAGAGAGTCGGCAACTTGAGCAAGATATCTGGCAGCTTTCGGTTCTGTGAAGCGTCTCTCCTTTTGTAGGACTTTGTAAAGTTCTCCACCAGCAGCGTACTCCAGAATCAGGAATATACGTTTCGAGTCGTGAAAATGATTGTAGAATTTCAAGACCCCGGGGTGCTGAAGATTGCCATGGACCTCGATCTCTCGCCGCACAAGATTTTCGGCACCTTCACGTACAATCTGATCCTTGTATAATGTTTTGAGCGCACATACAAAGCCAGAGGGACGATGCAGAGCCAGATAAACCCGTCCGAACTTTCCTTTGCCCAAGGGTTTCCCGATCTCGAAGAGACCAAGGTGAAAGGCCTTAGGAGGAGGCAGCTTAAGGATCCCCACATGCTCATCCGAGGCCTCAGCTATTTCTGTGGAACTTGTAGATATGACTTGCGTGTCCGTCGACTTGTGTCGTGAGATGCTTGAGGAATAAGACTGGGCTGACGAGGGTGAGATTCGATTGTGAAGGGCAAGTTTTAAGAGCGATTGGTCTGGTCTCGAAGAAGTTTGCAGCTTGGAGGGGTCATTCGCTCCGAATCGAGCCTTCATTGCAGCAGATGGCGGGTCATTCTAGAATATTGAGTTAGCCTGCTGTACTAAAACCGTATATCAGAATTGGCGGGCGGAAATGATCAGTTACCTGTGCTTTCGGCCACCCTGGACAAGTCTTCGTAGGAATGAGAATTGTCTTGACTAATGAGACCATGTTGGTCGATTCGGTGAGTCGTGTCTTTGGGACAAATAGCGCGCTGCCATTATCGACAGGAATACCAGCAAACAGTTGCGGGTGAGGGGGCGCGACAATGAGGGAGTTGACCGCGCACTGTAAACAGAGCAGAAGGCTGTTGGTTTTGATGAGCGGGCTCCTGCGCCAATGGGGCGGGTGATACGGAGGCGCACCTGCGTTCCATCAGAGGTGCATACCGATTACGCTGTTGTTATTTGGCGAGCCTCAGAGCGCACCCCGGTGCGCCGACAGTCGATCGACTGGGCAACAGCCTCGTGCCTGGTGGTGCTAATGTTGGAGATATGTGAGCGGATGCTGCCTGTCTTCCAGCCTGATAGTTGTCGCCAAAATCTCTTTCGAACGTGGAAAAGTCTTTGCCTGACGCACATAACTTAGAAATAGAGGATCAGAGCAATGGAAAAGTTATTCTCAGACGTGCTTGTAGTGTCTGCGTATGGCAAAGGTGATCCTTGTCAATAGCGTGTTTTTCCCCCCTGGGTTCTGTAAGGAGACGCTATCAAGTTATTGGGAATCAAGAGCCAAACAAACACCGAAGAAGGATTAAAGTCACGAAAAATCAATGCCAGGGCTGGAAACAAAAGGCACAGTGAATGCTGATAGTTCAGGAACACTGACACGCTAATATACTAACAGAACAATGAATGTGAGTCCTTGGTCCTGATAGCAGCACTGATGCTAATAATGTACCACTCAAGACTGTAAACAATTCTTTACGATTCTAACATCAACGTCTGCCACGCCGAGGCGTTTCAACTCAGTATGTAATCCAAGAAGTTCAGTACTGTAAAGTCAGCATATCCTTCTGTGGAAATCAAGAAATGAAGAGGCGTAGTCAGAAATGAATGAGTACAGAAAAGGGGATATACAGAGTCCAAATACACGGCCCGATCATTTCATCCCACTGATTTGTAGTAATCAACCACAACTTCGGCATCTTCCATCTCCTACTAACATCCTTCAATCTAAACATCGCCGTCACCAACGCCGCATGTTGCTGAAATGACATATACCTTCTCTCGGAATGCGCCAAAAGTTCAGCTTTTACTCGCGCGGACATCTCATGCTCGCCACTTATACTCCGAAATAAAGAGTATTCTGTGCTGTGATACCTAGCACACAAAGGCTCTGGTGGTGGTGATACGAGAGTCAGATGTTCCAGCTTGCGGAATGAGAGGAGTTGGGCGAGTATGGTGTCGGCCTCGACTCGTTGTATATCCATCCCTCCCACTGCCAGATGGCGAATCCTGTGGAGTTCTCTTGTGGGGACGGCCTGCACGCGGATAGGCTCCCATTCTAGCTGGATGGTGTCGATGTTAAGATTCGCACGGATCTGAGGTGGATGACCGACGGTGCCAAAATGCAGTTCCCAATTTCTTGCTTCGTGACGCGATTCCTGGCAGATCTGGAGACTGACTGGGGTTTTGGCGGTGCTGTAGAAGCGACCAGTCTGAACGTTGTAGTTGACTTTCACAAGTCTTGGATCTGGAAGAGCGAAGCGCCAAACCGTGATTCGGAGCTCTACTGGGAGGCTGCTGAAGCGTTGGAATGATTTTGGCGTTGCCAGAGACGTCATACTGATGGTCTTTCCACAGCTGCAGTAGATGGGAACAAAACACGGTGGACTCGGAGACGGTCGACTCGATATGATAAGGATGCAATCATGAAAAGGATTGAAAGGACGGGTTGCCTGTTCTGATGAAAATAATACGTGGTAGGCATTAAAATTCCATGCCGACGAGTAGTGAGGAGGCTGAAATATGTGAGTCTGCCAAGAATACGAATCCTTCCTTCCGCTCCAACGGCGCACAAATGACTGGAAGGAAGGATGATGCATTGTCTCAAGAAGAGTAGGGACAGTCCAATCGAGCCTGCCATCTTCGTACACGATTTCGTATATCCACAAACTTGAGCGTCCTGTATCATGCGCACCGCTCCTCAAATGATCCTAGACAACAACTAGAATACCATACTGAACCGGGATTTCGCAGCCGACAGATTCTACACAAGTCAATCACTCTCCAACAATGCAAATGGATTGCTCGATTTTGGCTTTCCCGGTGGTAACTCGGTCGCAGCTTGGTCTCTCTTTCGCTTCTTCTTCGATGATGCTTTCGATTTGGTGTCATTCTGAGCAAGATACGTGGGAGAAGAGTCCAGAACCTTCAACACTTCCCTCAAGTTCTTCAAGAACTTCACACCATGAGAATTTCGGACGATGGAAGACGCAGTCCCAAGATCGGGATAGTCGACCAATGTTGGGACAGACCCTAGCAGGGAATGTAGACGATGGACCGCCTCAGGTATTGAGGTTTTATGTCCAGTTGCAACTACCAGACTTGTAATCTGCTGCAACATTCTAAAAGAATACAACGAGCCTTGAAGTTGAGCGAAGAACTGAATGACATCCCATCCAAGGTACCCAGACGGGTCGGAAAGTTTTGGATAAGAAATACGCTGTAGGAATAGCTGACTAGCCGCAGTTTTCGAGCTGGATGCTGACCATTCAATATCTTGGTGCACGGCAAAAGCCACCCAAATATGCGTTTCTGTAAAATCTGGCAGTTTATTTTTTAGGGTTTGGAATGTTTCCAGCACGGCGGTGCACGCCTCGGAGATGTCAAGGACTTCGGGAAGCATCAGCTCCCGGCCTCCTGACTTTTCCAACTGCCTTCTATGCTCGAACACACTCGACGCTTGCTCGCGAGTAGGAACAATGATATTGACGAGGCCATATGCAAGTTGCCGAGTGGCCGTCGAAGCTTCCCAAGCATTCGTGCGAACAGGGCAATCAATTAGAAATGGCAAAAAAACATGAGGCGACAGCGAAGCAGGTTTCCCACTTACCAGCGGTTGACCAGCAATATGAGCAAGGCTAGGAAATTGGAGTACGTATTCAGAAGTTCTTGGATCCAAACGTCGAAGAACTCGGAGGGCCTGTGCATATTCTATGGACATCTCCGATTCAGCGCGCAGCGGAGCATATTCTTTGAGGAAGTCATCGAACATCTGCCTATGGCTTGTGATGGCTTTGAGAGACTGCGCTTGTGTGAGAAGTTTCGGAAAGGTCCCTTGAGCATCCATGAATATTTCGAATGCCAGTGAATGAAGACCGTGGGATTTTGGCAGTGTCAGACGCTCACTGATGGCTGCTGGGTGAAAAGTTTGAGTGCGCAAGATTCCTGGACTATCACCTGCAGTAAGTTCTATATCACTAAAGAAAGTCACTGCACCGTTCAAGCCTAGATCGTGCACCAGAAGGTCGGAGTCGCTAGTGAAAACTATTCCACCATCTTGCTTCAGATATCTTGCACAGTACAGGTCTGCCTCTCCTGGAACGACCTCGGTAATATTGGCATATTTGCTCGACGAAATCAGAGCTTCGAGAATTGCTGGTACGACAAATGACACGGCAGGAAGTGTCGTTAGGCCAGAACGGACAGCACCGCCTTGAAATACAGGTAGTGGGGCATCATTGGCTTTTGGAAAAGAGGACCGACAAGGCGCGTTACTTGTCTGATGGAACTTAGTCAATTGATGTGTCGAGCTCTGAAGCCTTTCTAGCCGGACATCAAGCTTCGCTTGAGGCAGGTAGCCATCAAAATATATCTTCTTTCTGGACGTTGTCAGTGGCCATATCCTGCACAAGGAAGTCCAAATCTGCTCACATATGCACATTGCTTGCTCTGACGGTATCTAGCCATGAAATAGCTGTGTCTGCTAATGCTCGATAGGACGGTGCAGCTTCCAGTGCATTTTGGGCTCCTGGAGTAGCTTTGAGACAGAGGTAGTAGACCTGGTGAGCGAAAGAGGGGCCGTCTATCACAACTTGCTGGCCATCCAATGATGCTGCATCTGCATAAGGGCGCAAGAACGTGGTCAGATGTCGGATCCCCATTCCTTAGGGAAGAGGCTTTCAATCAACCTCCAACAAGAGCTTGAATTTTGTTTGCTGATCAGATGGCTACCTGATTATCGAAAGTGTGACCTGACACCCACAGGACAGGCTGTGGATGAACTGTGGTGAGTGCGAAGAGGTCTTGGCATCATGTCGCCTCTCATTGCTCCGCTCCGTTCCACTCTGAAAATTAGGCGACGGGACTTCCACCTACCTAGCTTCAACTTTTCTTTCTCAGCTCCACCTCCTGCTATTTTCTTCCTCGCCCACCAACTCCAGCTTCACCATGCGCAATACCCTCATATTCGCTGGCAGCTCCTGCCCAGGGCTGACGAACCAAATATGCTCGAACCTGGGTATGGCTCCGGCCGCTGTCGAGCTCTCGCAGTTTGCAAACGTGAGCAGACTTTTGTGCGACCTCTGTTATGGCTGGGCTGACAATTTCCCAGGGAGAGACTAGCGTCAAGATTATGACCAGTATTCGAGAGAAAGATGTATTTGTGGTTCAATCGGGCAGCAGTAAGATCAATGATAGTATCATGGAGCTTCTCATCTTGATATCCGCTTGCAAGGGAGGCTCAGCAAACAAAATCACTGGTCAGTTCATTTTTCTCTCGTTCGCAATTCTCCCGTACTGACTCGGTGCAGCTGTTCTACCATACTTTCCATATAGCAGACAGTCGAAGAAGAAGTCGCATCGGGGCGCAATTACTGCTCGTATGCTTGCCAACCTCCTTCACGTCGCGGGAATCAACCACGTTATCACAATCGACCTACATGCCTCACAAATGCAAGGATTCTTCAAATGCCCAGTCGACAACCTGCATGCGGAGCCTTTGATTGCGAGATGGATTCGGCATAATGTTCCTAACTGGTCTGAAGCTGTCTGCGTGTCCAAGAATGCTGGAGGTACCAAAAGAGTCACATCTCTGGCAGATGCTCTGAAGCTCAACTTTGGCATGGTCACAACGGATAAGAGACGAGGTGTGAATATGAGTGGCAGTTTTGTCATGAATCCGTTGGACCACTTCGACCACGATCTGGACGATGCAGATGTTAGTAAGCTCGAGATCGATGACGATGAACGCAGCTTTAATTCGGATAAGAAGCCTGAGCTCAGCAGGATCCAAACAAGTAGCAAAGAGAGTCACAAGTCGGATCAGTCTACATCCACCAAGCATAGTCCTCCACGCAAACCAACACATGCGCGCCAGGATAGCAATCCCTCCCCACGAAAGCCTCAAAATTTACCGTCCCCGCTTCGCACCGCACACAAAGGGCCAACTGCAACAAGATCACCCCTTGTTCGCGCTTCCACTACCCCAGCACGATCTTCACCCATTGAAGAAGAGATTGGAGAAGGAGACGAAGCTGAGTTCACAGATGAACGTGCTCGAGACATCATCCATGGTCGATTGATTCATGGTCATATTGTGCCTGATGATTACCCCTCACCGACCCAGTCTGCCATGTCAAGCTCTATGATACTCGAGCGACCTGAAGATGATCCAATGGAGATGTCGAGAGCCTCTTCTTACTTCAACCCTGAACCACATGCGCTTGGCGGTACTGCTGATGCTACGGCAACTTCGGACGAGGAAGAAGAGGGCTTCAATAATCCGAGCTTGGAGCAGATGATTACCTTAGTAGGAGACGTCCGCGGTAGGACTGTCTTCCTCGTTGACGACATGATCGACAAAGCTGGCAGTTGGATCGCTGCAGCTGAGTGTTGTGTCAAGCGCGGTGGTGCAAAGAAGGTTTATTGCATTGCCACTCACGGTTTGTTTGGCGGCGACGCACTTGAAGAGCTTCAAGACTGCGATTGCATCGACCTTATTGTCGTCACGAACTCCTTCCCAATACCTCCGGAGAAGGCGAGAGAGACCAACAAACTCGTCATCTTGGATCTTTCAAATTTACTTTCTGAAGCTATTCGAAGGAATCATTATGGCGAGTCTATTTCTGCTCTCTTTTCACATTCACACGACTAAATCTGTTATTTATTGTAAGCCATTTGATTTATTTCCCCAATTCTGTTATTTGTATGATTAGCGTGGCGTTCATGGGAAGGCGAAGGATGAGTGGTAAGGATATGACCGTCTTGCTCACTGCACGGATGACGGAGGAGTTTAGAGACAAATGATAACGATTTTTTTATGATAACCAATTGCACTGAGCGATCTTGGTTGTGCTGTATGTCAGTCTTTTCATTTTTGTCGACATGAGCTGGACTGCTGCAACCGCTCTGGTCCAGGCAAAACCCGCGATGCATTCTTTAGTGTTTGCAGGAGCTACTTTCATCTAGAAAGCAGTTCCTAACGGAGCGTGGGGAGATTGAGTTTAGTCCTTCGGGGCTCGTCGGGATTAGAAGGCACCTTGTTCATGCGTATGCTACAACCTTTCATTAGGATGGGGGCCAAGGGGCAAGAGAACTTCCTGAACAATCCGTTGTTACGAATTCCACTTCGGCCACTACACGTACTGGCTTCGTGCATTAGACCAAGCACAATTTGATCAGTTGTCGTGGCCGGCCTCTTCCGTATTTGCCAATGTTTCAATATGCTATGCTCATTTATTACATATGCTGCCTTATGCATGTACCACTACATGTGTGTTGCCGTGCTTATCATGTAGTTCATAGTCAATTGTACAATGATGTCCCAAACTCCAGAGAATGCTTGCTGTTCCCTGCTGCATGCACATCACAGTCGTGCTGAGATCTCAAGACTCTCCACCTCCTTCTGGCTCACCCAGCTTGAGACCTTCCTAGGAGCCACTTCAGGCTCAATCTTGTCTTCCCAACCCATAGCTTTCACGATCCTCCTCCAACTCTTCATTGCTCTCTCTGCATGCTCAATTGGCACATTTGGATCCTCCTTTAGAAGACTCCTATTGAACAATTCCATGGAGATCCATCCTTTGTACCCCAGTCCCTCCTTCTCATCGCAGATAGTCCTGAGGACATCCAGCACCGGTAAGTACCCTCCTCGCTCCTCCTCACACATAAACAGCCTGCAATTCCGACTCCAACTCATCCTCGGCTTCTGCCCCTCCACGTGAAAAGCATGCGTCTTACTCATCGGCGTCCTCAATCTCTCCGCATCAACTACCTGCACATAGAACACCTTCTTCACATCAATCGTCCTCGCCATCCTCCGCATACTCTCCCTAAATGTCACATCCGCATTCACACACTTCCCATCCGGCGAGCATGGATCCGCATATTCCCGTCCAGCGATATTAAACGTATCGAGACACAGCCCGAAGTTATCTCTATCGACCGCCTCAACAACAGCCCACGCCTTCTCCCACGTATCGTTGAACGTCCCCCAGCAGAGATTCTCATACGCGAACTTAAATGGTGGGTTCTGCGCTGCTCCCAGATCGGCAATCTCTCTCAGGTCTCTCGCCACGACATCCAGGTCTCCAGTCACACCCTCAGTCATGAATGTACATGGGATCTGGATGATATCCGTCCCTAGGATCCTCGCAATGTCAAACCAGAGATACAGTTCTTCTAGTTTCGCAGCGCGAGCTGAAGCAGAGAGGAGACCCTCACAGTTACTGAAGGGGCCGATGCCCATGATTTCGAGGTTGAGGGCGCCGCATTGCGTGCGTATTTGGTGGGCGGCGAGGATCTGGTTTGTTGGTGTTGGACCGCCTGGGAAGGAGGACGCGAGGTAGAGGAGGTCTTCGAAGAAGATCTCAATTCCTGGGAGAGAGGCGGATGCCGCGGCTGTGAGTTTCGGGGCCATTGAATGTGCCCATGCTCGCTGTTCTTTGTTAGCGATGTTGATATGGTTGGTTGGGATGAGTGATGAACTTACGCCAAGAGACATGCTACAGATTGCTGGTTTGTACGACATTGTGTATTATCTGATATATATAGATCAACTCTAATGGTAATAAAAGAGTACTGAGGTGGTCGGTGAACAGTCTAGTCGAGACCAGGATCGAAGAGACAAGTGATTGAGAAGTGTTCCAGTACGACAGGTAAGTTTCCAAGAGATCCGATATGAGAAGATGTTCAATTTTGGCCGGTCCGTGAAAGAATTAAACTCATATCATAACTTAAAAAGATAAAAATAAGAAACGAATATCTAAGCACAAATATCGACCCACCATGCCCTTATCAACCTACATCCCCTCTCCAAGACCTATTTCAAGCGGAAGCACATGGTTCGCAAAACCAGTGGAAGAGGTTATTCGCGGCCTGGCTCGGGAAAATAATCTCCATCCGCTCTCAAGCCTAGGCCTAGATTGCCAAACCACGTTCGCTTCTTCTATTTGTCCTAGAAGTCCATTGGACGACGATTCACAAGTCTAGCAGGCTTGGAAAGGGTGCGTCCTGTGTTATGTTGCGGCGATTGGCAGGCGGATGAGGATTTTGCCGTTGCGACAGTCTTTTTCCGGCGTGGGGGCTTGGCGACGGTGGTTGTCCGAGAAGTCCAAGGGGTTCGCTTAACCTACTTGAGCACGCCGAGAGGTTGTTCTACGTCGAGACGAAGGATATCTCTACCTGCTTAAAGATTCGAGATCCGGGTAAGGACTAATTTCAAATTGATTCACGTCGAAAGTCCTGTCCAGCCGACCTGGGGCTAGGCAGTCGTGGCGCAAACGAATTCTTCCGCTTCGCTGTTGTTGACATCCGATCGTCGCCTTTCTCACTTCCTGTAGCACATTCCGAACCAACCGCTTGGGTTGGTACAGCATGAGCTGCTACTACATAGATTAGCTTCCTCCTTGAGATTTCCCTCTTTCAGATAATTTTTTAGATAAAAGTGTTTCCATACACTCTTTTGCTTCACTTCAAGAATCCGAGTTGGCCATCTTCTGTTTCCAGTTTCGTACCCAAACAAAACAATGTCTACCTGTACTACTTCCCCAAAAATAAACATCATAATCATAGGCGGTGGTCTGATCGGTCCCCGTCACGCCCAATCCATCATCTCCAACCCGTCAACCCACCTCCTCGCCCTCATCGACCCAGCACCTCACGGACCGGAAACCGCGTCGTCCCTCTCAACCCACCATTTCCCATCTATTGCCTCGCTCTTTTCTTCTTCCCTCCCAAGACCAGCCGCAGCAATAATCTGCACACCAAATAAGACCCATGTTCCGATTGCACTAGAGCTCATCGCGGCTGGTATTGATATCTTGGTTGAGAAACCCATCTCGACTTCTATCCCGGAAGGGCTGGAACTCATCGCAGCAGCAGAAAAGAAAGGTGTCAAGGTATTAGCAGGTCATCATAGACGCTTCAATCCGTATTTGCTAGCAGCGAAGAAAGCACTTGATGAGAACAGTCTAGGTCAAGTCGTCGCTGTGCAAGGGACTTGGTGTCTGCGCAAGCCTGCTGCGTATTATGATGGGATAGGAGAATGGCGAAGGAGTGGTGAGAGTGGAGGAGTGGTGCTGATCAATCTCGTTCATGAAGTGGATCTTTTACAGTACTTACTGGGGCCAATCACGATGGTCTCTGCTATTGAGACGATGAGAACGAGAGCATTTGATGCCGAGGAGGGAGCTGCGATTGTACTTAGATTTCAGAGTGGTGTTGTTGGGACATTTTTACTAAGTGATTCGACGCCTAGTCCGTGGAATTTTGAATGTGGGACCGGTGAGAATCCGATGATTCCAAAAGTTCGAGAGGAAAATTTTGCGGGTGGCTTTTATAGAATTATGGGTACAAAGGGGAGCTTGAGTGTACCTGATTTGACGAGATGGACAGGCGAGTGGGATGAGAAGCTTAGCAGAGAGGACCTGCAGGTTCAGAAGGAGATTGTACCATTTGATCAGCAGATTGAGCATTTTGTGAGGGTTGTGAGGAATAGTGAAAGGCCAGGGTGTACGGCGGAGGAAGCATTGAGTGCAATGACTGTTTGTGATGCTGTGAAAGAAGCAATGCGGTCTGGCAGGTGGGTTGACATTATCGGATTTGAGGTCCAGGTAAGAGGAGCGTGACTTAAGGCATGCAGAAACGAATTCGAGAACGAAACTCAAGAAGCGAAAAGTTTTACGGATTGCCAAAATCTTCTCATTATTATTATATATTAACGTACAATCTGTGATAAATACAAAGAGCTAAGTACAATGAATAGTTTATACATGTGTGTGTATGTACGTGTTGACTTGAGTCCATAATTTTACCATGTGAGCCTCATCAAAGCCGGATTGAGCGCAATAGGGAGCAAAAAGTGATTCGCGACAGAGAGCGCGAGAGGGAAGATTGCAGTAAATTGCCGAATTCTCCACTGGTATGGAACAGCATATGCACATACAAAAATCAAGAGGAGACCGCCAAGGCAGTATGAGAAGCGTCCGCTGAAACGGTTGAGAATTTTTGGCACTTCTCGAAAAAAGTTCGAATTCTCGACCTGTAAGATGTTAGTGACTGCTCGTGATTTCTGCCAATATATTGATAGCGCTGGTACCGTACCTCTTTATTAGTTGTTGTCCATTGAATGTTGATAGAAAACATATGGCAAAGTAGTGCGCGGCTGACGGAGAGAGATAAACCGCCGAAGAGAATTGAGAACATCAGGACCCATTTGAAATTCTCGAACACTATTTTCAGTCAGATTATAGTCCGTGAAGGAGACAGAGAGATACTTGCATGACTCGACCAGATTTGTTCTTGTACTGGTTCGGTACCTTAACCAAGCAAGACAGATGTTGCTTAAAAAACTGAAAACGAATACCAATCCAATGAATACGTTGAAAGATGGAAGATACCAGTGATCAATCAAGGTATCTGCCCATCCAATCAGAAAGAAGTTGACCAAGCTGAAGATCCAGGCGGATCCGATAGCATAGTAACTGGCAATGTAGCCAATCGTGCTAAGCTTAGACGCTATTGGTGTCTTTGATGTGACAAAATGACGGATGAGTGGTGTGAAAGGGCCTTTTCGCAGCCAGTCTTTCAGCGGATTGAAGACTAGCTCACTACAGCCGTAGGCGTATTTTTCCCATCGCGTAATCTCATCATAGATTGTCAAGGAGACGCCTTCCTTGAATCCTTCCCCAGTATACGTCGCGAATCTAATGGTCCAATTTTGGCGTTGAAGGCGAAGTGACATGTCGAAGTCCTCCGAGACACTGCATTCGGACCAGAATTTAATAATCTGGTCTTCGTCAAAGTACGCGACGTCTTGCATAGATGACCAACGTAGCATCGCGTTGTGGCCAACAAATGGTCCAACATCACCATTCGATACCATATAGCCAATGGCAGTATAGATTAAGTCCGTAAAATACCTAAAGATATAAGCGAGAATCCGTTGACTTCCACTTCTAAACTTACGAGATACCACTTTCAAAGAAATCTTTGGTCACATGCAACACCCCGGAAGTGTACTGTAAAATACCAACTTCAGGTGATAATTGCATCTCATGCACAGCATCAAGCAAGCAATCCTCAGGGATGCGTGTATCAGAGTCCACTAGTCAAGAAGGTCAGCTTAGGCACGAGCGGTTCGACGATGGCTCATACCCAAAAGAATATAATCTCCAACTCGAATATTTCCACCCGCCAATGGGCTGCAAGGCAGCTCGGACATAACTTCGAGCAGACTTTTCTCGTACTCCTTATCCTCGTCCTGCTGTGACCAGGTTTCATCTCTTGTAACCCTGGCAAGCTTCTCTTCGAGCTTAACGCTTATCATCAAGCCAAAATTCATATTTGAAGCCTAAAACGCAATGTTAGTAGGATGCCCCGCGAATAATAGCTGTGTACACTGACCTTCTTAAATCTGCCCCTTCTGAGAAATTTTGGCTTTCCTGTTAATGCAACGGGATTATGAGCTGGACGGGCAACCCAGCCAATGTTGTTTTTCTTGTAGAATTTTTTCCTATTGTCGACTTCAAGCTTGGTGAGTCCAGAAAGCATTCCATCATCGTTCACAAATATGTTCGCTGACCCTCCTTGCATTTCATATGTTGAAATGGCCGCTTTCAAGGACATTATCGTTGGCTCAACGACAGTAGCTAGACTCTCTGTGTAGATCGGGCATTGGATGGTCACATGAGGAAGTGCCT
This sequence comes from Cadophora gregata, assembly GCF_030347475.1. Lineage (NCBI taxonomy): Eukaryota > Fungi > Ascomycota > Leotiomycetes > Helotiales > Ploettnerulaceae > Cadophora > Cadophora gregata. The sequence continues at coordinate 1,474,597 of NW_026695933.1, read as the reverse complement.
CCAGTCTTTTTACTCGAGGCGGCGGCTTCGCGGAGTAGTATGTCGAGTTTGTGTGGCACTGCCCCACAGGGCCTAGGAGTTGGAAGGCACAAACAATGACAACTTGCATGAAGAACTAGACTTAAGTCAGTAGATGCAGCAGCATATTTGGCGTGTGTGGCATACCAGTGCTAATAGAAACTGTATAGGTGTGAATGCAATAGCTGCCAGTCGAGCATACGTATGATCGAGCGCTGATTCCTGCGCCAGTATCTTCATACCAAGCCCAACGACCAGTAGACTGAGTGCTAGTGTACAGGCACAGATAACACTGTTGATGTATGTTGGACGGCGTTCAACCACATACCCGAGCTCCAGTAATGAGCCGCCATCTTCGTAGAGAGACGCGGGCTTCAAATCGCATCCTGTCGCAGTAAACCACGCAATATCGACTAGTTGGTGCTCCAAATCCGCGGCTCGATCTAAGAGCTTCGTTGGGCTATCGTCCCAAACCAGAATATAGGACTCTTCGAGAATAAATGCTGCACATTGATGTCTTTGAGCCAGCTTTATATCTTGAAGTGATGGCAGCACTTGAATCTCAAGTCCTGATCTTAGTGTCACTCTGTCCGTTGATTCCATGACTCTGAAGGCGGTCTCGACAACTTTTGATTTCAATGTGATGACAATCTTTGTAACGATATGAATTAGCAAGTCTCTCCTAGGTGGGTATTTTAGGGGCAAAGACAACCCGAGGTTCCTCTGTGTACTGACCTCTGCGTTCAAATCAACCAATGCTTCAGCAAGTACACTTGCTGAAAGAAGGACAGGTGCCGTAATATAGCTGTTCCAGCTGTCTCTCATAAAAGCTCCTTCCTCTAGAGAGTCGAGATCCCCAATCCAACATCTGCTGCGCTGCTGCTGGTAGAGGTACTCGACGATCATCTCATGCTGGATGGTTGCGCCGACAAGATTTGGTACAGCCAAAACTGAATCCCGACTCTCAAGACGCGGTTGTGGCTGAGAACCATTTTGCGAAGCAACTTCCCAGGACCCATGCTCAGACTTCTCCTGTTGGCCTGACAGATCAACATGGGGGTCAACTGCCGGTACTGGAGAGTTCAGATCCCCCTGCATTGCTCAAGAAGGTATTACAGAGAAATGGCTACACACAGAAGCTGCGTCTCTGAAAAGGGCTTTAATAAGACACATATTCTGAACATCATATTTAGAAGGCTGGATACTTTGTAGATCTTTCACAGTACCTTTGAGAAAGATCCGGTGGCACTTTCTAGCTGACATCTTGATCTTCTACTTAGCAGATTGTTTACCCCAGCCTTCTTGTCAAGCGACAGCAAGAAATGTGGTTGCCAGAGGCTTAGTAGTGGCGATCTTGAAGCTATGTAACTTGGTACTATTAGGTTATCGAGATCGCACCGAAACCGATCCAGATTTGTCTCGGATCGTTTGACAGAACTGCACTGTGCAGCAAGAGCCTCTCTTTTTGTCGCAGACCCCAAATGCGAATCGAACGTCGATCATTACACTAATGCAACTCATTGTTCCTAGCTCCGATTGGCGAAGGCTGCAAATGTTATAGCACATTGATCTACTAGAGACAAATTAGTGAATCGTTTAGTCTAACGGTGTGGACTGGAATGTGATTTCCACCTCACGTGCCTCATAGCAATAGACTTGGAGGGGCAGTTGCCCGGGGACAGCGCCGATCAATCCTTCAAGGGCTAGGTAAGTGTCGCAATTCTGTGAAGTCCCACTTAACTAAAGGAAATTGAGTTGATCGTATTTCGCGCGAAAGGGGGCCATCAGGGGCCAGCCAGGGCGCTCGCTTGCAGCGATCCCGCTCCCAGTGCAGTTAGTCAGGGGTAAAGATCGCTAATGACTGGGCACGACAGGCACGACAGGCACGACAGGAACCGCAAGGGGCCAAGCACTCTAAGCGACAGGGTAAACACACCCACTCGAGCCACTTGCAGCAGGGAAAACCAGGCCTTGTGTTTCCGGTTCAGCAAAACCTGCGGGGAACTGCTGGGATATTTTGCCATCATGGGCACATTTTCATTCCACAAACCTTTTTTTTTTTTAAAGCCTGAATCTAAACAGAAGTCCATGGATTCGCCAGCCACCCGCAAAGATGCCGCATGTTCACAATGTCCAGAACGACACTGGGGACCCATCGAACCACAAACTCGACAAGCAAGGACACGCAACGTCAATTAACTCTGATGTTGATGTTAATGGGATCCAGAATAACGCGAAGCGAGCGACGGCGGAAACAATCGAATCTGCGTCTGAGTACAGTGTTCGAAGTAGGAGATCTTATATACGACCTTACTATCGCTCGAGATTGGTTGCAAAAACCGAGATCGAGAAACCATGGATGAGAGAACGCCGGCCAATATGGCCAACAGTAATTCCTTGCTTTGGATTTGCTTGCGGTTTAGCTCTGATCGCTGTTATGGTATATCTCGGAGTGAAGTCTGTACCTAAGCACGAATACTGTCTCGTTATGGAAGATGATTTTGACGGGCCGACTTTGAATACATCAATTTGGCAGCGCGAAGTTCAGTTGGGCGGCTTTGGGTTGGTTGCTTTGCCATGATAATATCTTTAGATTTGGACTAACTTGTGTAGCAACGGCGAGTTCGAAGTGACCACAAACGATACAGCGAATGTCTTCTTGAAAGATGGAAAATTGGTTATCAAACCAACACTTCAGGATCCGAGTATCATTGATACTCCTTATGCTCTGGTAAATCTGACGGCAGACGGCACTTGTACGTCTGATATTTGGTACGATTGCTGGGCTGCTACGAATGCGACCAATCATACCATAATCAATCCTATCAAGTCGGGCAGAATCAACACCAAAGCTTCTGCCAGTATCCGCTATGGCAGGGTCGAAGTTAAAGCAAAGATGCCCACTGGTGACTGGTTATGGCCTGCCATCTGGCTACTTCCAGTCAATGATGTTTACGGCCCTTGGCCGGCTTCTGGAGAGATTGATATTGCCGAATCTCGGGGCAATGACCATAACTACAAATATGGCGGAAACAACAAGATCATCAGCAGTCTGCATTGGGGACCAACAAAAGCTTTGGACCAAAGCTGGAGAGATACGAATACTCAGCGAAATTTACACTCCACGTACTCCGCAAAATTCCACACATATGCTCTCGAATGGAGCGAAAAGTACCTGTATACATACGTCGACAGCCGCATCCGTCACGTTATCTATACCAAGTATACGAAGCCTCAATGGACGCGTGGACAATTTCCCCAAGTCAGTGGGGGAGAATTAGTATCAGACCCGTGGAACACGAATCGTTTCAACACTCCATTTGATACTCCCTTCTATCTCATCATCAACCTTGCCGTGGGAGGAACAAACGGCTTTTTCCAAGACCCTGACGACCAGAAGCCGTGGGTCAATACAGCTGTCAATGCTTCCGCTTATTTCTGGGCTGCGAAAGATTCATGGCTTCCAACTTGGGTAGAAGGTAAGGCGCAGCTGGAGGTGGAAAGCGTCAAGATGTGGCAAGAGTGTGGTTGATCCTTTGAAAGTGATCTCTCTTCATGATGTAATTTATTTTTTGAAAATCGATTTTAAGATGTCCGGATCATTAAGCCGTATCTATAGCTCGGACAGATGATGTGGATCCTGAACTAAAGTAACTGGGGAAACCATCTTGAGCGACGCTGTTAAAACAAGCGTTAGAGTGGAGAGAGTGGACGGTAGTGGCTGGCTGTCAGGAATGTGATTCAGATATCGTGGTGGTTGAAGTGAGTCGAAGAATGTGACTTGGGGATCTTGGGCAAAAATGCCAACCGGGTAACCGGGAAACCGCCCTATACCATGGTGTTGCATGGCAACCATGTTGGAATCAAAAGGTTAGATAACGATTGGTCCCCTCCTCGAGTGAGACACATCCAGACCGAGGTTTTGATAGTGGCGGGGTCAATATTGGGTCAGCTTGATTAAACTGGGAACCCTAGGTACCTTCCAGGCTCGCGGACTTCCATTTCTGACAAGTATATGAGCATGCCCTTGTTATGTAGAATTCAGTGCAACAATCAGTCAGAAACGAGTTTCATCATGTATCCTTCCTTCATCCTTCTCGGGCTTCTTGCCCTCGGTGCCTGCGCAGAGATCTCGACCGTCCACGTTATTGTCAAACGTGCTGTGACATACGCACAAACATGCACCTATTACAGCACAGTGACAGCCGCTGGTGCTCAACTCACCACCTCCTTCTTCTCTTCAACTTGCAACTCGCCTCTAGTGTCTGGACCTTTCGTTACCCAAGATTGCTTCACTGGACTTGCTCTAGGAATATCGTCATGCTCGGCTGCAGTAACGGCTAGTGCTTGTGCTCCCAGCACAACCACAAGAACATCCACGACCTTTTTTCTAAACCTTGGGGTTTTAATCCCAATCGGCACAGGAACGACGACTATTACTACATCAACATGTTCAGCCACAGCCTTCCCACCCAATCCGCTACAACCTGCCGCCGGAACAGTTTGTCTAGCAGACAATATTGGTGGCGTACGCTCTCTGTCTGGCCCTTCTACGAGTTCAAACTCGATGACCAACGCAGCTTGCAAGACTTATTGTACCAGCCTTGGATTTGCATATTCTGGCACTGAATATTCCTCTGAGTGTTACTGCGGCAACACACTTCCTACAGTGTCCTCGTCTTCATGCAATATGGGATGTTCTGCTTCCGGATCAACAGAGATCTGTGGAGGCCCCAATGCTCTGTCGGTTAGCACCAATTCTGCTCTTGTAACATCAAACATTGCGGCAGCATCTTGGTTCGCTCAAGGATGTTACAGTGACAACTATCCTTCGGTAAGTGACGATATTCGTTAAGTCTTGGCTCCAGAGTAAACAATGAAGCTAACAGCGTTGCTTAGCGAGTTCTCGCTTCGACGTCAACAACATCCTCAACACTGACTATCGAAAAATGCATTACCTTCTGTAATGGTGCAGGCTATACTCTCGCTGGACTAGAGAACGGGTATGAATGCTATTGCGCCAGTACTATACAGTCTGACGGGTCAACCTACGGTGTTGGCGGTCAGGCAGGATGCACCTTTACCTGCTCAGGCAACTCAACGCAACTCTGCGGCGGCAATAATGTTCTCAATCTCTACTCGAAGAACTCAGGCGCACCGACTGTTGCAGCAGCCGCGGCTCCTGTTCCGGCAACGGCAAATGGTTACACATATGTCAATTGCTACGCGGATCAGACCTCAGCGGGCCGAACACTTACAGTCAACAAATCGACCATTACGTCAGTAGAAGCCTGCGTCACAGCCTGCAATACGGCAGGCTTCAAATATGCTGGAGTTGAGAACAGGAATGAGTGTTGGTGTGACAATGTTATCCACACCTCAACAACCCTTGCCCCCAAAAATTGTCTTTTACCATGTACTGGAACACCCAGTGAAAGTTGCGGTGGTATCAACGCAATTGGTATCTACCAGGGTACAGCTTCTACGAATGTCAGAATTCCAGGAACTGCTGGAGGATACACGTATCTTGACTCATTCGTCGATCCAACTTCAGCTCGTCTTCTACCTATGCAACAGAACCTAGCCTCAAACACGGTTGGCAACTGCGCACGAGCTTGCTCCAATGGAGGCTATTCGTATGCTGGAGTAGAATACGGATCGCAATGTTTCTGCGGTTCTTCTTTACCTGGCAGTCCTACGGGCGGACAGACCCCGAATATACAGTGTACAGGCAACAGCTCGCAATTCTGTGGAGGAAACAACATATTACAAGTCTACAGCGGAACCCCGGCACCAACAGTTCTAACTCCACCTGTCACTAATGGTCAATGCGTGGCCGACAACACCAATAATGTACGAACACTCTCCACTTCTGGAGGCTCATCATCAAGCATGACTCCAGCAGCTTGTAAAACAGCGTGCGTAGGCTTTGTATACTATGGAGTTGAGTATGGCTCTGAGTGCTGGTGTGGTAACAGCTTCCCTTCTTCAACCGTGGTTAGTACACAGTGCACTATGCAATGCTCTGGAGATGCAGCACAGACCTGTGGTGGCAGTTGGGCTCTTAACATGTACAATTCCTAGTACCTTCCGTATTGAGATGGTTAAAGCGTGACGAGGAATGAGGATGGGTTCTTTCTGTGCAAAGTTTCGCTCGGTGTCTTTTTTCTGTTAGTTTTGGTGTAATTTTGAACGAAAAATTGAAGTGCTTGTTAATTAGTTATCTGATCGGGTTGATTGCCATGAACAAACTGTTTGACATGCCTAACTTTTCACTCTGTACGTAATGCTCAAAACAGGCGGTGTGATTCAAACAGATAAGAAATGCAGAATGCAAATTCTCTTTACATGCCTTCCGCAAGCCTTCATCGGACGATCTTGGAGCTATTGTTTATTAGAATGCTTCACTCCGATAGCGAGCTTACCTCTGTACAACAAATCGTGAGATCTATTGATGTAGAGTTCGGCGAATGTCAAGGGAGGAAGTAGTGGATAATACGTGATTAAGGACGATTCTTGAATTGCTTGGTTTATAACTATCGAGAACTTGAGACTTCTTATATACATAAAAAACATGCTTCTACAGTACTTTAGCTGCGAAAGAGCTTACATAATGTAATTTAACAGCCTAGGTACCTTACGTACCTAATGGAATTACCTAGGTAGGTAGGTAGGTAGGTACCTAGGTATGGGTCGTGTTAATGTCACGTGGTAGCTTAGCGAGCTTAAGCGAAGGCTCCATACTCGAGTGGTGAGGATTACGGAACATAACGATTAACAGTGGTAATAAGGATAAGCAATTATCTTTTGAGATGTTTTTTTTTTATTTTATTGTCTCTCAACAAGCAATTAGAAAGATTAGACATTATCGATTGTGATGTTTTGGCGGCATGACAGAAATCTCCAGTTCAACCCACGGGCCGAGGTGTGAAAAGCCTCCAATTCGAACCCTCCCCACTCATCACCACTGTGCCGTAACTTGCCCAAACATCCCTCTGCAACGCATCCGCAATCAATTGCGCATTGGACCAACCACCAAAGCAGACAGTCAACTTGATGGGGCCGGTCCTGAAACCACTCACCCAGCCATCATCAACTAGATGCTGTGCGAAAAGCTTACCTTTCATCGGCCTCAGATAAGTCACATCAGTTCCCTTGACCGTGGTTGTCATGTTCGGAAAGACTGTGTTGCCAGAGCCGTGAGCGACCACAGTATCATATGGGTCAGCATGACCTGGTATCCTTAAAGCATCTGAGGCCGGCCGATTTCGGGCTTGAAACCACAAATCATCCCTATTGGTTTCTGCCTGCGGAGTCAAAGAGTGAAGAATCCCCCCAGGACGACGTGGGGTTGGGTTGGCGATCTCAAATTTCGCCGTGCTGCCCTGAACCTCAGCACTACGAACCGCCACGGGCATTATTCGATTGTCAGTGATGCCCAGGTAGCTTCCGCTTTCCAGGATACCACCCCCGAGTCCTGTCACTGCACCTGTCACCAGAGCAAGAGCTGTATCAGAGCTGAACAGTGGCTGTCCAGTCAAAAGAGCCGCCGTCTCCCCGCTGGCAAAACTTCCACTTGCTCCTCCTATTGTCCCCGACACAGCGGTTCCTACAGCTGTGACAGCACGTTGACTCCAGCCAGCTTCGAAAGCAGACGCCATAGCCGCTCTGCCCGCCGTACCACCTGACCCAGCTCCTACAGCTCCACCAATGAACCCTGAAGCAAGATCTATTCCTGCCCGTGCGGCTGTGAATTTCTCTCCATTGATAGCAGCCTGCGTTCCGTCTCCAGCGACACTACCAGCAGCCCCAGAAACCGCTCCAGCCGCAATGCTTGCTGAAATGCATTCAGGGCCGAAGACTGCTGCTGCGGCGCCGCCAGTGAGGACTCCCGCAACGACTGTCGCGGCAATACCCACGACGAGCCCTGCGATCATAGCCCCTGTTGCTGAATGACCTGTGCCGTCGAACAAGTTGACCGGATCTCCTGAGCAGAATGCATACCGATTCTCTTTGTGGGAGCTATCCATTGTGATGAAAGAGCCTTGGGTGGGCTGGTACCAGCGTGAACGTAGGTATACAAGTCCGCTCATTGTATCAGTGAGTTCTTGTTGGAAGCCAAATTCATAAGCTGGTGTGGCAGTAGGAGAGGTTGAACTCTCAATCTTAGCACCATACGCTTCGTAGTAGGAGGATGTGTCACCTGCTCCGGCCATTTTGAGTGCAATCGAGCCTTGACTCTCGATGAAATAGGTACTCGGACTTGAGCCATCTGCAGATTGGGCTGCAACACGACTGCCTGAGGCGAGAAGGTATGACGCACCCGAAGGTTGAGCACCTTTCGTTTCGGTGGCGTTGACACTTCCACTATCATAGTAAAAAGTGGTCTGACCTAACGAAGAGTCTTGTGAAGATAATGCACCATTGGCATGGTATCCAAACGAAACCTGAGCTTGCTGGTTGGTGACCATGAGAAGCTGGTCATCAGAAGCGTAGCTGTATCGCCTTCCCGTGTCATCTGAAATTTGTCGCCCATTGAGGTCGTATTGGAATCCAGGATCGGTTCGCTGATCAATTGAGTTGTAACTTCTGTTCATTGTTTTGCCATCCACTGTAATTGAGAGAATGTTAGAATTTCCATCATATAGATATTCTCTCGTAGTCGACACATTGGTGTTCGTGTACACAGTGGTGTCCTGTCTTAGCTGGCCCAGCCCGTCATACAAAAGCTCTCTCCGATAGTTAGATTCAGGAACGGATGGAAGGGCTTCTGAGGACACAACCACCTCTTGTAGTTTGCCTTTGCTGTTATACGTGTAGTTCACATCCAGTAGCGTTTTCTGCGACTGGCTTTGGGTAACCACAAGACGATTTACCCGGCCAAAACCATCATATGACAGGTCCTTCTTGATGGTCTGACTTCCGTGGATCTCATTGCCAATCAGCTCTCCTTTCGTATGGTTCACTACACCATAACTGAAGGTAATAGTATTGGTTGTTGATTTTCGTGATGAAATGCGGCCTTGTTCATCGAATGAGTTTTGGTACACCTACAGAAAGCTGGTCAGCGCAAATACACATCGCTAATGAAACTCTTATTACCGTCTGTAGAGCGTCTGAGTCCTGGAAAACACGAGAGTACTGGTCCAATTGGTAGGTCTGTTGGGCAGTATCCGAATACGTAACTGCAACAGCGCAACCGTCCAACGCGTATTTGTAGTCTGTCTTTCCAACGTCGGTCGATATCTGAGATACCCTGCCGTTTTCAAAGTAACTCTTACTCAAGTTCTGAGAGGAACCCGTGACACTCGTTAGTCTTCCGAGTGCATCAGCTGTGTAGAAAACTTGACTTCCATCGAAACGGGTGAGGGTAGTCATATTTCCATTTGCATCATATGCATATTTTTCTTCCTGGGCCATCTGGTTTCTGTATGTAGTCAACAGATTACAGTTGTCTCGAATATTTATAGCGCCAGGATGCTCCGTTGGTAGTGCGTTGTAATACTGCACTGTTTTGGTTTGCGTGTAGCTTGAACCAAAGATGTCGTAAACGACATCTCGCTGAACAGTGTCATAGGCGTTATCTGTCATATCGTTTTTGCCGCTCGTTAGTCGTCTCGAGATACTATTCTCGACATTAAAAGTCGAGTTAGTTGTCTCCAGTAAGATTGGCTGACCATTCGTGGGAATTTCCAATAGGCTGGATTGGATGACGTTCCCAGAACCATCGTATGTGTACGACTTTCCAAGTGAGTAGTGGATACTTGTGTCTCCGGAGTCTGCGTAGCTGGTCGTAAACACATTCCTTCCATATCCATCCAATTGAGCTGTTCCTCGAAGGTCTCCGTTGATGCTATGACTCGTGCTCAATCTGCTGTCGTCGTAAACATTTGTTTGGACGTTGCCTTGGGGGTCCGTGACTGATAGCACACGATTGAAAGCATCGTAAGCGTTGTACGTTGTTACGAGCCCCAACTCATCCATAGCCGAAACCATCAGTGAGAGTGAATTGTATGATACGCGCGAGAGCACACGGGTCGGGTCTGAGGACTGCTGTGACGGGACGCCATTGTCTCGCATCTCGATTTTTCGGCCAAGGACATCAAATGTCTCTCTTGTCACGTATCCTGATGGGCTGGTTGAGGTCACCGTATTTCCACCAGTACCCAAAGTATAACTGGTGGTTGTCTGGTTTCCGAAAGGATCGGTATGCTGGATACATCGGCCCAGCAAATCATACGAGAAGGTTTCAGTCTGACCGAGTGGAAGTTGTTTCCACACTGTCGGCCCTTGTATGCTTTTCATGTCATACTTCGTGATCGTGGCATGCCCTTGTGCGTCCGTTGCAGTGACAATGTTAAAACCATCATTATCATACCGATAGATGTTCTGGTTGGTATATGAAGTTACGGTCCCTGCTGGGATACGAACACCAGATGACCAAGAAATTGTCTCGGAGGTGATTCTACCATTTGTATCGTACCGCATGGATTTGGTCTTCCAGGGTTGTATCTGACCTCCACTTTCTTGGTATTGAGTGATTGAGGATTGAATCTGTTTCTGATCATCGGTAAGAGTGTACAAGACTTTCCTATGGAAGCCAGATACCTCATCGATGAAAGTCTCGTCTTGCAGCATCTCTCCCCCCCAGTTTGCTCTGACATAGTTACTTTGCGTACTTTTCTGCTTCACATAATCTTGCTTGGCAGGATCCCAGATCTCTTCTATGTTCTGTAGCATGCATCCATACTTATCGTACGTTGCAGATGATCGTCGCAAGCCCTGGTAAGCTGGGGGATTTGTGGTTCGGTTGTAATGCAGCTGCTCGGTGACGGTTGGGTACATGTAATTTGTGCTACGGGCATGCTGGTCTATCGCGATATAGTAGGTATATCGGGCTTGATACGACTCGATCAACTGAGAGTTCTGGTCAACTCCGTAGTGGAATTCTTGCATTGGCAAGTGCAAGTAATTGAATAGAACGCGAGTTGCTGAAAGGATGTTACCAGCAGCATCAAGATTTGAGATCAGAGTATCGTATCTAAAACATTATTAGCTTTCAGCTCAAGAGAACTCAAAAGTCTTACGAACCGGTAATTATCGTCATTTCCGTCGATCAAAGAATCTGTGAGCCCACCGATCCTGTAACCTGAGGTGTATCCAGTGTAGGTGCATCCACTCGTTGCTTCGCCAAATCTGTAGTTCGTTTGACTCAGTATGTCACCCGTATCGTCCATTCGATAATGGTCTTGAACGGCGGCGAGCGAGCACTGATTGCCATTGACGTCATAATAGTAGAGTGTCTGATATTCGAATCGACTTGTCAGAGCGGTTGGATGTCGAATTGTGGACAAGGAGAGTGCGGATGCAGCTTCAACGTATGTGAAAGAAGTAAGATTGCCGATGGGATCGACGACATTCTCAACGCCCTGGTCCGAAAAGTTTACTTGCCACTGCCCGCCGTCTGGAGTTGTAATTTGGAGATATTCTCCGCTTTGATACCCAAACTGGACCTTCTGGCCCCATGAATCCAGAATATAATCAACGAGAGCAGTACTAGGGCTCGCTTGAGGATCAACGTAACTATAATATACTGAATTCCCGAAAAGATCGTCGTGCTCAAGGACTTTTCCTGTGTCATCGTAGTAATCGAGTGTGCCGTCAGTCATCTGGAACCGCCACGCATATTGACCAGGACGGCCGGATGGCAATGGTTGACTGGGGACAACGTTCTCAAGCTTGATACCATGGTCGTTGATATACTTGAGTCCAGATTGGTACCCAGTTTCATCCGCCCCTACATGTCAGATTCTCAGGGTCAGTATAGATCATTGGAAGATGCCGCCTCTAAGTCCGAGCAAGTACAAACATACAATTTGGATCAATGATATACGTGCGCTGTTGTGTGGTGACGCTCTTCCCAGGAATGAGAAAAGGGAAGCTAAAAGTCCAATTCTCAGGGAGCCCAAAACTCTTGCTCTGGCCAGCTGAATAAGTAAGATTCAAGGCACAGTCGATGGCAGGTGTGATTCCCCGAAGGTCGACCAGAGGCTTGGAATATACAACAGAACTGCTCAGAAGTTAGTTTGTTCATTTTGATCTTTCCAGCGTTTCAAACAGAGAAGTTAAGAGCCCTACTTCTCTTCATCTCGGACGGGAGTAGTCATACCCAGTATTTCGGTTCACTGATTCGTTACCTGCAGGTTGGGCACCATATGCTTGGGATCCTTGATACTCTCCAGACATTTTGAACAAGCAAACCTCGTTCAGAAGTTCGTTACATTCTGAGTTCCCCTCTCGCGGGGTTTCTGACTTATAATAAGCAACAATGTCGACAAGTGATTCTGATCACATTCTCGAGTGATACAATGCATTCTCGATAGCATTCTTGAAGCTATGAAGTAAATCAGAATGCCATCAGCTCTATCTTGTTGTCGTATTCTAGGCTTATCAATAAAAAGAGACAGTATCCTCGGAAGTTGGGCCAAGTCAACTTCACATACCGAAAGCCAAATGTTTCCCATAAAGCTCGATACGGATACTTTTGGAATAATTATCACTTTTCCACAAGTGTATGCAACTCACCCAATCTTGTTTTATTACATACACATCTTAGAATGAATATTTTACACGGGTTTTTTGTCTGATACAGAAATCAGATCTAATACACTCAGAATACGAAGCTGGGCCCGGTCCATTTAATTCATCCTTGGGCATGAAATACGTGGAATCAAAGCTAGCTTCAAAATCGGAAATACCACAGCTGATCAGTTAGCAAATGTGTCTTTGGTGACAAACTACTAGTTCTTACCTCAACTGATTTATTGACTTCACACTGAGCTACTGCACACTCCGCTAAACCAACGTAGCTTTGTCGTCTTAGAATCTACTCCAGAAGTGAGATAGTTGTGGTTCAGGCGCCGTACATAGTCTCACTCCATTCTGAGTTACCTCCCTTTGAGTGTCTCAAATCTTGTACCTAACTTGGAATACTGTCTCAATATTGACCGTTGACAGCAAGCCGATCGCTCCACATCCGGTGGCAGCTGCCGCACGTGGAATGTGTTCCCTCGCGGGGAAGTTTTCTAGTATCATTCCTCGAGCTGGCTCTTTACTAACCTCAAAGCTCTATAAATATAGGCTTGCGAAATGAATAAACAGTACATCATGATTTCATAGTAAACGATTTTTCGTTCACCACCAGCCTTCACAGTTGAATCAATTGTAACCAAGACAATCTCGTTTGTGCATCCAAACAGATAATGTGCAAATATTCGCTTACTTCCAACTAGATTGCAAACTATTATGTTCTCAAAGACGAACTTGCTCTCCGCTGCCCTTGCGGTTGGATATCTTGCTGTTGGCACAAGTGCTGGAGCAGGTAAGTCTCCCTACATGACAAAACTTCGGGCAATGGCTAACCACGCACCAAAGGTGCCTATGTGAATGGTTGCGTTTGGTATGCCACCAAGCCTATCACGCCATTCAATGTCACATTTCAAGTCCCTACAAGCGTAGTCCACTGCATGGCAAGTATTTCCTCAATTTGATCTTTTAATCACGTAACTAATTTGCCCCAACAGTACGACAAAGGCACCAACGCCCAGGCTGTCGTCACTACTGATGGTCTAACTTGTGCCTCAGTTGGTCACGTCTCCGGCAAGTCATCATCCTCGGGTGGTGATACATGCGCTACAGACGATAGTCGCTGGGGTATTAGCTACACTGCAGGTTCGAAGTCTGGGACTACATACAGTACCTGGAGTGCACCAATTTTCAAGAGCGATCATATCGATCTGTATGATCAGAGCCCAGGGACCAATATCTGTGGATCAGCAGCAAAATGTGATGCTAGCAGTATCAAAATTGGATCTAGTGGAAATGATAATGTTTGGGTAAGACTATCGCAAAACGGCAGAAAATCTGTTTCAAAGAGCCTAACTAACTATATAGATTATTTTCGACCCGGCTGCGAGCTCGAAAGCTGACGTCAAAGATTCTGAGGAGTTGTAGGCTGTGAGAACTGAAGGTTGATTGCGTTAAGTTAGCCTTGACTGATTGAATGGTCTGACCAGCGTAATGTATCAGCGCCCCAAGAGAATATCTAAGACACTGCACCAAATAATATTTTTTTTTAAAAAAAAGGCCAATGTGCTCATAACATGTTCGTTAATTCAGTGAAGTTCGATTTCTGAGGTTTAGGGCGTAGCTACTGATTTGAATCGCTGCGCGAGTTTGTCACGGTCACAACACTTGACTTTAATAGGATAGACTGTTAAATGATATTTAGGTGTTGGGGCGAGCAGTGAGTCTGGACTGGAGCTTATTCTGATTGACAAGTAAAGCAAAAGAAAGTTAGAGGATGGGTGGAAGTTGAAGACTAGAGTATGCGTCACATAGTGCGTTAATCATATAGTACTCTACTAAGATTCTTAATGAGCACCAAAAATGATATATAAGTATATTAGGATTGACAGCTTTGAAGCTGAGTTGACAAGTTCACTGCAAGAGTCCAGTAGCCTAGCTACGTTGTCTTTATGTTAGCATGCTCCATTCAGGCTTTGACTATGCCATATCGGTTCTTACTGATGTAATATGCAATTTTGGAGGTCCTTTTATGCTGTTGGGCAAGTCTGTGCCGATTCGAACCCTTCCTTACGCCATTTCTAGTGCTTGATATTTCCATCTATAAGTAGTCTGCTATCTACTATGATTTCCTACACAGTTTCCAAATGACCCGCCTTCTCTACCATCTCATCTTTATTCAATCCGATTCCACTACCCGCAACATTGTGTCTGAACTGCTCCTCATCCTCTTTCAGCTCCACCAATACAATCCTGTGGGCATGTCTTGGCTTCAAGTCCTTCGAGAACAAGCGATCCATGCTCTCAAGAGGCACACCCTTCGTCTCAGGAAGTAAAACCCATACAAACACAATGGAGCAGATCATCAAGCTCGCGAAAAAGAAGTAAACTCGATAGCCCATCGCGGTGGACATCTGAGCTGTGAAGTGTGCAACAAGAAAGTTGAATAGCCAATTGGATCCAGCTGCGAAGGACTGACCAAGCGTTCTTACATTCTGCGGAAACATCTCGCTGTTTTATACCCAGGGAGTTCCATTCCACGATGGAGTGTAGAAGATGGTTCAGAGGTAGATGAATGCCATGGCGGAGATGCCGCCGTTCGAAAGCGAACCGTCGGATGTAGGGTTGTTCTCGGGGTCGGCGATTTGGATATATGCTCCTACGTAGAACAAACAAATTGCTCCTCCAAAGGCGCCATACATGAGTAGATTACGACGACCTAGATTGTCAATGAGAAAGAACAGCCAGATCAGTGTAACAATAGCCTTGATGACGCCAAAAATTGCGGTTGTGAGAAGGGAAGTGTTTGTTGCAGTGACACCAATAGACTGAAAAACAGTAGGAGAATAGTAATTGATCGCGTTGATACCGGATGTGTTCTACCAGAAAAACAGCGAGCATCCGAGAAAAAATCGATAAGAAACCTTGCTGTCATTGACCAGTGCTCTGGGTCGTGTTATTGTCGGCTCGCTTAGGTATTCTTGAATGAAGCTTACTTGAATGGCTGCCAGAAGCCAAGCCCAACTGTCGACTGCTGATGCTCAAGTGCAGCATCGATTGCTGAAACCTCTTCAAGCACATACATATGATCCGAAGGTAGTTTTCGGAGCCAGCAAAGATTGTTGAGCGCTTTGATGCGTTGATTTCGTGTCATCATCCATCGGGGTGACTCTGTGATGAAAAAGAGACCAACAAACATCAATCCCGCTGGAATCAATTGAACGGCGAAGGGGATTATCCATTGCTCGTGGTTCACTGGTAGGGTCACAGAGATTCCATACTACATAGGTTAGCTCTCGAATATCTCAAGTGTAGGGTAAAACATACGTTTATCCAGAAGCCAACCACGCCTCCAATCTGCCAGCCCATTTCATATAGGCCAACCAACCGTCCACGAATAGCAGGTGGTAATAGTTCCGAGATATAAATTGGTGTCAAATTCGAAGCACCTCCAACTCCAATCCCCGCCAACACACGACCACCGTAGATGAGTCCAAGACCTCTCGATTTATTGGCACCAAGCATGAGACCAGCTCCAAGGATGAAGATGATGCCAGCGAAAATTTGAAGACCCTTCTTTCGTCCTAGGTAGTCACCAGCAGCATAGGCGAAGAAAGCTCCAAAGAAAGCACCTGCTTGGTACAGCGAAACGATATTTTCTGAAATGAGATTTTGTTCGTGCGTGGAATACTGTTCCCAGTCGAACTCTTTCTTGAAACTGTCGAGGGCGAGAGTGCCACCGATGAAGGCACTGTCGTAACCAATCATCACGGCACAGAATGCCGCTCTAAATAGGTGTCAGAACGGATGCTCCATGTTCTGTGACGATGTAGAAACTCACACTGCCGCACATGTATACACTCGGAAATTGTATACGCATTTTGGCGTTGGCCTATCTGGAAGACGTGTCAGAACTCGATGCTTCGCATAGGCTTTTCGTAGGACCTACCCTCTACAAGACTGAGAATACTCATCTTGAAATTTAATGAAGAACTTTATGTCTCCTCTAATTTTGTGATCCAAATTGCCCAGAAGTGCTAAGTGAATATTCTGTGACTTGGGGATATGTTGGTTTAACTTCACAAGTCCAAAACAAATAAGGCAACAAAAAGTCAAACTGAAAGCACAGAGCAATCGTGACGGGATAGCATGGACAGAAATCGTAAGTCTTAACGGAAGGCCTCTCTAATTATATAGTGTCGGATAGATTGTTAGCCCTTGGGAAAGGGGTTTTGGAGCCCCCAGATACGAAGAGACGAGGATGATCTTGGGATGGAGGCGAGCGACATGGGGCAGGGACAAGCATCCTTGGGCGACTTGCCACAATGCAGCCAGCCGGCGGATGGCTGGGAGGCTAATCAGCACCAATCATGCGGGATGATGTACATGGTGAGCGCAAAACATTCTGCCCTTCATTTTAATGGAGATGTTGTGCATCAGTTTCGGAGATTGGACCTGTCATCGCGGATTAATGATCCCGTGGCGGCAGTTGAATAGTATCTTGCTGTCGTGTTGACGACGATATACATCATCGTTGAGAACGAGAGCAACAGGGGTCGTCAAGATTCCGTGCGCACAGGCCAAAAGCACTGAAATCCTCACCAAAACTACTAACTTTGCACTCTTATTGTACAACAACAGTCTTATGAAATCGTATAGAATTGAGAATGTAAAGCCTAGTGCCTAGGTATAATAGATTATATAACTAGAGATCTAATTATACTCGTCTGTTGTTAGAGTAATATATTATCATACAAATCTTTGCAGGGAAAATAAGTCTCAAGTAATTACTTGAGTATTATAAATGATATAAAGAAAGTTCTAGCCTGAGAATCAATCTCCTTGTTATGAAGTTTCTTAAGGTATGTACTTATATCTAGCTTTAATATCTTATTCTAACACAATAAGGTCGTGAAAAGGGCGACTTTTGGTGATATTTCGGCTATTTTGAAGGGGTGCGCACGGAATCTTGACAACCCCTGTTGAGAGTTCATTCCACTCCACAAAACCACGACTTCATCGCCGTGGCATGCATTACGTTGAGAATCAACAGACAAGATACCTCCAGCTATTTCGTCGGATAACCTTCCTTTGTTGGTCAATAACAAGGTAAGAGGTGCCAACACGTTTTCAACTGGAGATATCCGTCCCAGTTTCTTGAGTGCCATCACATAGTAAATAATGGTAAAAGCGCCATAGCTTGGAAAGGATTCACCACAAGCATCAGCGATTTGAATATCCAAAATCTGAAGTTATGCCGCCACGTCCACCTATCCATGTGGATTTCCTGCATAGATTTTCAGTCCTGTAGATACGCGATGTTCATCTTACTTCCCCGCTTGAAATCGCAAGCCTAAGGAAGGTTCCTGGTGGCGGGTAAAGACTTACACAGGATAGAGTCAATATCATCGATATCTAAACTTCATTCTACTGGTGCGCTTTATCATATAGAAGAACGGATAACGACCAGCTACTAAGCAGAACGGCTCGAGAAGGATCTTGGGTCTCGCCTATTGAAATACTTATTGTTTTCTATTCTGTCTTTCAGGGGTCCTTCGCTTAGCTTATTTTTCGAAGTCAATAGTCAAAAAGTAGATGCTCTTCTCAACCACCTCAGTCACGGGCTGAACATGTCAATAATCGAGAACAACGGGTGAGGTCGTCAAACATCAAGGTAGTGAGTGGTAGGATGGAGCTTTCTGTAATCGCAATCTAAATTTAAGGCCAGCCTCAGCAACTCCCTAGACACTTGTTGAGTGCAAACAAGCTCTCGTCAGACACCAATATCCAGGTGGCTTGTGATATAGAAATAATTTCTATTTCAAATCACATAGCAAGTATGTATCGCAGAAGTATCTCTTTATTGATTGTGATATTTGCTTACAGCTGGCGTGGAGGGGCAATCGCCAAGAGCTATTGCCACCTGATGTGGATTTTCCCCCGCAGCGGGGTCGTGTGGAAACCCGGGAAAGACTTACTCCGCACTACGACAGCGGGTTATCACATCTCCATGGTGTCTGACATCAACGAGATAGGTGCTTATGAAGAATCTTAAATGCCTATCAATATCGAATACCTAAAGACATCCCACGAGAAACTAGCGTTTGTCTTGTCTAGTGTCGCTCCATCTTTTATTTCCAGCGGACACCTTCCCGAAGAGCTTCTCTGGCTGCAGGTGCCCTTTTGGAGCTGCATTTCTAGATTCTTCAAGCTCGTATTGAAAGTGGCTTTTGTTTTTGCCGATGCTGGATCTGAGCTCTCTATCAAAAGGGATCCATAATCAGTCCTCTTTTGACAATATCTAGACTTCGTTGAACACGGAGATCTTCTCTCATACAAGAAACCCTCGATTTCATATTCGGCAGATATCATCTTTGTGGAGACGCAGGTTTTGGGCAGTCCACAGTCAAGACTCCTCAACGGCGGTTTCCAGAACTCCTTAGCTATCCAGGTACCAACGACGACTTCAAGATGTCTCAATCACTGGGCCACATTCAGACCCCCATTCAAACAGAAACACAAACACAAACATCACCCCCTGCACCATCAACATCACATCTCGATCGCGTAGGCTACCTCTTCGGTTACCCAATCGCCCATTCCCTCTCTCCTCTCCTACACGCCACAGTCTATTCCTCTCTCAACCTCAACTACGAATACATACTCTACGAGTCCCGCTCAATAGAATCATGTCTCGCGCTCACCCGCGACCCGAAATTTTACGGCGCCGCCGTCACCATGCCGCATAAAGTCAACATAATTCCGTACCTCGATGTTCTCACGCCTGAAGGCGAGGCGATCGGTGCAGTTAATACTATATTCTTGCGGTCAGCGCCAGATGGGACGAGGCTGCTTTGCGGTACGAATACGGATTGTATTGGGATCCGAGAGGCAATATTGCAAAATACAACCAGTGAAGATGCAGTGGGCATGAAAGGAAAGCCGGGTATGATAATTGGTGGTGGTGGGACGTGTCGAGCGGCTGTGTATGCGCTGAAGAATTTCTTGGAGTGCTCGGAGATCTATCTCGTCAATAGAGATAAGTCAGAAGTCGATGCTGTGATTGCAGAGTGCACAGCGAAGGGTTTCGGTGGGAATCTGCGATATGTGTCTACGGTGGCTGAGGCGAAGTTGTTACCTGCGCCAAGAGTGATCGTGAGTGCTGTCCCGGACTTCGAGCCGAAGACTGAGGATGAGAAGAGAGCGAGAGGCATTGTGGAGACGATGTTGTCGAAGAAGGAGAAGGGTGCGATTTTAGAAATGTGTTACCATCCTAGTCCGGATACCGCGGTTGCGAGGTTAGCAAATAGGAGTGGCTGGCAGCTCATTGGGGGTATTGAAGCCATGATATGGCAAGGTTTGGAGCAAGATCAGATTTGGCTAAGGAAGAAGGTGAGTACACTGCCGGTGGAAGAAGTGAAAGCAATTCTGGCTCCCAAGGAGACGAATGCTCGATTATGAGAATTCGAATGTCAAAATTGACTGGGAACATTGAGAGGAGTTTGGAGTCCAAATTCAACTTGGGGGGGGGTGATTCTTGTCAAGTAGCATGGCTTTTAGTCTTGTCTCACCACATATAGAGGGACCTCGTCCTTTAAAAACCAAGCATTTTCTATTCTATCTGTAAATTGGTCTGCCAATATTCATGCTCCTGGTCTTGAATAATCTAACCCCTCTACTCTCTTCCATGTTTCCCTGACTACTCTCTCCTGGGCTTGCCTACCAGTCTCCCCTTCCGCGTCACCAGCTGGTCTCACAGCCAGGTAGAGCCTGCTGCCCAACTTTACGTCTTCAATCGGATCTGTCTCCGGGTTCTTCGGAGGATTGGCCGAGGTGATCAATCCACCCGCTTCACGCAGGATACATATCCCAGCCGCAACATCCCTGTATAAGATTCAGTCAGATATCAGTGAGGACAGCAAAAAAAATACACATACCATTCCCAGCAGCCTCCTTCCCACCAGATATCGAAGGCTCCACTAGCAACATATGCAAGGTCCAAAGTCGCACTGAAGATCCATATATCAGTTACGCGTCTACAGCTACGACATCCTCGTTTTCAAAGTCCAAGATTCCTCGATGACCCATTCAGGATTGGGGGTAAACATACCTTCCCAAACTCCTCACCCCATGTACCATCCCGCCCTTCCCACCTCTTCCCCCAACCTCAGCAGCCATATTCATAAAACTGCCAATCTTCCTCCTCATATTCCCACCTTCAACATCCCTCCTATCCTTACCCCATTCACAGCTGAAAATACAGCCTTTCGGCGCCTCTTTCCCCAGTACCTGCTTCGGACTATTCACATACGGCAACGCCCTCCTTGGTTTAGTCGGGTGTGCATCATCCTGGAATGCGCCGTGGCCGTTAAGTGCCGAATATGTGGTGTCGAGCATAGGCTGGTAGATTACGCCTACGACGGGTTGGTTGTTGAGACAGAAGGCGATGGAGACACAGAACATGGGGAATAGGTGAGTGTAGTTTACTGTTCCGTCGAGAGGGTCGACGATCCATGTTGGAGAGGCGGTTACGAGATACTCCTTTGATGAGCCGCTACTGTATGTCTCTTCTCCGATGAATCTGTGGCATTGTTAACATCGATTCAATTCTCTATGTGGGAAATAAAAGTAGGTTGTTGGGTCAGGAAGCGGTCGATCTAGAAAGAGCAGACATTTGGCAATGAGACATTTAATAGTCAGAGTTCGTAATCAATCTCGAGGCTCTTTCAAGCCATCAAATAGGCTAAATAAACATGTCCATACTTATGATCTGGATATTTCCCCATAATCTCATCCTTTACAAAAGCCTCAACATCTAGATCAAACCACGTGATTAGCCCGCTTCTCGCTCATGTCCTTACTCCCACATTGTCCCTGTGCTCAAACTCACCTAAATCTGTCTGCGTAACAATATCCACAGCATTCATCTTCTCTTCCTGTTTTCCAACATCCCTCCCACTCTCGGCACCACATCTCTTCTCCACGCCATCCAGCAGGATCTTACCTGCTCTACGGCCGAGATTTAAAGCGAATCTGTATATTTCTTGGAGCTCGGTATCGCTCATTGTTATGTGTGGAGAAGAGGTCATGGCGGGTGATTGGTTGGCCTGAGGTTTATGAAAATGTATGATTGAGCGTTGGCTGTTGTGAAAGAGTGCGAGATGGATTGTTGTTCTGTTCATAGTCTGAAACTGTGTTGATGATTCCGCCGATAGACGTCATTAAGCGCTTTTGTGGGTCGGGGAAAGTCCTCTGCCGGGTGTGAGGTACGAATGTCGATCTCGAAATATCAAACGGATGCCATTGATTGGTCTACTGAAAGCTAAATTTGCTGAAGTTATTCTGGGGATCTCAGTGAAGATGTTCTGGATTTGTTTTGGAATTTGGGCTCCCAGTAAATGTCGCCGAACACCCACACGACATCCAAGCGATATCAAGGCTCTGAAATTGCCAGCACGTCGAACGCAGGCACTTGTGGGCGTCAAAAAAGTGGTCTCTGTGACGGATACTTGTGGAGTAAAATGTGACCTTCTTCACTCACATTTCTATATCTTAAGATGCCGACCATATCGATGTCGCATCATTCATCTAAGTATACATCTTCCGCAACATCATCAGCGTCTCCGAGATTCAAACTCATCCATTACCCCTCTGATCCTCCGCAGCACTCAAAGCCTGCAATATTTGCCCAGCTTCTATTCCCTCGTTCTCGTCTGCTATGCCAGCTCCAGGACCTGCAAATCCTCCTGGCACCAGCCCAATCGTTCCACCGAACCCAGACCCATCGAAGAAATCGTTCGTCTCTGCATTGGAGCTCGCAACTAATTGCTGGAAGACGGTATTTTGGTGCAAGGGATCTGGTTCTTGACAAAATGCGTAAAAGTCTTGGTTCATGTTGTCTGAGTCGGTGAAGCCGAGGTTCATAAGACTCTGATCCCAGTTGCCTGCCCTGGTATGATGTCAGCTTTTGTGTTACAGCAGAATCCTTCCTTATCCATGAGGAAATCTAAGACGAGGACGAAATTGGCTGAGGAAACTACTGGGAAAGAACCACAGCTGCGAGATCTCATAGTCCTCAGCAAATTGAAGACCTTCAAATGTAGTATGCCTTGCGAGATAAGGAGAAAACGAAGAGAGACTTACCATTCCGTTGCATCAAGCCGCATCAACTCATTGAACACAGGATCGAATTCAACATCCGCAGAGCTCATTGTTAAGGATCTATGCAGTTGAGGATTGGTCGGCTGGCTGATGTTGAATGAAGTTTGTGGGGCCATGATCTGGGGTGGCTTAAGAGGGGTATGTCGATTGTTTTGCTTGTTCGATGGATGCCGCTTTGCTGACCCGATTGTTGCATGCACATCTTCGTAAATGTTGCGTGGATTTTGAGGCAATCCATGGCCAGACGACTGCCCAAAAGAAGGTCTGTTGGATCGTAACTGGCTTACCCCTGAAGACAAAATTAGAACCAGCATCATCTGGCGAAGTGAAGAAATCCAGATGATACTTCCGTCTTCAAATTTGGAGATTATAACTTACCTCTAGGTCTCAACGCTTCAGCCGGTGCTCGAGAGTTCTGAGGGCTGAAAGGATCAAATGCGTCATAGCTTGCTAGACTTTGAGGCGTCTTCCCTGACATGGGAGTATCTGAATCATGATCCATGATGAGATCATAAGCCGCCTGACTGTGGCTTCTTGTAGCTCGTACCGTCGATTGGTATGCTGTTGATGATTTGAAAGCTTCAAAAACGGGCCTGCTCAACGGGTTAGCACGGCTTCAATTTCGGAGCGCAGAGAAACTGTTAAGTGATTGGGAAGCTGGTAATGTGCCGATATTACCGGCGGAGAAAACTTACCATGCTGGCTCCATAATATCTAGACAATTATCCAGGCTCCGTTTCCAGTCATTGAGCACAATGTGAGTGCTCTCAATGCTGCTATGTACCGCATGGACGATATCGTAAGCTGACTTGACAAAATACTCGTACGTGGGTGGAACAATGAGGAGACCAAAAGTATTAGAATGTTGATTCATGAGATCGACGGTTTGGCGAGCCGATCTAGTGCAAGGCTCCAAGTTGACTGTTTCTTGGCCATTGTGGTTGGAAAGCAATTGTGATGTGGCCAGTGTGGTGAAGTATACATTATGTAAGTGGTACTGGTGTGGAAGTAAAGACAGAGCTTGTTCACTGCCCTTGGCTGTTGAGTCGAAATACAAAGGTGATGACTGAGATTGGCTCCAGATGTGCAGCTTTTGTAGAAGCACTGTACTAAATTGAAGCGTGTTGGACGCGCTGGAACAACAGCACGCGTCGTTCAAAATCTTGAGAACTTGGACGAGCCGGTTGAATGTACTCAATATCGATGCTGGCATTCGCGAATTCCCGGAACTCCTCTTGCGAACTGTAAGGCAGTCGGTCCATGGGTCCCACTCTTCCAAGCCGTCCTCGTCCAGAAGTCCAGCAAGATCCGCGTCTTCGGCTCTGAGGTGGGGCCGACGTTTCAGGCGAGCCGCGATGAGAGTCTCTAAGGCGAAACAACCTAAGAAAACATGTTTAAATCGAGACTTGGCTCTTGAGTCGACTTCCGAAGGTTGGTCGAGTTGCATGTCAATAGCAGCTCTCACAGCTTGACCAATTAAAGACCATGCACGACTGAAGTGGCCCATACCCAGGTTTGCGAGAGTGAGAATCAGCAAGGCTTGTACATGACCTAGATTCAATCAATCAGTCTGACTATCTTGGGGCTAGTAACGACAGCGGGCTTTGGAATAGTCAAGTTCGTGCTGCAGGGACAAGTATCAACCAGTAGGGGGACAATCGGACAGCTAACATGCCCAAGACTAAGTAGAAACTTGATAGAAGGAAGCACCCGTAGCATGTAAGACAATTGCAGACAAAATAATATCTGGGCTCACCAAGTTGCAAAATTCCTTCCTCATTCGGTATCAAGGACCTTGCTTGAGCGTACATCCTTTCTGCGGTCCAGACCATTTCTCCCACAGCACCTAGTGCTCGCGGGATATTGTTGATCGCTCTATGCTGAAATTTGGCGTATGCAATTGCAGCCCAGAGTACAGCGTTGTCACCAGCTCCTGCTCTGAACATTGTTTTTCTTAGCTCTCAATGACTTATAGAAGTCTGGCAAGGAGGTGAAGTTGTGGAAGTGGGTGGTGAATTACATACAAATTGCTTTCACCACGGTTTTGCGAATACTGATACGAGGTCTTCAGAAGGTCATGCTTTTCGATAATCGGAAGCCATGAATGAGTATACGAGAAGTATACATCAAGAAGATGCCAAGTTTCAGACGGCAGTTCTGGGAGTACATCGGGAATTGCAGCTGGAGTCCCGTTCGAAGGTGCAGCATTACCTTGATAGGGACTGAGGATAGATTCGTATTCTTTAGGTAGGAACGTCGGCTACATGAAACCATTAGTCTTTGGTGTCAAACTGATATAGGGACACCCTTACATCAATAGCTGACATATTTGGTGGTGTTTGAAAATCTGGCTGTGTCATAACATCAGGCACCCGATCAGACCAGCCACTATAAGAGTAATCCGGTTCCTGGTTTGCAACGTTCTGCGACCTAGACTTTGATGGCTGCAGTGAAGCATTCTTTCCATTCATTTTAGTACCTTGCCCGTCAGAGTTGAGTCGTTTTCTCTTCGTTTCCATAGGCTCTTGTGAGGAAAGAAGTCTCTCAAGCTCCCGTGAGATGGTTGACTTCCTCCATATTTCCACCAATGCCTCAGAGTTGGTCTCATCGGTCCAGATACTTAATGGACTTTCAGTACCTAGACAATGTTAGTTATGATGAATGCATTATTGAATTAGGTCAGATATTTGGACAAAAAGAGAATGTCATGGGTGAAATGACAGCGAACGACGAGGGTGCTCTTATTTCGTGGCATATAACACGAGGACATTCATCCATTAAGAAAGTTACACAATCTTTGCCATTTGAACACCAACGTCCTGGACTTCAGTAAATGTTGAGATGCTGTAGAACTTACTCTCTTCGTCGCCAGCCAAAGCCGACAGAATACCATCCTCCACCTCTTCAACGTCACGTATAGCCAGGCCCCAAAGCTTTTCTAGCCCTCTTACATACCCTTCAGGCAGACCTCTCTTCTTAACATTCGCGTCATACGAACATTCGCGGCCGTTGGAGATACATGTTGAGCATGCCTATATTTGACAACATTGGTCAGCTTCAATGTTCAAGTTTAAGGCCCACAACATCCATGCTCCCCTCCTATCTTTCCCAATGAGAGTGAAATTATTTCCCCGTCGTAAACACACGTTCTGCCCTTGCGCGTTTGGTAAAACCACTTGATTTCCCAGGGCCGGGCAGGCTTCTCGTTTCCTCCATTCTTATCTATGCCTTTCCACAAGATCCAATACCGCAATCAAGCAAATCGACACACGAAACTGTCTCTCACCGGCTTCTTCCCGTCGCATTTGTCCTTTCGACTTCTACACTTGTCGCATGCCTGCGACACCCGTTTCCTCGGTCCGCCATGCTTCGATTTTTTCTTCAACTCCCCTCCGTCTACCTCAGGCTTATCATCACTCGCTTCTGGCTGTCCTTTGCCCATCTGCGCTACTTGTGCCATTCCCACAGCACTGTATGTACCGTCGCGATTGAGTTACTGAGGATGCTTGAGCGTCATTGCCCACGTGGCAGGGCTTCGAGGTCCGGTCATGCAGCGGAGAGACTTCGAAGCTGATCGTCCGGGGTAGCGCATGAGGCAGATAGACGCTTTTCGGTAGGCTGGCTCTGGTTGTTCGACACGCGGGACTCGAATCTTCGCAGAGGTTTTCTCTGGGGACCCCAAAGTCCAGTTGAAGCTCAACGATTCGCTCGATCTCATTGGCCGACAACCCCATTACCCCACAGTCTTGGTGGTCTCAATTTGTGAGCGGGTAAGCTCTCAGCCGGCGCTTGTTGCCTCAGTCCATACTCGTAGTCCAAACGGGTGGTTCGATTTGGGGGAATTCTGAATGTCTTCAATCTCTTTCTCCTCGTTGACCTTTTCAATCTCCAACCTGCGCAACAGCCGCAGTTTCGACTCTCCTCCTCGTCTGCCGTTGAGTGCTCTGGATCAACAAGTGCGGCTTGCTTTCCCTCGTTCACCAACGTTTGGATTGGCTCTGCCCCGCTTCCTCGCTGAACCGGAATCCACGCCGTTCAACTATCCAACACGTGATATCGAAACATCATTGTTCCAACCGGACGACGTTGGGATCGTGGAGGGTGACGCGAGGGGAGATTCTAAAGCTCTAGGTCTGACTTGGGACATTGGTAGCAGCGAGATGTCGGCCATAACACAGCTTGAGGCACCCCTGGCGTATCTGGACAGCACAATTCGAGCGCGGCCAAATGTCCGAGACTTTCTCCCCAATGCCTCGATCGTCTTAATTGGTTCAAGGGGTTCCGGGAAGAGAACTCTTGGGTTTATTGGTGCCATGCATCTTGGAAGGAGATTGATTACCGAAGATTACTATTTTCAGGAGGCCACAGGAATTTCCAGGTATGTGGCTACTATCTGCTCATCGCCTGTATGCTACTCCGCTATCACAGATTCACTCTGAGGTGTCTGTGAATTGGCATTATTTGATATTCCAACACGAGCCGCATAAATGCAGTACATGTCGCCTCATTGCCCTAGTGGGATTCGACATATGAGTCCTACCAGTAACCAGTTTCTATAAACATAATAAGCTAATATGTACTTAGGGGTGCTTATATGCAACAATTTGGAAGCTTGGAGTTCTACAAGAAGAACATAGAAGTCCTCAAACGTATGTTGGATAACCATAGATCAGGATGTGTGATCGAATGTGGCATGGGCAGCTTGTCAGGAGCAGCTCAGAAGGCCCTTCACGATTATTCGAAAACCAATCCTGTGATTTACATTACCCGGGAAAGCGAAAGGATCAAGTCGTTGTTGAGACTTGGAGATGACGAAGCTGCTCGCTTGGAAAACGCAGATTTGGCGCATCGAAACTGTTCGAATATGGAATACTTCAACCTATATGATTCCAGCTGCGATGGAACAGAGACACCACCTGAAATCGGTTTGTCGAATGTCTCGTCCCGATTGAAATACGCCAAAGAGGACTTTTCAGCTTTTCTCGATTTCTTAACTGGGCAAGGCGTTGTTCGCAGTGGATTCGAGAGCCCATTCTCGATAGCAGCTTTGCCGGCGGAGTTCAGATCCTATACTTACGCCCTATCACTACGATTATCCGTCATTCCAGATGTGGATTTGGCGGATTTGGAAGCTGGTGCAGATGCTGTTCAATTAAAAATTGATACATGGTCACCTGACCTTCAAAAAGTCATCGGAAAGCAGGTCGCAACTATCAGGAGAAGCCTTGGGGTTCCAATTATTTTCCAGGTTGAAGACTATGCATTTGAGAACTCACAATTGTCTCTACAAGACCAGGAACATGCATATTTCTCGTTGATGGAATATGGCTTGCGTTTAGGCGTGGAGTATATTGTGGTGGACTTGAAATACTCCTCGGACCGCTTTTCCCACATCGTACGATCTTCAGGCAGAACAAAGGTCATTGGATGCCATACGCACAGAGAAGAGAATTCGTGGGGCTGGGATGATGAATCTCGAATGATTCAGTATCGGAGAGCTCAGTCATTGGGTTGCGATATCGTCCGTTTCGTGCGGAGGACATCAAAAGCGAGTGATAACGACACTGTCCGCCAATTCGTCAACAAGATCGAGTCATTATCAGATCGTCTTCCAGTGATTGCATACAATATAGGAGAAAACGGCAGGCCCTCCCTGATCGCCAATCGAATTTTCACACCAGTCACTCATCCAGCCATGCAATCGACTGTGAGTAAGAGCCAAATTCGACAATTCCTCCCTACGGCAGCAGAGGCCATGCAAGCACGATACGAGACTCGAATGACCGATCCGATGCATTTTTACCATTTTGGTGTCAGTGTTTTCTACAGTCTGTCTCCAGCGATGCACAGTGCTGCATATGAGGAATGTGGGATGATGAACGACTTTCAATCTCTTCAGGTGTCTTCTCTCCAGGATATCCAGCAGCTCTGCCAGGACGCCAACTTTGGGGGTGCCGCCATTACCCAACCCTTCAAGGTCGAGATTTTGTCCCATATCGCAGCGAAGAGCTACCACGCAAAAGCCATCGGAGCTGTAAATACTCTGCTCCCACTTCGGACTCTTTCGAACGACACACCACTCGACGGAAGTACCCAGTCACTTTTACGGCATGCGAATCAGCGAGGCAAAGCTGGAGCCATCATTGCTCATTATGGCGACAATACCGACTTCATCGGAATTATGACTTGCATCAGGCGCAACTTGTCACCACGAAACGTCATCCAGCCATCGAAAACGACAGGTCTGGTCATTGGAGCTGGTGGTATGGCTCGAGCAGCTATCTATGCCATGATTCAACTGGGATGTCGGAAGATTTTCATTTACAACAGAACCATCAAGCATGCCGAAGGTGTAGCTCAACATTTCAACTCATGGGCTTCTGGATTAAGTAGCGACGGCGAGATCGTCCGCGTACTGAGATCTGCTACCGAAGACTGGCCAGCGAGATATAGACAGCCAACGATGATCATCTCCTGTGTGCCAGCAAGACAAGTCGGCTCTAGCGCTCCTGCGAATTTCGAGATGCCGATGCAATGGCTTGGAAGTCCTACTGGTGGAGTAGTTGTTGAGGTAAATACCATTAGCTGAATTTGACTTGCGCCTCTGACTAATCTGATTGATGTAGTTGGCGTATTTACCCCTCGATACTCCGCTCTTGAAACAGATCCGCCGAGTACGAGAACAGACAAAACAGGCCTGGGTGATAGTTGATGGTTTGGAAGTCTTGCCTGAACAAGCTTCTGCTCAATTTGAGTTGATGACTGGGAGACGGGCCCCGAAGCGGAGGATGAGGGCTGAGGTTATGAAGAATTATCATCTCTATGAGGAGGGTGCAGCGTGAGGTAGTAGTCCATTGACGAATACAGTAATCACCTGGCTGGGAGCACATGTTTCAAGGCTAATTGGAATGCATACGATAATTCAATCCATTTGCAGGATATTCAATTTATACTCAAACGAGAGTTAAGAGCCTTGATTCCAAGCATTATCATTCATCAGTTAGTGTTGGCATTCGGAGGCCGCCAGCGCGCGACTGGTAGAAGATATGACTCCTCGGACGAATGGCTCATTGAGAATAATTCAGTTGATTCCTGAGGGACTCGTGTAAACATGCAGATAGTACCCTTTCCTCGGCTCATTCACATTCAATGTACAGGGCTAAGCCAATTAGCATACCCAGCTGAGTTGGCCCTTGCCAGTTAACCATTGTTGTCATCCTTGCGTATCTAAAGAGGAAGCAAGATCTTGATCTTGTGCACAGCAGAGATGAGTTCTAGACAACGATTGGTCTTTGTGCAGGGAGGGATCTTCATGTTTCGGCTATTCAGAAAATCTCACTTGCTTGGTAAATCATGAAGGAAGGCATATTTTTCAGTGCTGATCCGAAACCATCTACACTTGTCCAGACATCATAGTAAAAATCAAATATTTTTATGCGGCCACTAATGCCAAATTAACAATTTGCAGCTGGACTGTCCATGTTTACTTTGACTTTGTCACGTGCTGCCTGTCCAGGATCGTTTGTCACTTCTTGTGTCATTTGGACTATGATCTCAGATCATTTGGTAATACGTAACACAGTGATCAATTAAGACTATCCAGACCCCACCCAGCACGAAAAACAGACAGAACTGTAAGCTGGATAGCTGTTCAGGTTTCATTCCCAGCCATTGTTTGTCAGTCGCCCCCTGTACTTTTAAGCGATGAATAATCACCTGCATTGTGGGGCCGGACCTGCAGTCATGCTTGTCTGCCCACCATACTACATTGGGATTATGTTTCTTCCAATCATGCTCTCTCACCACTGCCGAATTGAACTGCACCCGGTACTCGAAGATCCCTCCATATCTCCTCTTGAATGCAAAGTTGAGGTGCTAAAACTCCACAAGCCGCTTAGAGACGCTGACTCAACCAATCTGCATACCGAGAAAATTGGCACTGGGGCATGTTTGTCAGGATGAGGCTCGACCCGATGCCGTTGCGTGTCATGCAACCTTATTTCATCGCACGAGATCGATTAAGTGCCACCGACCATGTCTTGACTTGCATTAGAGTCGTCGAGAGACCGTGGTAAAGAGTTTGTTAGATCCACCTCGCTTTCTTCTCTGCAGGAGGTTGAGCTCTTCGGTCAAATTCTAAACCAATACATTTGCTCGATTGAGATCGTGAAGCGGTGACAGGAGGAAGAATTGGCCTTCCAGTTGACGACTTTCAGTAGCACGAACTGCAGAGCTTGCCCCAGTCAGTCCACTCTGCCAAGTCATTCCCCTGTTGCGGAGATGAAGAGGCATGCAAGATGCGATTACTCCCTTGCTGCAAGAGGCAACGCCGAGCTTCATCCCGACGAGATCAAGGAATCCTAGATCCGTTTTCACGAAAATGCAAGATCGGAGAGGGGGGAAAGCTGTGGCTAATATAACTGCAGAAGTATAAGTAGAAGGGAAGATCACCGTCAAGTTGGATGTCACCAAGCCACTCAGACATTCAGACTTGCAACTCCAAGATCTTCTCTCTTCTCAACTCTTTCCAAGATGAAATTCTCTACCGTCGTCGCCACTTTGGCAGGAGCAGCAGCCGTTGAGGGTAAGTTGCCTCATCACAACCCTTCACTTGATAGGTACTAACAACTTGCAGGTACTGGCTTCACATTCGACCGTCTCAACAAGACTGACGCTGTAAGTCAAGACAAGACTTGAAACTGTCATGAAGCCAAACTGATAGCTGTTGCAAGGTTCTCCTCGTCGTCGACCACCAAATTGGTCTCACTGAATTGGTCCGTGACTACGGTGTTGTTGAATACAGAAACAACATTCTTGCTCACGCGGCTCTTGGCAACCTTTTCAACCTTCCCACCATCTTGACCACCTCTGCTGAGACTGGTAAGCTTTCATCCGAAGTTCGAAGAGACCAAAATACTGATCAATATACAAGGACCCAACGGTGCTTTGCCAAAGGAGATCATCGAGGTAAGAAAAATAAGTCCAAAATATAAATGCCAAGTGTACTGATCATCAAATAGATGCATCCAAATGCACCATATATCAGTATGTATCTTAGTCTTCCACCCTCATTGCACGACATAAGCAAACTCCAACCCTCGACAATTTTCAGAGCAGAGGCTAACAGAAACCGCAGAGCGAAACGGCGAAGTCGACGCCTGGGACAACGCCGAATTCCGCGCCGCCGTCAAGGCCACCGGAAAGAAGCAAGTCATCCTCGCCGGTATCGTTACCGAAGTCTGCACCTCTTTCTTGGCTCTTTCTCTCAGAGCCGAGGGTTACGATGTTTGGGCCAACACCGACGCCTCTGGTACTTTCAACGACAAAATCGCCGCTGATGCGAACCGCCGCATGGAGCAAGCTGGTGTCCATCTTTTGGGCATGTTCGGAATTGCCATGGATCTCATGCGCGATTGGAGAAACACCCCTGGTGCTGCTGAGGTCTTGCCCTTCCTTGATGTATACTTGCCATCATACTCGCTTGTTGCAAGAGCTCATGGATACGCCATCACCAATGGCAGCTTGATCGATGGCGAGCAGCAGATCTTGTAAATGTGGCATTGAAAAGGCCAAAGCTAAGCGAAAGATGACAAAGGAGATAGCTAGCTGGCAGAATTGTAGGGGTTGAAGGGTGAGAGGCGCTGTGGAGGTGGTAGTGGTAGAGGTGGAGCCGGAGATATATTTCATTGAGTGGAGAAATACAAAGCAATGGAACTCGATTTTCATTCAAACTGCAAGCTGACTGGAGTATACCCATTTTTGAGGCAGCAGTGACCACTCAAAAACGATTGCTAACTAAAGCATATATTAAATTCTGAGCATGATTCGATTGGAAGGTAGGATGAAGATGCAAGAACAACCCGGCATACACACCGAACGCCCCCTTCAATTCCAAACTCCACAACGCACAAAATGTCCTCACTAAAAGCTCCCCCAATCAGCCGGCTTCCCAACCTCGCCCGGCTTTGGCTCCATCAAAAATTCTAATCGATCCTCGACCGTAACCCATCCCTTCCTCTTCGCCACAATAGCATGTCGAATAGCATCTCGCCAGTCAGCAAACCAAACCTCTTCTTCCTGGACAGCGCATCTCCTCCCTACACCCCCATTTTCACCCCTAGCTATATCAGCATAAGGCCATACGCTCTTTACAACTTCGTACTTCTTAGTTCCCGTAAAGAGCTTGGTGACATCGGAGAAGAAGCGGTTGACTTTATCTGGGGAGTGGACAACTACACGACTGTGTGTGAGTGGGAATGAGAGAGTGACGTGACCGCGGTATGATGTGCTCGAGATGAGCGAGAGGAGGCGCCCTTCGAGGTAGGATGTGTCCCAGTTGATAACTGTCCGATCAAGGACAAAGCTATGTTTGGTCAGCTGACATATTCAATTACAATAATGGGTAAAACCTAAGTCATCCAGAATGGATGGAAATGAGCTAAAGAGGGCATATGAAAGGGAAAACAAACCGTTTAATCGAATTTTGATCTTCACAATACCTCCTCGCCCATTCCTCAAGACTCCTCAAATCCGGTACCAATGCCTCTTTACCCTCCCCTCTAAACCCCATCTCGCCCTTTCCAATAACCTTGACATAATTCATCCTCCCACTTCCAGCTTTTCCCTCTTCCGGGACAATCAGATTCATCAGGTTCAACCTGACATCGAAGTCAACTTCACCATTGGAACTCTTCCCAATAATTCGGATTTGCGGCTTTGGCGGTACGGTGGCGAGGGATTGGATGAGAGAGATCAATTTGGTGGGGTAGATGGAGAGTTCGGGGGAGTAGGATGTTAGTGTTTTCTGGTCGTCGGACAGTGTGAATGTTGGAGGTGTGTAGAGGGAGTAATTGAGACGTGGTAGGCCAGGATATGTCGGTTGTGGTTGTGGTGCCGGCGCGCGGGTCATTGCTGAAGAAGTTGGTCCGGAATAGGGCGGGGGTTCGTTCGTTTGCTCGTCATCTTGATTTTGTTGTTGGCTTTGTATCTCTGGATGCTGTTGCGATGAAGAGGAAGATGGTTCTGTATATGATGGGCGATGGACTGCCACGCTGGGTTCTGAGATGCCTTTGCGTGGGATGGTGGGCTCACGCGACATGGTGTGAGATGCTTGCACACGGTGACTAAGGTACGAGACTTTGAGAGGCAGTCGTGGAAAATGGATTTGTTAGAGGAAATAATGGCGAACGTGAGATTTATACAGAATTGATGAAGTCCATCTTCGAGTGGTGAAGATGATGGAAAAGGCTGAGGTAGGTCATGGGCTGTCCAATCAATTGGTGTGGCGCAGCCATTCAATTGATGCCTAATCGAGTCGTCATCTTCACAAACGCCTCCAATCTGCGAACCGAATTACCGTTTTGAGAAATAGCTTGAACGGCAGCGAATCAGCTGAATTTGACAAACATTTATTCGAGTGTCTAAAGCTCAAGAGCCATGCCATACTCCAGCAATTAATCTACCAACATCGTGTCGTCGTTATCGAACCTTGGAGCTTCCGGCTCAAGAAGAATACCTCTACCTCTACCCTCCAACAATTCTCGTCTGACTTCCGGGCCAATCTTCGAGTGTCCCTTTGTGAGTAGCAGATCCAACAAAGCTTCTCTCTGGTCCTCGGTGATATCGTTCCTATATCTTTGAGCGAACGCCAGCAGACATTGATGCCAAATAACCGGTAGTTTTGTATCCTTTGATCCAGCACCAGTTACGCCTGACATAGCCTCCCCTCCGTTCGTTGTATCCACCGTGCGGAATCGTAAGAAGTGGAAAACCAGAGCGTCGATAACTTGGTAGGGTAAAGCGTACTTTTTCTCCAGCATAGCTCTGATAAAGATATTTGTCGCACCACCTCCCTCGGTACCTGCTGAGGATTCTTGAGCAGCAATATCGCAGAGACCCTTGATCGCAGCCGCAGAGTGAAGGACCGGTACTGAAACTCGGACAAGAACTGCAGAGATAATCTGGGCTTCCCGCAACGTGCAAGTACCGCTCCCAACCAAGGGAAATAAGAACCCCTTGAACCATGCCGCTGGTTTGTATAGACCCTTCTTCAAAGCATTGAACAGATGTACATTCAGCTTCTTCGTCTCGTGAATATCTTCTCTCACCCTCTCCAGCACTATCATCTCGAAAAAGCGTTGTGCAGTGGCCGGCGTACTCGACACGAATATCTTGGTCGCTTCGTAGATCGCATTTGGAGTCCATGCTTCTGGTCGGGTAATTTCGATGATATCCTCCCATCGAGGAACCGTGGGAAGGATCTTAAAAGGTTTGGGGAGCTTTCCTGACTTGTACCTCGACAATAAAAGCCCAACTCTGTGATTTAGTTAGTACCTATCTTTCTGAATCATCAATGGCGCATACTTTGTGTAAACCTCCACAACCTTTGGCGGTATCTCAAAATCCTCATCTATTGGTCCTGGTGCAGAGTTTCCACCGTTTGGGCCTTGTGATGCCTCATGCATAGCAATCTTCTCCAATATTAGATCCGCCAGATTCGTCCCTGGGCCTTCGTCCTCCTCATCGTCTGCCATACCAGGCCAGCCCTGCCTCAGCAATGGATCTTCTTGAGTCGGAAAGAACTTATTGAATGTCTCTAGATCATCCGGCGCAAGCTCAATCTCCTCGACCTCCTCATCTCCCCACTCCTCATACTCTTCTTGTCCTGGCACTTCCTCGTCATCGTCGTCCTCTAATCTCGATTGAAAATCGAAGGCTGTATTTGCTGTTTGTACAGAGTTCTCTTCTGCATCGTCATCTGCAAGTTCTTGTCCCATGCGCAGAATCTTCCGCGATGCTTTCGAGTCCACGAATTGGTCGCCCTCATCCTGGTGTCTTGACTTGCGCTTCTCACCCTTGATCTTGAGTGGAGTTGCCGTGAGATCTGTCTCGAGAGGATTATGTCTCCGCCCTTGGCGAGAGCCGGATATAGGTGTCGTAGCTTTCGGCATTTTGAGGAGAGTTGTGGCGTGATGAGAGGTCGTCGCTGTAGCTCTGGGGCAGAGGGACAATCTTCAAAAATATTTCAGTGGAAAATGTTGCCAAGGCCCTAAGATAAGATCCGACCCCGCGAGATTTGATGCCTTAGCCACAAGGCACTAAAGCATATGGTCAGGAAGATGTCTTAATTCTCACAGCCAGTCACGGCTACTTGATGATGGTATATCCTGATATGTGGCACTTTGATAGAAATAGGACAAGAATATCCTTCTTTATTTGCCTATGAGTCGTTGCATCGTTACCTCATTACATCATTACATCGTTCCATCGTCCACCTTCCCCTATTCTAGCAGAAGCGAACGCCATGACCATGTAAACAACAAACTCCCAAAGCCCCTCCAGAGCTGTACACAAATTTCATCCTCCAACAAGCAACTCCTCGTCAATCTCGTCTCTACCCATCAGCGTATCGATCTTAGCGCGAACCACATTGGCATCATCTTCACGTCCCCAACCACGTAGCCACCCCTCGAGCACAAGCATGAACTCCGGCACCCACGAATGCTTCAGTCCCCACTCGCCAACAATAATACTTATCGCTTGCCTCAAGGTCATCTCGGCTGCCAATGCATTCTTCTGAGAGTGCTGGCTGCGAGATATGAGCTTCAATGAATCAACTTTTTCAACAATGAATTGGCCACGAGCTTCATTGTCTCTGATTAATAAGAGAACATGTTGGCCAATTTCTTCCGATTCGTTGTATCGTCCTTGTCTATTCAGGTTATGTGCCAGATTGAGCATAACGCGCGGTGTGTATCCCTCAAAGCTGTTTCCGGATTGAGCGAGCAGGTCACGAAGGAGTCGTTCTTCTTCAAGGTGGTTGGTATTACCGAACACGCGTTTGATGTAATCAAGCCGAACAGAAACAGCTAGTCGATTGAAAGTGCCAAGTTCAGTCTCGAAAGTATCACTCGAGCACTTCCACAATTGTCCCATAGCCTCTTCAAGGCAATCCGAATCAATAGCCCCGAGTAGGTGACATATTCTACCCCATGGCTGGTGTGGTTGGGTTACTCTCGCAGACATGCCTTGAATAAAGGTACGCATGATATTTGCTACTTCTGGATAACCTGTTTGCAAAAGATGGATAAGCACCTCGAGGAAGCAGGCGAATGTGCGAGGATGTTCCGCTTGCAAAATTGGTTCGACGAGTGCGGATGCTTTGGAAAGCGCCCGTCGAGACTCGACATAGAGTCCCTGCTCTAAGAACATAGTCGCTGAGAAACAGTACGAGTCAAAGTCATTGCAGAGGTCATTGCTCATTTTGGCCCCATTCGGGGTGAGGAGGGTACCATTCTCGTCAAGGATCAAGTTTCGACAGGAGTGTTCGAAATATGCTTTGATACTGTAGAACATATTTTCAGATATATGCAGACTCCGTGGTAAGGATGGCGAATGCGATATTCCTGAACGCTTGGAGAAGAATGAGTCGATATCTTCGCTATGCAGCTGAATGACGAATTCATGGTCCATTAATGGCGAAGCTGGTGTCCAGATGGTAGAGACCATGACACCGTCGGAGCTATCGCTAGATAAAGTTCGAGACAATGATATGTCTCCAGTAGATGACGCTTCACTTGACCTAGATCTATCTGTCTCATCCTCATTTGTTTCGGGTGTGTCGAAGGAGGGGTTGTCAGACGACCGACTCCCAGGAGTAGAGCTTCTATTTCCACTGTCGAGTGATGATCCAGGAGTGTTACGAGGAGTGCTTACAGTCGAATTGGTTGGCGACGGTGTCCAGTATGAGATTTCTGGTGGTGTTGAAACTGTCACCGGTATTTTGATCTTTGGCAACCCACGACCTTTCCTTGTGAAGTAGAGGAACACTTCTTCCATGTTTAAATCACGTCCACGGAGCTGGAATGAACTCTTCTTGCCTATAGCATCACGCTGATTCTTCTTGTGGAGAATTACCACCATGTCGCTTTCTTTATGCTTCTTTTCGAGTCCCCACCGTTTGAGTCGAGATTTGTACATCTTAGCGCTGTCGGATGTTAGAAGGCTTCCACGGTGATTTGGGCTCGGTGGATTCCTACGTAGCTTTGAAGCCATGGTTTCTCATAGCATTTATTACCTCATTCAGTGTTTTCCCTTCGTCCATATAATACTGTTTGATCAGAAGACGATGTCTCTCCCAGTCTCCCTGGGATGAAGGTATCTGAGGTTCGGCCATGCTGTTGCTTTCGCTAAGCGACGAGGCCGAAGAAGACCGAAGTGACATGTTTGGTCTGTCTGTGACGTTTAGCAGAGAGCCAGATGTCTGAATACCTCGATCAGATTCCGATTCTCTGAAGAACAAAAGCGTCGACGTTGGTGAGTTAGGCCCTCAGCCCTGCTGTGCCGCGCATGGTTCTCGATCGGGAATAGCTTCATGCTGGCACTATGCAAAGTCCTTTTTGATGATTGGGACCCTCAATGAGGCTGAAGGCCGGGGCCGTACGGATGGTACTTTCGTGTAATTGGTCGCTACACGAGGTATTACTTGGGGTTGTGGCATTTCGCATGAAATCTCATCAACCACCCGTAGGCCGATTTACCATAAACAAGAGCATGACTCTTAGGTCGCCTATACGTTGGGCACATTTGGGGCGGTCTATGCAGACCTGACCAATGTCTTTGAAAGTCCATCACACTTTGGCGATGGAGGTTCATCATAGAGCAGGTCTGGCATCGGGTCAATATGAAGTGTCACATCTCCTTGGCTTCGATAAATGCTGATTCCTACCAGTGCTCTTAAGCTGTCGCCACCCCTGAGGATTATCGTATTATTCCAAAGTGTACTCAGTTTATTTCAACATTCTATCCTCTGTCTCACATTAACTCGAGAATTGTCGAAGCTAAATTGCAAAGATCGTTGCTGCGACATCGGCAAATCAATACCTTGTTTCTGGCCTGGGAACTCCTTCATTGTCCCCTTGATATCACTACTTGCCACTCACCTGTCATCGAAAGTAGTTTTTTGGAACGTGGAGAATCTACGCAGATTTGTACTAGCATCAGTCATGCGTTCGATATCCACAACATCGGAAAGCACCCACAAAACGGGTCGAGATCCATCAACGTGAGAAGTTGCCCTTCATCTGTCCAATCCGAGTTGTCTAAAAATCAGAACTAGGTCTCATCGATCGCGTAGAATGACTTTGCGCCTCGGCGATAGCACAACTACCCACTCCGGCTACCATGAGCAGCAAAGCCTTCCCACACCAACCGATTCCGAAGCGTATGCAGCCATCAATGACTCCTATCCATACTGGACCACCTCGAAAGACACCTCAAGTCAGCATAGTGCCTCGATCAAAAAGCACAAATCCCTCACTCCTCACCTTATTGAACGACATGATGAATACTACACATACACGGATGCCGGGACAACCTCACGATATGGCGCACATTTATCTGACACTCCAGTGTACGATCGTACCTACATCGCTGGAGAGCGATATGCCAAGTCCATAGATGGCCGTTTCGCTCCAGATATCTACATGTGTTTCCCACAGGATCTCGGATCCCAAACTGACGGTCCTCCGTACTACAACCAGACAGAAAATTATGCTGGAGAAATCCGTGGACAGAGAACCCAAGGCAGCGATTACCTTCAGAATCATGAATTTTGCAAGCCGTTACAAAATTCTGCATCTCCTGTTCTCATAGATTTGTCAGGAATCGGAGCGCAATTCGGCTCGTGATCGTTTTAGACCCTCTTGCTTGTCATTCGTTCTTGGTGCATGGAAATGGGAGTCCGCTCATGAGAAGCTGTGGCGGCGTTGAGGCATTTTGTCGCGGAGTATGCGGATGTCCACTTGAATTTAAGGGCTCATGGACTAAATTTGTAACATTGCATGTTCGCACATCATCCCACTGATATATGCTTTAACCATATAATCCAATATCTTCAGGGATCCATGAGCCTCGATAGAAGAGCGAGATTGATGTCTGATATCCTAGTTCTGATTCCTCACTCCAACAAAGTATGAATTGATAGAGCCGACTTGTATGTCAATACCGAGTTGCAATCTCGATTGCTAAGAGGCTTTCCGGTCTACCTCTATCGCCTGAGTATGTCGAAAGTTTCGCGCAGTTAAGACTAGAAAGCTCCATCCTCCAAGGACTGTGTCTTTGTAGCTTCAATTCACTACGCATTCTCTCAGAAGGGAACCCAAGCCTATATTTTCATTCGCCTCGTCAGGTGGACAAACCACCTTGCCACCTTCAACCAGCACAAGCTCATCAATCTTTTCTTCAGAATACTCCAGACGCTTATAAGTCTTCAAGTCTCCACAGCTCGTATCAATCTCCCAAACCCTCGTTCGTCGATGAAACCGCTTCCTACCGTAAGAACAATATCCTCCAAATCCACTGCCACCACCATAGCAAAGCCAAGGACCCAAATGAGAGGCGTCTTGTAGCGGGTCATCTTGTTTCCGAGGCAATAGCGCACAAAAGTCATTGACATGATCATGGCCACACGCTAGGGCAGAGATGTCTTCTCGAATGAGGGCGTCGTAGAAGTGGGAATTAAAACTAGGCCCCTCCGTCGGTTCTCGTCGTTTACCACCCCTGGTGATGAGACTCCGGTCTCCATATTCGGGAACAGGTATGTGTAGGAATGCCAGAGACAGATGATTGCCATCTCCGTCGTGCTCTTTCTTGAGTCTTTGTGAAGTAGATGTGAACCAGTCGATCTGGCTTTGTTTGATTGGGTCGTAGTCTGGATTGTGGATCTTACTCGCTATTTGTCCATGGGAATCCAGGAGATATAATGTTGATAGTGAGGTCTGTGATGGTGCAGGAGCCATGATCTGAAGATAGTAATTGCCTACGCCATCGATGCTCTCAGGCCCAGACTGGCACAGGCTGAAAGGCAAGTCCTCGAGTATTCTCATTTGCGCCTCCCCTGTGGATATCATATCAGCAGATGCCATTGTAACCAATCTCACTAATTGCGCCTGCGACTTCCTCTCTCTGGATCGAATGGGTAACTGAAAGGTAGGGTACTCACGAGATAACGCATAGCTCCCCTCACTGTCATGGTTGCCAAAGACAGCAGCCCACGGTATCGACCGCTCGATCAAGGGAGCAACGACCTTGAAGAGCGCCGACTGGCTATCAGGGATATCATGATGCAATTGATCTCCGGTAAGAATCACAAGGTCTGGCTTCTCCTCATCCAGGATCTTTCCGAGAAAGTTAACAGTGAGGGGATCCGCTTCGCTTGCAGGCAGTGCTCTCCCTTCACCATCAATAGCATCTTTGCAGACACCAACACCAGTAACCATGTGCGTGTCAGATATCTGTAGGATCTTGAAAGTTCCATCTAAACGGGCTCGCAACACTGGCCGATGGCCACTAGGCTTTGCGTGTGATCTACCTTTCAGTATACTTAATCTTGCTACTGGCACTTCTGGCTTGGCTTTCAACTGGAGTGATGCTTCCATGATTCTCCATTGCGGTCTTGGATCAACAGCATCTGAACCAAAAAGAACATCTATGTGGGTCACCGCTTGTTGAATATCTCCATCGTAGCTACTTCTCCGCACCCAGATGTCGGCAGCTCGATTTTCCCACGACTTATCGTCGCCATTAGCAGGCTCGCCAACTCTGATGTCGGTGAGGACTAAGTCATCAGGTCTGAGATCTGTCTCTTTGGTTTGCGCCACGTGCAACCATGCACTCTGCTTGGCGCTGTGTAGATAAAGATCCTTCTCTTTACGATGCCAATTTCTTCCATCCAACGCGCATTGTTCGCAATTAGAAGGGCTCTCATGTGTGGAGCAGAAGCATATCGTGACGTCTGTGATAACCGTTCCAGAGGTATCGAGGTAAACAGACGACGGCTCAGTTCTCGCAGCCATCCTTGAGGGAGGATTTGTTGACAAGCTATAGGAGAAGTAAATTCGAACCAGTTCAAGAAGACACAGTATTATAGGGAGGATTGCTAAGAGTCTAAGCAGCGCAGACATCTGTCATGATGTTGACGCGTGTTACCCAGACAGGAAAGATGAGAGCCTGCAGGCTGGGGAACTAGGATGTTCCAGCCGCTAGGTCGCCCAAGACTAGTGGATCGCTTAGCAGTCCAATGAGCAGAAGCTAGCGAACTCTTCCACCTTCTCCAGACAAAACAAGGTACAAATGAACATTATCATTGGTCTTTTAAATTATGCAACTTCCCAATCAGTTGTTTCTAAGAAGCCTATAAATCTAAGATAGCTCTGTATATGCAAGAATAGGCCTTGTTTGTCGTGGATGTTGAAAAGTAGATGGAAGCCGATGTTGAGAAGGATCCTAGTGCGCGGCATTCGGGGGAAGAGGGGAGACTTCAGTCAGTCCTACATAAGATTCACGCATTGCGAGCAAACACGACTCTCGAGCTTTTAGTGGAGTGACTTTCGCACATGCTTGTTTTGAAGGTTTCGGTATACTTGACTCAGTAAGGAGCAAGTTTCAACTTGTTGGTAACAAACTTGTGCGTTAAAGTTATTCGTGTTGCTTTGCAGCAGTTGCGATTTTCCGAATTTGGGATAAACTTTGGTTCTAATTCACAAATTGCCCTAAAAGTATGCAGCGAAGCAGGTCCGATGAGCCCACACGTGGCAGACACAGCCTTAATCGCCTATCAAATCCAGCTACACATTGAACTTCTCCCAAATCAGCTCGATCTTCTCTCCCTTCACGCTAGAGTTGAACCATTCGTAGATCTCGACCTTATCCTGCACTGCCTTCGCACCTCTCAGAACATCTCTCTCAGCCACCTTCTCCGTCGCCATATACAGCTCGACCGTCGCCAGATTGCGCGCAATGCAGGCTCTGGAGCCAGCTCCGAATGCAAAAAAGTATTTGCTAGCATCTGGAGTGATGTTCTCCTCTAGCCATCTTTCAGGCTGGAAGCTATATGGGTTCGGGTAGACATTAGGATTCAAGTGGAGCTCTGTGGCCGAACATCCAACGAGCGTGCCAGCGGGAAAGTGTGTACCTTTGAACGTCCAGCCACCCCTTGGAACAATGTGAGGTAACCTGGTGGGGTTTGCCATGCTCAGACGAAGACCTTCTCGGACAACACCTGACAGATATGGGAGAGCTTGAATGTCTTGCTTCGTCTCGCCAGCATTTGCATTGGCAAGAATTTCTCTGCGAAGAATATCATATCTGTACCGCATGTCAGCAATTTGATTCGAAAGAGAGGCGTAATACATACTTTTCAGGATGCAATGCTAAGTAACGGCAAATGGTGGACAGGTTCATGCCAGTCGAGTCTGTACCAGCGAAAATGAGATCTTTACACTGAGCCATAACCTCAGTCCTCTCAAGTCCAAGAGGGATCAA
The DNA here is from genome assembly GCF_030347475.1 of Cadophora gregata. NCBI lineage: Eukaryota > Fungi > Ascomycota > Leotiomycetes > Helotiales > Ploettnerulaceae > Cadophora > Cadophora gregata. The sequence continues at coordinate 1,431,511 of NW_026695933.1, read as the reverse complement.
TCTCCCAGGGTAGTTCTGAGCCCCTTGAGGTGTCGAATCAACGAGCTGTTCTACGAACTTATCAACAACTTGCATTGACAAAGCGGTGTGCTCATTTGGAAAGCATTTCTCAATTGCCCACTCAAGCCAGATGAACACAGTAGTAGGCAAATAGAAGAATCGGCCGACGGCAACAAATGCGTCCACAAAGGCAGAGACGGAAAGAGTCTTCCCTTTCTCTGACGTGCCATTATAATTCTCCTGGAATAGGTGTGTTGAAACAGCATCGACAGCCAGACTCCTTGACAAATTCAATACATTGACTGGACGTCCTGTCGTAGCTTCTTCTTGCATTCGGTCCACCATGCGGTCTACGCATCCATATAATGCAGCCTCATTTTCTCGGATGCTCTTGGTAGAGAACATAGTAACCACAGCTTTCGCCCTAATAGCTCTGTGATCTGGATCGAGCGCAGAGAATATCGTAGGATGGCCATCGATATCGAAGTTCGCATAGCACGGAGCTTTAAGAAATCCACCTCTCGACACATATATAGCGTTTATAGCATCAGCGTCGCCAATATCGACTTCATTCGGCGAGACTCGAACAAGGGGTCCATATCGAGCGTGTGCGGCATGAATAACAGTCGCCTCGTCACCAATGTACGAATGGTAGTACAACCATAGAGATGATGTCTTCCATAGCAGAGGACCTGGGATGTGTGCGAGAGGGTGGAGCGTTATCCGGTAGATGCAGCGGGAGAGGAAGAGGGAGACCGAGATGACAAGAACTGTGAGCAGTGGGTTACCCAACAGAGCATTGAATAGCACCTCGACGAGTCCCATGATGCCTGAGAGCTGAGTGCAGATCAATTGAGGTTACTGGAAGAGAAACGAGAAGTTAGTAAACTTCAAGCAGTGGGAGTCATCGAGGAGTCATCTACGTCAAGGTGGGGGAATCAATCTGATGAAGTCGCCCAGCGGGGTCGAATGGCAGCCGCCGGATCATCCCATTGATTCTGATCCATTGCAGACTCGGGCAGGCACTGCATCTGCACATGCGACTTCAAGAAATGTCTATCGTCGTAATTGGTGTTACGCGATAAAGCTAGAAGTGTGTTGTAATTGAAATGCTGTGGTACCTATGGAGGTCGAGATATGCCCGATGTGGAAAGTGGGGGCCCGTGCCACATCAAATCCCATCTTCAGGCCATCCCTCTTTTCCAATCACCCCGTCACTCTCGGATTTCAGCCTTCATTGTCTTTTAACCCCAACAGAAAATTCGCTTCATGGTCGATATGATGTTCGCGATGACATACCAGCAAGACGGCCAGCGGTGGTCCGCTTGTCAAGTGATGCTGCCAGAAACACTGTCTATAGCAAGCTTCCAAACGCCCTTCGAAGCCATTACCCTCGACTATACCACGTAAACTTTCTGTACGAACTTGTGGCAGAAACTCACAGGTCTTTGTATTGTTTCATTTTGTTACCCTGGAAGTTTTCTCCTTGGTCGTCTAGCAATTATTTCCTTGAGACTCTTGATCCTTCGGGGAACCCTCTTCACCCCGACAAGGGCTATTGAGCATATTCCCAGGCAATACAAGAATGAGCGTGTGATTTACGGGAAGGAGCGCTCTGATTGAGAGTTCCGATTCCATCTTTGAACTTCTATTTGCACAATATTTATCTATTATTGCGAGTATACAAGTCCTGATTCCGCATGCGATCATTTTCAAAGAGATAGCAGCATAACAGGTTAATCCAATATCCTTCGACACCACTCAAGCCTCAGCATCTCTATTTTTTATTTTTCTTGTACAAAAAGTATTATAAGATGTTGCTACGATTTGTGTCGTTCTGTTTACTGAGGGAAACCTCAAAAGAATACGGACGCAAGTAACCGAAGCGAAGGATGGTACCAACAACAACAGAAGCACCCCCGAGTTGCCCGCCAATCGATCACTTAATGCAAGTCTGCCATACTTAAAAATGGGTTGCTCTTCTCATCCAGGTTCTGGATGTCATCCTTCCGAAGACGGACAAGACCCGACTCCCCAGAAACGTGTTTCAGCACCGTTCCACGCCCAACCCCATTCGCAGCCAATGCTTCTTTTGACGTTCCGCGCTCAACACCTATTCCCTAAACAAAATGCGATTGGACAACCCTATTCTGAATTACCTCGGGCCAGCTGATCTCCCGCTTCCCATAGTAGGTATTTTCAAACAATCGTCGCTCGCTTGAAACGACACAACATCAGATGGGCGTTGCATGCAGTCTGGCTTCTTCGCAGCCAATGTTTGCTTCATCTGAAGATGAGGCTGTGTCATAGATCTCAAAAAGAGTTTTCTTGCGAGCCTAGAGGAAGTATATGAGTGTCGTGTTCCCGTTTCTGTCCCGTCTCCAAGTATAATCTCCTGTACTAACAGCACCACACGTACGTAATATTGATTATTGTCCAATACCACTAATACAACATCTACGTTCATTCAAACTCACCATTTCACCGTCGCCAACATGAAAAACTCGGTGATCTTTTCCCTGGGCCTAGCAGCCTTCACAACCGCCCTCCCAACCCTCGAAATCCGCCAGACACTAAACAACACAGCCAACAGCACCGCCTGCGCGACTGGCGTTCACATCATCGTCGCGCGAGCCAGCACTGAGAAACCCGGCGAAGGCATAATCGGCGCCGTAGCGAAACAAGTCGAGCAAGCAGTTCCTGGCTCCGATTCAGAAGCAGTGGATTATCCTGCTACGTTGCAGAACTATACGTCGTCCGAAGGGCTAGGAGTCAGTGGCATGACGAAATTGATTGAGAACTATGCGGCGAGATGTCCGAATAGTAAGATGGCACTTATGGGGTATTCTCAGGTATATTTCTAAAGATCTGGGAAAGGATTGAATGAAGAGTTACTGATGATTTGGTACAGGGAGCGCAAGTCATCGGTGACGTGATGTGTGGAACCAGCGAAGCGAACTTCACCCCAACACCACCACTCAACCCAGCTCTATCCAAAAACAGTTCGTCTCCCCTCCTCCCCATCACCTCCACCAAGTCCCAGCCAAGCTAACACCCACCCCAGTAATAGCAATAATCCAAATGGGCGACCCAACACACATCCCCAACCTCCCGCAAGACGTCGGCAACAGCACCCGCGCAGGCATCTTCCCCCGCCCCAACATCACAGCCTGCGAAGCCATGGCGCCCATCACCAAGAGCTTCTGTACCGCAGACGACCGCTTCTGTGATAGCGGGAATAGTATCCCCGTGCATCTGAGCTATGTGAGGGAGTTTGGGACGCAGGCGAAGGATTTTGTGGTACAGAGGGCGGCGGCGATGAATGGGACGAGGAAGGCGTAGATGGTAAGAAGAGCGGGGAGGAGAGGGAGAGGGAAAGGGTGTATATAATTATGAATGTTTTGTATATATTGTGTGTTGGTAATGTATCATTTTCGAGCTCGGAGATCGAAGAGGGTATTTGGCATCTGGCTTTCTTGGTGATTCTGCACTCATGTTTCTTCGTCACTATTTCCTATCCGTCGTCCACACTCATCTCTTAATCAAGCCTTTGTGGCGAGCCACACCTTGTCGTCTTCAGATGTTGGAGTTCAATCATCCACGGGTGGAAAGGCTTTTTACATTTCACAAATCCGAATAGAGATAAAGAGGAGGGGTATCGAAGGGCAGGGTAGAGTAATGTGAAGCTGGAGAACCTGGATGGCTATCTGGGGTCAACATCTAAGCGAGTCAAAATTAAGAGGATATATCCTTGCATAGTACACAGGTGGTCGCGTCAATTTTGAAGAGACGACTGCAGTAAGATATGAAGAGGGTACACTAGAGAATAAATACGGGTGGTCATTACGTAGGCAGTAAAGTTTCACAGCCCAAGGAACAAACGTATACAAATCCAATTGAATTTGTATAAAACCACTCCCGGCGCAATAAGCAAGCCAAGCAAGCAGTCATTCAAACCATCGATCGATCGACCAGTGAACCACTAAAAAGGTATCTAGTAATGCAAATCAACCCCAGAGCACCAAGCCATCCTTCCTATGCCATCCGAGCAGAGGTAAGCTATGCAATGCACCAACCCGAAGTCCAGTAGAAGTAAGAAACGCTGTCAAGAAGCAAGCTAGAAAATGCACCCCAGCGCCTAGCCATCCTTCCCCAGTCTGTACATGGGTAGGCTGCACGCTCCCAAAGCAAGCCATTATGGTGACAAAAGTACAAAGAGGGTAAGCCATCCTTCCCACTCTGGGTAGGCTATACCATGCATCCAATCCAAACGCCATCATGAGAGAAATAATGTCATCGAGACAACATCACCCGGAACGTAATTAAGGGAGAGGAGCATCGATAAGCTCAAAGTCGTCGTCATCGAGTCCAGCCTTGGGGACAACAGGTTCGAACTTAGTAGCCTTCTGCTTCGGGCTCTTCTTTCCCTTCGCCTTGAGATGAACAGTCTCGCCGGAGTTATCTAAGACCTCGTACTCGCCCTTCACAATCTCCTCAGTCTTCTTGTTAAGCCATTTCTTCTCTGCCAAATCGACCAAGCCACCAAGATCAACCTTGCGGCCCTTGTCACCAGGGCTTGGTCCCTTGTTATCATAGCTGTAAAGGATATCGGCATCGGCAGCGACGGCAGACTCTCGGAGTGCAACTTGGATGGCAGATTCAGTGTTGTTGGAGTGTTGAGGAAGGAGTTCGAGGAGTGATTTGGAGAGACTGGAGCTTGTGTGGTCCTTAGCATCCATCACGGCCGAAGCCTTGCGGGCGAGGCGTGCACAACCATCGTAACCATCGTAGCTTCCGTGTGGCTTAGGAGTCTTGTTTGCATGGGATTTGGGCTCATTTGGCCTGTGTAGTAGCTTGTTAATAGAGATCCTACCAGTTTTAAAAGAAGGACGTGATGTGGGAACGTACATTTGGCTATAATGCTTGTTGGGGCGGATTTTCATCCTTTGGCCCTCATTGCTAGCGCGCAAGACCTCGGCATTGTTGTAGCTGACAATGACGCCAGGTGATAGTCGAACACCGTTGCTCCACTTCTCTCTCTTGTCCTTATCTTGTTTGAAGGGGAGACTAGCTGATCGGATATCCTTCCGCTCGACAGGGTCGACCGGGTTTCTGGTGGAAACAGTAGACATATTTGCAGATGCTATTGATTTGTTGTTCGGTGTGTTGTTGGAAAAGTCGGAGGTGATGTTCGTAGCTTAGTTGGTTAAGTAGCTATGGGCGTGAGTCAACAAACCTTCCAATCCGGAAGTTCTTTGTTCTCGAAGCTTAGAATAACCAATAAAGAGCTGGAAGCTTCCAAAACGGGTGAATGATCGATGCTGTGTAATAAAAGTCTGGTTGAGAGGGAAGACACGTAGGTAGAGCGAGTTGAGGTTGATAAGTGATATGATAAGAGGGTCGGATATCGAAACGAAGGAAGTCGCCGGATGACTGGACTTGTAGCTGCCGAGTCACAGGAGAGAACGGGAGATTAAAGGAAGGCGCGTATTATCGAAAACTGTAAATAGGAGGACTGGCCACACACAGTCAAGTGGTAGCCGAAATGACGAATGAGCCCGAGCCCGAGCTGCAGCTGGAACAAAGCGATGGGGATGTGCAAGTGGCCGTGTTGGGACAGAGGCACAGGATCCGGCAGTGACTCAACAAGGCGAGGCGAGGCGAGGCGAGGCTGAGGTGATGCTGCGATAAGGAGAGACTAGGCTAGGCTGAGAATGGTGGATAATGGGCAAATGAATGATTTTATCCGGACAACGTGGAATGAAGAGAAAAATGATATTGGGAAATGGTGATGGATGCTTGGTGTTGTTCTTGAATGTTTGAATGTTTGATATGTTGAGGAGAGGAGGAGAGAGAAGGGGGGCAAGAGAGAGGGAGGGACGCGTCTACTTATTTACCTCCACCCAGGGCCCTTATCACCTGGATGGCCTCAGCAATCACTCACTCGCATCCGCAGCGATATCAGCCGTTAGCCATGGCCATGACCATGAAGCGTCCAGCCCATCAGCGCAGCAGAGACACGATTTGTCCGCCGCCGTCATCACTGGCTTTGCCTAGGATGGGCAAGGCTCCTGATCCTGGTGTCACCAGACTAGGCTGAGCGAGTGAGCGATAACAGAACGATGCTTCCCGACATCTTGCGGAGGAGGAGGGACCTGGTGGACCACAAGGCGCAAGGAGTCCTGGACCAACGGAGATTGGTAGCCGCGCGGGGGTACGATGAGGTCGGGTGGAAGAGAGAAGAGAGGAGAGTGGAGGAGGAGAGAGGAGAGATGAGGTCGGTGTTTGGGATTCCAGTCCCGCCGCCGGCGAGAGAGCGATAAAGCTGTGTGATCCACGCTTGCATGATGCATGCATCGCGATAAGAGCTCGGCCATCCAAGCAAAACGGCATGTGCTTGAAGCTGGCCAACACAACGCAGACTGAGATGCGAAACCTAGGAATGAGGGGAAATAACTTCATAAAAGAGTACATCCAGTTATTCTACACGTATTCAAGGACATGATTCTGAATGGCTACTTTCTCCTCGAAGATTACTTAATGGCACAATCGAGGACGCGAGAATGAGCTTCTATTTTGGTCTTACCCGAGCTGGTCTGGGCTTATCAAGTTATCGCGTCAGATCTCCAGGTCCTTGTTTTGACGTGCCTCAGCCTTCGTGCCTCGGGCAAACAAGCCGGATCTGCCTTAACCTCAAGGATGAGCTTCTGCCAGCTTTTGTCCTCAAGACTAACCTGTTTGATATCAGAAACTGCCATCAATACAGCTTGACCGAAGCAGCTGCAGCTTGCGATGCTATGATAAAGCATTCCGTATCGAACGAGGTCGCTAATTGCGTTCCAATCCCAATCCGGTACAACAAACCCCCACCACACTTACATAGGATCCAGGTCAGCAGGCACACCAGTCGCCAACTTCGTTCCTTTCGCGGTTTCGTACCAGATGACGATTGTGGTTCCGCTGTCAAACTGTACAGGTGCTTCCTGCTGTTGAAACAGATGCATGATGACGCTTTGGACGGAAGGGGTCTGGGGTTCAGAGTGTTGCACATGGCTTGCTCGCTTGATCCAGGATACAAAGGTCCGGTTGGTCTATTGGGCCACCTCGGACGTGGTGGCTGAATGCTAACTTCCAGGTCGCCCTTATTTTATGATGCCCCTCTTAGAAAGTTGAGAAACACAAGCCACCTGGGCTAGAAGTCATGTGAAGTTGCAATCCCATAATGTCAGGTGACCCAAATCCACGTGACTGATCTCCAACTGGGGGTCAAGGTGACTGGAGGGCAGATGGGCTTGCTTCATACCTAAATGCTCAGCCAACGTCCGATGAGAACTTGGAAAACTCGCCGGACTCTGTTGCTATCCAACAGACTTTTCGATTCAATCGCAAGTAAGCTTCGCTACTGTCAACAGTCAACAAAGAGCCTCGTTCCAAGACCGTTCTTCCAGTACGGAAAGGTTTCCATCATTTAGCAACACCTCCTTGTCTTCAAATGTCCTAGGATGGGGGCGCTTCTGCTACTTCATGGTCCTGTTGACGTGAATGGTAGGCTTCTCGCTAATCCGGAGAGAGGGCAACAACCCGAGTGAGATGCCAAAACGTGCCTGTTGTCAAGAAATTGAAACAAAGCCTTGAAGTAAGAATGACCTACGCTAGACATCTCTATATCGCGTCTAAACACCATCTCTTATCGATCTGAGATAATTGGTAGATTTCCGAAAATCACCTAACTTTTCTGTTCGCTTCGTCAGGCAACAGCAGCCCCGCACGTCAAAACATGGTCCCACATTGAACTAGTTCCATTGACCTTCTTCCCTAAAATCATATATCAACGTTCGCGTTGCCCCAGACCTCTCATTCACATCCATTCAACTTATATCTAAGATACTCATAAGTGCACGAAATATTCATGATGGATTCCTCGGCCGAAACCAAAGAATATAAAGGCAACTGCCACTGCGGACTCTTCAAGTTCACCATCTCAGTTCCAGAACTCAAATCCGTTCGAGTCTGTGATTGTAGCTATTGCTACCGCGTATGTCAATTAATCTAGAATTCTCAAAATGAAGTGGCTGACATGGCATGCAGAAAGCCATACCATGGGTGTTTCCAGGTAGTGATCTGAAGATCCAGAGCGGAGAGGATGAATTGAGCACCTACCAATTCGGTCAAAAAGAACTATTGCACTCGGTGAGGAGAAATCTTTCGGTGTCTAAGGGAGTTGGCACTGATATTTTGTCAAGTTCTGTCCTAAATGCGGAAACACCATCATAGCCAAACATCTGCCATCTGGCACGCACGGAATCAATGTATGTTCACTCTAAAAGTGTTATTATCCCAAATAAAAGCTTAAGTCTTCACAGGCGCGCTTACTCCAGTCATTGGACTTGAAAACTCTGGAGAAGACAAAATACGAAGGCACTTCAGGCGAAGAACACGGAGCAAAATATGTCCCTCCTTCAACTTATCCTCCACCATCCACCGCGAAGAATGTCGAGACATCAGTCGAAGGCGCTAAGCTGGATATATTTCATGGTAACTGTCATTGTGGAGCTGTAGCCTACACAATGCTTTCCAAGCCTCTGAGTGAACGCATGATCATTTCTTGCAACTGCAGTCTATGCTACCGCGTATGTCCTCCCCTCACCCTACACTTCAAATTCAGGCTGACACCTCCTTAGAATGGAGAGGTCTACACCTACCCACCAGCCAGCTCCGTGACATTCATCGGCAAAGAGAATCTTACCGGTTATCCGTTCCTTTCTCCAGACTCACTTCACAGCTTTTGCAAGATCTGTGGTACGTCTGTTTGTGTACAGGCGTTGAAGGAGGATGAGGATTTGTTGCCGATTAATTTGCGGACGATGATGAGTGGTGTTAATGTGAAGGATTTGAAGATCACGGAGTATGATGGTGCGAAGAATGATCCGCAATATGTTGTTCCTTGAGAGGATGCAGAGTTGGATCCCGAGATGGTGTCGCCACTGGTCAGGCGCGACTCGGCTGGCGTGGTTTTGAAGACTCCTACCTCACTACTGTGCGTCAAGTTGATTCATCATAATCCAAAATACAAAGACTCACATCTCATGTGGAATTTAAGTGAACAAAATCCTTCGCCTAGATCAATATGTTTAAAACTGCTTCACTTTTACGACTTCACACTATGCCCGTCTTTGTTAATCAATCAACCAGCCAATCAAACAATTTAACACAAGCGAGAAAGTCTGAAGGAAAACAACACAATTTGATTTGTGCCTTCGTACAAATTCTCTCCACTCCCATTTACATCATCATGTTTCCAAAATTCCCCTCCAGTTACATAAAGAAATATCCACTGTCTATTGATGAATCCTCCCACAGACATTAAATGATCCAGTTGTATATTCAAAAAGCAGCATATTTGTGCCACCTCATGATCAATGTGACATGATGCGCCGAATACTGCAAGTCGATTGATCAGTCCCAAAAACGTCCTCGAGATTTTCCAAGATGTGTAATTCCTAGCCACGGCCAGAATTTCCACTCGGGCCGATAAAGTGATCGATTTCATGCCATGAAAACCGTCTACCGATAGGTTTTTTGCTGGTTTTTGTCCTTGGCTACGTGAATGGTCTTTGTATGATTGCCATTCGCATCGTAGCCGTCAAGTGTAATGTGCTCCGACTCATCCTCCGGGCTCGTGTGAAACATGGTTCTATAATTTCCTCGGTATGAGCCAGTAGTCTTGAAATAGGTCAATTCAAAAGTATCTTACCTCATCTGTGCTGTGGTCGTAGATGGTGGAAGCTGGTGAAGCTCTTCAGCAACTCTCTTGGCATGAGCTTCGATCGTTTCTCTGGGGATGGCGCCTGCCAATCTGCGGTAACTGTCCGATTCCGTGGAAAGGAATATCTGTAGGAACCTTTTTCCTTTTTGAATTTGTTTCAAAAGAATGGACATGATGCTTGGGTAGGTACAAATAGAGAGCCGTAGACATACACCAAAGGAGAATAAAAAAATAGAAAAAAGAGCTGTCGAGCGATTCGAGGAGTATTCTGAACTGTAGATAGAGAAGGATATGAATTATAGAAGCAGCAGGTAGAAAATACAAAGAATAGTCGATTCTTATACCTGAAGGCAACCTTGGAAAGTTCCCCTCGGCCCACTTTCAGTTTGCAATCACTCACCACTCGTTCAATTGTTCGAGAAACTTACCGCGCGCCTCCATATTGTGAAACTCGTCCGATGTCAATCACCATGTGAAATGTTAGGAATTCGCAGCCTACCAATTTTGAAGCGCTGGGTCGGATCTGGCCAGCGGTAAGAATGCCTGCAAATATGGGCGAAATGCGCTTAACCCAATTAGGACTAGTGCCGCACCGATCTTGACCTGCACTGGAGGATCTCCTATCCTGAGGAAAAGTATTATCATCTTGCCATCACGGGTCACAACTGGTTCATTACATGAATATTGCTATAAAATGAGCGCTCTATCTGCCCGACACTTTCAGCAAGCACAAGTTTTGACTGCGGTCTCGAAGCGTAGATACCGACTCACCGAACATGCTAGTACCCACCATCAACATGTTTGGCTTGCTCGCTCCGAAAGGTAGGGAACTCACTGCAATGCCTTCTGCTCTTCGCTATGCCGATTAATTATTACTAGTGATGCTGGCCAATACATCATCAAGTCCCCACTGCGTTGCAAAGACAGCGAGCAGAGCATCGCTATGCGCCAGCTGGATACGGAGATGATGATTCTCAACGGCCCGCTCAAGGACACTGAAGGCATCCGACAGCTTGTAGATCAGATTGATCTAGCGATGGGAGTTGATAAACAAACACGAGCAGGCGTCTTCGAGCATCTAGATTTCGATCTTCACAAGTACCACCTAACCCAAAAACACAGTTTTTCACGTCTCCAAATTAAGACAATTGCACGGCAAATCCTGAAGGCTCTCTCACATTCGCATAAGCAAGATATTGTCCATACAGGTTAGAAAGAACCTTCTGATTAGTGTAACAGAAGCTAAATTCCCATGTTACAGACCTCAAACCCGAGAATATTGTGTTCTCGAAGTCCGCAAGCACAACCACTTCTGAACTATTAGTTAAGGTCATCGACTTCGGAGTCGGTATGTTTTGTGGCACAGCCAAGAAAGCATAGGTATTTCTCGCTGCTGACATTATTTTAGCGTCGCAACGAGGTGAGGAAAGACAGCACATGATCACGAATCCGTTTTGGCGGAGTCCTGAATCTTGGGTCGGCCTTCCCTGGGGCACTCCGGCTGACATTTGGTCTTTTGGAGCTGTTGTAAGAGGCTCCACATCACTCTTTTGTACCATGAACACTAATCTTTACTCTGCTGCTCAGATGGGCTCCCTCCTCATGGAACCTGGTGCAAAGCTCTTCCAGCCTATGGGTGGTCTTGCAGGTGTACCTGCTGAGGAACGAGATCGAGAATTCTTGCGATCACTGTGGACAATGATCCAATTTCCCAAGACATTTCTCGACCGGATACCCAGGACATGGCGAGACGAGATTTCGAACTTTTCACCAAGGTTGGCGCCTAATGGAGTGCCCATCACATTGTCTTTCATAGGAGATATCTTTGAGGTCCCGAAAGCAGACTGGGCTTTTGTTAGAGATATCTTGGAGGTGGATCCTGATAAGAGACCAACTGCGGACGAGCTTCTTCAACATACCTGGCTCGACTCCTGAGGCAGCCATATCTGTCTTAACATCGCCGTTTACCCTCACTCAAGGCTACATTGAAGCAGTTATAATAATAGTAATTGTGCTCACGGGAGTGCCGAGTATGAAGGCTGTGGCATTTGACGGAATAACGTGGTGCTAGATGGGAGCGGGAATCATCCAAATGGGTCAACGAGAAAGCCTGTACATTTCTCGGCGCTGAAACACCCGATTAAGCTGATTTTGACGGACCTAGATGGGAATACTCGCTATTCTTATGTAAGTCTGAGAAAGATATTTCAATACATAGACGAGAAAAGGAAGATGTATTATGTATAGCATCAATCAGCATTCTCAATGGATAGTCACCATTTGCAACAGCCCAGCATCCGCAAAATCGATGTAGCTCCCGGCCATATATCCGACACCGGCTCTCTCATATATGCTTTCCTCATTGGATACCGATATTGGTGTAATCACGAGAACATAGTGTGTGGTTTCCTCAACACGTGTCTTCGCCACCGCTCTGCCCATAACCACGCATTTCAATGTCTTTGCTCTTGCTTCTGATGGCTTATCCATGTCATAGAAAATGCGAAATCGAGTTTCATGATCCTCCGCAACAGTGTATCCTCTAGCAACAGCCTTGAGTCGTCCTATATTCTGGCTGCCATCGATGTCCGAGTCTTTTGTCGTTCCAGTCCACGGACTTACGATCTCGTCGGGAGTCCAATACACGTCTCCCAGCGGAAGATCTAAGTAGTCGATCGGGTTTTTATAGCCCATCCACGACCAGCTAGGAACCGCGATCGGCTCTCCAGATAACAGAAGGACTTTTTCGAGGGTAGAAACGTCTTCAGCTCTTTTCCAGAGGAGACTCCGCTGAAGAAGGCTGCGACCATCGTCAAAGACGCCGAATCCACCTTCGACCTCGAGATCACGTAGGAGCCGCTTCTGAAGACCCGAGATGGCAATTGGTCGATCGGTCCAGCGGGTAAAGTCAAGTCTGGAGTACTGTCGGTAGAAATCCTCGTAGAGACGGATCCGCTCGCCTCGATCGCTGCCGCTGTTCTCGATGGCTATTTTGGAAGGGAAGTTGGGGTCGCCGAGGAATGATATGAGCTTGCTTCGGGTGTGTTAGTTTGTGAATTTCGATCTACAGGGGAACAGTACTTCTCCATCTTGGTCAGGGTTTCGCATCTTACTCCTTCTCCACACTCGAAATAGGTTTATCGATCTGTGAAGAAGATAGTCCGGCGGGCCAAAGCCCTCTCTTGCATCACCCATCCGCGCTCACTCAGTGGACCGTGAAGGACGTGACTATCGAAGTCGTCCATGAAACGACAGACATATACCGTCTGTCCACCCATCTCAAAGGTTAGAAAATCGTTTTCCTTCCGTTGAACCAGAAAGCCATCCTGCGGTCCCAAGGCACTACTGGCCGCGAGTATACAATATGCAGAGCTGAACACATCCTCCATTCGTAACGCCTCCGTAGCAAAGTCACCATCGTCACCTTCGCTTTTCTGTATGATGCAGAGCGAATCGATCCAGAGATATTGTACGCCGAGCTGCCGAGTCGTTTCTACAGCATTTTTGAAAGTGTTTGGGAGCTCGTCGAAGGAAATAGACTCCTCATATTCCTTCAGATTCTTCTGATTTGTGCAGAAAAATTCTGGGCCTGGTCCCCAACGGTGGGATAGAGCAGTATATTGAAATGAGTCTGTCGTTTTGGTCTTGTATATTCGAAGGGCGGGCTTTTCGCGGCTCCCGAGGTAAAGGAGTCTGGTCGGCATTGTTGATGGCTTGGATGGCACGCATTTGGGGTGATTGGCATTGCAGTCTTGGATAAATTGCCGGGCGATGCCAAAATGGGTCTTACTTGCGGCTGCTGGCAGCTTTGGCAATCCTATTTGAATGAAGTTGGCAGTCAGGCTTTGGGCTTCTGCGTTAATTGTCAGAATGGGTAAATCGTGCTGTGTTTGGGTACAAGGGGTTGGGACTTGCCTGGACTTCGACAAAGGGACATGACAGGTATTCGACCTTCATTTAACTTCAACATAGACTGGTCCCTCGTGAAGGTTACTGACGTAACGTTGCCTACGCGGAGATGTTTGGACACCTCCCAACGCAACTTGCAAAAGTCGCAAGTCTCAAGCTTCAGCTCAAGATCCGAAAATGAGTCTTTGATGCTGAAGAGCGGCTGGAAAAAATCCATTTTTTGACATGCTTCGCAGCGTTTTGAAAACTGGCCGTGCTTCGGAAAGAGCTTCTCTGTTTCCACAGTCTTGACAACTTCATTTGCGAACTTATTGTCGACCGGAAAGTTCGTAACATCTATCTTTGCTGCATTGCGATATTCGTTTCTTCGAGCCTGTGTGACTGAGGGTAATGAAGGCATCAAGGGCACATTCAATGTGATATTTTCCGATGGAGTCGTCGCAAGTCTATTGGGACGAGGAGCAGGTTGTCCAAGAGCTGACGCGGGATTAAGGAAATCTGGTCCCGAAGATCGCAGCCTAGGCAATCGCAGGCTACTGCTTCGGGATTGCCCTGTATACCAATAGCGCTCGTTTTCTTCCCCCTTTCTCACGATTTCGTCAAGTGCTTGGCGAAGCTCTCCAGCTGTGGCACGAGACCCAGCGCCTGTCTTTAAACTCACGACTAACAATTTCGTCCGGACAATACGTAGGAGGTCTTTAATAGCTGAGTCTTGTCCAACTTTGCATTCCTGGTCTCTAGAGAGCAGATCCATGGTCTCTGAAACTGCAGGATGCACCTTGGCTCGCTTATTCTCGCCTTTGCCTTCTACTTCAAAATAGGGGCATTGTTGATCCAGTTCGTTAATAACATACATCTTGTTGAACTCGTTCAAAGACCAGGTTCCATAGAGAAGCCATATTATGAATTCCAAGGTGATACAGCCGAATGACCAAATATCTTGGCGTCGAGATCTACCCCCCGACTTGGTCGAAGATTCGAGAACTATCTCAGGTGGCTCATACCTATATGTTGAATATTTCATACTGGTAGGAGGTCTGAGTTCCGTCAGGACAGTGTGGTGCTTAGCCCTATAAAAACATTAATAGATGAGCAGTACATTTGAGGCGTCTCTGAGGAAGTTTAGAGAGCCGTGCTTCGAGGGAACAAAGATAGACTGCTCAGCACTTACAAGCCCATATCAGCAATCTTGAGAATACCCACGTCGATATCAGAATCAAGGCCTTCTGTAACTGCTCTTGTTCGGACGCGGAGTATGTTTTCTGGTTTCAGGTCACCATGGCGGTATGATCCATCACCTCCACCATACCCGTGTAGCTTTTCCAAGGCATCAGCAAGTCCACGAAGCTGCTTGACAACGTCTCGCACGAGCGTCACACTGAGGTGTGGGTTTGTATCGGCCTGCCAAAATTCGTGTAAGTTGCCACCGTCGGCCCATCGAAACAAGAGATATCTATCACCTCCCCTCGTGATAGTCACAACGAACTCGATAATATTTGGGTGTGGGAGACCCCCGTTACACTTATTGATGTCGATATGAGCATTGACCTCCTTCTTCCATTCCGCTTTCAGTGTTCGGAGTGTTGCCACGTCTGTCGAATGAATCCCCTTGAGCTGCTTCACAGCAATTCCCGATCTTTTGTTGTTGAACTATTGCTTGTCAGAATTAGCGTGCAGCGGTGTTGACCGGTTTTGAACGCACCGTTAATATGGGATCCAGATGATGGGATGGATGAATTTCGACCCGAAACACTTCCCCGAACGCACCAGTTTTCCTATCGCTGTCTTGTGAAATGAAAGGGAAAATGGCTTTGGGGTGAAGTTGCATGTCTAGTTCGTCGCTTGAAAAGACCGGCGCTATGTACTCGAACTGATTTGTAGCGGAAGTCGCGTATTCGTCTTTTGCTCCATGGAGGTTGATAAGGATTGTCTCGAAAGAAAGTCAAAGCTGCAACGTTCCTAGTTGAAACTGGCAATGATGCGTCCTCAAACGAGATGTCCGAAAATTGTTTCACGGCCATGATCAAATCATTGTCGGTGAGGCCAATGTCGAGCAAGATAGCAAAAATTCGTTTCCCATACGACAGTATATATGCGAGAAGCTCCACATTTGAACTATCACTCAAGCTTTCTCTGGTAAGGGCCAGCTCCTTGGTAACAGAATTTCTCGACATGAGTACTTCGATACATCCCGCGGGGAAGAATTCACGGTCATCGATGACACTCCGGACAGGTGTATTCAGGATCAGGTCGCTTAAGCATTCTTCGCTGTCGGAAGTACCGGAATAACTTCCGGGATCCTCTGCATTGGCAGACATGGCAATTGCTTCAAATGCTTCGGAGTTCTTTCGTAGACGGTGTTCTAAAGCTTTGAAAGATTCAAGTACCGCTTGACAAAAATCGCAAACAATACTAATCCACTTCAAAAGGGCTGCTGGGAGTAAGGCTGCCAACATCGTTTAAAAAAGCGGAGAAATTAAACAAGAGCGGAGCCTCAAGAACTCTGAGGGCGACTTGCTTTAGTAACCATGCAACCAGTCCCGCGTAGTTCAGCAGGCGTTCATCTAGAACGAGGAAGGCTGGACGAGCAGCTGGCTGCATGTGGGAGGGTGTGAAGAACCCGGGCGCCTCCTTCATGCAAACCTGAGCCCACGCACATCCGCAGATTGGGCGAGATTGTGGCTATTAACTTACTTCATTTGATATGCAGATGCTTCGAGCACCCAAGAATACCCCACGAGCAAAGGATGTGGCTTGCGGCTGACAAGCCTGTAGAAGGCTACCTTCTTCTTCGAGACGCTTGCATGATTATCAATATGCAATGTCTGCAGTAGGCTAATTTAGCCGGCCAGCCCCGGCCTGGCATCGTAATAGTTTCTTTTTGCTGGGGTAAACAATTTTCGCCGTGGACTTGGTGAGAAGGGTGACCAACCATGCGATGGCAAGATCAAAGCATGGCCTTGATCATTCCCACGATCTCCTTGGAACTGACCGGCGTGACCTACGGGTTCACCTTGCTTCCCATAAGCCCATGAAGTCTATGCAAGTATATTTTGAACATCATTTTCATTCTCGATTGATCTCATTCATGGCGCCCAGGCGAAGAGGTTTCTTTGTATCCGTAGCCGTTACTATGCTCACATCTATGCAGCATGTTCCCGAGTCTCGTCAGCACCTCTTGACAGGTAGCACGGTCTCGTTTTTGGGGGTCAGTTGCCTTAATGACGAGTAAGTCATCCCGAACCATCTCTATGAAGTCGCGAAGGAACGCAGTACATGAATCTTTGGCGAGGAGTTGGCTGATAAACTAGAACTCAGTGTTAGTGGTGTCCAAATGCGTAGGTGTGTTTAATTATAGGCTCACTCTCGAGACACAGGGCTTTATTTCCGCTCTGTGTTTCCTGCCCGGAATCTCTGGCTTCAACACATAAAAGGTTGGGCAGTCCTGGCCAAGGACACAATCCTCCTTCATTCTGTCGAAAGAAAAGATGCCGACCAGGTCCCAGCCACCCATCAGCCACGTGATGAATTCGAGATACAGACATCCAAGCGTCCACATGTCATAGGAACGACCAATTGCACCCGTTCCGTCTATTTCCACTTCCGGCGCCTGGTAAGAACGAGACGTTGCAAAGTTGGATTTCGGCTGCATAGACCTCGTATGATGGACGCTCATTTCCGCAAGTCCGAAGTCAGAGAGCTTCAGCGTTCCTTGTTTGGTACTCGCGTGATCTTTATCTGGAAACCAAAGGACATTTTCCGGTTTTATATCACCATGATGTCCGAATGCCTCATCCTTTGGCTGTGGCCGAAGTTTCGAACTTTTGTACTGGTGAATCGCCACGACCCCTTCCGCTATACCTCTACACTGCTGAGCTACCCATAGCACTGTGTCTCGGTCCATAGTTGGAGTTGGCTTCACTTCCATCCAGTATCTCCTCAAATCGGCATCAGCCCAGTGGAATATCAAGAAATAGGCGCCGAATTGCCGGTACGTAGCCAAGAGAGAAACCAAGTGCCTGTTGGTGGGTACATCTGGGTCGCTGAATCGTTTGAGCATTTCAACTTCCTTCTTGAACTGTTTTTTGTCTCGAGAATGGAGGCATTTCACTGCAAAGCTCCTGGTATTGTGCTGGTGGTGATATTTAGTGATTTTCGGAGCTCGCGTAGGAGATATACGGCTTACACTTTCGCAGTTGCTACCGAAGTTGTGATGATCAGGATGTATGTCAATCTTTGAAACCCTTGAGAATCCACCTTCAAAAGCTAGCGTCTTGCCGATACGGCCTTCGTCAGGGCTGCATGAGATGAACGGTAAGATTGCTTGGTCTTGTAGTGGGTAATGTTTGACTTGTTTGTACCCTCCTTTAGCGAAAAAAGGAGAGAGTGTAGTCCATTGGTAGTGTTCAAAATTTCTAAAATGAAGCTGTTTCCATTGCTTGCTGAAACAACTTAAGTGTTTTTCCGGATTACGACTGAGTCTGAGCTCTTTTGAGCCTTTCGAATCCATTCGCTTGGCCAGAACCAGCGGCAAGTCGCTGTCGGAAATGCCAATATCAATAAACTTGGTGATAGAACGTGTCTTATCGATGAGCACCAGGATCACAAAGATTTTTCGAAAACAGGTGACTTTCCTGGATCCATCCTCTTCATAACTTGTTCCGCAGATCTTACTGGCATAATCCGCAATCGTTTCCTTGCTGTGGACATCGGCGAGGTGCTTCGATAGTTCTTTGTATACACACTTGAAATTCACAATGGCAGAGAGAACTTTCCTGGGGAAAACTCTTTCTTACCCTCTTGAGTTGGAACAAGGGCCTGGAAAAGGCGCTCTTGAAGGGTTCCCACGAGCTTCTTGGAATGTTGTCGCCCAGCAACAGGAGATGTAACTGAAAATGACGAATTTCGAGACCTGGATTGCCCCACTTTAGCGTACAGAGACTCTCCAAAATCGGTAATCTCACTTCGGATTTCCAGTTTCCTCGGGTCTTTTTGAATGCTAGGGATGCCACCGTCTCCTCGGAAAGGCGCAACTTCAGCTGCACTTGGCTTCGTTAGAGGGCCATTCTGCAAGAACAAGTGTTAATAGAAGCGAAAGAACCTTGGAGGGGAACTTTCTTACGATTCCTTCAAAGATTGGATCAGTATTGAGGTCGCCGCTCGCATTTTGCTCGCCTGTTAACCCAATTTGTCCTCTCAGGAGGCCATCCTGGTCTTTACTTGAATGAGGAAGTTGCTCTGCGTCCGAGTCCGAGTCATCACTGCAACTTGAAGACCACGAATTAGATTCGGAGTTGAGGTAGTGGATTGGCTCTGAAGTTTTATCCTTCCGGAGGAGTCTTTCTCTGCTCGAATCTTGATCACTTCTGCTGAGATCACGTCCAAGGTTTCGCCGAGTTTGCCTGACAGCTCTGCTGTCTTCATATTTCCTACTTCTTACAGCATGGATAGGTTTCAGTTGCCGTTGAGGATATCCATTTCTGTCGTTAGATGGAGTCGACTCGGGAGTATTTTCCGCCGAAGTTGCTGATGCTGTGTCGTCCTCGTGGACGCCGGGCGAACCCAGGCCTTCCACAGCTTCGGAGCGAGCGATTGGCTTCCTTGTAGTGCTGTCATCGGGTCCGCGTATAACAATACTTGGGGTTGGATATTCACTCTCCGAGAGCATTTTTCCGACAGGGAGCAGAATGTATGGCAGAAGATGACAAAACAAATAGACGAGAAATCCACCAAGGAGTAGAATCTCAAACGAATTTCCTACAATGTCTTTAATATGCGTTTCCAACATTGTGATCAATAGCTGAGCCGCAACCCAAGCGCGATATCATGTTACTTGTATGCACTCTATGTGCCTCGTCCAGTTCTGCACTTTAGTTGCGGCCCCGCTGGTGCTGCAAGCCGGACATTCAGGCTGGCTGCGCCCCAAACTCACTAGGCGCCGTGGCGCACACCCTTTGCTCCCCATGATATTTCGACTGGCTGGAAGCCTCATCACTCAATTCAGCTCTCAACAGTCTCAAGATTGACATCCGAGGCTGTTGGTTCGTGATCAGGCTGCATCGTGTGCAATCGGTGCAGATTAATGATCCGGGGCTCATGACTGCATCTGTGAGAGAACTCCCAGGCTTAAAGAGAAGAAGAACCTTTGGAGAGCCTGGTGTCCTTAGCCAAGGCAGATTTTTGCTCATGTCTAGAGTCGCAATCCATTTGAATGCATCTCGGTGAGCGACAGTGGAACGTGTGTGGTAAGGTGAGGTGGAGGCTGAGCAACGTGCCGTATGCAGGCGACAGCCAATGAAGGCTGTGACCGGCGCCGAAACCCAAATAGCAACCATCAAAGGGCGTGACGTGTTCTGCCTCACATAATCGTTAGAAAAAGAACGACTTAAAAGACTACAGAGCCTCATCGAGTCTCCTTGAAAATCATCGAAATCGAAGTCTTCCGTTATCCAGATCCCATTTCTCAAGCCAAGATCGCATACATGTTGCAAGAATCAGCAAAAACAAACGAAGTCGCCTCGAGAGACTACCGGGCCAAAGGCGTGGCGATGAGGGAGAAAGAGAACAATGTGGTCATAAATTGCTCTGAGCTTCCGGAAGATGATAGTTTCACAGCAGAGCAACGGACTATTGACCTGGAAGTACAAATTTTGGCCGCAAAAAATGTGAATCCAATGAAGTTGGTGACCTTACTACGGGTAAGGTTCGGCATCGGTCAGTACGAAATACAGGTATGTTTCACCTCTTTGGCTGCTTCCAACAATATCAGCTAACGATGACTAGCGAATGCCCGGGGTGTATAATATTCGGGCACCAAGGCGTCTTTCGGTAGAAGAAGTCAAGGGATGCAGATGGTATTGACACCAAAGAAGCATCCCAGGAAGCGGGGGTGAATAGATGAAGATGGATAGAAGAACAACAAAGACGGTTACCGTGATACTAGCCAAATGATGGGGCTCATGAGTCGAAATTGTTGGAATGATATGAAGGCTCTGTGGAAAGAGAGAGGTGAAAGAAGTGGGTGACGAGGGAGACAACCCTACATTGGCAGAAATCTACACCAGTGTGAACTATTTACATTTAGCACTGAAATGCAATATCGTAGCCTGAAGCGCAATGTATGAATCGTGTATCATGGAGTACGTCCTACCACAGAACTAATATTCCAACACCCAAAGCTATTGCAAGTGTAAATGCACTTCCAGACCCAACAGGTCCCGATGCTGCACCAGTGAAAGGTGCCAACATACCCTTGCAGGTATTGAGGCTTTCCGTAGCACTTGCTCTCAGAGTGCCATTGCTACTATTTTTCTCAGCTCCAACCTCTTCAAGACCCTGAGCAACAGATGTAGGAATAGCAGTAGGAGAGTCGTACGCAGCTTCCACCCCGGGAGGTTTATTCAACAACACAGCAAACGGCTCAACACTACTCGTGCTGACACTGATCCGTGCAATTCTACTTGAAGTGACAGGAAAAGAGTGCAAGAAGGACGTGGAGGTGACATTCCACTGTGGATACGGCACTGCAGACACGGTAGCTGTTGGCATGGTATACACGGGGTTCGTGAATGTTGGCGTGTAGACTGTTTCGACGTGCGGCGTGGCGCAGGGTGTGAGTCTGAGTGATAGTGGTGACACAGTTTTGATAGTAAGAGATACGAGGGCTTCTGTTCTTTTTAATGTTGGTGGTGGTGAGGATAAGGGAATTGCGGTGAAGGGAAGAGTAATTATTTTGAAGAGATTGTTGTATGTGTAGTGAGGATGGAGGAAGTTGAGAGCAGAGCAATTTTGGATACTGATACCACAGTGTGCAGAGATCAGGACACAAATTTGGCTGGAGAATGGTCGCTAAGATGCAGGGGTTCGCCAACGGAACATGCTGTCGTGTATAAAATCTTGGTGCTGGTGATGAGCACTTCTGTCGCCAGGCTTGCCGGGCAATGGAGTACTGTGTCGGCACATGATGTGAGCGTTATGATCTCGGTAGTATAAACAGTCGATGTGGTAAGTGGTGGCGCGGATGTGATGGTGCTGTTTACTATTGGTCTGGTGTAGAATATGCCTGATGGGATGGATCTAACGGCAGTAACCTTTTGGGTAGAGGATATACCTGAAGCCTGAAGAAAAAATCTACCCGTTGAATTGTTCGTTAGAGTTGGGATGACATGCGTAGCAAGCGGTCCTGTAAGAAGTGAGACAGTCGTGGGCGGCATCGGCAGCACCAAACTTGTGGTGACCGCATTCAGTGCCGAATCCGTCGACAAAGCCGTCCCGGACGTCGCGGTCTGCCGACTGAGACAAAGACTCGGCAACGGCAATTCCAAGATTGTAGTGATGACAGCCGGACTCATGCCAAACTTCGAAAAGTTGATCTCCACCACAGCATGAGCAAAAGCACCAATGTTAACATCCAAGCTTTCTGTGGTGGACAATTCACAAGCTGGTGTGGTAGATATCGTGGCCTGGTATTCGATGAGATCTGCGAAAGTGCCGGGTTCGAAGTCGAAGCCTGTGCCGAAGAGAGTCACGGTCGTACCTGCTTGGACACGTACCCTAAGAGCGGCTTTAAATGTGGCGCAGCCAGACGTAATGAGTATCGGTAGGGCCTTCGCTTCTGCTCCATTACTTCAGGAAGTAAGTCAATAAAGCGGATAACTATATGGAAGTTGGGAGAGCAACATGTAATTGTAGATACTTACAACCCATGATCAACGATCCCCAATCAAAGGCTCAACAATAATATACAGTCCGTCGGAAACCGCAAACTCAAAGCCAGCCTGCATGTCCACAGTCTCGCTTAACGAAAGCCCCAAATCTTCAAAAAGCATCATACCAAAGCTGATATCTTCACTAACCGCAGCTCCAAGTGGTGTCAAACTCGAGAAATAGGTAGCGAGCAAGTCGTGTTCTCTGTAGCTTGGATGTCGAAATTGAAATGGCCAGCTACATCCTCGAACGAGATTTTGATATTGAGACCGAAAGCTAGAGAGATAAGGTCGAGGGGGTTCTCAAAGAAAGATTTGATATCCTTGATCATGTCTGTGTCTTTGGACGCGCCGGTTGTGGTTACTGTTGCGGTGCCCGAGGTGGTACATTCTAAGCAGGTGATCTCGAGGCTAGATTGTGTTGCGGAGTTAGGATCGAGTGGAGATGAGTGGGTGCTGTTGATGTTAGATCGAGAATTCAGAAGGGATGAGGAGTAATAACAGGTCAATAAGGACATCGTTTAGATGTGAGGTTGAAAGATCATAGGAGCCGAGCTTGATGGACGGGAGACGCTCTTATAGTTCTCTTGTGGGGAGCACTTGTATGCCTTTTGAACGAATAGTTGGGACTGCTAGGCATCCACAGCTCAGAAACACAATAGAAATGATGAGAATGCGAATCAATGCAGACATGGCGATAAGAAAAGGAGAGTATAGGACAGTTGACAAGGATAAAGAACGAGTGTAGTCGGTACAAGATCAGAAGGGACTGTGATGAACAAAAGCCACAAACGAGTGTGTAAATACTGTGACATTTGAAGAGATACTAGGAGTGCGATCGAACCTTATAGAAACGTTGCTGTATCAGGTATCCCAGAACATGTCTAGTACACCTACAGTTGCAGTCAAATACACATCCACGAGGCTGGGGACCTCAACAGGGGCGACAGAGTCCAGCAGGCTAATGGAGTTTTTACCCCTAAGCTTGGCACTGAAGCTTCCTGCCTATGAGGAAGTTTTGATAGTATACCCAGTATACAATCTGAGAGAGCCGGTAGGCAGAGTGTGGGGGAAAGACATGCAGCCGAGCGGAATACTTCAAACTGCCTTGTAGAAAGGGTACAAGGCCACTTGGCCATGTCGGTGCCCCTTGAACTCTCACGCTACCAAGAGACTGCAGAACCCCTTCACTCGTAAATGTTATTCAAGGAGGTAGTGACAGCTCAACCACTGATGCGGTGTATCCTGATCACGTTCGGTTGACTGGCAGGACGTCTCGTTTCATGAAAAGGGGCCATCTACGCGAAGCCTCCCCTCAACCGCTCATTCGCCCAGCCTATCGGCGCTAAAACAACACCCTGGCTTACTCACGTGCACCTATCTCAAAATTCATGGTTCGAAGTTGAAGCTCAGCCTTCCGTAACTTCACAACGGCAAAGTCGAGTGCAGGCTCTTATTTCCGCCAATATGTCACTCTCCAGCTATCTCGCCTCCAAATATCTCACAGCCGATACCTCCTCATCTAGCACCGGCAAGAAACGCAAACGCAAGACCCCAAAGGAAACCACTGGTCTCATAATCGCCGACGACGACGCCCTTGGCTGGGCACCCACCACTTCAACAAACATCGAAGACAACGACACACCCCTGACTATCTCCAGCGGCTCAGCTGAGTTCCGCAAGGCCAAGAAGAAAGCGTGGAAGACCGTCGGTGTCCCGGCGCTGCAGCCGAGAGATGAGGACGCAGAGGCCGCAGATAGGATAGTTGCGGAGGCGGCAAAAGAGAATAATGCTGCGATGCACGAAGATGAGGGGCCTGTTATTGAAGACGATGGGATAGTCAAAATGGGAGATGGAACACATGCGGGATTACAGAGCGCGAAAGCCGTCGCAGCTCAGTTTGAGAAGCGGAAACGAGAGGAAGCACAAGCCTGGGAAAGGGAACAAGCAGCCCTTGGACTTGGGACTGGGAAGGGCGGGAAGAGGAAAGAAGAAGAGACTGTTTATCGTGACGCTACCGGACGAAGAATTGATATTTCGATGCGGAGACAGGAGGCGAGACGGGAGGCGGATGCGAAGGCGCAGAAGGAGAGGGAGGAGCTAGAGGCGCAAAAGGGGGACGTGCAGAGGGCGGCGAAGGAGAAGAGGAGAGAAGAATTGGATGAGGCGAGGTTTATGACCGTTGCGAGGGGGGTGGATGATGTCGAGATGAATGATGAGTTGAAGGAGGTGGAGAGGTGGAATGACCCAGCTGCGCAATTCCTGAGTAAGAAGACGCCCGGTAAAGGGAAGGGTGGGAAATGGAGGAAGCAGGTCTATACAGGTGCGGCGGCGCCGAATAGGTATGGCATTCGTCCTGGGTATAAATGGGATGGTGTTGATAGAGGGAACGGGTGGGAGGGCGAGAGATTTAAGGCTCAAAATAGAGCAGCGAGGAACAAGGAACTGGACTATGCATGGCAGGAGGATACGTAGTCGATTCAACCAAGCAAAAACAGTCAAAATATTCTCAATGCGGGTCTCATTTTATGTCTATACTGTGAAGAAGGCCTTCTGATGCAAAATGCAAACCAGCAAATCCTAGCATCAATCTTGATAGACGGCGGAAGATAGTCATGATACAGGGATTTTCGTTCTCTCCAAGAATGCTCAGATCCATGCCCTCCCCAAGATGTCCATCAATCATATTCCCTATTTTGGACGGAGAAGTTTGTCGGAACCGTACTTCGAGTTCTCCTTTACGAGATTAATGAAGTGCTTCTTGTCCTGCTCAGTCTGAACACGACCAGAGAAGCCCTTCAAAAGATCCTTGAGAGTGATACCTGAAGCTGGTAAAGCAGCAAGAACCTCATGGGCCTGAACTTGACCAGTGGCGGGCGATTGTGCACGGCCTGGTGATCCTACCAATGAAGTCAGTAACAGAAAGCCAGGGGAGAGATATTTGCTTACCTGATCCAGCAGCTGGGCTACCAGAACGACTTCCGCCAGCGCCAGGAACAGGACTGCCAGCTCTCGACCCACCGGGAGTATTGTTGAAGCGAAGTTTAATAGCCTTCTTCTTCTTACCTCCATCTGACATTTCTCCGCCGGTTGCCTCACCATCGCTTGCCGCACCACTCCGAACCGGACTTGGGTTTGGTGGCGCAGACTGAATGTTGCTAACTTTGTTGGGATTAACAGTGAGCTTGACGATCGAAGACTTGCGAGGACTTTGGCTTCCAGCTGGCTCCGGAGACATTGGGCGAGATCCAGGAATGGGGGTTGACGAGCCACTGGCACGAGAAGATTGATGCTTCTTCTTGAGCTTTTTTCTTGAAGATTCGTTTCCACTGGATTCTGAGAGGTTTGGAGAACCAGGTCTCTTTAAGCTCTTCACCTTCTTCAATGGGTCAGAGTGCTTAGGTCGACCAGACGGTGTGCTAGTGCCCTTTGACGAAGCACCAGAAGGAAGCTTTGAAGCTGATTCCAACTTAGCTTTGTTTTTGGCCTCCTCATCCTTCTTGCGGTCAATCTCCTTTTGCTTCTCCTCATCAGAGGTGTCATCGTCGCTCTATTCAGGGTCAGTAGGATCATCTAGGGCTGGCATTTTGACATACCGATTCAGAGTATGGATGGTCAGAGTCGCTGTTATAGATGAAGTTTCTCTCACGCTTTCTCAACGCCTTGGTAACTTCTTTACCGAGCTTTCTTCTCTTTTCTTGCTCCATCTTCTCTTCCTCTTCTTCTTCGTCAACATCGGCTTCATTGGCTTTGTCGAAAACATTTGCCGCTTGACGGTCTCTCTTGACTCGGCTCTGGGCATCTTTCGTGTCTTCATCATTGTCAGGCTCAACTGTGACCATCTCATCATCGTCCTGGAATAGATCGCCCTCCTCGAAATCGAGTTCATCCATATCTTGTACCTCGCTCTTTCCAGCATTTTTAAAGGTACTGCTTTCCGCCTTGACGGTGTACAGGTTGGACATGGCCTTTTTCGATTCTTGTGCCATTTTGGCATTCTCTTTCTCCTCGTTACTCTTCATCACCCATCTTGACTCCTTAATCTTCTTGGCAAATTGGGCCTCGGCTTCCTCGGTTGTGAAAGGCGTAAACTTGCCCTTGGATGTGAATTTATACCACTTTTCAACAGGTATCATCTTGAAGGTGCTCCCCTCGACCACTAAGATGACATTCGTATCCGACAGTGCGGCTTCATAATTACCAACCCATGTATTCTTATTATCCGCATCCTCCAAGTGCCATGGTAATGCCTCCTCGTACTTCAGATCTGAGAGTTTCTTCTGCTCCTCGGTTTTGTCGAGCCGATGAACCTGTGTGGTCTTCTCGTTTCTGAAAGACTGGTTCTTTTTGGCAGCAAGGGCTGAGGCATTGTTTCCAGTAGGTGCGATTTGAGCCAAATCCGCTGCCTTTTGCGCTTCCTTCTCCGCCTTTAAGATCTCCTGTCTCTCGCGCTCCTTGGAATCAATGGGATTATCCGTCATAACCGTGTCTTCATCCTTGATTCCCTTGCCAGGTAGAATTTGTCTTGGGTCTCGTCTATGCAGTAGAACAGGTCGAGTAAACTCATTCTGATCACTGGGGTCGACACCCTTCTTGGAGGCAAACCGAGCAATATGATACCGCAAGCCTTCCCGGAGAGCTTTCTTCGAAGTGACAAGTGGGAAATCGGTATATGATCCAACCGGCGGATTGGTCCAACCTCCATTCGCAGGGTCTGCGCCAACACCATTCTGCTGCATTGTACCAGGCCCTACTCCGCGCGGAGCATTCACTCCATTCACAGGATATTGAGGGAGCTTTCGACCAGCACCCGTTCCAGTACGCTTTGGCCCAGTGGTATTTGGCAGGACATTCTGTCGTCGAATGGGTTTCTTTCGTGCTACGAGAGGGTCTGCCGCCTTGGGCTTTCTTACAAACTGACTGCGAGGAGGACCGCCATTGGGAGTTGGGCCATTCGATTGGCCTGAAGGGGAGGCGCTCATGTTGGAGTTGTTGAATGGGTATCGAGGTTCCTGAAATGGAATGCAAGGTCGCAGAACAGCACCGAGATCGGAGTGGTTGTCACCAGCGCCGGTGTTGTTGCTGGCCTAGCTGGACTTCATGAATTGAGGAGAGCTCGGCGCGCCGTTGACGCCTACGTTAGGGGAGCTCTATGCGACCCAAGGGCGGATCAGGTGCGGTTGGTGTGGTAGTTGAATGAATGTGGTGGTCCGGGTCGCGCAAAGAGGAAGAAGGGGATGGTTTGTCGTGGTATCAAGAGACTTTCTTTGTTGGTTGGAGGAATGCGAGCCTTTGATGGAGATCGAAGTAGAGGTAAGTATTCCGTGAAGGTCGCACCGAATCTCCATCGCAGGAGTTGAGCCGCTGGTGACTGGCGCTAGTCAGGTGGCTAATCCCTGCAGCTAGCTAGACCATGTTGGGCAAGATGCTTCTGCCAAGAGCAAGCCTCGATTCACCAGCCTCGTCTTCGCAGGAGAGAGCGACAGAATCAACCAGCTACAAAGTGTAGGAGGACAAACCACAACTTCAATTTCATGCGAGGCAAACAAAGCTTCACCTCCACAATTACGGGACAGTTGAGATAAGGAGAACCTTCTTCATAAATATAAGGCTGTTTCAAACCCTCTGATTCTTTGGATGGCCATGGAGGATTTGAGCAAGCTCTGCATGCATCAACTTACCACACCGAGCATCAGAAACCGCCCCTCAAGTCAATATCAGAGACGAACTCCACCTCTTGGAAGTTGATGTATACTCAGAGACACATCAAGCCAATCACTATTTTGAGCAGCCACTTGGTTGCACAAATGACCAGGATTCAAACGGATTCACTTCGTCAACACACTCCAATATCAATCGCCATATTCCCTCAAGATCCATTGCTGGAGCCTTCTCTGTCACATGAATGGATTTTTGGCTTGATGTTGGGCAAT
The DNA here is from genome assembly GCF_030347475.1 of Cadophora gregata. Lineage (NCBI taxonomy): Eukaryota > Fungi > Ascomycota > Leotiomycetes > Helotiales > Ploettnerulaceae > Cadophora > Cadophora gregata. The sequence continues at coordinate 1,403,198 of NW_026695933.1, read as the reverse complement.
CAAGCTTGAATTTCATGATTGAGCAAGCCCGCGAGATAAGAGACGAGACCTGAACTGCGTCGACATTTCCCGTGTCTCGAGGAAGTGCCCTGTCATTACACATCTCTAGCCAAGTCGGCTCCAAGCCTCAAGATGTTTCCATCAAATAAAGATTCAGCAGGGCAAGGAAATAGCACCTTAGAAGACCGCTTACGTGGACTGATACTCAGTAACTCAGATCCAATGTTGATTCCAGGTGCTGGACGTCCTGCTCCTCCACCTGGTTTACCACCTCCCGTGCTCCAATCAAATGCAACCGGCCACCATGACAGCTATAAAGCTCCAGCTCCTCCCCAGGCTCCATTCGAAAACGCTGCCAATCCTCTGGCGCCTGAGCTGTCGTCTCCTCCGGGCCGGAAGAGACCCAATCAGGCCCAACGAAGACAAATGAATGCTCAATTATCCATACCAATTGATCCTCGGCCCAATCCTGGAGTCCAAGCTGGACGTGGAAACGGCTTTTATGGTCCACCCAATTCCCACTATGGTCATCAAAACCTTTCCAGCAGACCTCCACACCAACCTCATCGTCACAACCAGCAGCCTCATCAGCAATATTCACCTCGTTTTCAAAATCAAGGTCCTTCTTCTCCGTACTCACCGCTACCAAACTACCAGCAACACTCTCCCCAATCACCAATGCATCACTACCAGTCGGGCCCACATGCAATATCCCATCCAAGACAAAGTTCAAACCACTTCTCACCCCAGCATCAACCTCCACAACAGAACGTTTTCGCAAGGCCTCCCCCGCAGAATCGCCAGCTGTACCAACCAGGCTCTCAAACAGGACACGGTGGAAGACCATTTAGTCAGAACCCCCAAGAATTAGCAAGTCAAAGCTCCCACCTTGAATGGCTTGTTGAACGCTTCGTACCTGGTGTTGGAATCGATCCTCAAGAAGAAGCCGAAAAGGAAAAGTTCAGAGCAGTTGTGGAACTGGCATGTCGAGAAGCTATCACTGAGCATGAAAAAGCGGAGCTGGGCAACGAGAATTTTGATCCATCTACCGTACAACTGCAGTGTTTTGGCAGCATGAGATCGGGCTTCGCTACAAAGGCTTCGGACATGGACCTTGCCCTGCTCACTCCCAAATCTATTCCAGCAGCAGATTCTTCAGAGTCGGTCATTCCTCGTATATTGGAGAAAAAGTTATTGGGACTTGGTTATGGGGCTCGACTTTTGACTAGGACGAGGGTTCCAATTATCAAGCTTTGTCAGAAACCTACAGAAAAACTGCTCTCGGATCTACTACAAGAGCGTCAAAAATGGGAAAGCGGGTTCACATCAGATCACGAGGACGAAGATGATCATCATGAAGCTATCATTTCCCCAGTGGTCAATAAAGCTCCTTCGCAACAAGAAGATGCTGCAAGCCTATTACTAGTGGCAGAACGACACCAAGCAACAACTATCGAAAGTTATAATGAAAAGTTGGCGTCATTAAAGCAAAAAGACCAACAATCACTCGGGGACTATTGCAATTTGGCGAAACGCTTACTGAGACGGCTCGGTGGTAGAGATATTACGTTGAACTCGCCAGACCTCGATGAAAAAGAATCGAAGATTCTCAATGATGTGTGCAAAGCTTTCATATCAGGTCTTTCGTCTGAAGCATTGTCTGCAAGACTCCGGCAATATCAGTCAATTTTACCACTCTTCGATCCAAACTTACCATTCGTTCAGCGCTCCATTCATGGTGTCTGGACCCAAATTGAAGGCGAGCGCTTAGCTATGGCATGGGATTCGCGCCCGCTTACTGAACCAGACGATAAGCTAGAGTTTGAAGCTATGGGTCTCGTTGAGGCATGGCGAAAGTTGCAAGATCGGACAGGTGCTCTCATGGAGCCTACGATTTACAACCGACAGCTATTTATGGCCTCGGAGAAATTGAAGAAAATCAACTCCATTCAATTGGTTGCCTTGGAGCAAACTCAACACGAAGATCCCGTCTACTATCAAGCAAGAGCGCAAAAAATAATGGACGAGTTGACAGGACGGGGCCAGTCTTTCCTTGAATCTAGTATCACACCAATAGTCGTTGCTCATTATATTGGCGGTATTGGCAATGAACGCATTCGTGAGGTCATTCAAAATACAGCTCATAGCGACTCGAGTCTGAGCCAAGTTGGTCTTCATCACCGAGCGCTTCAACTGGCACTTGATATCGAGCATGCTCTTGAAGTAGGAGTCTATCTAGACTCCGATCGACCGCACGTCGAGCAATATGTCACCCTGCTTCGATCCCGCAAGCTTGACGGGCCTACAATTCCTCGAAACGAAGTCGAAACCAACTTGATTGCAAGGCTGCGTAACTTACCTGATCCTACTCTCACCTCTCTTAATAAACCTCGAGATCGATACAAAGACCATCTCGAATTTCCAAAGACAGATATTGGCATCCAATGCGATATCAATTTCTCAGCACAGCTAGCCATCCATAATACGCAGCTCCTGCGCTGCTATTCTCAAAGTGATCCACGGGTGAAACTCATGATACTTTTTATCAAGCACTGGGCCAAAGTTCGTGGAGTGAACACACCATATCGGGGTACTCTTAGTAGCTATGGCTATGTTCTCATGGTTCTCCACTACCTTGTCAACATCGCTCAGCCTTTCGTCTGTCCAAACTTACAGTTGATCCACAAAGAGCTGCCGTCATATCTACCACCAGCTGATGTTGAGGCTCTTACCACATGTCAAGGTCGAGACGTACGGTTCTGGCGCAATGAAGGAGAGATAAAGAATCTGGCGGATCGGCAAATGTTGAATCACAATCATGACTCCGTTGGCTTGCTTCTGAGAGGTTTCTTCGAATACTATGGTCAAACCGGACAACTGTCAACCTCCGCCGGGAGAGGTTTCGATTGGGGAAGAGAAGTATTAAGTTTGAGAACACAGGGCGGTATCTTATCCAAACAGGAGAAGGGTTGGGTTGGAGCAAAGACCGTAATCCAAACTACCACCATTGCTGCTCCTCCAACGCCATCTTCGGCAAACACTCCGAACGTTGTCGACCAGCCCGAGACTTCCCCTGCAGTAGACACCCCAAAGACTCCCAAATTAAATCCCAAGACCGTTGAAGAAACCAAGGAGATCAGGCATCGATATCTTTTCGCTATCGAAGATCCATTCGAGTTAGATCACAACGTCGCCAGGACCGTGACCCACAATGGAATTGTCAGCATCAGAGATGAGTTTAGGCGAGCATGGAAGATCATCAAGGGTATTGGTAAACCATGGGAGGGTAGTGATGGGCAGTTGTTGGATCCATTCTCTAACGCGGCAGATGAGAAGAGCGGGCTGCAAGCTCTGATGAATTTGATCCATGGCCCTGCACCTGCTGCAGCACCTATGCCTGCTCCAAGGCCAGAGGTAGAAAAGGTCGAGACGGGTGCGTGAGAGGGTTATGGGGATGGGAAGGTGCATTTTGGGCCGCGTTATTACAGGAATGGTGGCATGAATCAAAAGTGTTAGATTAGATTGAGGTTGTAGGCCTCTCGATCGAAAGCATGATTACATTTGCCGAGTCGCAGCAAGTGTCCTCTCTGATAAGTGACTTCAATGACAAAATTCTTATCAATGATCCTTTCAATCACTGGAGTGTGAAGTTTCGTTGCTAATTAATAGACTGAATAGACTTGGGCAGCATGGTGTGATTTCTGGCTTCTCGACTGATAACGGAAATTCGTAATTAATAGCAAAGAAACTTCGATGATAGTCCGGAGACCAGTAAGCTCAAACCAATGCAGTTTGAGGCATGTTCCTCTCTTGGTGGTGAACTAGTGGTCCCAAGGCTTGGAGAGCTTTATGTACCCCGCGCTAGTGTCCTGATTGCCGTCAAGGGTGCCCGATCCCGAAGCCCCGCAGTGCTGTAAGCCGCTGGACAGTACCGAATACTACTGAAGTTCCATTAAATACCACTAACAAGAAAGCCGTCTCTGCTGCTCGATTTTTTCTCAAGATAAAACAGAATATCCTCAATATCTTCGAATTAATTTTGTCAAAAATATGGAGGCATCAGGAGCTGTTGAGATCGACATCGAGACGATTCCCACAGCTAAGAAGCTCGTCTCCCGATGCCGTGAGTTCTTTGCCGAAGTTGATAATCTGTAAGTAGCATTACGCCTCGATCAAAAGATAGGGGGTAAATAAGGAAATGATCACTGATTGTCCGATTCAGCACACCGGGCAAAGCCCTCGAAGAAAAGCTCAACACCGAATACGGTCCTGGCAGCCCGTACTACGAAGACATATGCCAGTATGTCCGTGAAGGACTGAAGGAAGGCTGGCTTGCATCAACCGAAATCGACGGCCCAAACTACCGCCGTAGTAAGATCTGTTTACCTTCAGCGGAGAACCGCTATTTCAGTATCACCTCTGTGTACATGAATAGTGAAGACGTCTATTCGGGACAGTATCACATTCATCCATACGGAGAGATCAACTGTGTCGTACAGGTGGACAAGGGAGCTGAATTGAAGGGTATGCAAGGCTGGCAGGGTGCTGGTTGGACTTCACCTGGGCCAGGGACGCACCATTATCCACAAGTTCGCGGAGGTGCTTTGGTTGCATTATTTTTTCTGCCTGCAGGACGAATTGCGTATAATGCTGAACCAGGGATGCCACAACCTTTGTCTGTATAGCTTTATCATCTGGTGTGACAGAAGTGTATGTTGAGATTACAGGCGAGCAGGTGCAGAGACAGAGGCTTGGCATGGGAAAGAAGCCATTCGCTCATAAGCAATGTAATATCCCAGGAACATATGTTTATTGCTTGAATCTGTGATACACCGGAACTCCGGCGGCCAATGCTGCAGTCCTGATTTGGTTGATGATGAATGGTACAAGACGGCACGTGATGCTGTACCCCTCATCATCGATTACATGATCATGGCTCCTCCCCTCAAACTTTACTTCAAATCCATTCAATTCAACTAACTCTTTCTCAACTTCAAAAAAGACGGACAAGATTATTATTCCGGCAAAAGCATCCGATTCCAACAGTCAATACTGCAGCCAAGTAATACAATGCCTAAAGGAAAAGCCATCGCAACAGTCTCCGGTCGTAAGATCGCAGAAGCAGATGAATGGGAAGTAGTTGAAGGAAACGTTTATGTACGATCTCCATCTTCCAATCCAAGGCCACTGGTAACTAATGAGCACGATAGTTTCCACCTTCGTATGTATGAGCTCATCGTGAATGCTATGACTAATGACTCTCGAGCTCGGTCGACATGTCATCCCTAAGCAAGACCGATCATTCAACGCACTGCCCTTGGAAAGGCGATGCTGCGTACTACACCATCTCTCTCGATAGTGAGTGTATGACATGACAATTATGGAAAGAGTCCTGACCAGAGGCAGAAACCGAGTTCAAAAATGCTGCTTGGTACTACCCAACACCAAAAGAAAAGGCTGCCAATATCAAGGACCATATTGCTTTCTGTAGGTTCCTCTGTCCGTACATCGTCCCATCCGTGTTATCCAAGAGGCTCGAAGATTTAGCATAGGCCTACTCCCTGGATACGATATATTGATTGACGAGAAGGTCATGCTGAGGGTATTAACTTCGATTTGGCATTACTAACAAGCCTTTTCAGACAAAAACATCGTCACTGTGACAACTGAGTAGACTGCTGGTCTCTCTGCCATGACATGTGAAGGACTTTTGGCGGTTGTGTGTTTTGGGAACCTTGTTGATCTGATATCTTTGTGGAATGGAAGGCCTGTTGACAGGTTGAGGACCAGATCCCCTGCCTGGACTAAAAGTTGTAACAAAATCATTGAACTGACTCGAAAAACTATTCTCGTTTCTGTGCTGAGAGAACTTTCTGGCATGTAATAGAGCTCGCTGATTGCTGAAGAAGCCAGCCACTGGACAATGTGATAAAACAGTCTTCCACCACTAAAGACAGGTCGATGTCCTGTAAATGGAAGCACCATGAGCTGACATTGTGAAAGAAAGCTGTAAACCGGGCAGTAGTGAAGTATATTTAAATGAGATCAAGAGGATATTGGGTACATTTTGGATTACTTATGGCCAAGGTTTACCTGACGCGCTAAGACGCGACCTTCCCCCACATCGCGTCTCCCAGCAAAAGTCATTCTTGAGATCTCGAGTACACCAAAGCGCAGAAATCGAGTCCTTCTCCATCACCATGGACGCCGCAGACCATGCTGCCCCTGGCTATAATAATGGGAATCGCGCATTCCTTCAATCCTTTATGGCTCGTGGGACCCTGACTCTGAGGGAAGCAAAGCCATTACTGGCGGCTATCTTCTCCCTCGAATCCGGTCCGTCCACCACCCTCCACAACACTACTTGCGTACTGACACACCTCGCAGACAGCCTTGTTGAGCCAGACGACGTCACGCAGGAAGATCTCCACTCTTACATTTCTGCAGCCGCAGATGCAATTTCTCCCTTCGACTATGAAATCCGAAGCACGCAACACCAGGTCACGAAAGAACGAATATGGGCATTCGTAAACAGTGTTAGTGACCCCCTTACCCAGATGGCCACGATCCGAACAACAGAAGAAACATTTTACATCAAGCGGTTTCTCGACGCCATGTTCATAACCTACAATACGCGGCGGAGGGAAGTTATGGCAATCAACATCATGCAAGCACTCGAGATCAAGATTCGGAAGGCAGGCAGAGAAAGCGCCGCGGAAGAGGGCACACAATCACAAGCTCCTGATAAGGGTCTCACAGCCGAACAAGCTGAAGCTCTATTGAAGAGCCTCGCTGAGGAGGGTTGGATTGCCAGGAGTAGAGAAAACTATCTCACCCTTACACCTCGTGGTCTGATGGAGTTACGGAGTTGGCTGGTTGAGACATATAACGATAATTCTGAAGGAAGTGAGGAGTGGCAACCGATCAAGTTCTGTGAAGCATGCAAGGAGATAGTTACTATTGGCCAGAGATGTACGGAGGTGGATTGCACTGTGCGCATACATGATATTTGCCAGGCTGGCTTTTGGGCGTCAAAGAAGGGAGTGAAGAAGTGTCCAAAATGCGACACAGCTTGGGATGGAAAGCACTATGTTGGTCAGAAAGCTGTCACGACGACAGAAGAGTATCTGAAAGGGAAGCGGAGGAGCGGTGTTAGTAAGAAGAGGCCTGCTGAGCCATCCGATAGTGAGGAGCAGGAGGAGGATGAGCCAGAAACAAGTGCTATGGGGAGCAGAAGGACAAGAACGAGACGCGAGGCTGCGACTCCCAGTGATTCTGATGAGGATGAATAGATGGATACTTTTCAGTGGATAGGATGATGTAGGGTTTGCAATATGATAAGGTGTAGGACGGCAAATCTGGAAGGCGTTCATGGAGTCCGTGGCTGGGACTATATATTCAAGAATAGGATTTAACGGTATCTTAGTACATAATCATGTACAGTATGGTTGCTTTGACCAGCCGACACTTCCTCAACGGAGTAGCAGGGCCTGTGGTCCTTTATGAGTTATGTCTCCAGGGTGAAGAGGACACAGACCGCCTCATTCAACATGCGCTATCATATGAAGTAGCATTGCCGTGTCCAGATGAAAGTGGATCGTTTCATACAAATAAGTATCGGCTCCAGAACGATCATATAGAAGAAAGGCAGGATCGGTGGTTTGTACAAGGTCTGCTCATTGGCAGGAGTGGGGGAGTAAAGTTGACGCTAATCCCAAAGAGGGGAGTGGTTAAGCATCTCAAGGGTATCCAACATTACGTCTTGTCTGTCGTCAACCACCACCGCTTCTCGTAGAGATCTTGGCTTGGACCAAGTCAAGTTCCCAAAATGAGAGAAAACGCTCCAAGCAGCATGTACGAGAAGATAAATTCCAACTCCTCCCCAGCAACGTCTAGACGAACATACCGTCCCAAGCTACCAGTCTCAGTGATTACAGCAGTCCTGTTCATTTTGGGCATCCAATTTATCATTCTTCCGAAATATGTCTACCAACTGTCTCCTAGTGAGCTCCGACTCACGCAATTCCAACTTGACGCCCTAGATGAAGGACTTCGTAAATGCCAAGCAGACAGAGCACCTCCGATACAATATCCCGTGACGACTGCAGGTTCTCGAAGCAATGCCCGATGGAATCCTAGCACTGGACAAAATGAGACTGTCATTTTGCGAAACGCCACTTTGTTCGACGGGGATAAGATCTTTGGAAATGCCGTCGACATCGTCTTCAAGAAAGGCATCATTGAGTCTGTTTCAGATGCTGGGCAGTCAATACTCATACCAGGCGCCAAGGCATTTGGCTTAGACGGCAAATATGTGACGCCTGGCTTAGTTGATATGCATTCGCATCATCTCTCAAACAGTTGGCCTTTGCTCTCATCGACAAGTGATACCAACGAAATGAACCCTGCTACCGGGCCTCTAACACCCTTCGTCAGAATCGTGGACTCCTTGAAAGCTTACGATATTGCTACCACCATCATTGCTTCTGGTGGGATCACTACTTCTCTCATTTTGCCGGGGTCGGCGAACATCATGGGAGGCGAAGCTGTGGTCGTCAAGAATGTTTTGAAGTCTGGTGATAACGAAGAGTTTGTCGTCGAAGAACTTCTGCTTGAGCATGGTGAGGCGGTAGAGAATCGAAGACGGTATATGAAGATGGCTTGTGGAGAGAACCCAAGACGGGTGTATAAGCATACTCGCATGGGTAACGCATATATCTTTAGAAAGCAGGTCAGTAATATCTTCATTTCCCTTGTCTCTGGACCTTAGTCGCCTGTGCAGAGAAAGGAACCTTGGGCTTTCAATTCTAACATGCCATTCAGATGGAAAGAGCGAAGGAATTGAAGGGCAAGCAAGATGCGTGGTGTCTTAAAGCCGCTGCTCTGAGAGAGAAAGGCAATGTTGCTCCGATTTCCAGCTTCTTAGATGCATCTTCAAGTGATGACAGCGCCACAGACTATCTAGAGTTTGATTCTAGTATTGCTATGTTGCGAGGGAAAGTGGGTATCAATGTCCATTGTTACGAGCCTGAAGATTTTGAGGATATGATCAAACACAGCAAGGAGTTTGGATTCAGAATTCAAGCTTTCCATCATGCTTTATCTGCATGGCAAGGTAAGTGCAGCTTCCTGTTTGCAAAATGAACGTTGGTTTCAGGAAGCTGACACACGTCAACTGCGCTCTAGTGCCTGAAATGATCAAAGCGAGTGGCGAGTGAGTTCACCAAAATCACCAAATAGGGTTCTGGAACTGATTAAGTGATAGGAACATTACAATTGCTACATTCTCTGAGTTTGGATTCTACAAGAAAGAAGCATATGAAGCAAACTTATGGGCAGGGAAGATTCTCTCTGATCATGGAGTTCCTATTGCATACAAATCTGACCATGTCGAGCCTGAGACGAACGCTAAATATTTGCTGTGAGTTATGCAACGAAACCCAGGAACTCCACTAAACAGAGTCTCCCAGATTTCAAGCAGCAACTGGCCACTCGTTCCACCTTCCAGAGCTATTGGCCTTGCAGTCTGTCACAAGCGTCCCAGCACAGTCCATGCAGATCGACCATCGAGTGGGATATGTCAAGCCTGGTTATGATGCAGATCTTGTTGTCTGGGACTCCCATCCGCTGTTGGTTGGAGCTACTGCATTACAGGTCTACATCGACGGGAAGCCCACCTTGGACCCTAAGAAAGTCGAAGAGAGTTTATCCAGCGTTCAGGCTGCTACCTCTCAGGATATGAGTGTACCGCTGATGCGAAAGGTTATTTCTTCAGACATCAAGGAGGAGTTCTGCAGTAATGTCAAGAAATCTGGGACGAAGTTTACTATCACTGGAATCAAAACCTCTTACTTGGAAGGACATGCTGCAGCAGCAATAGCATCCGTCAACCTTACGATGGTGGTTGACGATGGCAAAATCGTATGCTTTAACTCGCCTTCGAACTGTGCCAGCATCAGTGCAGACAGTCCTGTTATTGCTCTCGAGAATGGGCATGTACTCCCGGGACTCACAGCAGTTTCTGTTCAGCTTGGCCTGGCAGAAATTACCACGGACAGTGCAACGTCTGATGGAGAGATCAAGAAATCGGCTGGCTCTGACCCAAAGCATGCCGTTTATGCTAAGTACGGTGTTCATCTCGAAGGTAGAGGCTTTGCGAGAGCCAGAATTGGAGGCGTAACCAGAGCAATCACTGCTCCTATGTCTGAAGGCTTCACGGCAGGTATCAGTGCTGGTATCAAGACCAGTGGGAAGAAGACAATTTTGAATGGTGGAATTTTCCAAGATGATGTCGCCCTACACTTTTCCATTGGACAGTCCTCAAAGGGTATGTTTCGTGTGTTGCTTGTGAGTAAAGCTAACACCTTGGGCAGGAACTGATTCATTGCCAACACTTTCGTCTGAGATTTCGAAATTACGCGAGATTCTTGTTGAGAATGACAAGAAAGATAACATTTATGGCAAAGCTATCAACGGAACGATTCCACTCGTTGTACACGCTGATAACGAGGTACGTCTCTCTCAATATATTTAGAAACAAGCTGACGCATGTTCAAGTACGATATCATGCAACTTATCAAGATCAAGCAAGACAACCCAGTTCTCAATCTAGTTATTCACGGAGGCTATGGAGCTGCACTTGTAAGTCTCTTGCTCTTTTGAGCAAGTTTCCCAAATATTGACAGTGGCATGACAGGTCGCGAATGAGCTTGCTGAGGCCAAGATCCCCGTAATACTCACCGCCAACCGCGGTGCTCCAGCTGCCTTCGAAGCTCGTTTCTCACTGCCAGGGCCACCTCTCAGCAGATCTCCCGCAGCAGTTCTCACTGAAGCAGGGGTGAAGTACGCACTATCGATATTCGGCGAAGGTAATCATTACCCTACCAAATGTCCCTTACTTTTCTATTCATCAGCTTACAAGACTAGGTGAAACATCGCATATACACAACATACCCATTGAAGCTGGCTGGGCAGCAAAGTATGCGGGATTGTCTGCTAAGCAAGCCGTGAATCTCGTCTCGAGGAACGTAGAAGACATTCTTGGGCTCGAAGTTGACGAGACGAAGAGAGATTTTGTGGTCTGGGAAGGCAATCCGCTAGGGCTTGGAGCAACCGTTGTAGTGGGTGTTGATGGTGAAGATAGGGTGGTGAGTATGTGCTGGCCCGAGTCGAACTAATATTCTGCTCGAAATAGAGGAACTTCCTTCACCGGTAATGGGGGCCAAGACGAAGTACCGAAGCACCAGGAAGCAGCGAATATGTGGACGACCTTGGACTTGGGTTTCATCGCTGTTGGGTATCAGAAATACTAAGAATAGCAGTACAGTAGATTGAATAAATAGAAAGCTGGGTAAGAAGCCAACTGCGTCGATTTAATGTTCATAATGGAGAGGGAGTTCGCAGCCAAAGTGTTGAATATCATATTTGTGTTCACCGTATTGACACTGAAGCGAGAGTCACTCGGCACGGAAGGGGGTTCAACCGAGCCGAAGAGGACCCGGCGGGAGGGCATGTGAGGTCGTCTGTGACGGAGGCAATCCGATCCAGTTTCAAGAATAAAGACACCCTCCTCCCCTTGGAACCTACAACTCTAAGTTCACGTACACCCACGACCACGAAACCGCAATCATGAAGATTCACTACATCGGCGTAAATTTCCAACGCTCCCACCTGCCGCATCTGCCTTACTGACCGCCTTGTACAGATAATCAAGAACGAGAGCAAGCCTTCCCACGAGCTATGCGCCGAGAAGGACTTAACTGCATACTCGCGATTCACTCGTAATAAGTAAGGATGGATCCTTGAGGAGAGGACGTAGCTGGGTAGCGGAGAGCTGGGCTGATGAATGGGGTAGTTATGGCGAATTCATGACGCTGTTCAGCAAGACTGTCGCCGAGAGGACTCGACCCGGACAAAGGCAAGATGTGGAAGAGCAAGGTACGAGACTTGGATTTCAAAATGCTTGTTACATGGTGGAGAGAATAGCAGGCTGATGATCATCTGCAGATTATACCTTCCACGCCTACGGCCGCACCGAAGGTATCGCGGGTATAATCATATCAGACCACACCTACCCCGCGCTCGTAGCCCACCAACTTCTCTCCAAAGTTGTCGATGAGTTCCTGGCAAAACATCCACGCTCTTCCTGGGCCAACTCTACACCTACCCTCTCTTTCCCCGAACTCAAGGACTATATTGTGAAGTATCAGGATCCGGCGCAGGCAGACAGTATCATGAAGATTCAGAAGGAGCTCGATGAGACGAAGATTGTGCTGCATAAAACTATTGAGAGTGTTTTGCAGAGAGGCGAGAAGATCGATGATTTGGTGGCGAAGAGCGATGGCTTGAGTGCGCAGAGTAAAATGTTCTATAGTAAGTGGGCTGTCTGCAGACCTCTCTTGATTCCATGTCCATATGCCATTCTGGCAGACATCTGCGGTGTTTATATATGGAACGAAAACTAATATGCGACATTTTAGCACAAGCGAAGAAGCAGAACTCTTGTTGCATGATCATGTAGAGTGGTGTTGGAGGTCTATGGTTTACGGGCAGGCAGGCAGGCAGGCGTTTTCATACCTTTACGGGCTGGATCAGCATAGCAGTTTTCCGCAGGTTCGTTCAGATTGTACATGGGTCGCTCTTTTGGTTCATATGTGCCCAATGACATTTCGGTATCCAGAAATGCATTCGAGCTTTGAATATAATATAGGCGTTACGAGAAAGACATTGGAACCGAGCTGAGACTGAAGTGGCAAGTACCAGCTTGCTAACACTAACCACAGTAGGTACAACTGACTGGAAGAAATGTCATTTATCAAAAACCATGATATCCACTGAAAAATCCACCCCTCTAACTCCGGATGCAAATGCAACCATGCATTACCGTGCCATGCCAAAATTCTAGACATTACCGTCACCCATCATGCTCGCTCACATGCAGCCCTCGCTGTTAGCTCAAACAGATAACACACAAACAAGCGCTCGCTCGCCCATCCAACATGCAAAACTCCAGGGTATCCAGCAAAGAAACAGAAAATCCATCACAGTCCTCCAAGCCCATTTCCTAACAGCACTTCCTCCTTGTCTGAACCTGTCCCTGGGCGTCCCCAGCAACCCCCTCCCCTTCCTCAATATAATTCTCCACAGGGACTCCAAACCAACTCCTCCTATCCCTCCCAACTCTAAAGCTTCCGCCAGGTCTCATACCATCAAAATATCCACCCTCATTCCCCATCCCTTCTATTCCCGGCGTCATCCCAGGCGTATTCGTCGCACTCAGTACGCTCTCCCGTATCTTCCTATTCTGCTCAACCAGCTTCCTCGTAATAACACGAAACACCTCGTCAACGCCCTCCCCGCTCTCAGCACTGACTTCATGGCAGCAGTCCCAACCTACTTCCTGCCCCCAGAACCCGCTACTCCGTTTACTACTGGGGCTCCTCGCACCATCGACGCCGAAGATTCCGCCTGCACCTCCACTCCCATGTCCTCCATGTCCCAAAAAACTGCGATATGCACTTCCGCTCCCCGCTTGATCGAGGACTCCGCCGGGTGTGGCTGTCGCGGGAGGTGTGCTGCTCATGCCTGGCGCGAGGTTCTCTGCTACGTAGGCGATGCAGCGCTCGAAAGGGACGTGTCGCTGGGAGGGATCGCGAGCGACCATGTCGGCTTTTGTGCCGACGACGTGGAGGATTATGTCGGGAGGGAGGTTGCGTCGGAGTTCGGTGAGCCAGACGCCCATTTCTTCGAAGGAGGTCGGGTCGGTGATGCTATAGCAGAGGATGCAAGCGTTGGCGCCGCGGTAGTAGAGTCTGGAGATAGAGCTGGAGAGGACATATTGGTTAGTGTTTGCATGTGAGGAATGCTTTGGAACGTGATTGTGGCATGAGTGGAAGAGGGCAGCGTTCGGGAGTTAGATATGGTGCCTCTGACTTTCGGCGCAGTCAAAATTGTATTGTAGTGAGGACATACCGAAATCGTTCCTGACCCGCTGTGTCCCATATCTGCAGCCGCACTACAGTATCACTCTCATCGTCGACTACGCGTTTCGTGAGGAAGCTCGCACCGACAGTCGATGTAGTATTTGCAGGTGCAAACTGGTTCTTGACATATCTATTTCAAAATTAGCTTCCCAAGTACCATATGCACAGATTTATACCTTGTGAAAGGGAATAACCAACCTGTGTACCAAAGAAGTCTTTCCAACACCTTGCGATCCCAAAACCACAATTTTGGCCTCGAGGGATTGTGCCATGTTTCTCTGCCCCGGACCGGATGTCTCGCTTTTTGGTACGGTATCTGCCTGTCCTCCTATCGCCAATCGTCACCTCGGCGAGTCTTCTCCCGCTTGCCTCGCAACGAACGTAATCTCGTGGCAGAGATAACGCGATGCAGGAACAAGAATTGTACGATCGAAAGAAGTACAGGACCGCAAGTGAGAAATAGATATCGTAACTGTAGGCTATTTTGCGGCGAGTTGTTTAGCAGCCTGCTTGCTGGGCTCACTTCCGACTTGGTCTCACAACAAACTTCCTTCTTGGAGAATGTCTCATATCGTGCACCTCATCATAGGCGTTTGTTTGCAGCCTTCTCCTCTATCTCTGTTTTCCGTTTCTGTCGTCCCGCTCGAATTACAAAGAGAAAAGTCGCGGTTGAAGAAGGACGTGCGGTTTTTGAGCGTGTTGAATGTAGGGATGGGGAAAAGTAAACAAAACAAATGTTTCGCATGAACAGTAATATTGTGGTTATGGCGAGATGTGGAGATACGAGGTCTAATCGAAATTAAAGATCACCGGGATAGGACGACGATTCTCGGTATGACCGCATACACGGCTGAGCAGCGGCTGGGAGCTGGGGTCAGGACAAGGCTGCAGAGGGTCTATCACGTGGAGATGGAGAATGATATCTATCCGTGTGTGGAGAGAAAAGCTGAGTGTTTAAGTGGTGGAGAATGTGGTGAGATGTCCTGGTGATCGCTATCCGAGTCAGTTTGGAAACTAATCTGGGACGTGGAGTGAGTCTAGGTGAGAATGGTGCCGGGATGATGGGCTCAGCCTTGTGATGAGAAGTGTGGGGTTGAATGCCTCGGGATGAAGATGGTCAATAACATATGATAGACGAAAAGACTGAAAGTAAGACGAAATTTTATTAAATAATGGACACGGCCGGGGAGGACGAGTCGAGTTTTATGACGACTCTATTTGAAAAAAGCTAGCTACTCTGTATATCCATGTATCGCGCTTTGGGGGTGATCCTGGATCTACTTCCTATGTAAATTCATAACAAAACAACCTCCGTTCTTCAATTCAGATTGAACTCTACTATTAATTCATAGTTTATATTAGTCTAGAATATTCGAGTAAACATAGACTTTGGGATCCTAATTCCCTTGACTATCCGTGGCGAAGGTGAGTCGCGGAGAAGCTAGGCATCTTGATTGTAAGGAGAGCTGGGGTAGAATGTCCAGGTGTTATGGTGGATTTCTGTCTCTGGGCTAATTACCTTCACTCCATTTGAAGCTCCTGGAGCATGGACGACTTGCGATTTGCCACTGTTGACATGCGAGGCGAGCCTTCAATTCTCTCTGGGTTTTGTGATGTGCAGAACACTTTGTAACCTTCTTATGGCGTATTTCATACTGAACCTCCCTTTCCCACATTCACGTAAGACCAATTGCCTGTACCCTTTGCATGTTTCCCCGTCATCTTTTCAAGTTTTCACAAGCAGGTTGCCTGCAAAAGTTCACATCTCCTGCTACTTCTCGGCACCACTGGCCTGGCAGCCTTGTATCGCCTACTGCGCTTCTACGAGTAAAGGTTTAATTGAATAGGTTTGTAAAGATCTAGCTATTCTTCTATAGAAATCTTTTTCATGTTGTAGGTCTTGCCCTCGCTTTTATATATGTGACGGAGTCTTGTGACATATAAAATCTGAGGGAGGATTGTAAAACAATTACAACATATAGAAAAGGGCTAAAATACTTAGAAGGTAAAAGACAAAACAAACTCCCCCCGGCTAGTGGGAGAACAAACCCTTTGATGATATGGATTTGCTTTTTGTCGACGTTCTTTCCTGGAAATTCTTTTTGCTTTTGTTTTGCAGTGTAATTCTCCCTGTATGTATTCGATTTCTGATTTTGTGTATTTGCTTCAGACTACCGCAAGTGTCTATTGCTCTGTATTCTTGCGGCACTGTTGTCGACGAGTTGTTAGGTCGTGATCTAGTTCTGAATTTGTTGCTGACTTCCATTTTGTCGTGTCCTGTGCCGGTTGGCGGGCGACATTCGTTAATTTCGGTAGATGTACTATCAAAATGCTTGGACCAAGATGTCTGTGTGCGGCTAAAATTCACTTGAGACTAGCCTTCGAGCCGCGCTCAGCGTGATGGGTGAATATCTACGAAGGGTGTCTATCTAGTTTTCCTCCAGTAGCGAGTCTAGACGCTTGCAGACTACCTAGCACTTCAGTGTGGTAATTTGAGGGAGCAGGTTCCAACACGGGACTCATGACCATTGAAACCGTGGTCTTTCAAACCAGCGACGAGTGGGTAGTTACCCTGGGTGCCGCCGAGAGTTCTCGTGGGCATTTCATAGCAGGATTTCAGGGCATTAAGAGCCAAGTTTACATAGAAGATAGTGGGCCTCTAGTCTCACCAAGAAAATAGCCATGACATGATACTGAGAAACTAGTAGCGACAATAGCTAAATTGAGCTCGCTGATAATAGTCCAACATTTAGGAGTCCTGAATCATCCTGCGTTTCTAACGCAGCTAGGACGGGAAGATCCTCCACAACTAAGCACTCATGTCGAATGAGGAGCGATACTACTATGATTGAAGAAGCTACTGTCTCCATTACATACACGAAACTTTCATGGTGATGGGATTTATGGATAAGTGAGGGCTCCTACCGACGCCGAAGGGCCTTGTAGCGATGCTACGTGCCAATGCTTTAGTCAGAAAGAGCGACAGAATTGTCTTATTCAACATTCTAGCAAGTAATGGACATCTTCGTGCCTGAAGTTTTATTGACTATGTGTATTGCTGTTGACATAAGATCTTACAATCTCGCCTAGAAACTTGGCATCCCTTCACCAAAAGTGGTTGGACTTTCAGCCCTGCGGGGAACGCTACTTCCGGGTAATATTCGTCCGACTCGAAGTTAACATGCCGCGATCATCTTCATTTTCATTTTCATCCCTATCTTCGGAATCAATCTTCTCAGTATACCTTCACAGACAGCAAACTCTGACAATGAACCATTTAAATCACTATGTATCCTACCTTACCAGATACCCCAGACTCCTCGCCTCAGTGCTTCTCATAGGCGCTCCAGTCGCGAATCTGTTCTATATGCACTGGTCCCTCTCTAGATTCGTAAACCATGGGAAAGAACTTAAACCTCTTACCCCTTCCATCAAGAAGACTGTTTCATCTATCCCAGAAGAGGCTCTCTCATCGGACCATGTCATGTTTCACGATGTAAGTCGCATTTTAAAATCCTTCTCAAATTCAGGAGTTTCAACGGATGGCATTCACTCAACGACCTTCTAGTGGGCACAACGATCAATACCAGCCTCCAAAGTGCCTGATCTCAGCTCCGACGAGCTGGTCATTTTGTTCCTCAGACACACCATGAAACTCTTCGCTCGTCTGCCTCAAGCCTACATCATGAAAGCTATAGCCAGTCCTGAGCAGCGCAGGACATTCGAGCCTTCGTACATCAATACTCTCGACTTCAAAGTTGGAGACGTAGTCCATGCTATGTATCGAGTGATAGCGCGCAGTGAAGGGAAAGTCGAGTTTGAGATGACTCCATTAGTGGGTGTTATGAAGGGCGGCAGGTTGGTTGTTACGGTTGAGAAGAAGGGAGATGAATTGGTTTGTGGGAATGAGACGGTGGTGTGGAAGAATGCTGGGGAGAAGGAGTTGATGCATTTGGAGAAAGGGATTGTGAAGTGGTTTCATGAGATTGCTTCGTGGCGGTTGTTGAGAGCTGGGACGAAGTATCTGATGGATTTGAAGAAGAAGAAGGAAAAAGAGCTATGATGCGATTTCCGGATGAGGTGCTGGGGTAAAGGAATACGTGGTGAACGGGTCCTCCCAGAGGTATTCAGGATTTTGGAAGGATTGTACATTATTTTTTCTATGTTTTGATACCCCCTCCACTGCAAATTACACAGTCTTCTTATATCAATCTTCTAGGACCCACCAGTTCTGCACATTTATTTTTTCTGTCCAAGGACCCAGGCAAGACGTCTGCTCCGAAGAAACACTGCTAACATTCTCTTGTCAGATTCAACCTAAGACTTGGCACTCGAATCTCCACCACTGCACCACCCGTCTTCTCCCTGACAAAAATGAACCTGTCCGCAGACTCGCCTCCATAAACAATCGCATCACTCGTCTGCCACGACGTGCAAAACTCTTCTAGCTCCTCCCATTGCGGTAGTTCCGACTCCGGCTTCGCAACCGTCGTATCCCAATTCATCCTCCAGTCCTCTTCTACCAATACCTTTCCGTCCACAGTTAATTCTTTGGACACATCTGTAGGATACAATCGGTACTCGCCAGTCAGGTTTCCGAGTCCAACGGGTTGAGCATCCCAGATGGTGTGAAATGCGTCGAAGATATCCGAGCCATTACGTGTCAACTCAGTCAGGCGCAAACCCGGTCCATCGTCAATTGTGATTTGCAAGCTCGCTTCGACGTCATCTGAAGTATTCGTGTAGTTGCCGGTGTAAGCATAAGCCTCTAGTCTAGTAACATCTTCGACAACAGGCATCAGCACTCTCATGAGCGCCCCTTCCAGAGCATTCTGGACTTCGACACCCTTCCCACCCGCGGTCAAAATAATGAACCCTAGTCCATATTGCTCGATTACGCCGAGTATTGCTGCATATGCGACTGCTGCTCCACTTTTTGTGTATACATCTATGGTATGTGGATGAGTCGAGGTGAGTGTTTGAGCTCTATAAATCTCCCAAGGTATGCTAATGAGCGTTCTGATATCCGTTGTCGTCGAATGCGGTTTGAGCCACGCGTTAATTTGGGAGCGGGTTAGAAGTCTGGGATTTGGGGACAATATGTCCAGGAGAAGTCTAGATAGGTCGTGTGTCGTTGAGAATAGACCACCGCCACTTGCTGCGTATCAGTACAGGCGTTCTGAAAAGGGATTGAGGTACGTACGGGGCATTATCACCATAGTCAGACCCCCAAGAATTCTGAACAGGTGGAATGACAGCTTTATCATCGTCACCAGGTGAGACACCAGTGTTTGTCAAGTTCAGAGGCTTGACAATCAGATCTTTTAGGAGCTGGGTGTAATTTTGACCAGTTGCGTTTTGAAGAGCGTAAGAGAGAATTGTGAATGAAAGAGAGGAGTATATGGGTCGGAGAAAAGGTGCTGAAACTGGATGGATCTCTTTCATGTTCTCCAGCAGTTCTTTGCAGCTATCAGTTAAAATCTCTTGCCGAGGGTAGGAGGGGAAGAGATGACTTACGTTCTCTCGTACATCCTGGATGCAACCCAATGATTCCACAGTCTGGGAATGCTGACTCAGGGAGTGGTGGAAATCCAAGGAGCTGATAGAGTGGAACGAGAGCGTAGATTTCCGGAAAGCCAACTTAAAAGACGTATCAGCAAAGATTCTTTCACAAGTCCCAGAGTCAAAACTTACAAGTAGCTGGAATCCCAGACAAATGGTCTCCCAATGACCCCAGGGTAATATTCTCCCACCTCACTGGGCTGTCTGCACTTTCCAACTCCGGCAAATACTTAGTAACAGGATCATCCACCCTCAACCCCGTTCTCAACAAGATCAAACCAGTGACCAGCTTCGAGATAGATCCAATCAAGTACTGGCTATCTCCATCGACGTTCTTCGTACCGTCAACGTTGCCACTCGCTAAGTGATGGTATTCCCATAATGGTGTTTGTGCGTCTGGTGTGTCAAGGGAAACGACAGCGATGGAGAAGGAAACATTGGGGACTACCCAGGGAGCTTGAAGATTGCCGGATACGGCTGAGTCGAAGAAAGAGGTCAGGTTTTTCGTGGCGATTTGGATTGCTGGGGAGGTGTGGAGAGTCGTCGGACGGGGTAAAAGAGGTCCAGATGGTGGACAGCCTGCTGCATTAGAGAGACTTGGGAGCCTCAACAAGCTTGCTGCGAGAAGGATGTTGTCATAAATTGTTCGTATAGCCATTGAAAGAGACTGCTTGATAGGAACGAGATCGAACTTTAATCAAGCCTCACGGAGCAGCGCTGCCAGGGCTATATTTATACCATCCAGAATCAAGGACGCCAAAGTATTTGTCTTTGGTGGCTGCTCGTACCTATCAACTCCAGAGTACTGAATTTGTCCATTATGACTTCATGTGTCTCTGCAATCCGTAGATCTCAACAAACCTCCGCTCAAAGACGGCAGGCACAGACGTCTTGCTCTGGATCATCATTCAGGTACCATCTTGCGCCAGAGTAAGCATGCACAGCAAGCTCTTGCTCTCAAAAGATGGAAAGTAAGATCGGAGGTACTGTGATAGGGAGCTAAACTTTATCTTTGTGGAGAAGGAAGTCGGTGAAGTGACTTTAGTGTGTCCGGGATAGTTGCCGAGAAATCGCTGACAGGGATCTTCGTATCGTCCCGCTGTTCTTGGGATTGGCTAACATTGTGACCGTGGTGTCTCCGAGACATGTCAGCCATCATGGGATGAGAGTCTTTCTATCAGATTTTCATTAGAGACTATTAGCCCAGGCCGCTTTGTCGTTCACTGTGCTTGCCTTAAGCTTTATTCTGAGCCAGGGAAGAAATCCAATAAACAGCTTTAAGCGAGAGGTCCACTCAAAGTCAACAAAAGGAGGGGGTTTCCGGTTGTGACAGTCCGGATCGTGCCTGTTGTATCTATGCAAGCAATTTTATCTTCAACTTCGGAAGTTTTCATCAAGCTGAATCAGTATTGAAAAAGAGAGGCGTACTTCAGGAACACGCAATGAAGGCTATCATTTCTTGAAGTTGACATTATAGAATTGTAAGCTCTTTGATCAACTGTTTGCAATAAACGGCGATGTGCAAAACAACCTGCAAGAAATTCGATCGATAATTGAAAGGATAAATTTGAAATCTAATGAAATCGTCGACGAATCAGTAAGCCTTAAAATCTACTGCTACACTATCTCGTCATCCCAACTATCTTTAATCGATCCTGAAGCCATCCTCAGTTTCGGATCTCCTCAGACCAACATATTGATGTTGAATACAAGAAAGTCTCGCTGATGCCTGTCCAGGCAAACTCAATGGTCATGCTGATAACTTTCAACTGCGCAGCACTGCCTAGACCAATGCACTCTGACATTTAGTGAGGCAAAAGCGACCCCGCCTCGTCTCTCAACGAGATCCTGCCACCACGCTCGCGTCTCAAAGCAACAAACAAAGTGGAATAGTAGATACCACTACGTTATCGTCAACACTGCATCGCTATGCAAAATCAATAAATTCAACGAATGCAACGAAAACTCACCCTGCGAAAACCAAGGACACGACAGTCGAAACTATCTTATGCACCGTTCCATGCCCACTCCTGTTACCCCAGAAGTCCCAGCTCCAGACAACAAGCCAAACCCATAAGATAGTCACGAGACCGGATTTGATGAATTCGATGCGCAAAGTTTGCTGGCGAGTTGGTGAGGAAAGTCGAAGTTGAGTGAGGACGGTGAGGAGGAGGGCAAGGGCGAGGATGGGAGCGATGGCGACGGTACTGGTGGCGCTTGTTAGTTATGAGAAGACTTGGGTAGGCATGGTGGTAGTTTGCTGGGAATTCTGGGGAAGGTGTTGTGACTGATTGAGAGAATGGTGCTTACAGATAATTGAAAAGGTGATGGGTATACCTCTCCGTGTTGAAGAAATACAACTGTGAGACCTCAAGACCAGCAATGAAGGCTTGAAGAAGGTAGGTGCCCTCTAGTAGGGCAGTGTGAATGGAGGAACTCATGCTGGGTTTCTAATGGTTAAAGTGCTCCTGGTATGATAATCGGAACAAAGATCTTCGGAGGAAAAGGGAGGGCGGAATTTGGAGGTGGTGGAATTTATAGGTATTTTGGAATAGCATGGGACGATATGAGATGTCGTGGTTGCCTTGTCAGATTGCGTAACGAGGCACGCGCATGTGTCGCGAGAACCGCCGCAAACTGGGAACCCGACGTTACTTATTCACTGGAGAAACTGAGTGTGCAGTGAAGATTGATGTCATAGTTGTTTGAGTGTGCGTTCAAAGATCAAAATCTTATCTCAATAGCTCTTTTCAGTGCAAATGCTGGGTAGAGATCCGGTAAGAGCTGATAGCTCTTCCTCCTGGAGGGGTCGGTGAGAGGCGTCCTCCCCTGCATTCACCCCGCCATTTTCTGTACATGAGGAAAACTCCAGGCGTGATTGGCACGGCAGATCGTGCCATAATGAGGAGTACACGGCATCCATTTGGAGACGTAGTTCATCATTGGAAGCTTATTATCGCCCGAAATGAGACACTTTGATGCTGGTACTATTACCAAGTTGGAAGCCTACTGGCTGAAATGGTCAACAGTTCTCGGGGTATGAACTTCCAATCAATGATGCGATTATGTCCTGTTCTTTCAACATTCTATCCTAGACCATCTATCGGGGTATCCTGTACGCCATCCCCGGCCTCTGATATTAAGCTCCAAAAGAGCCTACCAGCCTTCAACCACGGTAGTCTGCACATCGTACCCTCCAATGATTCTTACTGTAATTCCCCAAAGGATGTTGATAGCATCCGGGTTTGTCCCAGGTACGGGCTTGAAATCAAAACTTCCAATTAAAGCCGCCAGAATAACTTTATTCTCCCCAATCGCAAATCCTATCGTCCCGTCAGTATAACAGAAACATTCCATCCAAGTAGACTCACCTCTTCCTATACATCCTCTAGGCCCATGCCCAAAAGTCAGATACGCCAGACTATCTGTTGCACCCCCAAGCGCCTTCTCCTTGCCCACAAGCCACCGCTCTGGATTAAACTCATGTGCATCTTCACCCCAGAACTGCTTCGCTTGATTCATTGCCCACATGTGCAGTCGAACTGGAGTACCTTTTGGAATAGTTGCACCAAGAAGATCAGTGTCTTTCTGAGCTACACGTCCAAGAAGAGGCACAGGTGAGTAAACTCGCATGATCTCCTTGCTCACTGCATCGAGGTATGGAAGCTTGTCGAGAACTTCTGCTGTTACCTCCATTCCTGATGATGGACTAGGTAGGTTGGCTCGAATTTCGGCGCGAAGACGTTCTTGAATGTGAGAATAGCGAGGCTGAGAGAGGAGGTATATTCCCCAGGTTACGGCGGTAGCAGATCTTATAAGTGAGCCAATCAATCTGAGCGCTTGTGGGGTAAACTTACGTTTCATGTCCAGCACCTAGGAGAGTTTTTGATTGATGCACTAGGTCCTCGGTGCTGAAAGCCTTCGTCTTCATAGCAGCTGCGATAATGTCGTTCTGACCATTCTTATCCATCCAATCCAAGTCATCAACATGTTTATCCATGTCCGCCTTCCTTTCTTGAAGTAGGTTTCGGACCCAATCTGTCACGGCTCTCTTGCCTTCACGAAATAACGCGCTATTCTTCCCAGGTAGCAGATTGACCAATTTCGGAGTTGTCAAAAACGAGAGGACGAATATCAGTTGCGAATTTTCGTTCGCCACGAATGCCGCCCGGTAAGAAGTATTGAGCGCTGTATGAGGGTTTGACAGGGACGAGAATTCCGAGCCAAAACCCGCTTGCCCGATAATATCCAAAGAAATACGACCAGCCCAGTCATCGATGTTGACTGATGCAGAGGCTTTCTCAGCTTTGGGTCCGGTCTCCACTTCGCGCTTGATTAGAGTGACCATCTCGGAAGCTTTGGTCCAGAATAGCGGGTAAACACTTTTGATAGCTTTGACGTTGAAGGCTGGCAATAAATGTTTTCGTTGATACTAGTCTTGTCAGAGACAGTGAGCACATACCTAGGCAAGAAGACAAACCTTATGATCCATCCCCTCTGATACCACAAGGCCATTGCCCAAGATATTCTCCATTATCCGCCTGATTTTTGGATTCTTGACATATTGGTCCGCTTTAACTTGCAGGAACTCGGCAGCCCCTCTTGGAGTTGTTACAGCGACCATCTCTGTGTTGAATACATCAAGATAGCGGATGAGTCCATCATTCGGAATTGTCTCCATCCAATTAAGCACCTCTCTCGAATTTCGGGGCTTGAAGAAAGATTTCCATCCACCCTCACGCTAGATCCGGTTTAGCTGTGGGAAGGTAATACCAGCGGATCGACTTACTGGTGCCTGCGGTAAGGCTAGAAGGGGACTGAAATAGAGAGGGTACAGGAAAAGGCCCCATGTTATGTGAAATGGAACATAAAACAGCAATG
This sequence comes from Cadophora gregata, assembly GCF_030347475.1. NCBI lineage: Eukaryota > Fungi > Ascomycota > Leotiomycetes > Helotiales > Ploettnerulaceae > Cadophora > Cadophora gregata. The sequence continues at coordinate 1,378,773 of NW_026695933.1, read as the reverse complement.
CGTATATGGAGGCTCGGGCATATGAAAACGACGATGCAGAGTGGCTTGCAACATATGTCCCAAGACTAAGAGATGCAAGCGCAAATGAGACCCGTACAGCACTCGCCATCTTGAAGAACAAATGAACGGCAGTAAATTTAATGGAAGCAAAGCAATTGCTGGAAGGTCTACCAAGCAATAGGTACGGATGGATACCAGCTTATATGCAATATACATGTAGCCACACGAGGCGAAAGCCACACCCAGCTACACTGTGGTCGCCATCTTTGGCATCGTGAACCTGCATCTCTCGTAGGCTCTGGTTGGCCGCAAGTACGAATCCAGCCCTTCATTGGGCTGGCACTGCACAGATAGGAGGCTGACATCGGCCGCTGGGCCTGGGCATCTCACCTCAGCCGTGTTCCAATCCACCTTGTCCTTGTCCTCAGCGCAACACGGACAAGAGCAGATTACTCGCCATCTCGAACTCGGAAGAAATCGAGGGGAAAAGTGTCAGCAAGTCAGCAAGTCACCAATATGAGGGGTGGCCCCGACGCTACTGTCGGGTGATGCCAGATCAGCAAGAAGAACCATGCGCTGTGTGGTTCAGCGGATCCGAGCAAGTGGTTGACTGATGTTGCTTCCAACCTGAACAGGAAGTTTTGGTGTCTCGTAGGTGTGGAGGAGATGGGAGAGGGACAAAATGCCAAGTTTGATCATGTGGGCGGTGTACACTGGCAGAATTCCACCCCTCCAAAACTTTTGTGACCCATAAAGGCTGAGGGGCGGGGATAAATTAACAATAAATTCCCACCACAATGCCTACAGAATTGGAACAAGTATGTGCCACATCATTAAAACTGAACACTGTGCTAATTCAGCGTAAAGCTGGTCGACTTTGTCTCTCATGGCAATACTCAAGTGCGACAGCTTGGTGAGTTCTCCACCCTTCCATACCAGCTAGTTGAAGAAACTGACGATTCGTCCCAGCTGTTGAGAACCTCGTCCCATACTCTCTTACAGACCCCACGATATTCAAAACAAATGACCTCCTCCCCATAAAAGACTTGAAGCTGTTAGTGCGAGATTACGAAGTACGGATTGCCTCTTAATCGTCCTGTTCCGAGCTTGAGCTGACAAAATCCAGAAAATTGCCCACGATGCGACCACAATCCTCATAAACCTGACTGCAGACCGGGAGATACTCGAGAACCTAGCTTCGGATAGAGACTTCGTCAAGACATTACTAGGCCGTGTGACAGTATGTCAGTCTCCCATCTCTTGCACCCCATCGTCCACTGATTTCTGTTCCAGAACCCAGCGGAACCCAATGCGAACCTCATTTCCATGCTACTAGCCAACTTAGCCAAGTACGACGAATTAAAAGACATATTGACGGTCGAGGCACCTGCGCCAAAAGAGTTGGCGTCCAACAACAAGGCAATCGATCAACTGTTAGACCTGTTCGTAAAAGGTGCAGATGGCACGTACAACAAAGCAGCCGACTTCGACTACCTCTCCTACCTCTTCGCAGACCTCGCAAAGCACAAAGAAGGGCGGCGATACTTTCTCACGAAGCAAGAATACGATGGCGTGGTCCCGCTCACGAAACTTGTCGTCTTCACTGAACACAGGTCGGATATCAGACGGAAGGGAGTAGCGTCGACGATCAAGAACGTCGCGTTTGAAATCGATGCGCACCCCTCTTTCTTAGATGAGGACCAGATAAACATACTTCGATACCTACTGTTGCCCATAACTGGCAATGAGGAGTTCTCCGACGAGGAAAGCAGTTCCATGTTACCGGACCTACAGCTCCTGCCTCCTGACAAGCGGAGGGATTCAGATCCATTGATCATACAAACGCACATTGAGACGTTGATGCTGCTTACAACGACGCGGCAAGGCAGAGATCTGATGCGCGAGATTAAGGTGTATCCCATTGTCAGAGAAACGCATTTGCATGTGGAGCATGACGAGGTCAGGGATGCGTGCGAGCGACTAGTGCAGGTTCTGATGCGAGATGAGGAGGGAGAGGAAGTGGGCGAAGGGATGAAGGCCTTGGAGCGGATGCCTAGGACGGGAAAACCAAGTCATCCTCAGATTGCGGCTGGGGCGGGGAGTTGGGCGAAGCAGGATGTGGAGGAGGATGACGACGACGACGACGATGATGATAAGATAGTCGAAGTATAGAGATTAATCAGGACATATTTTGTATCTGTTCCTGTGTTGTTCTTTGGAAGCCCAGCAGTTTCGTAGCGGACTTAACCATAATTTGGTCTTGTGATAGTTTGGTAATCACGGATCCTTGCACACAGTGAAAGCCAAGCTAGTAATCGTTGCATCGTATTTACAATCCGGTCTAATTCGCCTGGGAGACTGCTCCCTGAACTGTCTTTATTCTCCCCGAAAATTCAGATCCGGTTCCAAAACTTAGCATTACCACTCGCTACCCCTTTTTCTGCCGTAAACATCGCTAAACCAGACGGCAGGGCAATCTTAACAACAATGAACGCGTCTACCGAGGTCCCGTAAAGATTCGCTACCGAGCTCAGAAGAACCTGGAAGATAACCAATCATACTACTATGACGTGAAGGGTACGCGATGACAAAGCGCAGTTAAGGCATGTCAAGAAGGCGTTAAGGGGAATCAGTGTTCCATTTCATGTCATAAACAATATCATTATTCATGCGTCCACCCCTAAGCACGGGGGATTATAACAAACCCATACCGCAACCCCTAAACACCCCCTAGACCAACGTAAAGTTGCCACTGGTCCCGGTAAACGCTGTAATCTTTCCTCCAAGCACCTTGCTATCCCCATAGTACTTGAATCTATACGTTCCCTTCTGCGCATAGCTCTCCGTCTCCCAGCTCAATACAACATGCGAGCTCCCGATCAAACCATCATCTCTGTACCACGTATACACGAGGAACCAATCGCTATCGTCGCGGACCTTGGTCCATGCTCCATTAACAAGCATCTGCACCTCAGCGAATGTTCCTTCAAGACGCAGGTTGTTACGCGGGTTGGCAGCCACAAAGGTTACATTTACGACGGAGCCGATGGAGTAGGATGCTTTGGGCTGGGCCATGACAGATCCATATGAAGTACCTGGATGAGGAGAGTCCCAAACGACATCGGTGATGAGGGAGATGGAATTATCGGAGTTGTCAGGTGGGAGGGGTCCAGAAGCAGGCTGGCTGGTATTGCTAGCCATGAGGTATCCGATATTCTTTTCAGAGAGATACATGTGCGCGCTGGATGTCCAGGGACCGAAGAGTGTTGATGCACCTTCGTAGCGCTGAATGCCGTACTCTTCAGGTGTGGCGATGTAGTGTGCGTATGTGTTCGCTGGACCGCCGAGCACGACTTTGGGGGAAGTGGTGATTCCTTTGGCGATAGCTGCTTTTGCCACGGCATCCTTCCAGCGGCGTCCTGTCATGGTCGTTGCTTCTCCGGGGGAGATGATCATGAAGAGTTGACCAACGCGGAAGGACTGAATATCGATGATGTTGGGTGACCATTCATAGGGGCCGTGCATCTCACCGACATCGAGGAGAATTGGCTTGGGTCTGTGACAAGCTACTTGCTTGGCAGAGGGCGTGGTGAGAACATCTCGAACGAGAACCCAAAATGGGTTCTGGGTTTGAGAGTCGTTATTTGCTTGAGTGAAGTCGAATGCTCCTGGCCAGTCGCTGGTGCCGGCAGCAAATCCTGCACCGAGAGCAGCTGGGCAGGACTGAACAATCGTTCCGTTGGGCAAAGGGAATTGGAAATACTGCATATCTTGGAAGGTCTGAAGAGAAGTCAATATCGAACTGCTCATTATGAAAGACTCGTATAACTCACGTGGTAGAATTTTACACTTGAATCAGCAACAGCTGTTCCAACACTGTCGAGAGAATCCTATAATTCGTAAGTCTGCGGCTCAATGTTTAAATTAGAAGATGAGCTTACATATAACGACTTGGCTGCCGTGAACACTCTTCTGCCAATCTCATAACAGCTAGAAATGCCAAGATCAAGCTTCTGGAACGCAGGACCTGTGTTCTGGTTAGTGATATCATCATCACAAACTGGAAACTTGACATACCTCGGCCGTGGCAAGCCTGACTGGTGCCACCGCATGTACTTTTATCAAAAGTGCATTGAGTTCCAGTTCCATCGTCACACCATGCTCCCAAAACATTGGGCGATGTGTCCCCAACACTGCTCTGACTGAAAGCGGCTACGAATCCAGGAGCAGCTTTGGGGTCAGTCAAAGCTGCCTTCTCGAACAAGTAGGACGTGACACCCTTGTTATCTGGAATCAGAAATCAGTAACTGGTCACTGAAATAGCGTTTCTGGCACGAAACATACCCCCTGTGACATGGGTATTGTTGGCTAATGCCGATGTTCCGTGGACACTTCTGAGGTTAGCTGAATGTCCTCCGCTACTTTGTGTATTTTCTGATTTTCTGACGACCAACATGGAAGAACCTGCTCGAACTGAGAATTGGGAAACATCTTACCTGTGCCAGCCAAGAACTCCAGTGTTCTTTCCATCCGAGGCACGTTTGAAACGCAACAAAGTGAGGGTAGTATCAACATTACTAGCATACTTGGCTCGCTCCGCAGCTGGGTTTGCGAGATAAGCGTACAGACTGCGGTTGATATTGGCGTCCGTGACATTAGTATCGCCGTACTTAAGATAACCAGGTGCAAGGCTTGCGTGGGCTCTCTGAATGGAAAGAACAGTTCTGTGATCTGGTCAGCGGCTCGTTCATATTCAATAAGAACTTGCATACCCGTCAACAATTGCCTGGTAGCTTTGCTTGGAGAATCCAAGTGTCGTGATTTGGGGCAGGAGATAGTTGTTGTAAGCTCCAGGTCCGGAGTGTGAATGAGTTCCTGTCAGAGCAATGTTGCTCTGGTTGTAGATTCCCAATCCAGCACCCTTCAGCGCATTGACAACACCGTATCTGATTGCTGTATCGCCATTTGCAATATCAAGAACGAGGTAGACAAATCGATCAGATGGCTTGTTGACATTGCCGATGATATAAGCACGTGAGTAGAGACTATCAAAATCAGTCACATTGATCACTCCATGAACGGTGTAGCTTACCGTTGTCTGAGACCAGTTCCAACTTGATCCAGGACAGCATATCCCATGAAACCGATCTCAACAACAGGTCTAGATGGTGGTCAGTCAACGCTATCGCTCTCAAGTGTATCGACAAACCCTGTGATGTCAGCCTTTCCAACTCCTAAAAGATACTGCTGGTCTCCAGCTCTTCCCAGGTTGGCTAAAAACTCTCTCGATTCATCATCCATGGGCTTAGCATCAGTAAGGTCCGGAACTGACTCGATTTCGGATGTCCATGCCGAAGTGATTCCTACCAAAGCCAGTAAAGCTACCGCGATCAATGCAGCAACTGCGACGTAGAACTTCTTGTTCCGTGCTTGGCTGCGACCAGGGAGAGCGGTAGTCTCATTTTCAGCCTCATTATGGTGCTTCTCCTGCTCTGGGAGGGCTTGGTATTCTCTGTTCTGAAAAAGAGACGACATGACTGAAAAACTACTACAGCATCGACACAGGGAGCAGTCGGTGCAAGAGGCAGGAGGGACGATAGATGGGCAGCGGTCCCTTGTTATAGATACTCCATGATGTGGATGAAAGTATGTAATATGTCCTTACTCGAGGTGGCGGCACTGCCAGGCACTGCACTTGGTCAGTCTGCTCTTTCCCATCCTTGATCTAAGGCCTGCACGACGTGGCACTGGCCGAGGCTTGTCAACGAGCTGCCTGTCTCGCTGAACTGCTCTACACTTGTGACTTGACCATGCAGAAACGGCATTGCCTATTGCGACTCGATACCCGATGAAGTCAAGATACGGCGACGATACGTGCCTGGTGGTGCTCTGCAATGCTCTGCAAATACGCCTAATCTCCTCTCCAGAGTTCAGGTCCTGTGGTTGACGAGAGGGGTTGTTCGGCGATCATGCCCCCTTCAGACCAATCAGCCGGCCAGGACGCTGTGGCCCCCAGACCAAATGAGACACCGTGAAATTACAACCATGGGACCTGCCCAACCCGATCCACAGCGGGCAGGTAGACGGGGACGGGGGAGTTCGATGCGGATGCATAGCTCCCAGGAGACTGAGGGAGGACGTTTATTACAGGTTAGATCATATCTGCCGGTTGGAATTATTGCAGGTGTGACCGTTACACGACATGCGCTTGGACGTATGGTATCAATAATTAATCTTTACTTTGCCCCTTCCTCTGGGCGCGTCGCTCTCCCAAGATTCAGCATTTAAAGCCTTAGTACACTTGCCGAACAATATTTCAGAGTTTGCTTGATCGTAGAGTTTGAATCGGTTAGGAATTGATCTAATCTATCAATACGAATAGAGAACAAGGTTGTTTATGAATCGTAGCAGGACCAATTACACCCAGGTCGAGGCGATTTAAAGTTACCTGACCTTGAAAAACACGCGTATTTGAAAGCTAATGGATCCAGAAAAATATCCAGGGCTTGTCTTTACTTAAAGAGCGCAGTTCATGTATCATGCTTGCTTTTAATTAGGAAGGTCTTGTTCTTGTTCTATAGTTGGCAATAAAGGATTTGGTTTCACGAGACCATTCATTTGCCGAGGCATCTCAAAACCCCATAACCAATTTTGCAAAATCCGACAATAGCTCCCTCAAATCATGGGGTGACAGTCTTGAATGAAACGAGTTAACAGAGTACTGTGAACTGGCTTCCCCGGATTTTCTAAGCGAGATCTGAATGCCTACAACGAACAGGGGGCACAAATGAAAACCGAAGATCAACAATGAGTCGCTTACTAGTCGTAAGTTGGGACAATAATATTACATGAGTTATTGAGAAGAGATCCCCCGTCGAGTATCCTCTCACAAGATCATACTTGAGACTGTAACAGCTCACGAATCCCAGCAAAGTCGTACTCGGCCATGGTTTCTTCCCAGAGCGCATCCATCACTTTGTTTCCTTCTTCGGAGTATACAAGGCTGGCAAATCTGAACACAGGTCAGCACTACGGAGGAAATCTCCCTATGAAGCATCGAGAATACTCGAAACGAAGAGAAGGAGTGAAGTAACAGGGGCCAGGCAACTTACGGTTGAATCTTCCCCTCACTGACAAAGCAGCCATGTGACTCTTTACCCCTCAATACTACAGCATCAACATACAACCATGCACCATCTTCTACCGATAGGGCGGTCAACAACTTGACGACGGAGAAAACAGCATTCATTACCACTGGTGCTTCGCGAAATAAGCGAGTGCCCTTGCAGAGTCCGGGTTGGACGAAGTTGACAATGGCGTCCTCTGGATCGAGAAACTTCAACAAACGGACGAAAAATAGATGACCGAGAAGTTTGGAAACGGAATATCGCTCTAGAGTATCGTAGGACTGAATATTCGTGTTGTCGAATAATGCAAGAAGAGGTCTCCTATTTCGATTGGGAAACTTTGCTGCTAATGCTGGTCCGGAGTTCACGATAGTAACCCTGGGAGTCGATGCCATTGGTGGGATTTTGCCCTTCAGTTTTTTCAGAGCTTGAACAATGAGAATCGCTAGTAGGAATGTGGATAGGTAGTTGACTTGGATGTTTTCGCAATGGCCCGTACTGGGGCAGGTTGTCAGTGTTGAGTGGGCGATGCCAGAATTTAGGATCGTCATGTCAAGCCTATCCAGGTCTGTCTCAATGCGTCGTGCGAAAGCTTGAATCGATTCGTATGATAACATATCTAGATCCCAGACATCTATTCGAGAAGAAGGATATTGTCCTCGGATGTCTATTTTGACAATCAGTAAGTGGAGTTCTATGATACTTCGCGAAAGTCGACTGTCACTTCAGCAGATCATCGCTATTTCCATATACTTGCACGCGAGAAAGTGGGGAGATTCTTACTTGCAGCAGCTCCTTCTCCCTTCTCCCTGGACCGGACAGCGAGGATCAAATGCGACAATTTGAGACAGAGAAGATGCTTGGCGGCATGGAAACCCAATCCCGAATTCGCACCTGTGATGATCGCAACTTGACCTGACAAGTCCACATCCTTTGAATGAAGAATTATCTGCGGTACACCATGTTTAGGGAAGAATCCTGGGAAAGGTGGACTATGAAATGGAGTCATTTCTAAAGATGCCGAGGACTTGTTACTGGTAGGAGGATTGAATTTAGCTTAGAGTAAACATGAGAATCGATACGGAACTGAAAGAAAAAGACGAAGACCTCATGTACCTGAATAATCATATATACAGGTACTCTATAAGTAAAGTCTGGTTCACCATCTTCAAAACAAACCTAGAACTCGCTAAGGATGCTTAATTGGGGAGTACTTCACGGGTCTTGGCGTCAGCATTGAGACGATTCTCCACGCCAAGACCACGATTTGTTCCTCGATAGGGAATATCTTGGTGTCAGCGCATGAAGCTTCATCTTTAATCCCCATAACCTTTTCGTGGTTTTCTGTCTTTCGATACAATCAGATCACAGAGCGGTCAGGAATAGCAAACGTTGACAATCGACCACCTGCGTTATGTCTCAAAATGCTCCCCGCCCTTTCATCATCACGACCTCCTTGGCGAAGCCGGACCGAGCAGCAATGAGAGACGCCCGCAGCTATGCAATGCGCGGTAAGAACAGTGGGAAACGGCGTAAACGAATATACAAAGACCAGCCCATAAGGTCCTGGGTTGATGACCAACTCGCAAATGAAGAAAGCCAAGATATGCAGCTAGTCTCGCCTGTCCCCAACCAGGTCAATAGACAGATCGCGTCGGAATGGACTATATTGAATGTTGCGGAGGACATCGGGCCCCATCCACGTCAAATGCTCGATCAGTGTAGGTCTGGTTGATGACAAAAACGCATACACAACCAAGCAAGTACTGAGTGCCACATCTAGATTTCTCCATCCTGGAGGAGACTTCCTATGCCAACAAAATCCTCGCCAGAAATGTTTTCAATCGCCAAGCTCCCCTCTGGATGGAGCACCTCGGCCAGAGTGCCACATATTTGAATAACCAGCTCTTCGTGCTTATAGCATATTACGATCTAATCATTGCGAGGACCTTAGCCATCAGACAAAGCACAATTTCTCACATGACCAGAGCACTTAGTCTTCTACAAACAGATCTAAGAACAAGCACTCGAGCAATATCCGAAGCGACGATTTCTACCATCATTGCATTTGCCATGGTGGCATTCATGTCAGGCGATACAGCGTCAGCGGAAAAACATCTTCAGGGGCTTGTCAAAGTGGTAGCTCTGCGTGGCGGTCTCCGTTCTCTGAGATCATGTAGATATCTCCAGACCAAATGCTGCAGGTTCGTTGCCAGTCATTCCTCCCCACCAGATCCCATCTCATTGGAGTCAAATTAGGCTTGATCTCAGCTTTGCTATGTGCACTAGCTCGACTCCCCTCTTCTTCACAGCCGGGAATATCTCTTGGACCTCGTACCTGCCACGAACTATACCAGTACAATCAACAACAGCTATACACCGCCTCCTAAGCGACTCCGGAATCGCTCCTGATACTAATATGCTTGCTGTATATTCCGACCTCCAGGAATTCTCTCGAGCGGCAAATCTCGCTGCACAAACAGGTCGCAAGCTTGAGCCCGATCTCCTACAAGACGTCATGATCTCCATTCAATATCGTCTTCTGCATCTTAAGTACGAGAATTCTGATCCTCACGAACTCTTACGAGTCATCATGTTAGATTACTCGGCAACTGTTCTACTTCTGCTATTTTGCCAGTTTGGCGCTTATGTCTGGCTAAACTTTCCATCGTTGCAAGTGTGTTTACGTATACATGTTCAGACTGGAAGTTCAAATGAGAGATCAAGAGTATGGCTCTGGCTTCTTGTTGTAGTTGGGTTGTCGCAGTTGGATTGTGACATGAAAGACCTTGAATCTTATCTAGCATGTACTGTACGAGATTTAGGGTTGAAGTCGTGGAAAGATGTACTTGTGGTTTTGAAGTCGTTCCTCTGGATTGATGTGTTGCATAGTGAGCGAGGAAAGGCTTTGTTGACGGACATTGTAAACTAGGATGATAGATTAAAGTGACAGTGAGTCCTCATCTAGCAAATGCTTCATTTGTGCTATCTCGTCTCCTGCCATTTTTGCTCCGTAGAGCCTGGAGAGCGCTACAGCACTGCAGCGCATCCTGTAACGAGTTCATGTTGACCAAGTCTCGCTAAAACCCAGGCTGGTCCAGTGCTTTGGTTCCAGGCCAAATAGCCTGAAATAATACCCTGTGCCTGCCTCAATCCAGCGGACACATTTCCTTTTCCCGAACAGTAAATGGAGTCAAAAAGGGTGACCAGTATCTATCTTCGGCTACATAATTATGAATATATAATCTAAAAACAATAAAAAAAGCTACTTTATTTGGGGTATCAATGTAAGTCTCCGCCATCTAGATTATCCAAATCCCCAACTCATGGGCCAATTCAACCCTCCGATTGGATCATGCAGCTCGATGCAGGACGAGATCATCAATCCTTGGATGAGATACAAAGCCCTGAATGTCCATCAAATATGCAGCTGATACACACAGATGCCCCTCATGTAGCCTAGTGTTGCATGCAGGTACCCTTACCCTTTGATCTCGGCATGATTGTCTCGGAGGAAACACCTCTTCCTACCTTATCTATGTAGGCAATTAATATATCCTTATCCTCCCACTTTTCATATTATTCTTTATCTAACGGTCTGGTTGGCGGGAATGGGGGCAGAAGGTGGATGGAATTCTGTGAGATTGGAATTCATGCATGTGCTTGGATCTGAGATCGATGCAGGTTTTCCAATATCGATATTGACCCTGGTAGTATCGTACGAGATTGTCACTTTCCTTCTTTCTGTTCCTGCTCTTGAATGATGCAGCTGCCCAGCGTGTCGTACCTACTACCAAGTCTTCAATTTGGCAAACCCGTCGCCCATCCTGGAAGTTGGAACACATCTCTTCCATTCTCCTTTTCCCTCTTCCTTCTCTTTCTCTTTCCCATCCACCATTTCAACAACCCTCTGCCTTAGGGATAGCCCCTCGCCATGACCCCTTCCATTTCAAGCTTCGGGACCAATACACCACATAAAACTACTCGAAGCTGTTCATCTCGGTACCAGATTCAAACTCACACCCATCTCTGTCTACTTCTTGTGTACCCACAGTACCTACTTACTCGATCGGCTTTCACCTACCCCTCAATGTTCATCAATGGGTCCCTTACTCCACTGGTACCACAATCCACAGCTTGGTACCATGATGTCATCAGAGGAGACATTCAGAAGCTGGAGAGTACCGAGTGGTTGGTGCACAGGATAGTATTCTGGATGATTGAATGTCCAGAGTTAGTTTGTGTCTAGTTATTGGACCTGACTTCAACGCAGTTCAACGGTAGAGCAAAGCAATACGTTGAATGGGGTGAGGTGTATGGTAGATACTCCACAACCTGAAGTGAGCACTAGTGGGGTTCAGCTCAAATCGTCTCTTTCCTATCAAGGTAAGATACGTACTTCATCATACACGACACCGAACAGGACGGATAAGAAGAAGCCGGACGACCAAAAACTTACAAACAGCATGTGGCATGTGAAAGTACTGATAAAGAAGTCTAAACTTTATTCATACTATATACGAATGGACTATGAGAAGCCAAGCTCCGTGTTCTTTCTCTCGTCCTTCTCTCTCTTCCTTCCCATCTATCACGCTCAAACCATGCAAAAAAATCCCATGAACGAGCAAACAAACAAATAATTCACATTCATTGATTGATGAGCGTGTACAAAAGTCGAGGAACGCCCATTATTATCATCCCGCCATAGCAATCAAGCCAGAAAACAAACACCAAAATATACACGAAAGGCTAAGTCTGTCTGTCTGTCTTTAGAAAGAGGCGACGGCGATGGCAATAGCCTGGCTATCAGAGTGTGAGATGGAAATGCTGATTTCCTTAACACCAGCCTTCTTCGCTGCTGCAGCGGCACCACCATGAAGCTGAGGAATGTTAGTTGTGGTCAGAGTCGGTGATGTGGGAAGAACTTACAGTGACAATTGGAGCACCCTTCTCGTTGTTGATAATCTCAATCTCCTTCAACGGCGCACCAGCTCCCTTGCTTGCAACACCCAGAGATTTGAACACAGCCTCCTTGGCACTCCACTTGCCAGCAAAGGAGGACTGAGGACTTGGTGCCTTCAAGCAGTAAGATCGCTCAGCATCTGTGAAATTGCGCTCGAGGAATGTGTCGTTCTCAATGTTGATTGCTGAGATGTCTTCAACATCGACACCAACCTTGTTGCTGGCGGTTGCGGCACCTTTAGCCAAAGACTCGACCATTTGCTTGGTGGCCTCGTTCTTGGCCTTGTTGATTGTCTTTTTGGAAAAGCCAGGGGCGTAGGTCAGAGTCGACGTCTTCTTGTCCATTGATACACGTGCATCAGGGTTGAGGAAGACCTCTCCCTGCTGGTCATCGGTGTATGGAGAATGTGTCTTGGCCACGAAGATCGTGTTGGAGATCATTCCGTTGTGGAAGTATCTGTAGGTCTTCTTTTGTCTGGACTCAACCTTGGCACAGTAGGAAGCGTAGGTAGCTTCATCGAGAGTGGCGAACAGATATCTTGGATGAATACCAATCACTTGAGCACCCTTCTGACCGAAACCGAACGAAGTAACAGAGAAAGCCTTGATACCATCGGTCTGAATGCTTCGGTTGGGGTAGACGATGTAGTCAAATTGCTCCATGATTTGGTCAACGTTATCGGCATTCCTGTTGCCAGGAACCAAACCAGTATCGAGAACTTGCAAACATCCGTTCATCATCCAAGCACCGGCAGCACCCTTGGGATGACCTGTGAGGTACTTCTGGAAGATACCCAAAACAGCGTTACCCTTCTTTCTGCCGAGATGCTTCAATTGCTGGCAGATGACAGAGGACTCGTTCTTATCGTTAGCCACAGTCGAGGTACCGTGGAACGAAGCAACATCGAGATCGTCGATAGTAAGACCCCAGGTAGCAAGGGCACCACGAAGAGGAGCAATGGATGGATCCTTCTTCCAGAATGTGTTGCCGAGACTGTTCAAGACTTCACGCTCTTGACGAGCAGCTTCGCGCTCGATATGGTGTGCACGTTCTTGAGCATACTCAGACTCGTTGAACTCCTGGCCTTGAGCCTTCATAGCATCAATCTCTTCATGAAGATACTCGAGCTCTGATTCTTGCCATTGCTTGATGTTCTTCTTTCGGAGATCGATTTGACGGCGACGATACTTGATGTCAAGGAGTGGCGATGGGAACTTGCTGGGGTTCTCACGAGCGGTGGTGAGGACACCCTGTCCAGGAGCCGGAACGGATCGGCCAATCTTGTCAGTGGCGGTAGTGGTCAAACCAAGGATACCATAGATGGGAACACCCATATCAAGAGCAAGCTTAGCTGTCATGATGACTTGCATACCGCAACCTTGGGATTCCATGAAACCATTTCGGGTAGTGGTGGTAGGTCTGGACATCTCAGCTGGGGTACGGCCGTGGGCAATTTCGTCCACAGCATTGCTGGTGGCCTTCATGTTGGCGAATTCGTAGGATCCTTCCTCTTGGAAGTCATCAAAACCACCGACGAAGCAGACACGAGCCTTGCCCTCAACGATAGTCTCGTACCCGATGTCAACGGACTCGACAGCAGTAGCGCAAGCACCGACTGGGGTTTTGATAGGTCCAGTGGATGAGAGCAACAACATATTGACCCAAGCGCTCATGGTGTTGATGAAAGACTCCTGAAGAATGTCCTTCTGGAGCGGCTTGTCCAAGAATCGGTCCTTGTACATGCCTCTCAGAGCGTGGGTACCACCAATACCGGAACCAATACAGTTACCGACCTCGGAAATGTGAACATACTTGTAGAACTCGTATGGATCGGTAATACCAGATGCCAAAAGAGACTCGACAGTGCAGACAAGAACGAACAGAGTGACGGGGTCGACCTGAGAGATGATATCGTCGGGAATACCGTAGTGCTTAGCATCCCAACCAGTTGGGATTTGACCAGCAACCAGGCGGTCGAATTGCAGAGCCTTGGGGATCAGGAGTGTTGCTCCCTTTCTCATGCGCACAATGTACTCGCCAGATTCAGGGATCTCAAAGATCTCAGCCTTGTCTCCGTGCTCGCGCTGGAATTCCTCGGCTGTCTCCTTGGAGGTCTCAAATGGCTCTAGATCTTCTTGGATAACGACCTCTTGAAGGAGTTGCTTCTTGTTGGGATCGTAACCTTTGAAAAGCTCAGGCTCGATAAGACGAATACCAGAGTGCTCAAGGATGTGCTTCTCGTACTTGGCCTTGATGTCTTTGTCATCGACGGGCTCTCCAGACTTGGCATCCACCCAGCCGGCATATTGCTTGCCCTTGATTGGACCATTGTGGTTCTTGATGAGTCCCATAATCCATGCCATCTCAACACAACCCTCGAGGGAGAACTTTCCGTGAGCTTCCATCTCCCATCGGGTACGAGAGTTACCCCAAGGTCCAACTTCAGCGAAACCAGTGACGACAACGACCTTCTCAAGGTCAACCATACCCTTAAGGTTCTCGTTGAGCGGCTCGACCTCTTTCTCCCAGTCTGGAAGGCGAGGGAACTCGAATTTGATGTTGGCACGGGGCTCGATGGTGACCTTCTTGTAGAGAGCTTCGCTGTCTTCTCCGTTGACGATCTTGTTCTCAATGGCGGTTTCTTTGGTAACAGCTTGTCGGACCTCACTAGTCTCCATGATGTCCTTTCTGAGCTTCATCATCAGGTTCTGGAGATCTGGGATAAATTGGAGGCCACCGTTCAGATCAGCAAAGACTGGCTCAGATTGGCAAAGGTCAACAATTGATGGCGACATGAGGCCGAGCAAGTTGAAAGCCATCTCCTGTTGAGAGAAAGTGCGGACACCGTATGCCTCGACGCCCTCGGCAACAATGTTGTTTCCGGACATGAGACCAGTACCACGGGTCCATCCAATAACAGCACCGCAGATTGTGAGGAAGTTACCCCAGTTCTCGGAGTGCCATCTGTTGAACAAAGTCTCCAGTCCCAATTTGGATTCAGAGTACAGACCGTCGTTACCGAAGGTACCGTGGTTGGGTGACAGGGGCAAAACGACCTGAGCTGGTCGAGTTTCGAAGCCGCGCTCTGCCTTTTGCGTCTTAACAGCTCCAAGCATGCGGAGAAGGTTTGTCAACATGATGCGGTGAGCAAGCTCAGACTTTGAGTCAATGCTATCGATCTCACGACCATTCTCGGGAATAGCGGCGAATGGGACGATGAAGTCCAGATCCCATCCAAGACCCTTCTTGGTGTCGTAGATGTAATCGATCAAAGCCTCCACATCTTGCTTGCTTCCTTGGTTGAAAGGCACAACAATGAGTTGAGAGCCTCGAGAGCCAAAGCGAGAGTACATGGACTGATAGTACTCGGTAACCTCGCGAGAGAAACGGCTGGTAGTAACAACAACCTTTGCTCCTCCACTAATCAAGCCTTGCAAGACATCGGCACCGATAGAACCGGCACCAGCACCAGTCATCAGCACATTCTTTCCTTGGAAGGTAACACCATTCTTTGCAGCTGTCTCCAAGCCCTCGATGTAAAGACCTGTGAGCTTTTTGCTGTACTCCCATCCATGCTCATCCTTCCGCTTCAAATGTAAGAAGGGTATTGTCTCAACCTTGCCAGTCTTGGCATGAGGATTGCGAGCCTTCTTGACACCGTTTATCTTGCCGTTTCCGTTCTCTTTGGGGATGATTTGGCCTTCGCTCATGGCCAAGGATCGAATGACATCGCCATAGAGTGCCTTGATCTGGAGCTGAGATGATTTAGAGAGCTTGTGTTGTTGTTTGATGAGCTTGTAGATACGACTGAGATCGTTCTGAACCTTGGTACGGTTGCCATACTCAGAGATCTTGCCACCATCAGCCATCTCGCGAACGTAGTGCTCGAGCTTCCGTGCACTTGTTCGTGGGATTTCTGCATATGACAGGTTTCCGCGAGCATCAATCGTGGTATGAGGTCCAGTTGGAATACCGACATCCTTGTAGCAAGGAGCTGTGTCCAAAACTTCACGGCAGTTCTCGATGAGTTGCTGGCCGAGCTCCTTGGCGAGCTGGTATGTCTCGCCACGCTCTGTGGGGCAGTTATCAATGTGATACTGCATGAACTCCAAGAGTGTAGGATTTGATCGATTCATGATGCGAATGCACTGGCTGACAATTTCTCTGTCCACAGCCTTTAGACGGCCAAAGATAATGTCGTAAAACATGGTAAGGGCGTCTTGGCGAGCCCAATTCCAGGAAGAATCGTACACTCTTGCTTTGAGTGGTGTGAAAACTGGCTCAATACCGGCAGCGTAGAAATCACCATGCTCAACATTCCAAAGATCCAATTGTGCTTGGAGAGTTGCCTGTGATTGTTGGGAGCCAATGAAGGCCTTTTCTCCAGCGCGGAGGTCCATCTTGAGATATCTGGCGAAAAGCTCGAGTTGTTGTTTGAAAAGAGCTCTTTGGTCCTTGGTAAGGGCATCGATTGCGGCTGGGTCCATCATCATTCCGGCTCCCGCAGCGCCTGCATCTCCACCAGCAACTGGCGCAGAGAGACTGATGCCTGCATTGCCAGCGTATTTCTGGGAGACATCGTCAAGGAATGCCTTGGCATCATTCTCAGATCCCAGACGAGCTGCAGGCTCCATGGTGAGAGCTAGCAGTAGAACACCATCCTGTCTCCCGGATCCAAGACCCCATCTTGTTTCGAGGTATTTTCTGGCTGAAGTAATGTTGAAGCCACCGGGCATTTTCGAAGAGATCAATCGTGCAACGAGGGAGGACGATTGCTTTCCGAGCTGGCCATTGAATGTAGCCTGCATAGAGGCTCCTAACTCATCGAGAGGGGTATCTTCTGGTTTCTCGGGTGTAGAGCCGAATTCCTTGCCCAAGTCACCGAGAATCTCGTTTTGGAGGGTGGATTTACCTGTGGACATCAAATCAGCTTTTGCACGTCCCTTGAGGGCAGTGTTACTTACCACCAACCAAATCTTTGATTGCCTTGCTCAGAGGAATTTCCAGAAGAGGTTTCTTAAGCTTTTGAGCAATCAGTGCTCGCACAATATCCACTGCACCAACGGGAGCATCTGGAACTGAAGCTGCTGGTCCAGCACTGGGAGGAGGAGGAGCGGCTGCTGCGGGGGGTCCGCTTGACGAAGGAGCAGAAGCAGCAGGTGTAGACTGAGTAGCAACTGGCTCTGGCTCGTCTTCCACTGGATCGACATCGTAGTAGATTTCCTTCGCATCTTTGTTGTAGCAGAGAATTTGTCTCTGGACGGATTTCGCTGCATCGTAGGCTTCGTACTTGGACGCAATTGTCCTCTTTGCCATTACACCCAAAGTATCCGCCGGACCGATTTCCACAATGCGCTCAGTTGTCTTTTCTGCAAGAATCACATCTTGCGTCTCAATCCATCTCACGGGCGAGGCAAATTGATATGCCAGCAACTCCACAAGGAGCGTATGGGCGAGCTCCTGCTCGACTTCGGGACGCATGTTGCAGGATCGAACGTCCGCAGACGTATTGACGGGTAAAGAGGGGTATCAAAGAGTTCGATTTTAGAGACAGGTAGAGAAGTCGATTAGTTTGCCGTCGAGTAGGCAGTTGTAAGTTCAGTCTAATTTGAAGTTTCCGAGAAGCGACGGAACGCTGCTGGGACAATGCAAGGAAACAAGCAACGATGAATTACAACAGAGAAGGCGTATGGTGAGTGGTAGAAGGAGGTTTGGGAGGAGGGAGAATGTGAACAATTGATCCAACAAGACCAAATGTTTTGCGAGTATGGCAGGAGGGAGATGGGAGATGGTGCGGAGAAGTAGAGAGGAATCCAGCAGTGATGATCCTCAAGCTCACTCGGGTATGTCTGGCTGTTTGGCTGTTTGGCTGTTTGGCCTTGTTGAATCGAACATCTTTTGCTGGAGCTCCCAACGGGTTGTACTATCTAACCGTCCTTGGCCTAGGCGGCATCGACCCTGGTCCAAGAGCTGCAGGGCCGCACCCATTCCACAACCACCAGCAAGTAAGGTAGGTGCATCCACATCCACATCCACACCCACCCTGACGGTCCAGCGGCAGCGACGTAATATTCTGCCCTGCCTTCCCAACTTTTACTTCCGTGCTGTGCTTCTCTGCACCAGCCAGGCCTGCTGAGGGGCCGAATCCCGCATCAATCCGCATGTGCATAGGTACGCATCTCAGCAATCTGCAGGCACCTTCTTATCGCGAGAATGCTTCGGGCTGCTCTAGATACCACCGTTCTTCAGTGAGGAAGGGAGGGTTGGAATTTGGAATGTCTCGTTTCGCTTCGCTGACTCGACCCCTATCCAGGCTCCCAGTCCCAGGCTCCCAGGCCAAGGACGAGGGTCCCTCGTTAACTGTGACTGGGGTGCATAAACAGTCCCCAGTAAAAACATGCCACTCTCCTCAGTCCTCTCCACAGAATGGAGGCACGACACAACAACGTCCATGCCTAGGCGAGATGAAAAAAGTCGGTCAGCCTTTTGCAATCTCATCAGCCTCACCAAAGGACGAAAGGAACGGCCAGATGTTTGCACCGTGTGAACCCAATGCTTGATGCTATTGAGTACAAAATGAACACATCACGAGGTGGAATGTAATGGGTGTGTCTGCTACGTGTTGTCTCAGCAAGGTAAGACGGCAATGGAAGTATTGCCTTGTTGCTTGTGGCCGGAGAGAAGGCTGACGCTGATGATGTTTCTGTGATATTGTACTTCACAACTTCAAATTGCCTACCAATGTGAAATCAAAACTTGAATAGACATCGCTGTACACATCCGAGCGATAACTTCTACCTAGCAAGCATCCGTATCAGTGAAAACTCTGAAGCGAAGTAAACAGAGCAGACCTATTGTTGAACTTGCTCAGATGCTCGCTCCAGCTGCCCCTCCATCACTGCACTTGCAGCGTAAATTTACCTCGCTCTTCCCGGCCGTCAACCCTCAACCCCTCATGTCCCCAGCACATCTCTCCCTCTCCCCACGACTAGAGCCCAGCCAGACCCAAGTTGTGTCTTTCGTCACCTTCTGCCCTTCGTTGCGACTCTCGCTACCTTGCTTAGTACTACTACTTCCTGTACTGTACTGTACTCAGCGGTACTGTCCTCCCCCTCCTCTATCCAATCCAAATTGACCCGCTGTGTTCCGTAGCGCACTCCCTCACTCCTTAGCAAAGTGCCCTACCTCCCTACCTCCCTGCCTCCGTAGTGCTGCCATGCCGCCCATGCGACGGGGTGTGGCGTCCATGCAGCCATGACCCGGGATCTACGCCCAACAGGTTCAGAAGCGAGTTAGCGGGTCCGGCGCTGCGGGCTTTTTGGCGAGTTGAGTTTACGTTGAGGCCGATGGAGCTCAATTATTTCCAACGAGCAGAGCAGAGCAGGCAAGCTGCAAGGACGAACGGACACACCACTTCTTCTTCCGCTCACAGATATCGTCAATTGATCCCCCCTCCATACTTGCAGCAGCTCTTCTCCTCTGCTTCACTCAATCCTCCCTTCCTTCCATCTCTCTGCCACATCATACATAGAACGCTCTTTCCTTATTTACAGCGTTAGCACAGTACTATTTGTTGATCCGACATCTCTCCCTTCGCTGCTCCCCGGCAGCTTCAATTTCGTGTCCTTCCACTCCTGCTCTTTGCTGAGTTTCTGGAGATCATAGAATAGGTCAGTTCTGCATTGCGAGCAATCCCAGGTTCCTCCAAAATCTACAAGTACTGACTGCTGCAAACACAGACAGTACTGGAAATACCCCCCCTAAGTAATCTCCCACCATGTACGGAACCTCAACAGGCCCTCAAACGGGCGTGTCGACCCCACGATCCTCATCCTCCCTCCGCCCTCTCGTCCTCTCACACGGCTCTCTCGAGCATTCCTTCTTAATACCCACGAATCTCCATTTCCACGCCTCACAGATCAAGGAGCGTTTTCTCGCTTCCCTGCCCGCCCCAACAGACGAATTAGCGCAAGACGATGAGCCATCATCGGTAGCAGAACTCGTAGCTCGATACCTTGGATTTGTTGCGCAAGATGTTGACGAGGGGGAAGACGATGCGCAGGGCTCATACGAGGATGTTCTGAAGCTCGTCATCAACGAGTTCGAAAGAGCGTTCTTGCGAGGAAACGAAGTCCATGCTTTGGCCGCCACTCTTCCTGGAATCAATGCCAAGAAGCTCGAGGTTGTGCGAAGTTACTATGCCGCTCGTGCAGCCTCTGGACGAGCTATCAAGCCCCATGAATCAGCTCTTTCCCGCGCGGCTGATGAGACTGCTACCATTTACAGCATTTTCGGCGGTCAAGGGAACATCGAGGAGTACTTCGACGAGCTCCGCGAGCTCTACCAGACATACCCCTCATTTGTGGAGGAATTGATTGTTTCTGCGGCAGAGCTTCTGCAAACTTTGTCAAGAGATCCAAGAGCCGAGAAGCTATATTCAAAAGGTCTGGATGTTATGACCTGGCTCCACGACCCAGAGTCAACTCCAGACGTGGATTACATGGTGTCTGCACCTGTCAGTTTCCCTCTGATCGGTCTTGTTCAGCTCGCCCACTATGCAGTTACCTGCAAAGTTCTGGGTCTTACTCCAGGACAATTCCGTGAGAGAATTAGCGGAAGCACTGGTCACTCGCAAGGAATTGTGTTAGCCGCTGCAACAGCTGCCGCAGATTCATGGGAATCTTTTGACGAAATTGCCATCTCCTCATTGACCATTCTCTTCTGGATTGGATCCCGCAGTCAGCAAACCTACCCAAGAACTTCTTTGGCTCCATCTATTTTGCAAGACTCGATCGACAATGGCGAGGGTATGCCGACACCCATGTTGAGCATTCGAGATCTGTCACAAGCCCAAGTTCAACAGCACATTGATGCAACAAACCAATACCTTCCGGAAGATCGGCACATTTCCATCTCTCTGATAAATAGCGCTCGCAATATGGTTGTGACTGGACCACCGATTTCCCTTTACGGTCTGAATTTGCAGCTCCGAAAAGTCAAGGCGCCAACCGGCCTTGACCAGACCAGAATTCCGTTCACGGAGCGAAAGAGTCGATTTGTCAACAGATTCTTGCCTATCACATCTCCTTTCCACAGCAAGTATCTCGCCGAAGCCACCGCCCACATCGATGAGGATCTCAAGGATATACAGATTCTCAGTAAGTCGCTTGCAATCCCCGTGTTCAGTACCAATACTGGGAAGGATATTCGGGAAGAGGTCAGCGGCAATATTGTCCCGACTCTGACCCGAATGATCACCCATGATGCTGTCAACTGGGAGAAAGCTACTGTCTTCCCTGGCGCCACCCACATTCTCGACTTTGGCCCTGGTGGGATTTCTGGACTTGGTGTCTTGACCAGCCGCAACAAGGACGGAACTGGTGTCCGCGTCATCCTGGTCGGCTCTATCGATGGCACCGTCCCAGAAGTTGGCTACAAGCCTGAGCTCTTCGATCGTGACGAAGAACATGCTGTGAAGTACAATGTGGATTGGGTTAAAGAGCACGGTCCACGCCTGATCAAGACCTCCACCGGAGAGACCTATGTTGATACCAAAATGAGTCGACTTTTAGGTGTTCCTCCTGTCATGGTTGCCGGTATGACCCCATGTACCGTACCCTGGGACTTTGTTGCAGCAACCATGAACGCTGGTTACCAGATCGAACTGGCTGGAGGCGGTTACTACAATGCTAAGACTATGACCGAGGCGTTGAAGAAGATTGAAAAAGATATTCCTGCAGGGCGGGGTATTACAATCAACTTGATCTACATCAACCCCCGCGCCATGCAATGGCAAATTCCTCTTGTTGCTCAGCTCCGTGCCGAAGGTGTGCCGATCGAAGGTTTGACCATTGGGGCTGGTGTTCCCTCCATCGAAGTCGCCACTGAGTACATCGAAACCCTTGGATTGAAGCATATTGCATTCAAGCCCGGATCTGGCGAGGCTATCCAGGCTGTCATTAACATTGCCAAGGCAAACCCAACCTTCCCAGTTATCTTGCAATGGACTGGTGGACGTGGTGGCGGACATCACTCTTTCGAGGATTTCCATCAGCCAATTCTTCAGATGTACGGCCGAATCAGAAGATGTGACAACATCATTCTTGTTGCAGGTAGTGGTTTCGGTGGTTCCGAAGACACTTACCCATACCTTACTGGTGCTTGGTCAGGCAAGTACGGATATCCACCAATGCCTTTCGATGGTTGTCTTTTTGGCAGTCGAATGATGACTGCTAAAGAGGCACACACCAGCAAGAATGCCAAGAAGGCCATCACTGAAGCGGAAGGTCTTGATGATGCACAGTGGGAGAAGACATATAAAGGCCCGGCTGGTGGTGTTATCACTGTCAGGTCTGAGATGGGTGAGCCAATTCATAAGCTGGCCACTCGTGGTGTCAAGTTCTGGGCCGAGATGGATGCCAAGATTTTCTCCCTGCCAAAGGAAAAGCGTGTTCCCGAGTTGAAGAAGAACCGTGACTACATCATTAAGAAGCTCAATGATGATTTCCAAAAGGTCTGGTTTGGTCGTAACAAGAATGGCGAGACCGTGGATCTCGAGGACATGACCTACGGAGAAGTCGTTCGTCGAATGGTGGACTTGATGTATGTTCAACACGAGTCTCGCTGGATCGACAAGTCCTACGAAAAGCTCACGGGGGATTTCATTCGCCGTGTCGAGGAACGTTTCACTCTCGGTGGAGGAAAGCCTTCTTTACTTCAGAACTACTCCGAGCTGGACAACCCATACCCAACTGTCAAGAGGATTCTCGCAGCTTACCCAGAGTGTGAGACCCAATTGATCAACGCCCAGGACGTGCAGCACTTCCTGCTCCTCTGCCAACGCCGCGGCCAGAAGCCAACTACTTTCGTGCCATCTCTCGATGAGAACTTTGAGTTCTTTTTCAAGAAAGATTCACTGTGGCAATCCGAGGATCTTGAAGCTGTCATCGACCAAGACGTCGGCCGAACTTGTATTCTGCAGGGTCCAACTGCCGTCAAGTATTCGAAGATCGTAGATGAGCCCATCAAACAGATCTTAGACGGCATCCACCATGACCATATCAAGGGTCTCACACAAGAGATCTATGATGGCGACGAATCCAACATTCCTGTCACTGAATATTTCGGCGGGAAGCTCATTGATGCTGAGCCAGAACTTGATGTCGAGGGCCTCACGATCTCACAAGATGCCTCCAAAACAACGTACCGACTTTCATCGGCACCAAGCGCCACCCTTCCATCTCTCGACTCATGGTTGACTCTTCTCGCTGGCAACAAGCGATCATGGCGTTACGCTCTGTTCGCTTCAGAGGTCTTTGTTCAAGGCAAGAAGTTCCAAACGAACCCAATGAAGAGAATCTTTGCTCCTGTCCGTGGCCTCTTTGTCGAGATTACCAACCCTGACGAGCCTTCGAAGACTGTCATCACAGTCAAGGAACAACCCAGACCAAACCACTACGTCGAGGTAATCAATGCTAAGCTTACTGGCAAGAATGAGATTTTGGTCAACATGATCAAGGATACCACCGCTGTTGGCAAACCCGTTTCTCTGCCTCTCAAATTCACATACCATCCCGAGGCGGGATACGCACCAATTCGTGAGGTCATGGAGGGTCGCAACGATCGTATCAAGGAGTTCTACTGGCGTGCATGGTTCGGTAACGAGACTCTTGACCTCGATGCACCAGTCACGGGAACCTTCAACGGTGGAAAGGCCAAGATCACCAGCGAGGCGATCAATGACTTTGTTCACGCTGTCGGTAACACCGGTGAGGCTTTCGTTGATCGCCCCGGTAAGGAAGTTCTCGCTCCCATGGACTTCGCCATCGTCGTTGGCTGGAAGGCTATTACTAAGCCAATCTTCCCCAGAACCATCGACGGTGACCTTCTTAAACTCGTGCATCTCTCTAATGGCTTCCGCATGTTGCCTGGTGCCGAGCCTTTGAAGAAGAACGATCAGGTGGAGACCACTGCTCGCATTAATGCTGTCATTAACCAAGCTTCTGGCAAGATGGTCGAAGTGTGCGGAACAATTACCCGAGACGGACACCCAGTCATGGAGGTTACCTCACAGTTCTTGTACCGCGGAGCATACACCGACTTCGAGAACACCTTCCAACGTAAGACTGAGACGCCAATGCAAATCCACCTTGCCACCACCAAGGATGTCGCGGTTCTCAGATCCAAGGAATGGTTCAGTCTTGATGAGCCGGATCAGGAACTCCTCGGCCAGACCTTGACCTTCCGTCTTCAGAGTCTGATCAGATTCAAGAACGAGTCCGTTTACAGCAGTGTTGAAACCAGAGGTCAAGTGCTGCTTGAGCTGCCAACAAAGGAGATCATTCAAGTTGCCAGTGTCGAGTACCAAGCTGGTGTCTCTCACGGTAACCCGGTTATCGACTACCTGGAGAGACATGGTTCTTCTATTGAACAGCCAGTCAACTTCGAGAACGCTATACCCCTCAGTGGCAAGACTCCACTTCTTCTCAGGGCTCCGGCATCGAATGAGACATATGCTCGTGTCTCCGGCGACTACAACCCTATCCACGTTTCCCGGGTCTTCTCAAGCTATGCAAGCCTGCCAGGAACTATTACACACGGCATGTACTCTAGCGCTGCTGTTCGCAGTCTGGTTGAAACCTGGGCTGCTGAAAACAACGTTGGTCGTGTTCGCAGTTTCCATGCTTCTCTTACTGGCATGGTCCTTCCTAATGATGACATCGAGGTCAAGCTTCAGCACGTCGGTATGGTTGCTGGTCGCAAGATCATCAAGGTCGAGGCGAGCAACAAGGAGACTGAGGACAAGGTCTTGTTGGGTGAGGCTGAGGTTGAGCAACCAGTTTCGGCATACGTCTTCACAGGACAAGGTTCTCAAGAGCAGGGTATGGGTATGGAGCTTTATGCCAGCAGCCCTGTGGCGAAGGAGGTATGGGACAGAGCCGACAAACATTTCTTGGACAACTATGGTAAGTACATCCAAGTATTCTCCAAATACCATTTATTGACATTACCTAGGTTTTGCAATCACAAACATTGTCAAGAACAACCCCAAGGAGCTTACCATCTACTTTGGGGGACCTCGTGGTAAGGCGATTCGCCAGAACTACATGTCTATGACATTCGAGACTGTTGGCTCGGATGGATCCACCAAATCCGAGAAGATTTTCAAGGAGATTGATGAGAGCACCACCTCCTACACCTACCGATCACCAACCGGTCTCTTGTCTGCTACTCAATTCACTCAGCCTGCCTTGACTCTCATGGAAAAGGCAAGTTTCGAAGACATGCGCTCCAAGGGTCTCGTTCAGAGAGACAGTAGCTTCGCAGGTCATTCTCTCGGAGAGTACTCTGCTCTTGCTGCTCTGGCTGATGTCATGCCCATTGAGAGTTTGGTCTCCGTTGTCTTCTACAGAGGTCTTACCATGCAAGTTGCTGTCGAGCGTGACGAGACTGGGCGTTCCAACTACTCCATGTGTGCTGTCAACCCAAGCAGAATTTCGAAGACCTTCAACGAGCAGGCTCTTCAATACGTTGTTGAGAACATTGCCGAAGAAACCGGATGGCTTTTGGAGATTGTCAACTACAACATCGCCAACATGCAATACGTTTGTGCTGGTGATCTACGTGCTCTCGACACTCTCACAGGTGTCACAAACTATCTGAAGGCACAGAAGATCGACATTCAACAATTGATGCAAACCTTGTCTCTTGAGGATGTCAAGGCTCACCTCGTGGAGATCATCCAAGGTTGTGCCAAGCAGACCGAGGAGAAGCCTAAGCCTCTCGATCTTCAAAGAGGCTTCGCTACCATCCCCCTCAAGGGTATCGATGTGCCTTTCCACTCGACATTCTTGCGCTCAGGTGTCAAGCCTTTCAGATCCTTCTTGCTCAAGAAGATCAACAAGACCACAATCGATCCCAGCAAGTTGATTGGAAAATACATTCCCAACGTCACTGCCCGACCATTCGAGCTTACCAAGGAGTACTTCGAGGATGTCTACAGACTGACAAACTCACCAAAGATTGGTGCCATCTTAGCCAACTGGGAGAAGTATGAGGAGCCACACACAAACGGAGTGAATGGCACGAGTGCCACTGCTGTAAACGGCGCATAGTTGGTGGCTGATGGATGAAAAATGGATGACGTAGATGT
Organism: Cadophora gregata; assembly: GCF_030347475.1. Lineage (NCBI taxonomy): Eukaryota > Fungi > Ascomycota > Leotiomycetes > Helotiales > Ploettnerulaceae > Cadophora > Cadophora gregata. The sequence goes on along the minus strand of NW_026695933.1, from coordinate 1,352,531 downwards.
TCAGATGGTACGGCGTTTGGGGACTTTGTAGAGATGCATGATTTGTTTGCTTTGCGGTGGATTCCAAGTAGCGTTTTCTAGTTTTGTAGAGGTTTAATGGCGAGTACGCTTTATAGTTCTAGCTGTATATTGAAAGAATATTTCTTATAGAAAGGATCTCTCGTGAGTACCTGTGCCTCGTTCCTGAATTCATGAAATTAAAGTCTCAGAATAAGGAAGGAGGTAGATTTGATCTCTGTCCACGCAAGGTATATTTGGGAAAGTGGAAATCCGAGCTCGATTCCGAACCAATCCGAAAGTCACAGGCGAGGAGAGTGCAGAGAAATAGTCGAAAACTGAGGGGGAAGAGGAAACGAAAGTCAAATCTAGAGTCCAGCGAGCTTTGCTAGGCGCATCTTTAGTTAGCGTTCATCCCACTGATGAGATCTCAATGCGTCACCATCTGCCGAGTCACGACAACATTCAGGGATTCCCCGCCTCCACCTCCACTTCCACCACAGTGTCGCTCCGTGCCTGGTTCGCTTGCTAGCTAGTAGAGGGAACTTCAAGCCGATCTCATGCGTACGCTTGGGTTGTTGCTGGAGGAAATGGACCGGTGCATGCATAAGTGAACGGCCATTGGGATCTTTTAGGTTCAATTCCGGTCCGAGTTTTTTGACTTCTGGGGAGATCTGGCTAGGGGAGACGGGATGGATTGGACGAGGACGAGAGTGCATGAGGGGTATGAGCGGCTGTTGAGGTCGGATGGATGATCTTGGATGTTCACCATGGGCACAGATAGTAAGTATGGACGGAGGAGCAACCGCTAGCATCTTAGAATATTAGGTGGTGGGTCTTGGGGTAATGTTTCTGCCGTTCTTATATTTCTCTTGCTTTCCTTTTCTGGTTTGTTCTTGGAATTGATCACTTGCTTAATTGTCAGTCTACCTGTCTGTCATTCTTCTGGCTCGAGCGTCGTACACACAGGACTGTGACACTTAATGGGCATCTAAAGAGCTCTTTGAATCGTTCTTAATTCCTGAAGCGAAGAGTCAAAATCACATATTGTTAAAGCAATCTTCCTTTGCAGACAATATGCCCAACTCAACTTCTTTCTTACTTGCGCCGTTCTTGGGCTTCTTCACCCTCGCAAATGCCCACTACCCCTCAGGAAACCTCACCGACCCATCCGGATCCTGCCTTTCCCTCAGCACCGTCTCCCTCCCGAACACAACCATAAACTTCGTCAATTACCTGCCCGCTGGTACAAACATCACGTTCTCGCAAGACTACGATCTTGCATCATGCGGCTATGTAAGTCAAGTCATAAGCGTGGACTTATGTCGTGTGGCGATGGAGGTCAAGACTAGTGAGAGCAGTGCGATCACGCTGGAGGCATGGTTGCCTGGTGAGGAGTGGACTGGACGCTTTTTGAGTACGGGGAATGGAGGAGTTAGTGGGTGTATTCAGTATAATGATATGGCGTATACTAGTGGTTTGGGGTTTGCTACTGTTGGTAAGTCGTCTTTGATATTATCATGGGATCCCTGAAGTTTTGGAGAAGTTTTGAAGATTTCAGAGCTGACGGATTGGATGTAGGAGCTAATAATGGGCATAATGGGACGAGAGGTCTGGTAAGTACATCATGAGACCTTTACCTCATGCCCTTGAAATTTTGGATCTGGAAGATAGAAGCAGTACTTACTTGAACCCACAGGCTTTCGCAAATAATTCGGACGTGGTTCATGATTTCGCCTCACGTAGTATGCATACAGGCGTCGTGATTGGCAAGCAGATCACAGAAAAGTACTACGGTAGCGCCCATAAGAAGTCGTACTACCTAGGCTGCTCGACTGGTGGTCGCCAGGGATTCAAAGCTGTGCAATCTTACCCAGAGGACTTCGATGGCGTTGTAGCTGGTGCTCCTGCTCTCAACTTCCCAAACCTGTCAAGTTGGAGCGCCTTGTTCTACACGCTTTTCGGTAATTCTACTGATGCTTCGTTCATCACTGTTGCCCAATGGTCAGCACTCGTACATCAAGAAGTATTGAACCAGTGCGATGGCATTGACGGTGTTTTGGATGGCATTATTGAAGATCCAGAATTGTGTCGGTTTAGACCAGAAGCTCTACTTTGTGCACCTGGAACAGCGGCCAATTCAACCACTTGCTTGAGAAAGGAACAGGTTGAAGCTGTGAGGAAGGTGTTCACGGACTATTATGGTGTGGATGGGAACTTGATATATCCCAGAATGCAGCCGGGGAGTGAGGTTGCTGCCAGTCGGGCTTACTATACCGCGGGTCCATTCCCGTATTCGACTGATTGGTATCGCTATGTGGTCTATAGTAGGTTTTTACTTTACTCTATTCCCGTAACTAACTGTTGTACTTCTGCTCTGGGTTGAGTAATTTAGCATTCTTGGACGAGTGATGAACTGACGGAAAACAGATGACTCGAACTGGGACCCAGCAAGGTACACCATCGATGATGCAAAAGTAGCGAATGATCAGAACCCATTCGACATTGCTACTTGGCACGGCGATATTTCCGCTTTTCAGAAATGCGGTGGCAAGCTTCGTATGTCCAAAGATCTTGAGCATGACTTAAGTACCAGAAGCTGACACCCAAAAAGTGCATTACCACGGCCAAATGGACGCCATTATTACGTCTGAGAATAGCCCTGTGTATTACAACCTTGTCTCAAGGACGATGGGTTTGAAATCTTCGCAGCTGGATGAATTTTATCGATTTTTTAGAGTCTCTGGAATGGGTGGGTGAAATTCTTCCGCTGCTCTCCCGAATATTGGAGATCAGTGTCGTTTTGCTGCGACGTTGACATTGAACAGGACATTGTGCTGGTGGCGATGGAGCTTTCATGATCGGGAACCGTCTGGAATCAGTCACCTCTACTGATCCCCAAGATAACGTATTGATGCGTATGGTTGATTGGGTTGAGAATGGAAATGCACCGGAGACGATCACTGGAATAAAATATGTCAATGTAAGTTTTGTCTTCTTCGTTGACTTAAAGTTCGAAGCTGGGGCAAGGTCAATTGCTGACTGCAAATAGAATGACAAAGCTCAAGGTATAGATATTGTGAGAAACCATTGCAAGTACCCAAAGAGGAATATCTGTGTAGATCCAGCGAACTACAAGAATCCGGAGGCTTGGAAGTGTGTTTGAAACTGCCGCTTGCTGAGTACCAGCACATCTTGCACAGAAACATCTTGCACATAAAAAATCACAGACGTGGAATTTGAATAGAGCGGTAGCTTAGAATAAACAAGTCTCAAATGTTCAACTTGCAACAAAACTCATGATCGAGGATGAAGAACGTGCCAGCTGACATTGTTGACATAAAACCTCAAGCTCGCTTAAAGAAGCTCCCAGGGGTAAGTGCCAGATTTTGCCCCGAGAAGCTGTCGGAACCTTTTTATCCCCTCAGATAAGTCTCATAGTATCCATCTGGGCAGGTATGTTATAAACCATGATTATGTTCCCATGGAGGATAAGGATATGCACATGTCACATATCACATGATCTGAAATGGCTGACTAAGGCTTGCCAAGCCGCAAGGCATCGCGTCTCAATGGAAACCGCGACTTCAACGAGCTGGTCGAAAGCCGCAGGTAACTTTTGGGCCTCCCACCTACACAACCTCGACCCTCGAAATTGGCACGCATTGTCAAATCCGCAGTCGCTTAACGAAAACAAATCAGCTGCCCATTGACTTAAGCCCCATTCGCCAAAATGCCACCATTCAAAGACGACCACATCCTCATTATTGCGCCTGGTTCACAAACAACCCTCGCGCAACTGGGCCTACCAGAATCATTTACACCTGCCTCGCATAGATTCAGGACTCGGGTATTCCTTGCGCCAGATGGAAAGAGTTACGAGCCACATAAAATCCAGTCTAGAAAGAAGGAGCCGGTGATCCATGGAGATGTTGCGATGGGAGGAGCTGGTGAGGGAGAAGAGGAGGAAGAATTGGTGGAGCTGCCAGAGGACGAAGAGGGTGCTATTTGGCCACTGAAAGGTAAGTCTTCAATTGGAATCTTAGACTGGAACCATGAATGAGCGCTAATGGTCTGCAGAGGGTCGGATTGATGATATGCCTGCCTTCTTCGCCCTCCTGGAACACATCCGAGCTACTTTTAATGCCCCTCTGCACACGCCAGTCATGTTGATTGCGCAACCCTGTTGGACGGCGAAGAACCACGAGGATCTCACCCAATTCATTTTCGAGAAGTTCAAAACCCCAGCGTTGTGTATTATGGACAGCGCATTGGCAACTTCATACGCATTTGGAATCCCAGCCGCAACAGTCATCGATGTAGGCTTCGAAAAAGTGGATGTTACTGCTATTACCGACTTTCAGATCTCGGGGAGAAGCACAGTTCATGAATCTGGAGGGGAGGCAATGACACGGAGGCTGATGGAGTTGTTGAAGTCAAAAGATTTCACCAGAGATATGGCGGAGCAGTTGAAGAAGAGCATGATTTGCGAGATTCTCTCCCCTGGAACGCCATTACCTGGGACGGAGGCGGCGGATGTCCCCGTTGAAGGTGACAGCAATCCAGCAGCTGCAGCGACCACTGGTGCATCTTCATCTGGTCCAGACGTGAGGATCACTGACCCACCTCGAGTTCCTCTTTTGGAGGAGGCGGATGAGGAATATGGACTTGATGACAAGCCTATCGAAGATGACGGAGTATTAGACATTGCGACTATCGTTACGAGTGGGAAAACACAAGATTTCTTAGCGAAGAAAGAAAAGGAGAAAGCAGAAAGGGCAGCTGCCCGTAAAGCAGACCGTGAAGCAGCAAAAGAAGCGGCTGCTGCAGCTGCTGCGAGACCCTTGCGATTACCTAATTCCAAGCGTCCGCGGGCTACCTTCCACTACGAGGAGGTTGTTCGGGATGCGCCAAACGCGAAGAGGCAAAAGACGCCTGAAGCAGCAGCTGCTGTTGAAGAGCCAGTGTCTGCTGTCGACCCCAAGCCAGATGACGTGAATCCACCTGTGGATGGTGCACCAGCTTCAGTTGAGGATGAGGCAACTCGACGAGAAAATACCAAAGCTATTCGCAAAGAGGAGAAGCGAAAAGCTCTAGAGGACAAGGATCCCAGCATTCTTCGGAGGGACATTGAGATTGGGACCGAGCGTTTCCAAGCTGCAAGCGAGGGCTTCCTTGACGCTATCGCGGATGCAGTCTACAGAACGGTCCTTTCAGTCAACGAAATTGCAAAAAGACAAGAAGCATGGGATGCGTTAGTCATTTGTGGCCAAGGATCGAAAGTTCGGGGATTCAAGGATGCCCTGATCACGACTCTCAACAATCGATATCTGGTATCTCCCAGTTCCGCAACAATGTTTATGAGCGAACTTCCTTCAAATCTCGCAACTCCAAGCGGCACAGGATCCATGACTCCTACGGCATCATTCGCTGGAACCCCACATGCTCCTCCCACAGCAAGTGCCGTCAATCCTCTTCTTCTCGCTGCCACTACAGCCTCCCACCAGGCTCTCAATCCCAACCTCTCCTCCGCGTCCTTTGGTGGTCAGCAAACCCACTCCTCGCACTCGCAATCACCAACCAGTATCAAGGTCGCTGGCCCTCCTACATATTTCCCGGAGTGGAAGTCGTTCGACGAGGCGGTGTTCCTTGGTGCTCAGGTTGCTGCTAAGGTCATCTTTGTAGTGGATCAAGGGGCGTCCAAGGGCTTTCTTTCTAGAGTCGAGTTTAACGAGGAAGGACCTACTGCAATTCATCAAGTGTAAGTTCGCTGAGGCTTCTACATGACATGATTACTAATTCATCATAGTGGATTGCTATACTAAGGATCTAATTGGGCGGCGTTTGCTTGGTCTGGATGTAGGATAGGGTTATCGCTAGACAGGTGTTACAGGATTAAAGAAGTATACCCTTCTTAAAAAGTTAATATCCTTTCTACTAGCTTTTGCATGACTTGGGGAAATGAGAGATTGTACATTGGCAGTGGCTGCTGATGTACAATGACAGATTTCATGACAAGCGAGACGTCTGCTGCATTTTGTAATGTCGCGGGTATGTATTTTGTTTCTTTGTTGACTTTTTCTTACCATGTGATCTGCTTGGAGTTTGATATTGCTATAAGTCGCAAACGCTTATGGCGTTATCCCCCATCGTGATGCTCACCTCTCCTGTCCATTTCAAGCCGGCCTATTTCGAAATGCATTCACTTTGTTGCTCAACTCCACCATGAATGATGGTGATGGCTTCGACTATCAAGTTAGGCGACCACGTGCACAACCGGTACCATCCCTGCCACCATTGCCTACTACTATCCTCGTGTGCTCCTTCCTTCCTTCCTGGAACTCCCTCTTTCCCTCATGCTCGATACCAAACCTCGAGATTGTCATTCCTCCTCCCCTCAACCACGACGTGCCTTAATCAAGGTATAGGCAGTATCCGACGCGTCTTCACAACGCTCTTGATGAAAAGCTTCGATTGCTCTATCAAGCTCTTCAACTCTTTCTCCTCGACACCGTCCTGCCGATTTTTGGCTCCAGCTTCTGATATGGACAAGTCCTCTCCTACAATGCGCGTCACCCGTGGCCGTACCGGCAAGCTCCCGACTCCTGCGAGACGAAAGGAGTTCGTCTGCGACTTCAATGAGGAGGAAGACAGTCCACCGCCGAGTCCTTCGCGCAAGCGTATCAAGCTAGCTATGGAGGAAGTCATTGACACACAAGGAGTCCAAGAGGTTGTCCCTCAGAAGAAGCCTGGCCCAGTCTTCGAGGTCTTCAAGACCAACAAGAAGTTGGAGGATGGATTGTGCGTCGTACGTGCGCTTGGAGGAAGCCGATATGAGATCGTAAACTTGAAGAGTGTCGACACGCAGCAATTCTCGTCAGAGGAGACTGGTGCTATCATCAAGGGCAACGAAAGCCGTCACAATATCCTGGACATTGGGGAGAAGGAGTGGGAGGCAGTCAAGTTCACCCTCGGTCAAGCTGTCCGCAGTGCTAGTGAGTTGTCTTGTGTGCTGTAACGTGAGCATGACGCTGATAGTCTATCTAGACAAAGCTATCTTCCGTATCCAGAAGCTCCCATTCGAGTTGCGCCTCTTGATCTATAGTTTTGCCATGGTCGGCTCAAAGCCTCTGCATCGTTACAAAGGCGACACGCCAAACGTTGCACTGGCACCACTGATGCAAACCTGCAAGTATATGCTAGAGGAGACCCGATCTGTTTTCTATAAGAACAGCTTTCACATCAACTCGTGCGAGAAGGTTCCAGGAGACTATTTGACAATCGTTCAACCCCACCTGAGAGAAGTTACCTTCACTTGGGACACATTTGGCAGAAAAGACGCCAATGCAATCAAGTTCTTCCACGCCTGTCCAGATTTAAAGATCTTCAACCTCCGAGTTGACGCCTTTCTTTCAAACCCACGCGTCTGGCACAGACGCCAATGGAGCCACCAGCATGTTGCATCTATCAAGAAGTTCAGCAGATGCCGTGGCTTTGATGATATTGTTGAGTTGAGAGGTCTTGAGAAGGTCAGAGTTCAGGATCATGGATCAGATTTCACTGCCGACGAGATTAAGGCTTTTCAAGACTTCCTGACGCCACTCTTGACGGCCCCTAAATATGTACCACCTCCCGTAAGTCACTGTCTCTCAATGATGTGCAAGTCCAAGATTGCTGACTCTTATTTAGAAGCCTATGAAAGTCGTCATGGCCACCAAGACCAAAACAAAAAAGTCTCGAAAGTCCCGGAAAAGCACCAACTGGGAAGATGACTCCGACTACGCTGCATAATTACAGATATTTGAAATTCGGACTTTCGATCGTGGCGTTATGGATGGTATTCTGGAGGGCGTATACTGGGTTCCTAGAATTTTTGATGAATTTCCACAAATAGAGACGTTGGGTGGTTCAGTGTCTTTCGCTGAATTAGAGGTTTGCTGTTAGCTACTGCGCTATACTCCTGGTGAAATCATGGCATCGGGAGGGCTTTGCGACGTTCTCTTTTTCTTTTGCCGGCGCCTCGCTATGATTCTGCAGTGTCTTTAAAGGTAGGGAGGATTTCTTGACATTTGGAGCAAGATCTTTGCTGTCTGATCACAGCCTAAAAGCAATCGGCATGTGTAGACTATTTTTCCTTTCCATCTCGAGTAATGCGAGGTAAGAGGTCAATTAATCCGCAGCTTAGCAGATGATGGTGTACTTCGAGCGATATAACTTCATAATGCGGTTTCAATAAATACGGATGTCTTGCATTGAATCTATCTGCCGTGCTTCATAAAGTATCTAATCGCTTGCCTTGGTAGTTTCAATCTTAGCATAACCATAACGGTTATCCACGCCACCGAATTCGTCGGTTTCCCAGTTCCAATTACATATCAGTCCAAATCATACAACAATCATTAAACATAAGGGTATCAATCATCACACGTATCGTCATTTCATCGCCGCTCCCTCTCGACCTACCTGTCCCGATCTCTCCTCCTGGATTCCTTCTCCTCGCTCCTTTTACTAGTCGGCCTTCTCTCCACATGATCTCTCTCCCTATCATGCTCTCGATCCCTCTCCCGGCGCTCGTGGCGATGTTCTCTATCGCGCTCACGCTCACGACTGGACTGTCTAGATCGGTTCTCGCGGCTTGATCTATGTTCGCGGTCTCGCTCTCGCTCGTGGCTTGATGGGTTAGATCTGTGCTCTCGGCTTGATCCGTGTTCACGCTCTCGCTCAGTGATCCTGCGGGAGCTGCTAGGACGGTGGTGGCTTGAGCTTGGTTCGCCGTTGGATTCTGGGAGCATCACGTCGTCTTCGAGTTCGATGATGCGACCTTCGCTATCTACCTTTGCCTCGCGCTCGAGACGGACTTCGCGACCACGCTTGTGGCAGTACCAGAACACGAAGAGGAGCACTGTAGAACAATTAGTGCCATGTTGATGATGGAAATGAATAAGTCCGAGTGAAAAATGTAGGAGAGAACTTACCAAAGAGTCCAAGACTAAGCAAGACATTTGTACCCATGAACGCTGGCCATCGGAGCTTCAGTGTATTCATGATAGCTTTCAGCATGGATACCACTGCTCCTGGCTTCGTCACCAGATCCTTCAAACTTGTGGGCTTGAGGAACTTCATCGCTGCGGCACCAAGTCCCGCAGCACCTCCTGCTGCAGCCTCACCACCACCAGCGGCTGCCGATGCAGTATTGAAAGCTTGTGCTTCAGTTGCCACGGCCAATAGTTCAGGTGCCAAGTTCTTCGTCAACTTATCCGGCAACTGAGTGACGAGTTTCTGCAAGAAACTAGGTAGATGATCATAGCTCTTTGCCAATGTTCCTTGCGAATCGTCGAGTAAGCCGACGAGATCATCGTATGCTGTTGGGACGCCGTTCACGAGATCCTTCAGGATCACTGTAAATTTCTGGAGGACTTGCTGAGACTCGTCGGAGATGGAGAAGGCGCGGTTGTTGATCGCGGAAAGGTTGAGGTCCTCAAGAACTTTGTTTATGTCGTTTTCTTCGGCTGCGGCTTCATTTGGTGTCACGACTTCTGGGTTGGGTTTCAGTCCATCTTTGTCCTTATGCTATAAAGCCATTAGTCTCTTGCCAACATGGAGATATATATATATATATATATATATATATATATATGGTATACCTTCTTAGTCCCAACTCTAGACAAAAATGAAAATCTCCCAGGCTTTTTGGCCTCGGTCTCCACATTCTCCTTCTCCTTGCCCTTTCCTTTGTCTCTCGAAGCCCGGCTGTGTTCCTCCTCAGCTACTGTATTCCCATCATGAACCACCATCTGCGACGCATTTCCCGAGAAATCTCCAGCCTCTGTCAGATCGTGGGGTCTCGCAGGTAGTGGAGGAGGTGTGCCCTCTGCCGAGATTACACGACGAAGAAAGTGCTCGTCTTTCTCATCGAGGAGTGGTGATTGCTGGCCTGCTGCAACTTTCTTCTCTGCTTGGTGCTTCTTGACCTTCTTGTAGGCGAAGTATTCCATCATCTTGCCGGTATTTTATGGTTCTGCACCAGGTTTTTGGAGAAAGGTGAAGTTGTTGAGAGAGTTTGCAGGAGTTGGCAGTGGTGCGTTGATGTTGGATGTGCTTAACTGCTCAGCCACACTTGCAGATCTTGCCGCCACACGTCATCGCTCCACAACCCAGCCACCCCTGTCACTCCGGCTCGTGCCGGCGAATCAATTGTTTACGCAGGTAGGTCTGGCATAGCCAAGTACCACATGCTCTTATTCTCCGGGCAGTTTCATAACAATATGAGGTGTGGCGGGTCTTTATTGCAGGTTAAGCTCCCAGCTTGTGTAGAGAAACACCAAAAGCAGGATGTGTGGGCCCGGGAATATCTCTGCACCATTAGACAGACGCCTTGCTAAGTATCATTACGTTGAAGATGGCAGAAGGGTCGTACATTCTCAGGAAGATTGGTCCTTACAGAAGTCATGCGGGGTTGAAATGAAAAAATTTCTGACTTGGGTTTGTTCGATTTCAGCAAGCAGCACAATTCTGTCGCTTTTAAAGGTGTTTGGCGATTGCCTGACTTAACCACAAGCCTCAGGTCAACATGCAGCGTTTGGCGCTCGGTAATACAGTACGAAATTCCTTAGAACGACGGAAACTTCACATATCAATAGCTTCATACAATAAATCAGCACCTTCTCTTAGCTGCAGGCAATGAATGAGTCTTCGTGTTGTAAGCTGCCCGGAGTCGTTTGCACACCCGTGGAATCAGGAGGCATTGTTGTTAATTCTCGACCAGCAATCCATCTGAACCTTCAATTATATAGTCCATTGGCCAGTTAATTGCATCCTGGCCTTCGTATTTTGTTGAAATCTTAGCTGGCTTCGACATGGTGATGAAGTGTTGCCATCTCGCTTAAGCAGCTTGCCCCCTAAACAACAAAAAAGCAAAGCAAAGCCTGTTTTCGATATTGCCAACAAAGCTGCCTCTAGATGACTCTAATTTTCCTCTAAATATTCATAGTGTGGTCCTGCTTCTCTCAGCTTCGTTTAAGGCTATTCTCAATGAGTAAGGTGAGAAACTCTAGGTCCATGGATGCCACGCGTTGTCAGCACATCATTGTTTATCTCCTAGCATGTGCGAAGGCTCTTAGCATTGTGGAAAGCTTCTCTTGTTGTTCAGACATGGTTCAGTATCTGTTTCATTTTGGTATCGCGTTCTAATCATGCTAGAATGCAGCTTTAACTGTAGTGGATGAGAGCAACAATCACCAATAAGCTGCCAAATCTCAAAAGAACCATGCTATTCTGGCTCTTACAAAGGGCGGGCTGATATCCTTTTGGGCAGAGAATTTTCAGATAATATCGACAGTATCCAAAAGTAGCTTTCATCAGCTGGCACGTTTCTTCTGGTGGATCAGACATGATTCTGTGTTGTGGACATGGAATGAACAAAACAAGCCGACCTTCTTGTTATTAGCAGACTGCAGATGATGCGGCGTTTCCTAGCAAAGGTTCATTACTTTGAAAATCCCACAAAAACCTCATATTATGATTGGATCGTCGTGCCGTGAAGAGCATTAGTTTCTTTTGGTCGTGATGGTGTCGTGCGGTACTTTGCTTTTCCGTCTCGCAGGGTTTCCTCGACCATGACATATGTACATACAACTACATCCTACTAAAGGATCTCCTCAGGCCAGACAACTACCCAGTTCTTGTCTGCAGTAACAGCTATTCCATTCTCGGCTTGTCCTTCAGCAGCCTCAGTGATCAATGTCTGCAGCGCCTCATACTTCTCCAATGTGCGGTTGACCCACAAGTGTACACCTCCCTTATCAATATCGACATTGAATTGCATGTAAGTATCACTCCCTGGAGTATCTCCAGCCGCGAGAACGGGCTTCTTCCACATGTCGATATAGGTCAGAACAGCAGCCCACTTGCCGGCATACCACGTGGCTGGAGTCCAAAGATATGTTCCGAGTACGAGATCCAAGTTGGCAGTCTCGTTATAAATACCAGCTCCGATTTGCTTGCGGGAGGTGGTAAGGTCGCCACTGGTGATGTTCCTCATCATGACCGAAACTCCGAGGACGTTCTCAGGCTTGATGTTGAACCCGTACTTGGGATCAGAAACGACCATTCGTACTACTTCCTCGTTTGAAGCACTGACGATGTACGGAGTGATACCGTTGGCTGCGAGCTTATTGATGAGCTCGACTTGGCCACTGTATATTTTTGGTGGGTTGATTTCTGTTTGTACCACAATGTCTCCGTCCCAATACGACGTGGGAATGGTCGTGTTTAAGACCATTAAGTTGTCAATATGACCCTTTAGCTCGCGAATTGAAAGACCGGCGTATACTTGAGCAGCCCATGGGTAGCACACTGCGTCATCAATCTCACAAAGACGGATGTAGTAACCATGCAGAGTCTCGGTATAATTGGCGGTGTCTTTGAAATCGATCAACTTCAAAGACGGGTCAAGAGTTTCGCGAGTAATAACCCCCAGGTTTTCCAGGTAGGGCAAGGAAGACTCCTCGATGTCGTACCTCCATATAGTGTTATCCGCGTCAAAAAGTGCAAAGTTTGACTGATTGGCATTGAGAGAGATCATGCGGTCTAGTGCTGTTGCTTGATCAGATGGCCAATGTGACAGCCCGATATTATGTGTCGAATTGTGAATTGAATGCTTTGGTGCAGCTTGAGCAGCCAGAGCAAGAGACCCGGTAGCAATTGATCTGACGACGTGCTTCATAATGGCGAGAGACGATTTTGAAGTTGACAAAGACAGGCGGAGTGTCAAATTCTATCTTGGGAGTGGCAGTGGCTCATATATGCATGTCAATGTTTTCCCTAGGCTTGCTCATAGTCAACAAGATCAACGGACTAATCTCAGCCAGGTACGTAATTCATAAGATGTGGATATCCAGCTACCAAGGTACTTCGACTTAGGATCCTTGGCTCGCCATTATGACGGTTCGAAAACCAGTCTTAACTAGCGTGTTCTTCACATTGATTTCTCCGCTTAAAACTTCAATTGGTGCACGGTTTGGAGCTGAACGGAAACCAGGCCTCGTGATAACCTGACTGCTTTTTCAACGGTTGCTGGAATTTGAATGTATATCGCAGAATACAGACTTACTGCTTGAACTTCAACAGCAATGGCCACTCTAAGATGCTATCATCATAGCTTCTCTGCTCTCCATGTACCCGGTGAGTCGATGATACTGATCTGTTCGGGGGATTAGTGGAGAAGAAGGTTTGGTACGCGAAGATGACCCGAAGTACAGGCGCTCATCTCATCTCTCCCACCCCATCTTTTTGGTTTCGAGTCATGAAATGTAGGTGGAGATACTTCGGTGATTCTCTATTCCAGGATGCTGAACTTTTCGGTAATATAAATTTGATGACCGCTGCTGGGACAACCAACTTCGTTATCAACGTCACTAGCAAGTTGGGTCTGGCCTTGAGAAGTTTAAATTCTCTCTGTTCAGTACATGTATGTTGAATAGATCGAGAGTAGCTTTGTTGTATCTGCTGTACTGATTTGTCTCGATAAAAAGTTCACGTTCACGGTTCTAGTCTCCGCTCAAATAATTCCTTTGCTAATTCTCGGCTCCGAGCATGTCAGGCGCATCCGCAAGTAGATTCCATACCCTGCCATGGAATGAGCGTGTGTTACACTGTGAGCTACACAGCTATCTCATTCAAGTAATACTGACATACCATAAGCTACACTGAGCCGTTACTCCCAACCAAGTTGCTTCTGTGTATGCTGGCGATGCTGAAGACGCTTTTCTGATTCGCCGGAGCGAAAAACAACGTTATTCATAAAGAAGATAAGTATTCTTACAAAAGATATAATATAAATAAAATATGTAACTCGGACACTTTGCGAGTGAATTGCGCTTGCGCGATGCGCATGCCTGTTCCCTTCACGCCGCTCGTTCCTGCCTTCCAGATTACTATCCTCCACATCTATCCAAATAAGAAATTAATCACCATCCAACAACGTGACGTGGCTCGTGAGTCTTTCCAACTCCCCTCGTGTGGTTTAATCTAACAATTATCGCAGTTTGGTCTAGTGGTACGATTCGTAAGGCTTTCTAATCACATCGGTTGTCCTCTTCTAACTGTCTCAGTCGCTTCGGGTACTCCCTGGGTTTGTAACTCAAACATGTGAGAGGGTGAGTGCTACCTCTTGAAAGTTGTAGAAATCATAGCTAACACTCCAAAGTCCCGAGTTCGAACCTCGGAAGAGTCCGTTGAATCTTTTTTTGAGCCTTCAATTGCTCGTCACAACGAGTGCTGTTGAGAGAGTTGATCTGTTTGCGGAATTTGTCGCTTAGCTGCTGATGTCGGTTGGGTGGTTGCCACCTGCCCCTGAGCCAGGACCGCTTTAGCGAGCTCATGCCCTACGGGGTTTTTCATGCAGACAACGTCTGTAAATTATCTGTATTTTATCTGTATTCCTAGTAGTAGTAAAACGTAGTAAAATACAGATAAAATTCAGATAATATCTGCTACAATTTTATTAAAAAAATACAGATAAATTAGCGTGTGTTAAGGTACAAGAGTTTAGGTACCTCAGACTTTTCATATTTTAATATAAAGTTAAACATAGACCTTTTACTACTTACCTCCGGAATATTCGGAAGGGAGACCTACCTTAAGAGGGGAAGGAGGGAGACCTACCTTAGGAGGGGAGGAAGGGAGACCTACCTTAGGAGGGGAGGGAGGGAGACCTATCTTAGGAGGGGAGGGAGGGAGACCTACCTTGGAGGGAAGGGAGGGAGACCTACCTTAGGAGGGAGGGAGACCTACCTTAGAGGGAGACCTACCTTTAAAGGAGAGAGTAGGAAAAGGGAAGGGAAGGAAAGAAGGGGGGGGGGGAATAAGAGAGGGGATGTTTAACTTTATTAGTTAGAAAACTCTTAAAATATAGATAATAGCTGTATTTCCCTTAAATTACAGATAATATCTGTATTTTTACTCTAAATTTTCAAAAATCGATTAAAATTAGAGTTTCTAGCTAAGAAAAATACAGATAATTAACTAAAATACAGATAGAAAATCCGTCTAAAATACCTGTTTACAGATAATATCTGTAGGAAGTGCAGATAGTGTCTGTAAAAAAACCCCCGTAGGGATGGCCCAGCTTGCCGCTGAACCTATCCCGCCATATTAAGTTAAATGTGCCAGTTTCTTCACCCGCAAGGTTCTGGGTTGACCTGATATCTGTTTTCCTAGTAGCTCAATGATCTTGGAGACATCAGTTCAAAGCGCTTACTAGGTACCAGGTAGGCTCACCGCGACAACCATCATCGTCAACAACCCCACCTTCGAGGTGAGGTATCCGAAGACTCTCCCAGGCCAATCAAACCAAAAAACCACAGCCAGAGAAGCGAGTCAGCACTCAAAACCCCTTACTGTATCGGCGTCGATCTAAGATTTCCCCGGGCCCGGGTAAAACACTCTCGTAGCCGAATGCGAGTACACGGTGGTAAAACCAATCGCTAAAACAGTCGTACCTGCATCCTACTCCATCCTCATCGGGAAGGCGAGCAAAATGCCCAGCCAATGTGGCCAAGACGGTGACATCTGGCTTGCGTACATCTATTCACCCCACCAATAGCGCTCCGAGATCCCACGATCTTTTGCGCAGATGTCGGCGGCCTAGAGTCTGCTGTTGGAGACACTGCTGTCATGTGTGCGACCTGTGAGCTGTGATTCGCGAGATCTTGTTTTGAGGGTTGCAGCAGGCGAAGGTCTAGCACTTAAGAGGGGTTCTCGTCCCCGCGTTAATTGTTGGGTGGCTTTTTCAATTATGAAGTTTTACCGTCGGTGGCATCACAGTTGAAGCTGATTGATACTGTAAGTTTTCCTTTGAAGAAGAGCTCACACACTAACGGTGCTTAGGAGAGTCATTCTCGTTGTTGTACTTGTGAAGTGGTTGCTGTCTCACGATGTGGATCCTCCTCGTCTTTCTCGGATCAGTGGCGAGGATACTCGCCCAAACGCAATACACGGCCACAGCTGCGGCAGATGTTGAAAAGGCAAAGGCTACAGCTTTAACACTGAGTCCAGTTAGCAATGTCGTTGGAAAGACTTTCGATCGCTTTGTGACAATATGGGCTGAGAACACGGATTATTCTATGGCAGCAGGAGACTGTAGGTCCCGATCTCGTTCCAAAGTTTGAGTTTCCTACTATCGAATGCATGATATGATCTGATCCTTTGTAAAATGATATTCAAAGAGTGGAATATTGACGCTTGTTCAGCCAATTTTGCCTTCCTCTCGACAATTGGAATTACCCTCAATAACTATCAAGCCATCACGCACCCATCACAGCCCAATTACATAGCCGCTGTGGGTGGATCCACTCATGGAATTTCCGATGATGGCTTCTATCGAATCTCAGCAAGCAGCAAAACGATTGTTGATCTACTGGAAGCGAAAGGCATCAGTTGGGGTGTGTACGGCGAGGATGCTCCATACAGTGGATTCCAGGGAAACTATGTGAATCAGAAGAATGGAAAGAACGATTATGTCAGAAAGCATAAGTAAGTGGATGTTTTCTTAGTGTCTCTTCTTCTTGGCGTTCGAACAAGACTTCAGAAGAAGCTCCGAAATTGACGCAAGACTGACTGATTGAGGACTTAGTCCGCTCATGAGCTACGATTCTGTCACATCCAATATCAATCGTTTGGCTCAAAGCAAGAATTTTACTCTCTTCGAAAAAGATTTGGCTGCCAATAGACTACCGCAATGAATGTTCATTACCCCGAATATGAGTGTGTTCTCAACCTCTCCTATACGATGCCATCAGACTGACCTCAGCAGCCAACGATGGGCACGACACTTCCGTCACAGTCGCTGGCAAATGGATGCGATCGTTCATCGTCCCTCTGCTAAGTAACCCTCATTTCATGAAGCGCACTCTCGTTCTTATCAGTAAGAATTTCTTCCCTCCGCCAAATACTTGGCATTATCTGAGCCAGGCTCACACTGAATAGCCTTTGATGAGACAGCAAATTACCTCAGCAATAACAAGGTCTTTTCGCTGTTACTGGGCGATGCGGTACCGACAACAGCACATGGTACGACTAACAGTACATCGTTCAATCACTACTCGCAGATGGCAACTGTGGAGCAGAATTGGGATCTTGGGAATCTCGGACTAGGGGATAAGAACGTCAATTCATTTTACTGACTTCGTCTTATGTAGCATTCATTTGTCGGTAGATACCCATTTGTATTAAAACATTGAATGTTCACAGCATGAATCTCCACAGATTTATAGTGAACTTCTATTTTATACTTGGTACAGCGCAGCAGATTCTCCCCACATCTCCTTCAGACCAACAGCAAAGCCCCCCAAAGCAGCGTGAAGGCAATGTAAAACAGGAACAGGTTTGATCTGGTAGTCTGGTCAGATCACATTCAAAGATGTCTAGATCCAATAGCTCACGGTAAGATTGTGGGTTAAGCAACAGCCTCGAATCCCTCCACTCCGTCAACCCCTGCACTTCAACAAAACGCAGCTCCAGCACACACAATAATTTTATCATTCTTCACCACATCTTCTGCACAGCTTTGCGGCTTCATGCGATAATCTACACCATCATGAGCATACGCGACCAAACGACCATCATCGACCCAAGCTGCAAATCCAGGAATGCAGTCGAACCAGTAGTGGTTGTCGCGACCCCGCGGTTTGTTTTTGGAAACGCAGACTTGAACGCCGTTGTCTTGGATGAAGCCTTCCATGAGGTTGTTTTGAATTTTGGTGAAGGTGTTGACGCAAGCGTGGGTGGGGATGGGGAGGGATATGATGATGAGCGACGCCGTGTGGATTTGGAATCGCATGGTTGGTTTTGGATTGGTGGGTTGAAATAGATGGAATTTGCAAGTCTGCTTTTCGTATCAACGTAGATGATGGTATATATGTTTTATGAAGCGGTCGAGTCATACAGAAAGACGTGGCAAGTGTATTTATCTCCTGTGAGACCCATGGTCAGGAGACCCCCACTCGCATGTTGTTTGATACACCAACCCCGCGCCTAAACTCTTACAAAGTATCACCCACCCGTCGAAGGGTCAAACTTTTAGGCACCTCACCCGCAGCACTTTCAAATTTAAGCCATGGATAATTTCATTATAAATAGCTCAGATATTTGCGCTCCACGCAGAAGCAACCGAAGGCAAGCTTATTGCCATCTTCGACGAGAAAACCCCAAATCCAGCAACGCAGAACTTGTTCGGAAAAGCTTCAACAACATCATCCCCCGGCATTTACATATCGGGCTACACCAATTAGTACTTAAAGGCCATTGGCTGGAAAGATACAGGTAATTGTGCATCCAGTCTTCGTGAATCTAAGACCCGGCTCGCAGCATTTACAGTACGTATGTGTTGAGCTCTGTACGACCGGGTGAAGTGATAAGCTTGTTGGCACTTGGCCACGAACGTACGACGATGTCTACGAATCACTTCATGACTGTACACCAAGAGAACACAGTATCCCACAGAGTGCAAACAATCTGAGCTTAGCGTAACGAAAAATCCGATACAGCGGGGACCATGGCATGATCTTGACATCCTGGATACAAATAAATAGTACTGTTTATGTGACCCCTTGTAAGCGAAGCGGGCTTTTGGTAGAGACCACAACTTCGAAGGAGGCCGAGGATGGAATGTCATCCCAAGATTATGCTTCAGACTTGATGATTTGATGATTCTTAGGCGACACATATTACCTACAGATTCCACATCCTTGATTACCTTGGTAGTACCAGGTCAATTATCAGGGCATAGAAATGTATATTCACGTGACTTGAAATAACTCGAACTCTTATCGATAAGCAATCTGCAAGCTAACCTGTCAACATCAAGCAATCTACATTATTCTTCCAACGTCTCAGTTGACACAAAATGGCACAATATCGGGGGGTCGCGATCATGGGCGTCCTGAGCACAGCTTTCCTCGCTCTAGTTGCCAGTCTCATGCTTGTAGAGAGCAAAACTTCCAACCCCGTTCTTTACTGCCTATCCAACCCAGCTTCATCATCGATCACAACACTCAATGCTTCTCTACCACAAGCTCAATGCTTCAGGGTCCAGAATGGGCTGTTCACTGAAGTGTTGACTGAAACTCCTACAGGAATAGAAGAGGAGATTGTATACCTTAATGGATACGTACTTCCTGGAATCATTGAAAGCCATGGGCACATCTTGGCGTATGGGGAGATGCTGGAGTCTGTCTCCTTATATGGTGCAGACAGTATGGAAGAGGTGAGAAAGAGGATCAAAAGCTTTTTGAAAACCCACAAAGGCGGGAAGTATGGTTCACGTGAGAAGTGGATTCGAGGAATCGGATGGGATCAAGCCTTTTTCGGTGGTGTGATGCCTACAGCTGTAAGTCTTTCAAGATAAGGGCAGACTGGCTCTTTGAGACTCTTACATATCAGGAAGAACTTTCCACTGACAAAATTGCAGAGTGAGCTTGCTGAGGATCCCGCGTTAGCAGATCTCTATATCATGCTAGACCGCGTCGATGTTCACTGCGTCCTCACCTCTCCAAAGGTGCTTGAACTGCTTCCAGATCCGCTACCAGAAGCACCACCTGGTGGAGTTGTCGTCACAGATCCCGGTCCAGGTGTCTTTTGTGATAATGCCATGGACGTGATTGTGTACCCAATAGCGCCGAAGCCAGGAATTGAACAGAAAACACGGTGGTTCAAAACAGCTCTAGCTGAGCTGAACAAAGTCGGTATTATTGGAGTCGGAGATGCTGGCATGAGACCGGATGACGTTTCGATTCTCGAAGGTCTGGCTGAGAAGGGAGAGCTTACTCTGAGGATCAATGTTATGCTGGAGTGTGCGGAAAGAAATACCTACTGTCCAGACGAGACGAAGAGACTGAAGTTATTGGAGGCGCCAGCTTCTGAGGGATTGGGAGAGAGTACATTGATGTTGGGTGGTGTGAAGCTTTTCGCGGATGGTGCTTTGGGATCGTGGGGTGCAGCATTGTTGGAGCCTTATTCGGACAAGAGAGAGACGAGCGGGACTATGTTGATCAACGAAACAGAGTTGACCACTGTTGTCAACGAGGTAAGTTATATTCATATGCCGGGTGACAGTATGCTAATATAGTTAGTGGTTCCACGCTGGGTTCCAAGTCAATATCCACGCAATTGGAGATCGTGCGAATCGAGCTGCAGTAGATGCCTTTGAAAATGTTCTTGGGCCCAACTGTAACGGATGCAATGAGGCTAAAAGGCTGAGAATTGAGCATGCTCAAATTATTGTGAGTATCCCAGACCATTGTATATCGAGCAGGTATTAAGCAAATCCAGCATTCAGAGGACCAGAAACGTATTGCCAAAATGGGAATAATCCCAAGTATACAGGTAAAAATCCACCAATACTGCGCATGAAATGACATCTAACCTTTCTCAGCCTACTCATGCCACCTCCGATATGGCTTATGCTCTCGATCGACTGGGGAAAGAGCGCATCTCCCACTCAGCTTACCGAATGGCGAGCCTATTCCCATCGAAATCTGCGCTCGAAACCTCGAAATACCCTGGTCCAGTGCTTGGATCCGACTTTCCCGTCGAGCCACCTTCTCCTTTCGAAGGAATGTACGCCGCAGTCACCCGTCTAAATCCACATACCGGCACAAGCCCAGCAGGTCATCAAGGATGGCATCCTGAGGAATCGTTGACTGTAGAACAGGCTGTTCTGGGGTTTACGAAGAATGCTGCATATGGATGGTTTAAAGAAGGCAAAGCAGGTGCTATTGAAGTGGGAAATTGGGCTGATTGGATTGTTATTGATAGAGATATTTGGGCTGACAAGACTGGGAAGAGCCTCAGGGACGTGATTGTCAATGAGACATGGATGGGTGGGAGAAGGGTATTTCCGCCTTCGGGAGGCTCCGAAATTGGTGGTGACCAGAAGAATTCTTCGAAATGGCTGCAAGATACATTGCGTCAAGGTATTCAATGGATGACTGGAGGTGGACAAGAGGAGTTATAATTGACAGCATTAAGTGGTCGGCTATCTTTGCCAGCATTTCTTTACGTACCATAAAACGCCTGACCTTACAAGTCCTATAGTTCTTATGCAAAAAGGTTCCTTGCGAGTGAATTATTTTGCGAGCTATCCCTCCACGTTAAGAGGGAAGATACTGAAGGAGGGGATGATTCAAATCAGTCTAAAGCAGCCTTAAGGATCTAAATTCTAGCACTTCAATTTCTAACAATTTGATATATATTTCCACATATGAAGATATCTCCTGGGTCAGAGTTCGAATCCGGGAATTCTGATGTCAGCTTTTGCCGCGACGAGGCAAAAGGCAAGCAAGTGGAGCCTTTTGGCGTTGTTTTGGATCCTCGCTTGTTCTCCGTTTCCAACACGCCAAGCACCCCCAATCAACGGGAATCCTCCCGATCGAGGGATCTTCGACGTCAATTCGCTTCTGCGAAACACTTCACGGCTTGACTTTCCGCTGACAGCAACTACACCAGACCAACAGCCGCCACCAGGCAATCCGCCCGTCTCTAAATGCGCATCCAACATCAATCCTGATTCCTCTAGATGCAGGAAACCCCACAAGATCTGCATTCTAAGAGCTCGGCACTCCGAGCCGCGCCCCATTCGGTTGCACTACCTCGTTCATTCTGAGGGCCGCATTGTTACAGCTGGATTGCAGCGCGGTTGGTAAGAACATGGAATTGCATCTGATGTCCCCGTTCTAGTCAGGGTTTTTTCGTCTGGTCTTCTTTAAACCCGCTGAACCGCACAACGCTTGGTGTTTGAATGACTCCTTGTGTGAAACGAAGGCGTTACGGAATACGGACTGTATGGTTTATCCTTTCCTCTCTCAGTATCGTTGGACCAACCAACACTTCAGGAGAGCTTCGTTTCTGCCTTCCCTTGAGTTCTATTCCGCTTTCTATTTCTGTCTTTTGAATTTAACCCCACTAAGTTGCCGAATAGTATTTGGTACTTTGGGTCTGCTATTCTTCTTCTTCTCTTGTATCTTCATCCTCTTGGATATTCTTGAGTTGGTGATACCTTCATAATTCATTTCGATTCGAACATAGCAGCTGGTCCTGTCTCTCTGAGAGAGCTCTACTCTGTTAATTGGCTGTTTCTGCTTTGCTGTATTGGAACCATTGGAGTATTCAAAATTACTGGTAGCTTGTATTTGTCTTTGAATTCCCTTCCCAGAATACCCTTCAACATGGGTCTCCGAATAGTTCAAGGTCAGTCAATTCCTCCTCTCTTCATCTCCTTTCCAGCATGGAAACTAACACCACGCAGTATGTGGACTCTGGTTCTGGGTCGCATTCGCCTTCTTCATCATAGTCGTAATGCACCAATCCCAAACTCTAATCCACATCCCCTCATCGCCCTCCTCACCAGCCTCGCCATCAGCTTCCTCCCATGGCCTCACAACCCTCCAACGAATGGCCCGTTCCGAAACCGCCTGGCGCTCATCCGTTACTCTCCGCCACCAAATGGCCCTCGCCCACCCTCAAAACCCAGCAATCCCTCTCTTCCCAGCCCAGAAGATGTCGGACTTCAGCAAAACACCCTACACCCTCTGGGACTTCTTCCCAGCGACATACACCTGCCCTCACGATATCCAGCGAGTGGGTCGGCTAGGTGATGGAGGCAAATGGGTCTGCGGCATGTCATTGTACGAAGCCAAACCGGCGGTAGCAGTCTCGAATCCGCATCAACCCAGACGCCCCTCGACGATTATTTACAGTTTCGGCGTCAACGACGAGAGTACGTTCGAAGCAGAAATGCTCGCACGTATTCCAAGCGCTCAGATCTTTGCCTACGATTTCAGCGTTGACAGGATAGGAAGTCAGATTCCTCCCGCCCATTCAGCGCGTGTGCATTTCTCGAAAGTGGGTCTAGGTGGAAAGGACGAGTTCGACAAGATGCCGCAGTTCTTCACGCTGCAGACGCTGATGGATATGAATAAGCATACGTACATTGATATTCTGAAGATTGATATCGAGGGTGGGGAGTATACGGCGCTGGATGCGTTTATGGATGCTTGTGATCGCACAGGGGGCAATATGCCTGTTGGACAGGTCATGATTGAGTTGCATTTGGTGGATGATCAGCATGTCAACTTTGAGAGATTTACGAAGTGGTGGGAGAGACTGGAGGGCTTTGGTATGCGTCCCACGTGGTTGGAGATCAATCTTCTGGCCGTGACGCTAGGGAATGGAAAGACGGACCCAAGGTGTGTGGAGTATGTGTGGGTCAACGCGAAAGATGAGAAGAGTATTTTGTTGCAAGAGTAAAGGCCACATTTGGCTCTGCTTGTTCTCGGTCGTCAGATAGTTCTCGTTCTCGGATACACATATTGCATGAATTGCATAGGAAAGGCGTTGGGGCGTTCTGGATAGCGGCGCTGTGAAAAGCGCCTAAATTACAATAGATACTATGGAACTTCAAGTATTTGCTGAATATCGACTATACCCATGTTCTCTGTTGGGTGACATGTAGCCAACATCTACAAAACCTTCAGCTCGGTTCGAGGTGACTGCCCGGAGTTATGGTAGTGTTGTACTCCAAGCTGGTATTCGTTAACTGGTTCTCTCCGCCGAAAGGGGCCATAATCGTAGCTCATGGAAAATTCTCTGCATACTGAAGAAATTTCATTCCTCTTTGGATATCGGAACCTTCAGACAAGAAAGGGTATCGTGAAAGAAAGCTACATTTACAAACAAATGCTCCTGCTCCACTCCAACTGCTCATATCCAAGAATCCGCTGCAGTAATAGCTCGCTCAGAACCCCAGAACCACCAACACCATGCCTTTTCATCCCACGTCGTGCAATCATGTCGTCAAATAAACCTCATAAAAACTCCATCTTTTCATCGCGGGTACATCACCGCCCGGTATAAACTTCCAATCCCGGCTGATGGTTCGAACTCTCCGCACTCCCTGAACTTCTCACACTAACATTACTCCTGTCAACGCTCTGCCTCGAGCTCCGATTTCGACTTAGTGGGAAACTCGGTATACGGCTCGACAAGCCAAATCCACTCCTCGAGCCTGCACTAGTCGATAACCTGCCACTCGTAGGACTCGAACCCATTATCCTTCCACTTCCAATGCCCAAACTCGACGACCTCCCTCCCCCATCTTGTAGGTTCTCCACGAAAGCCGCTGGGAAAAGGCCCCATTTGCCTTTGCTGGATTGACCAGACCAGCACCACTGGTCCTGGAAGGTATATCCTATACAACTTATCCTATCTCCCTTGCTGAATTTCAACCATCCTCCATCCTTGGTGTCCTTTGGCTTGAAATCCCATCGCGCTGTAGCGATCAAGCTGCTTTGTGGGTTCATGAGGACGTCTTCTTTGGCTGGCGTATCAAGCATGAATTCGCTTGCTGGGAAAGCGCCTCGCTCACCGTCGTGATATCCCATACACCATTTCCCGCCAAAGCGTTCGGGGAATGTGATACCTACTATTCTGGCTCCGTTTGCGAACTTGAGGACCGGGTTCCCTTCCGGATCTCGGGAGCTGCTGCGAGTGTTCTTGGGGTGGTGAGTGCTGGTGGCTTGACCTGAAGGCCGGGTAGCTACTTTCTGGGCGATTTCGATCATGCTGTATGCTGAAGTTGAAGGGTGGGGTGTGGTGAAATGGATGTCAAAATCAACAACTTCAGGGGCTTGGAAGCCGTATAAGGTTGTGATACCGGTAATGTTTGGGAGGGGCCGTTGGTGTTTCGAAAGATGGCGGAAAAGTTGAGAAACGGAGAAAAAGACTGTGGCGTCATGTTCTTCGGTGGTTTTGTGCTCGTCGATGCAGAATATACACTTTGATAGGTGAGCATCATACTGACCAGATCAGGAGTGAACTTACGGCGTAGATTGGTTCTTCTACAGAGTTTGTCTTGAGATGGCATTTGGATATGAATCTTTGTCGCCATCTGATCCCACTATTGCCATATATTCCGGAACCTGTACAGTGTCAGCTGCTGTCGGTGAAAAAAAGGTGGGCCATTTACGTTCTAGCAAATTGTCCTTCTCCACCTCATTCCAACCCACTTCATACGAACACTTTATACACCTCGCCGATAAAGCTACATTATAGTTGCCCTGATAGGGCTGTTAGTATCCTGTGTTATTAACAAAGTCAAGGTGGTGAGAATTATACTTACAGATGGCCTCTTCACAATCTTCAAGCCATTCTCTCCCCTCAAAATCGCCTTGGCTCCTTCACAGAAACCACCAAACTTATAGAAAGAAGTATCATGCCGAATCGGATAATCTATAGATTTCATAGATGCCGTTGGCGTAGGTTGGTGGTAGACATCATCCGATCCTACAACTATCTTCTCATTCTCATAGTCAATTCCATTCGCAACCTCAAGGCCCGGCTCAACACCTTTCCCAAAATCCGGAGTCTGAAGAGTCGTAGCCAGAGCGCCTCCTCCAAGGCTTCCCCATGTGAGATTATCCGTACCCCCCGAGCTACGATGTTCACTGAGCGGCGGGCTCAACGGCGCAGCTCGAAGACCGAATATCGAGTCCTGGCTATCTTTTCTTTGAGATGGACGCTCTGGAATAGAACTATGCCGCGATCCTTGCGAAGCCTGGCTTCTTTGCCTGGTCATCAAAGTGCCATACCCGAAACTAGGCCGTGGACCGCTGATAGGACTTGTAGCCATGCCTGAGCTGCCCAGTGCAGGCGAAGTGATGAGTGGACCATCAACGAAGGATTCTCTTTCTCTCTCCTCGTCGATGGAAGATACGGATTTCCGTATTTCGTTGAGAAATGATAGTCTTGACTGTCTCCTCCTTTCGAGGAATTCTTCATTTGCGTCAACGCGAAACCTTACAACATCCCTGGATATTAAGCGATTCTCTGCGTCGGGAAGTGACGAAGGCGAGATATCTCGAGAAGGTTGGCGTCGCTGAGAAAGACCTCCAGGGCTACCCACAGGCGCACCCAGGTGGAATTGTGAAGGACTATCGATAGCCCATGGATTCTTAGGCTTCATTGGCTCTGGGGGACTTCCAACCACCGGCGAAACGGCTTGAAGGGTGTCAACTGGGGAAGTACACAAGGCCGACGGTGGTAATGGCTTCCGTAGTGTAGGTGAGCGCTCTACTCTCATGCTTGCAAGCTGTGCCCTGTCGTCTCTCGGCTTCTCCTGCGCGAGGTCCTGGGTCGCGAGCAATCGATCTCGCAGAGCATTCAATATGTTTATACATGTCGTGCTGCAGTTCTGTGCTTCCTCCTGCGCATCCACGCACTGTGCCGGGCTAAAAGATACAGGATCCTCCTCGATGTCGTCGATTCTATCTCGAACTTCGTTCTTAAGGTTCTTCAGCTGGTTCTGGATCGCTTCTAGAATTCGTTTGGTTAGCAAGCAACCACGAACAGGGCTTCCCCATAATGAGCCAGAGCCGAATCAACTCACTGTCCTCAACCAGTGCTCTGGTAAATGGCTCTCCGCATCTTGCAGCATTTTGACGATAGGCATCGACAACTGCCTGGGAGCTTCGGTCCAACGATTTCTGCAGGATCTGGGCAGCTTCGGAAATCTGCAGCGCTTGCGCAGCTGGTACTGTGCTTGCAGAAGAGGTGAGCCTGCCGGCGACTTTGATTCCTGCTTCCAAAGCCTTGAGTAGAGCTCTCACGGGTGCGACGAAATCGTCCCCCATTGCTCCCGCGCCGTCAGTGGCCTCACGTCTCGGTTCAAGGTCGGCGGCCAGGGATCGCAAGGTCCAGTTCTTATCGGGCGCGTGGTCGATCGTCGCGATGGCTGGCTACTGTTACTAGGTCCGTCCTATTCTGTCCTGTCACTATGTTTGGTTTGTGGGCGAAGAAGCAAGTTTGGAAGAGAGTTCTCGGGAAGGTGTGTGAGGTCAAGTGAAGGATGGTTCGTATGGCCAGATAGACGTGCGACTCCGATCGGTCGGTCACTTGGTCTTGGTCTTGGTACTGGAACGAAATGCAGTTCAGCGGCTCTGGGGTTTGGCAGCTTGGTAGGGAGAGAGGCTGGGCTGGGCTGGACAGGCCCACAGTCCGCTCGCCTTGTGTTTTGTTCGCAGAAGAGGGAGAGAGAGGGGTGGAAAAACCACAGGCTTATGCCTTACCCTACAGCACTCACAGTTCGCTCTAATACTGCTGCAAAGAGCCTAGAGGCGTTCTACTGCCAAGGGGTTCTTTGGGCTGTCTGGGCTGTGCATTATTGGCAATGCCCCCCTTTGCCCAAAAGATGGGACGAATAATGGCCTTGCTTTCATTTCCACAGCTCTGCCACTGCACGTGGTGGAGCATTTCCGTCTTGTGGTTCGCGGGGAACACGGAAGAGAGGGCTGTGAAGCAAGCACTGAGCGAGTGCTGCACTGAAGCTTGAGAATTGAAACAGTCGAGTACAAGTAGTGAAGTGGAGATACCGGTAGGTCCTTTTGTCTTTACCAGTATCCATTTAAACTTCTCGAAGTCTACGTCACATCGAAGATCTAGGCATGGGTAGTTCAAATATTCCCTATCAAAATCCCTCAAGTGAGGCTTCCCCTCTGTCCCAAACAACTCCACCTTTGATCTGACAGCTCCCCGCACTATCCTCTCCACCAATGACAAGCTTAAAGCTAGACACGATTGGTACTGTAGGATGTGATCCCGAAAGATGGATCCCTGAATAAGTTCCGGATAAGCTAACTTTGGCCATCCTTTCCCTGGTGTCACACAACCCTGTCGTTGACGATAGCAGTAGGAGGACCAAGGCCCTCAAAAATGGCAGCCTGGAGCTTCATGTACCGAGCCGAGTCCTCGGGATAGATATCGTGGCAATTGCGCCATTAAATGATGTCAAACGAGAGGGAAGGCTATCGTGGATGTGGTCGACAGGAATGTATCTTCAATTTCCCCTGATTTCGACTTGCAGGGCCTGTTACTGTATCCTTCACCAATTGGGTGCATTGCAGTGTAGCGCCAAGCAAGAAGTGCAACCACGGAAGAACTCAACCATCAACGGCTCATGCGAATCTACATCAACAAGAATATGTAAAACCTCTGCTTTGTATCGCTCTGAACAATTTCTGATTTTCGAAACTGGTTTTAATCTGTAAATCAAGGCCTTTCGATCTTCGAAGCAGGTCGGGTGAAAACACGCAGGGCCTCGCCCGGCTCTGCTCCAGTAACTTAAGCACACGCTCAAATGTAACAATTCACACACCAATCAATCCCACAGACCAATGGGACAACCTGCCTGTATTCGTTCTGATACTGGAGGGGAGACGTATTCAACTTCAAATTGTACGGATCACATTCATTGCCATTTCCGTGGCTGTCACCCAAACCTGCAAAGTATGCGCTTCGGAGCAACTCGTCCAACCTGCATCGAGCCAATTGCTATCAACTGATACTGGTAATATTCTTACCTTCACGGCGGCGCGACGTGATCCGTTCTTTTGCGAATACTCGCTAGAGGAGAATGTAAATTGCGTCAAATCTGGACACCGCTCAACCGGGTCAAACCCCAATCGACAACACCCGAGCGCTTGCTGCGAACCATCAAGATATTCGATGATAAGGCCTCGGCAGAAATCGGCTTGGGTATCTCGAAACACCCATATGCACGCAACATTCTTTAGCGAAGCCGATGCGTAAAAGGCGTCTGGTAAAGGAGAAGCGCCTGCTGGGGGTGAAGGTGAAAGCTCGGAACACACCTGGCCCTTAGGGGTCACCCCTAATATGGACAGAGGTTTGTTTTCTGGAATAGAATATAGGAGAGCTGATTGATTAGAAGTATATACGACGTAGTCCTTCACTGCCCCGTCATGATGAGGCCCCACAGTGAAATCTCCTCGATGAGGCGTACGTATCTGCTACTACTTTAGCTGTGCTTTTGGGAGAGCCCAGGCTATGACTCACTAGATAAGAGTAGTCATACTGCAGAGGCTGATTTTTAGAATTGATCTTGAGCCGAACCCCAAATGCAGATATCTTGTCTGCTGGTGGATTTGGCACATACAGCCATCTGACAAAAGGATGGATTGATGGTGTGAGTCGCGCAAACGTTAATTCTGCGAAGGGTGTAGCTTGAGTATGGGCATGTATTGCATGTGTATAGCTTTTAGTCATGAAAAAGGTGATTCCTGAACAAGAATTCAGGTCGATAGTCGCAAGACGGATATCAGGTGCCTGAGAGGGAAAGCGAAAACATGTCACATTGGCAAGATTCGGTGTGTCCGTGATCTGGAGCCGTCCTGGTCCAACGATTGGTGCAAGGCGACCAATGCCAAACTTAAGAACACAATTAGGCAACCTCGTAACGTTGCAAGAAAGATGTGTCTAACTGACCTGAAACTCGATAGTTAGGTTCTGACTGGGCTTGATAGTCGTGTAGACAATGAAATCAGAACGACGCTTGTGTGCCGAGGACTTTAGCCTCTCAATATACACGATGCCCCTTGAATCAATCGTTAATTCAATGAGAGAGTTTGATTTGTCTTTTCTGGTGACCGGAACACTCCCACGGCGCCAGACCTCAACTTGATGAAGAGGTATTGATATTGAGTCATCAAACTCTGTGTGAGAGAGGAAGACGACTAGTTCAAGGACTGTGGAGAAGCGTAACAAGTCATGTTGCCCAAGAAGGGTCCATATCATGGTGGTGATCTCGCTTGGAAGCCGTCTCAGCTCATTGAGGCTGTATATGTCTGCTGCAAGGCGGCTGGCGCGGTCCGTCTCTGGCTTTGGAGGGAGCAGCAGTGCCGGGCTTCCAGGCCACGGATATCTCCCAAGTGAAGCAGACCAGAGCCGGTGCATTTTGTCCGGGTGAGTTGCCCGTTTCATGTACAGATTGAAACAATCCACATGAATCGTAGCGGTCTCTCCGGCTGATGCGCACCTGCTGCATCGAGGGAATCGGCAGAAAAGTCGATTTTGCTCGATTTTCCCATAAGCTGCCATTGGAAAAGTGAGAGCGTCTAGAGCTATGCAACAGGCCCCCTCCGCTTTTCCAGTATGGAGAACTTTGTATATTCACGATTAGCTTTGCACCCATGATGCAGATGGTAGCGAACGAAGCACACATACGGGTAACCAGACGCTCTTCGACATGGAAATAGAATCCACAAGCCCCGCACTGAGAATGAGTGCACACATGCTGGAGTTCTTCAGGTTCTTCAGGACTAGATGACCTCGCGCTTCGTAACATCGTGTCCTGGTACTTGTCAGTAAGGGTTGGCAGTAGATACAGAACAGTAGGCGCTACGACCAAGCACTGATGCCAGGTGCAGCGCCATGAATACTCCTTTTTTTCGAATCAAAAATAGCGAGAACGGGGAAGAATAGCCGAGGTGATAAAAGATTGCTGGCAGCAAACAATGCTGCAATGCCACGAAGGCTTTCTTGCTCGCTTGACCCGAACCACAGTTTCTTCTGCATCCTCATCATTCACTCAACATCTCAAGCGAATAGATAGTGCGCCATGTATTTTCAAGGCATCGAAACCTGTGATCTGCGGTATAAGCTCCGTTAATAGACTTTATCTCACCTTATTCCCAAAGCTTGAATGTTTGAGCTAGATAAACCTCGCTTGAACCGAGGCCAGGGGACAGATATCGAGTTGATTGCGCGATTGAACGGTGTCCAACAAGGAGAAGAATTGATCGACAACAATTTAAATTACACGACAGATATGGTTCTGCAGTTGCAGGGCAAGGGTAGCCTGCCTCGCAACATCCTATGAAAGGACTTAGAGAAGCATCGACGACGAGCAAGAATCTACTGAGGATGATCGAATCCAAGGCAACTAACTATATTCAGCTCAAGGGTTTCTGGGTGCGCAAATCGATAGTTCCGTCAACCGTGGCCTTCCACTCTCCGAAATAGATTCAGCCGAGCCTGGTTGAGGTCCGACCGACTACTTAGCTTGAAGTACTCGGTGAGGAGACCAGCCGACGGAGCCGGCCCTTCAACACTCGGATACGATACAATAATGGGCAGAAACCCAGGATGTCGATACGCAAAATAAGCTGTTGAAAAACAGAAAACATACCTAAATTTTGGAAGGAGACGAAGAGAGAAAAAAATCCGTGAGCCTTGTCTTGGAGACGGGAGGAAAGCGCATGAGCATTACCGCATCCCTCCCAAAACAACAAAATGACCAGAGGGGTCACCAAGCGCTTCAGACGAACACGAACGACAAAAATTAAAAAAACAAGAGCCTCCTCCTTACAGCCTCAGACTGCTATGTGCAACAAAAATCAGGTCGGCGTGGACAGACCAGACCCTCCCCGCGTTTCCATCCCTTTCCTTCCTTGTCCTCAGCTGTTAAGGGAGATCGACAATCGGCACAAGGAGCTTAGTCCAGGATTTATGCTTTTTTGGGGGCCGTTGGCTTCACCACCGGCCGCTGGCCTACAGAGTCTAGGAGGATTTTTTTTTGTTGAAAGCACGTGGGATTGTGATTTCTGCTCTTCTCTGTGCTCTGTGCTGATGTACTGCTTTCTTTCTCTTATCGACTGCCATGCTGGAGGGAGGGAGCCATGGGTCTTGCGCGCTGAAAGACTTCTCAACATCTCGCTCAGAACAAAAACTGCTGCTGCTGCTGCTGCTGCTCAACCTCCCAAGCATTACATCAGCACATCCCAAACCTCAACATGCTCGTTCGTCATGGGCTGACCCATGCACTAGTTTCTATTTTAAACCCCCGAATAGCTTTCTTGTTGCACATCGTCTGCTGCAACCGGTGTTCAGTGCTGCATGACTTAGCGAGCGCGGTCCATGCGAGGGAGGGATTCCCATTTGCTGGTGAGGAAGACCCCTGCACATCAAGGCATCATGGACAGACACAGGAACGAGGTCGCGCTAGTATATCGTCTTCCCGTGTCGGAGCTTTGAATCTGTCAATTTTCCGAGGTTGGCCCTTGATATCTTTCCTGTTCACATTGAAAATAGTGTAGCTCTTGAAATGGGATTTGTTCCTGTCCTTATCAAAGGTGCTGAAGCTAGCATCACGTTGTACTTTGTGAATGATATGTGGTGAATTAGCTTCGAAGAGATTCTTCGCTAATGTGTAAACAAAGATGCTCATCATCCTGTTGCCACGCTCATTGATTTGAGCTGCAAAGACCTGCTGGTAAAGGCACCCGGTTGATAGAAGACTTTGGATAAAAATACTCCTGCCATGGGGTTTTAAGGGACCTGAATTGAGATAGGGTTGTCCGGATTCCGTCCGAAATGTCAGGACGAATCATGCCTTGGACATTTCCATAACCTCGAGATCCGGCTCTTCAACATTCTGAACACACTGTAACAACAAGCCCGCTTATAGCATTATCATAACCATCATTACACCCCGAAGTCCATGCCACAGGCACCCAATCATGCCTTCCTCCCTCTCACAATCCTCGCCAACCTATCTAATCCAAACATCCTCGGTAAAACCCTATCAAAAATCCAGCTCCCAAGCCACGTATAAACAAACCAAATCAGTGTACTCTTATTCCCTCTCCAGAGCCACTTCTTCTGTCTCCAGCTCGGCTTCAACGCCTCCCTAACTACACCCCTCGCATAATCGTCCGCCTTCATTGCCCCATCTTGACTATGCTTAACCCTCCTCTGAAAATCTGCACTGATATCCAGATACAAACTATCCTTTCCAAGCACTCTGTCGGTCCTCGCAATGCGACTCTGTACGCCGCCCGTTACCACAACAAGGACCCTCACATCGAAAGGTTCGAGTTCGAGACGTAAGGTTTGCGAGTAAGAGTGTAAGGCAGCTTTGGAAGCATTGTAGACAGATCCGAAGACGTAGGGGATTATGGCGGCTACGGAGCCGATGTTGAGGATTAGACCTTTGGAGGCGATGAGGAGGGGGATGAAGGATTGGGTGATAGCTATTACGGAGAAGAGGTTGGTTTCAAAGCAGCCGCGAGCATCGTCGATATCGACTTCAAGGGCGGGCATGGTACAATTACGTCCTCTGTCCAGAAGGAAGTATTAGCTTTAATCTCAATCCCAAATTCACTCTCGGTATTCTGTTCCTGCCAGGAGCGTAAGTGGGGAACGGAGATAACTTACGCATTATTCACGAGAATATCCAGCTTCCCACCCGTCAACTTCTCAACTTGCAATCTCGCATCCGCAATACTCTCTTGGCTCGTAACATCCAGACCGAGAGTCGACATGCCCAGCGCCTCGAGGTCTTGGATAGCTTCCCTAGTTCGTGCCGTTGCTATGACATGCAAGCCTGGTGCCAAACCTTATCAGTTCCCCTCCTGAACATCTGTTCCTTGACGAGTGATAACAAGCACTTGTGCAAGAACGGTTGAGGGACTACTTGCTCACCTTTGGCGTGAAATTCTCGTGCAAGAGCATGACCAATTCCTCCTGGTGAGCACCTATCCTCGAGTCAAATTTGCTTGTTCCTTAGGTACCTAGGTATTGGGAGAGGATGGATGTCACAGGGTTTTGCGAATCGGATGCAGACGAGACATACCCGGTGATGAGGACACTCTTTCTCAAGTTTTTTACGGACATAGTGTGAGTTGTCTGTTCAGGATCTCATTTGAAGAATTCCTGCGAAGTGTTCTTGAAATTCAAGGCTGAAGCTCTCTGAAGCTCTTTTGGCGTTCGCAACGCTGAGCCGAGGCACGTGCTGGCGCATTGGATTGCTGGTCTCGAGCTTGGGACAGTGCACACCCTGAAGCTCGCAAGGATAGGTAAGCGGCAGGCGGGGGCGCAAAAGTGGTCACATCGGCATTTGATTAGGCATGAAGTGTGCAACCTCTTTTGTACTTTGCCCAGATACAATAATGCTTCCTTCTCGAAGCAACTCTATAATACCTTCGAAACTTTTATGACTCCTGAAAGAGCCCAGATTTCACCGGCCGTTACCCACTTTCATCTCAACATAAAAAATCTGAACAGCAAAACAGAATATTTGGATATCTCCCAAAGGAGATGTGACAGCAAGTCTAAAGCAAGATGTTCAAATCATGGGAGAGTATTGTCGTCACCAGAGCCATCGACGACCGACATTGCGTCTGGCAGTCCCCCCAAAGTTATATCCGCCAAAAGACGGAGGACCATATGGCTGTGGAATGGTGGTTGGGTATGGACCATACCCCCATGAGTAAATCCCGGGAGATGTTGGAGTCTCGACTGGTAGATCGATTGTAGAAACAGATGTGATCAGTGTAGATGGAACCGAGGGGTCATCCGTTGATGCCACAAGGGATGATGTGGACGAACTTGTGAAAGCACCTGGGAAACGAAAGTTAGCAAAGCTCAAATCCAGTCAAGGTGTGGACTTACCATCAGCTGTCGATGTGGAAAGTTCGGAGGTTGAAGAGCCCTCTCCAGAAACAGTGGATAACACTGTGCTTCGTGTCAATGTGCATGACTTGCTGCTCGGCAAGTATGCAGTTGAGGTTACGAAGACTGTTGATACAGAGGCCGGTGCAGTGCCAGTTCCGCCCAAAGCCGTCGAGGAAGAATTTCCAGGATATGGAGGGCCGGCCGTGGTCAATGGAGGTGTGTCGGTGAACGAGCCCGAGATGCTACTCGATTCAGTTGTTGTGATGCCTATTGCAGAGCTAGTCTCCGTAAAGCCTGGAGAGCTACCGGTTCCTGTGGGCGCGATCAACGTACTTGAGATGGAAGGAGATCCGTAAGGAAGTGATGAAGACAACGAGGCTAAAACTGTCATACCAGAGCTAGTTTCTGTAATAGAGGCACTTCCGCTTGCAGTAGGAGACGCAACGGAACTCGCGTTTGACGGGAAACCGTAGGGACCAGACGAAGTCAGCGATGTCACAACACCGATAGCAGAGCTTGTTTCAGTAATACTTGAGTAGCTACCAGTTCCTGTGGGACCAGCTACAGCACTAGAATTGGATGGGAACCCGTATGGAGGATAGAACGAAGACGAAGAAGTCACTACGCCATCATTTGAGTTGGTGGATGATGGAGAGCTTCTTGTACCGGTTGGAAGGGCATAGCTGGAATTTGAGGAGATCCCGTACGGTGCTGATGTCGTCGAGCTGGACGCTCCGTCGTCGGAGGCTGTTGATGAGGCAATAATTCCAGTGCCCGTTGGGCCAACGGCCGAGGTTGAATTTGAAAGCGGAAAGGGAGCGGACGTGGGAAACAACCCACTGGCGGAAGATGTACTGAAGCCCCCAGAAATCGTTGGCGAGTATGGCGGCAGTGTGTATGAAGACGCACCTCCAGATACTGTCGAGCTTGGATAAGGACCAGTGCCGCTTACCAACGAACTCGTATTGGTTGTTGGGTATGGCGGTGTTGTCGAGTCGGTAGACGTGAAGATTCCACCCGAGATGCTAGATTCCGACACTCCAGTTGTTAAAGGGCCTTGAGTGCTACTTGAGGTTGCTGGTACCGTGACAGTGATCTGAGTAGTGATGCGAATTGTCGTGTCGGTACCAATATTACCGCTGGCTGTCGAGCTTGTATCAGCTGGGAAAGGTGGAGATGAGGTGGATGACAAGGTGTAGGGTGCTGTTCCCGTAGGATGTGTTGAGTAACCGGTACCGGTTGGATCCTCGGAGCAAGTCGTATTAGTATAGGGGTAGGGCCCAGCCGTGCTCGACGCAGACGTTGGGATGGCTCCGCTTGGCGATGTTGAAGTTGCAATTCCATCAGTTAATGTGCTCGATGTATCAACCGAAATCAAGCTTGTTGAACCTCCAGTGGGTCCAAAGATTGTCGAAGAATTGGAGTTATAGTACGGCGCTGAAGTCGGGACAGATGAGCTGGAAACGCCCAAAGAAGGTTTTGAGGTTGTGGTTCCGTCAGTCAAAGTGCTCGAGAAGTCAGGGGACATAGAAGAGGACTGGATCCCGGTGGTACCGACTGATATTGTCGAGTTGGAATTATAGTACGGGGCTGAAGTTGGTACTGAGGAGCTACTGAACCCTAGAGACGCTGTCGAGGTCGCAATTCTCTCTGACGATGTGGTCGATCCATCCAGCGAAGTCGAGCCCGTGGATTGCTCTGTAGATGATCCAGTCGGCTCAACATAGTTTGATGAGTTGGAACTATAATATGGAGCCGAAGTGGGAATTGATGAGGTGCTAAATCCGATTGACGGAGTCGAAGTTACAATTCCTCCAGTCAGAGTACTTGATATCTCGACAGAAGATGTGTTTGTGTACAGACCCGACGAGCTTGAGGGTAGGACGATTCCTGAAGAGCCCGTAACAATTGGCAGAGATGTGACAGCGGTTGTTGTGATTTGAGAAGTTGCAACGGTGGTACTCAGATCCTGACTCGCAGATCTAGAGGTGAACGTCGATGGTTGGGTATAATCGATGCTGCTCTGTGTTGTGGATGTCAGCGGTCCTTGGGCGGAAGAACTCGTCAAAGGAATTGATGATACCGATGAACTCGATGCACTTCCAGTTGATGAAGAAGAGAGTTTGATGCTTGATGATGCCACAGGCAGGGTTGAAGTATTTGGTGCTGTTGCAATACAGGAACATGCGGAAGAAACTGCTGCTGGAGAGTCTTTGCACTGGGAAAAGTAGCTTGGAAGGCTTGTCGTTGCCGTGTTGATGGTTGTGGTGTACGTTGCACAAAAGCCTGCAGCGAGAGATGAAGAGCGAATGACTTGACGCAGACAGTTGTTCTTATTACACTTCACGGGCTTCGGTGTGGTGACAGGAGGAAATGAAGTGATTGGAGGGTACGGCTCAGAGCTTGTGCTCGATGTAACAACCACTCCAGCTGTCGAGGATGTCTGGCCTTGGATCGAGGTCGCCGAGGATGAGTGGACAGCACTGGCTGTTGGCATATAGGTATCTGAAGTGATGGTGCTTGACTGGGAGGTAAAGATGCCGATAGCACTGGAGGTTGTCTCCCCCAAGCTCAGAGTTGAGAAATCAGATGTAAAATCAGATGATGCGCTGCTCTCAATTTCAGAAACTTCCGATGATGTCGACGGTCCAATGCTAGTCCTTGGTGAGGTATACAGTGGTGGAGACGATGTCGTACTGGTGAAACTACCTTCAGCAGTGGGGGTCTCGACCCTGGATGAAGCAGAGCCTGTGGCAGTTGACAACCCAGAGCTGAAGAGAGAGCTCAGAGTTGGGGATATGCTGGACGATACGTCCGAGCTGGAAGTGTAAGCCGGAGGCGATACACTCGGTGAAGCAATAATTGACGTGCTGGTTGAAGATTCAGGGGTAGGGACTGCGAAATGACATGTAAGTTGCTGGTGACCTTGGAAGGCTTTGGACAGCTTACCAGTGTAAGGATCTGAGGAAATTGCTTCACCGTCAGATGTGGCAGTTGTTGAAGCGGGTATGTTTGCCTGTGAGACGGTTGGAGCTGGACCATAACCTGGGTAGGTATAACCTCCTCCGTACGCAGCCGGATTCCCACCATAAACATTGTACTGGCGAGGAAGATTGGCGATATCATCAGCTTCGTGGTCTGCATGGAACCAGTTTGGAAGACCATAGATGCCTGGTGCGAGTGCCAGAAGGATATATCCTGTGGCGAGGGAGAGTGTGTTGACTTTCATGTTGACCTGCAAACCAAAACGCGTCAGCACATGTATTGTCAACAAATGTGAAGGGAGAAGAAGCCAGGAATGCTCACGGCAGCTGAATCTTACTTTCGTACTTTCCAATGAAGGAGAAACGAATGTGGTGCTATTTGAAGCAGGTAACGAGTGATGAGGGAGACGATGCTATGGGTCAGTACACCTGAGCACTGTCGAGACCCAGCACGTCGATGGGATGAGACCGAAGACGCAAGTTGAAGGTGAATGGAAATTAAGAAAGAGAAACGACTGTGGGGGGCGAGAGAAGAGGGTGATATAAGACAGCGAAGGACGTAGGTAGGTAAGGTAAAGTAATGTAGTAAGGTAGGTGATCAGTATAGGAAGGGGGAGCTCGCTTCGGACGGGAAGACTGTTCCGGAGTCACCCGCTTCAAATTGGAAAGGGGAGGCACGTTTACCTAGCGAAACCCCAACAGAACAGAGCAGAGCAGAGCAGAGCAGACGGTGTTGCCTGCCATGAATAGAAGCCTCTTGGGTCCAGACTGAGATACCTTAGGTAAGAGACAGATGGAATGAGGTGAGAGCCAGTCAATATTCACAATTTTATCACGTCATCAGCCTTTTTGTTTCAACAGGACGTACGAGGTTTGAGTGCCAGGCCCGTTTGTACTCGAGTGAGTGAGGAGAGAACGAGGTTTTACCCCGCTCACCATGGCTTGAGGCAGCCAGATCATGCCTCGTTCATTTGGAAAACATCTTTGCCATCGACTTTCCGGGTCTGGATGTCATATCTGAGTTTCACAGCATGCTATTCTAAGGCGGCTCAACTGCAAGCCGTCTGTGGTCCATCAACTAAGGTAGGCATGGGAGAATCTCAACAGCTCTGCAGTCTCCTGTCGTGCCTGCATTGGTGTGAAGATCTTTCATCAGATTATTCCTGATTTGAGCATTCAAGAGGCGATTTTGCACATATTGAAAGCCGAATCGGTCAATGCTGCATCGGTCTGAGCTCGGCTTGACGGGAGACATGTCTTCCAAAGCTCGTATCACTCACGAGCAGCCTCACTGCATGACCTCGACATGAGAGGTGTGACTCCGGTCGTCTGCAAACGCAGCGTTGACCCCGGATAGCAGCTTCTGTGCTTGGGATATTCTGTTTGCAAGAGCCAGAACGCTGGCGTATGATTGGTGGATATGAGATCAATCTCCTGCGTTTGTACAGGAAAGCTTGTCAGTGCTAGATACAGCTATCTTGTATGACTGCCGATCTTCATCTCGGGCATATCAGCCGATTTCGGAGATCTGAGCTGTCACGACTGATGCGGGCTAAGGTTGTAGCTTGAGATCTGGACGGGAATGCAAGACCTACATGCTCTGGGTCCAATCCCTGATTGCCTTGATATTTGGTGTGGATGAACAGCAGAGAGCATATCTTTCGAGTTCAAAGATTTCACACTTGAAAGGAGACCTGAACCACAGCAATTCAAAGAAGGGGTTTGTTTCTCTAAGACTAGAACTACTCGCCTCAAATCAATGCATTTTCTCCCCAGTCAACGCCGCGCTTTCATGATTCTTCATTCGTACAAATAAGATATGCTGGAAAAGAGGAGGAGAAGAGGTAAAAATGAGCCCCTGTGATGTGGCTGCATGCACTCGAAGCCGTGATACGAAGCCTCGAAGCGACCCGCCTGCGGCATTGCGATCGGACGATGATTGCACAGCCAACGCCAATCTCGGGAGCGTGCACACATACACTACGCTACCTTCTTGGTTCCATCACGAGATTTTGGCGAGGTCATCTCGGTCATTGCGGTGTTGTTACCCTCGATACTGGATGATGAATTAGTACTAATGGACTGCTAATTGTTGGAAATGTTTCAGAAGTTTGAGCAAAAGCTTCGGACTGTTGCAGCTGCTTTTCTTCAAGTAGAGATATGGGGAGGTTGGGGCGGGAGGGTACTTACTCTGCAGCCCACAATGCGGCACCGACTGGGAATTGGTCAGTATCAGGTGGAGTCGCATCCGTTGGGGAGGATTATTACGTACCAGTGTTAGTGAATGTGAAGAAGATGCTTGCGAACGGAATAAGTTCAAGCAGGGTAGCAACAGTTCCAAATCTAGAAATTGTCAGCTAAAATGCGAGTGATGCGAAAGCAACAGAAGCAAGGATTCGATCCAAATAACTGCCATGAACTTTTCTACTGGCATAGCCAAGTTGTGGAGCGTGGGGTTTTCTCTCCATTAAGTCAGAGTGACACAAGTCTCGCGAGTGCCACAAGTATTGCCGTTCCAAGTATATTGCATGATAGTGAAATTGGTACGGGCAGAAGAACTTACGCAGTGTATGGGGCTGTGTTCTCCTTCCACCAGGCCTCCTTTTGCGGGTTCGACCACTTTTTGAGCTGGAAATACTGCGGAAATGTCAAGGAGTGTTTGTGGAGGAGGTCATGGGCAACTTACACGAGTGTGGACGGAGTTCCCTCTGGCACGACCTTGAAGCGCAACAAAGATGACGGTACCCACAACTGGAATGAAGTTGAGAGGCAGGTACATGACATAGCGGATGAATGCCTTTGGCGTGAACCTCTCAAATGGCGACTTGATGAGCTTGCCGAGCTTCTCCATAGGGTCATTGAAGTTTCCTGATTTCAATTGACGACCTTCGGAAAGGACCCCAGTCTGTCTGCGAGAAACCAAGACTCCATCGAATGTATCCACCAATGCATCTTGTAACAAGAAAGTTCGCGAGAGGAGGTTGATCAAGGTGGACGATTCGCTGAGGGTGAGCAAGATCGTTGTGAAGGCAGCTAATGGGCCGTTGACGAACACGAGCACGGCAAGTTGCGGCAGGTATGCTACCAAGAACATGGCCACAACCACAACCACAGAAAGAGATAGGGTTGGTGCAAGCTTGGATAGGAGAGGCTTCCACAGCGATCGGTGGCTCAAGAAGTAGAAAATGCCCTGGATGTGTCAGTACGTTTCTACAGCTCCTCTTACGAGAGATAGCACGGTAGAGCACAACATACCTTGATGGGATACAAGTATGCACCAGACTTCGCGGCAGATTGTGCCAAAGCTCTGGCCTTGTTAAAGTCCTCGATACTGCAACAAGTCTCGTCAGCTCTATATCCCATGCAGACGACCGCGGATTTGTTCCACTCACGCCACCTCTTTGGCCTTCGCCTTGGTCTTGTCCATTGTGCTTGACATCTTCGAGGGTAATTGCGGTACTGTGTACTTTTGCAATGGGTTTTGAATGTATTAGAGAGATTATCTGGCGGATTATCACCAGAAAACGTTGCAGTGAAGTGGAATATAAACAATCCAGCTCAGCCTCGAAGTTGAATGATCGCGCCAAGCCTGCAAAACTTAGTGACGTAGTTGTGGCTGAAGCTCTACTCGTAGCTCCTCCCCTCGCTAGGCTTTATTAAGCGGCTTGCCCCGCGTTTTCAGGGGCAACGAAGGCAGGCGAGGCAGGGCAGGGCGGGCATGTGAAGATCGGACGATCCATCTCCTCGCTTGTTGCCAGCGTTTTCCATCCAGACATCTGCACCTTTAGATCATATCCAGATCCAGGTGAGGAAAGGAGAGGAACTCCTTCATTTACTTGCCTGGTATATTTGGATAGCGGCTCTATCTCTGCTGCAGATCTCACTTCACATGCTGCTCCAAACTTTGAAATCGCCAGATATCATTCAGCAGAGCCATTGATTTTCGTGGCTTCATAACATAATGCAAGTAAATACAGGCCCCTCCCTAACCGAACTTTTCCCAGAATATGAAACCAATAGCGCATTCCCGGTATTGGCCTATCCAATGATCCGCGTCTACTCAGTAGGCGTAAAATACCTGTGTCTCATCCGCATTCTGTCGGATCTTCTTGTTCGTTCTCTGGAGCCAAATTCTCAATGCCCAAGACGCCGCAATTGTAGCGAAAGCAAATCCACTGTTCGCTCCCATTCCAATCAGGTATTTCGGCCCGTCGGACTTGGGATACAGGTATGCAGTATAGATGTAACTCGCGTTCGCAACCACGTTCACGATTGAAAGTGAGATAGCTTTCTTCTCATTTGTCTGTCCCAAGGTGGCAGAAACCCAGCCCAAGATGACGGAATTGACAGCGTATGCTCCAGATGCGAACAAGAAGCAGGAGATATAGCGAGCGGCAGTGTTCATGGTAACGCAGGAGATTATGAACCCCACCATCGCAAGACCCATGCTAATGGTGATGTGCCAGGTTCGTTCGTTCAGCTTGCCAGAGGTAAGACCAACGAGGTATCCGACGAAGCCAGAAACGAGATATGGTGGACAAGTGAGGGCTAGGGTGACGGTTCTGTTGAAGCCGAGCGACCCGACCACGGTAGGGAAGAAGTTGTTGAATGAGCATGCCGAGAGATGCATGTTCTGGATGAAGCACAGGAGATAGAGTCTTGGATCTCTAATGGCTTGCTTGAACCCCTCCTTTGCACCCTTGTTCGGGGCGAGACCGACGGTATCTTTTTCGATTCTCTCGACAGCCATAATCCTCTCCTCGGGTGTCAACCACTTGGTGTTGCTGGGGTGATCTGGTAGGAGGTACATGGCAGCTAATGCGACGCCAAAGGTAACGATTCCTTCGATGATGAAGAGCCTGTATACATGATCAGACCATTTGCGAATAGAAAAGGTGAGCATAGTCATTGGCTTACCATTGCCATCCCTTGATTCCTTGAGCGCCCTCGATTGTGTTGTACACGGCCGCAGCAATCAATCCAGCGAACGAGGTTGCGAAGATGTTTCCGCTGTACAAGATAGCAATTCGAGTAGCTACCTCCTTTCTAGTGTAGAAGATACTGAGAAGATACAAAGCACCGGGGTCTAACATTGGTCAGTAAGTTGAGCACAATAGTGTATCGTTGACAGATCGAGACTCACAGAATGGCGCTTCAGAGATTCCAAGAAAAAATCTGACTGCAACGAGCCCGGCATAATTGTGAACTTTAGCAGTCATAGCGGAGACGAGAGCCCAGGCAGCCATGCAAGCTCCCATGTAGAGTGAAGGACGGATCTTGGTTGAGGACATCAACATATTGGAAGGAATCTGCATAAGAAGATATCTGCAAATCATCAGTTTTCCGAAGTACATGAAAATGAAGAGCTAACATACCCAACAAACAAGATAGATATACAAGTGTTGTACTGCGAGCCAACCAGGCCTAGATCATCCTCGAGACCACCCAATCTAGCATTGGCGATGGCGTTTCTGTCAAGATAGTTCATGAAATACATTGCCCAAAGAGTAGGCATGATTCTGATATCGAGCTTTCGTACCAAAGCGATCTCAGCAATGTCGGTCTTCGCAACAGCGCCGGAATAATCGCC
The DNA here is from genome assembly GCF_030347475.1 of Cadophora gregata. Taxonomy (NCBI): domain Eukaryota; kingdom Fungi; phylum Ascomycota; class Leotiomycetes; order Helotiales; family Ploettnerulaceae; genus Cadophora; species Cadophora gregata. Next base: position 1,309,661 of record NW_026695933.1, on the reverse strand, counting down.
GACGTGGTCCTTGCCAGCAACCTCGAGGTCTTCATTGTGGCGAGCATAATCTGCCTTCTCGTCTGAAACGCGTGCTGCCATTTTGAGAGTGGTTTGTAGTGTGCTTCGGGCAAAGAAGATTGGTGGAATTCTCCAACTTGACAATAAGAATGCTGATGTATGAAGAGTGAGGAGAGAGAGAATGGGGAAATCAAGCCATGCATATATAGATGACGAAGAGAGAAATGAGATGATGAAAACGACCGACATGTCCACTAGTCCACTTTGAAGGCTTTCCCCGGACCTCCACAGCTGTTCCTCTCCAGACCCCAGAATCTAGACTCCTCACTTCCTCGGTGAAAGCATCGATTTCGTGGCAGCTGTCACATAGTATCCTGAATTCAGCGGGGTGCGGAGAATCGGGGTCGTCCTGTGATGTCCGGAGAAGCGCTGCGCCGACCGCCTAGGGGTGGCTTGTTGCGAGAAGCTTTTCTGTCTTAGGTAGAAATTTATTGTGAAGTTGTGGTGGGATCAATCAAATTTCTTGCCAAATAAATGTTGAGATCTACTGGCATTGCTTACTCTAATTTTGTGATTCTGGGTTGACCACCCCATTGTCTAGCATCTTTGTAGTACATCGTATTTCATGCTTCGGGCCGTGGTACTTCAGGTTCCGTCCAGTTGCAAGATGCGATGTTTTGTTTTTCGTGGACTTTTTCACTGCTGGTTCAACAAATTTTGAGCCTTGCTGATCTGTCACAGCAGCCATTATTTCATTGAACAAAACAAGGCAATAATCTAGCTTAGGTAGCTGTCCATAGATGATATTTCGAGACTTGGTAAGCTAAAACTGCTAGTTAGCATTACCAACAACACAACTTCGGCATGAAGCAATGTGTCAGTGAATATGGACATCATAAGAACAAGATCAACGAGTCGCATGTAACTATTTCGAAATACTTATCCCATTTCGGGGGTTTATTTGCCCTCCAGCTAGTATTATGTGGTTTGCACTTGGTTGTGCTGATGTCATATAACCGCTTCACGACACTAAACGTCCCTAGAGCCTCCACAAGTACCACAGGTATCACAAATGACAATAGCTTTCGGAATGACCCATTTGTTCTAGGGCGGGGTGCTATCCATTCGGTTACCTTCGGCAGAGATCAGTACTGTATTTCTATTTGAAGTTTGAAAAAGTCAGTAGTCGACCGTGGGACCGAGATGTGACTTGGTGTTAAAATCTGGCTCGGCTATCGGTAATGTTTGAAAAGACTTCTGCTTTGGATACACTCCTTTTGATATCCATCACTAGACGAATCTGCCTTTTCTTCGCATCCTGTACTCCGCTAAAGAAACCTTCTTGCAACCCATCCAAATACAATTCATATGCTGGCATATAGACTTGCACTGTAAGAGAAATATCAGTATTATGCCCAAAACAACTCTTCATAGGCAGACAGAGGGAAATACTCACCGAATTTCACAACCTGCTCGTCAGTCATTCCACTCCCCTTTTTCTCTAGCAGCGCATGTTCCTGCTGTGTCCTCCAAATATACACATTCGCCAGATCATCCGTGTCAAGATGTACAAAGAAGTCGAAATTCTGCGGCCCCATGAATCCTCTACAGTATTGGTCTAACTGTTCGTTAACCCAGAGCAAGTGACTCAACTCATGATCGGCAATTGTCGAGGTCGAATAGTCAGACTCGGGCGGTGTCTCAATTTTTACTGTCGACGATCTTATTTGTATTGCATCTTGATGTTTCTTGTCGACTGCTTCCCTCGCAATTGGTCTAAAGCCAACACACCATCCCTCAAAGATGACAACATCTACTGGTCCATGGACTGTCCTCCACTGATCCCGAGGCGATCGATCACCGTCACCTTGGAAGAGACTCTTGTCAAAGATAGGGATCCATATATCAGACTGAGGGCTCTCGAATTGCTCAAAGAACTCTTTGGCGAGCTGGGTATCATGAGTGCCCGGCTGTCCCCTCGCACCTAGCAACTTATTCTCAGGATGTTGCAGTCGCAGCGCTGTCCGTTCTTGGTGCGGCAGGTAGAAATCATCAAGCGATACCTCAATCGCGTTGTATTGGTGTTTTTCACACAGCTCTTTCACGAGCGCAGATGCGAGGTGAGACTTCCCAGAGCCTGTCGACATAAATCAGCTTGGGAATACAAGATCCCAAACGAATGCGAGGAAAAATACTAGAAGCGTACCCTGAAGTCCAGTTACTCCTAGAATGAATGGACGATGCCCATCTCCATGAGACTGATTCTTGATCTTTTCTTGGATGCGTGGAATGACATGCTCCAGAACTACAGATGCTCGGTTATCCCCCATTTTCAATAGTTCTGCTGTCTGGAGCGTGTACTGCGAGCCGTGGATCACAATTGTCAGAAAGAAGAAATTCCGCCAACAAATCTGTCAAGATTTACTCGAACCTTGTAATGGTTCTAAACCTCGTTCATCCCAAAAACACGAAAACACAGAATTGAACTTAGTATGACTGAAGTGGAGTTCCATGGGAAGCATTGACAGGCTTCGGAGAAGCGAAATCCCGGCAGCTGCACTCCGGAGAAGCTATCTTTTTCGACCCCGCGCCACCAGTACCCCACCACAGCCATCACTTCTAGTTTCGAATGTTTAGATCTATATATCGTGTAGAATTTAATCTTGCTGGCTCATCAGTTTCCTCGATTCTAAACATCAATTCCTTCTCTGACCGATTTCATAGCCAACCGTCTCAAGAATTAAGAAGACATCATCAAAATGAGCCCGTCACTAGTCCAAAGCCAGCCAACCTACCGAATTGCCTCGATACCAGCAGATGGTATTGGCCCAGAGGTAATTGAGGCAGGTGTTACAGTTCTCAAGAAGCTCGCCGCAACACTCAAAACTTTCGACCTCGACTTCACCAATTTTGACTGGGGCAGCGACACTTACAAGAAGACGGGGAAATATATGCCAGATGACGCATTGACGACTCTGAAGAAATTTGACGCTATTCTTTTTGGTGCTGTTGGCGCACCTGGTACGTGATTCTCGACAAAAGATTGTTGTTTTAGCCAATGCCTTTGGGTTTTAACTTACTCGGAATAGATGTCCCCGATCATATTTCCCTGTGGCAGCTCCGTTTGGCAATTTGCCAACCTCTCCAACAATATGCCAACGTGCGCCCAACAAAGGTTTTCAAAGGTACACAATCACCACTCCGGAACTGCAAAGCCGGCGAATTGGACTGGGTCATTGTCCGTGAGAATAGCGAGGGCGAGTATGCAGGTCACGGCGGACGGTCTCATACCAACCAGCCATGGGAGGTCGCTACGGAAGTCTCGATTTTCACACGCCATAGTGTAGAGAGAATTATTCGATTTGCGTTTGAGATCGCTAAGGGAAGGCCTAAGAAGCATCTTACTGTTGTGACGAAGAGTAATGCTCAGAGGAATGGAATGGTTATGTGGGACTCAATTGCGGCAGAGGTGGCCAAGGACTTTCCGGATGTGCAGGTTGACAAGATGCTTGTTGATGCTATGACGGTGAGAATGGTGCTAAAGCCTGAGTCATTGGATACGATTGTGGCCACCAATCTGGTAAGTGCCGTGATGATCTCCAAAAGAGCAATCATGAACTAACTTATCTCTAGCACGCAGATATTTTGTCGGATCTCGCTGCTGCTCTTGCCGGATCGATCGGCATCGCACCAACCAGTAACCTCGACCCAACAAGAGAGAACCCCTCCATGTTTGAACCTATCCACGGTTCTGCATTCGATATCACTGGTATGGGAATTGGTAAGAAGCCTCATAACAAACATCAAGATTAAGACTAGTACTGAGATACATTAGCCAACCCTGTTGCCACATTTTGGACCGCCTGCGAGATGTTGACATGGCTTGGAGAGAAAGAAGCTGCGGGCAGTCTTCTAGATATCGTTGAGAGTGTTTGTGAACAGGGAATTATGACGAAGGATCTTGGTGGATCGGCTACCACGCTTGAGGTGACGACGGCTGTATGCAAGGAGATCGAAGCGAGACTGGGGAAGCCGAAGACTGTATGATCGATCTGATAGCCGTTTCTCACTTTGTCTAAACAACGTTTTGGGTGCAATCTACAAATTGATGACGCATGGTTAGTCTCCGTGCCCTGGTATCCGGTTGGATGTAAGACCCAATTCTTGGGTTATATTTCCAGACTCGTTTGAGTCGAACAAATATCAACCTATCCCTTCCACTGCGAAACGGAACACTTTTTGCACCTTTCGTAGAGTGGAGTCGACTAGAGAGTAGCGAGCCTTGGGTAGTATGTTATATGGAGCCTCCCAAACTTTAGGTAGCAAATATTGCGTCGTTTTGCTAGTGGAGCCTCATTTATTTCTGAAGATCTTACCCACAGTTACAGCACTAATTATCTTGGTACTCCACTTTATCGAGCATCAACAAAGTGTTCCGTTTCGCAGTGGAAGGGATAGGGTCGGGGAGCTTGCGTCAATTCCATGTCATACTCAAAGCTTCTGTAATTCGTCTCTATCATTCATAGAAGAACAAAACGTAGTAGTACTGTGCCTTGCAAAGAAGACATAATAAATACATGGAACGAAGGCCTGGACGACTACAATCTATTCTCGCCTTCGTAGTATCGACCAGAGAAATTTGGCTCAACCATCTGCTCACCCAGCTGGTAAGACGCATCCATCAGTTGGAAAATATTTTCAACTCCGTCGAAATGATTTCCCATGTCAAACATGCCATTCATGCCAAACAGTGTAGCATCGGTGAATTGATCTGGCGGTAAAGTGCTCGCCGCTGGACGGGACATTGAGGTAAAAGGTCTTGGGATACTACGATCGCCCTGATTGCCACCGATTTGAGAGGATTGCTGTGAACTCATGGACCTGAAGTCCGTATTTGCTGTAGGGGGAGAGGTAGACTCGTCCCCTTGTAGAGAGCTGTCAGGTCGGAGCCCATTTAGCTGTTGCTGTTGTTTTTGTCGACTTTGTAGTACATTGGAACTCGTACTAAGGGTATCGATTGGTCTCGGAATACTGCTTTTTGGTGATTGCCCCGGTCCAGACACATTATGGAAGCCATTTAAAGATTTGCTTGCCAACGCTTTATGTAAATCTCTTAAAGCGGAAGCACATGCTCCTGGCCAGACACTTCCTCTCATAGCTAGAATGTCTAGGATTTTGATACATCGTTCGGTATCTCTAATATAGGTCAAGAACTTTCCTCCCTTAGTTAAAGGACCATTACTTACCGTTGAGCTAATTGCACCGAGTAATGGCCCTCGGACGCAGCGTAGACTAGTATCAGCCCACTGCAGAAAAAGTCAGCAGTCACTAGGACGTCCCGTCGTACCGAAAAGTCCACACACCTCATCCAGATGCACCAAGTAAATCCCGGCCAGCATAACGGGTTGAGAATACGGCCATCACGAGACCCCGATTCATCCATGCCCGTTTGTAAGTGTTGATAGACTTTTGATACAATCTGTTTCGAAGCTCCGATACATTTCTGAACCGCTGATGCAAACATAGATGAACATGGTGCTGAGGTGATGACAGGGCGGTTAAGCAGGATAGTTGATTCATGCTTTTGCACAATCAAGAGCAGCTTGTGTGACTCTTTCAGAGACGAAGCATGTCCCGGGCTGGTCAAGTCCCCGCCAGGTTCTTCGTCCTCCATGTAATGAGGGTCTAGCAAGTCTTGGGCTTCATTCCACCATTTTGAGATCTCCGAATCAACATGTGCAGCTTCATCCGGGTCCGTGGTGCGATGTAAAACTGATTTATGACGAAGCTCCAAGATTAAACCTTTGATGTAGCCATGCCGAGCAAGAAAAGCCGGAAGTAAGAGCAATCGTGGGTCTGGAGTAATCAGTATATATATGTATGGGATGTGAGCTCAATACCTTGAGGCCGCTGTACATTTTGTTCTTCGCCAAGATCGTCTACATGAAGCTCTTTGTCGGAGTAGCATACATCAACATCGTCGTCTTTGATGTCGAGCGGAAGTCCAAGAGATTGAGACAGATATCTTTCAAGGCTGTATATGGTCCAGAAGAGTCTCCTACGCATGTCCGCATCAGCAACAGAAAATTGCTGGAATCTAGATGGACATCTATGAAGTCCAAGTTGGAAGGCAATTCTCGTTATCAATCCACCAATTCTTGAAGCTGCGTTCAAGCGCAACATCGACACCAAAAATAGCTGTATTGCAACGAGCGCTTGAAGACTAGCTAGTGTCGACGGCTGTAGAAGTATTGGAGTCAAGCACGATATGGCATCGTCGATAGTATTGAAGACCAAATTTGAAGACACGAGCTTTCCACGACTCGGAGGCATTTGTCGTCGATCAGCCACTGATATTGATAGCACTGAACGAACTGTTATCGAATCGACCAAGCTGAGGCTCCGTAGTCCGTCCAGAGATACCCTTTCAAGCACCCCAAGAATACTAGGTGCATGAAGAAATGGAAAGGGAGGATGCCAATTGTCCCAGTACTGTTGGCTCCAGCAGGCGAGATCATCGAATGTCGCAACATGCGAAGGATGAGGGTCAGAGAGCTGAATGATCTCGCTAGGGTGCCATATACAGCCTGATGGGCTTCCACTTTGCAGACGGTCATCTTCTCCAGGAACGAGTGCCTCATCGATGGCATCGCTCTCGCGGCGGTAGTTCCTAGCAAATGCCGACTGCACAGTTTTTACGAAGTATATACCGCTTCCACTTCCGACGAAGCTTGAAGAGCCTTTCGAGAGACTTGGTCTCATGTGACCGAGCTCTTGCGGAGAAGCGCTAGTCATGTTGGCGGAAGACATGGACTGTCGCCGGCGTTTTCGCCTGGATTCTCCATCTCGTGGTGAGTAGGAGTCCATCCTGCTATGGATCGTGGATATGGAAACTTCGGACGGTAGTCAAGGTCATGCTGTTTAATATAAAATTGGTTGCAGAAAGAGTGAGGCACCAGCTGGTCCGAATGAAGACCTGAGTTTAGGTTTGCGGGGTACAGTCGAGCCTGGGGAACAAGCTTAGCGAAGAGACCAGCGCGTGGGGACAGACAACACAACAACACGGCTACAAATAATTCCGTAATTAATGTTATTTATAATTACATTTATCCACCTAGGTATTTTTATGGCCCGTTTGAAATCCAAGGTCCGTAGGCCTCTGACTCTCTGAAACATTTTCAAAAAGAACGATCCGGATCACACTGGAAATAATTTAATCCTGGAAAGTTAGCGAGTTTTGAACGGCATGAACCCCTGGACTCGAATACCTGGCATACCTAGGCAGGTTGCAAGACATTTTTGGCCCCAAACACTCGATACTCGACAAGTTACTTGTTGAATGGGTATGGTGGAATCAGATATATTTTAGGGTTATTAGATAGGTAGCCATGACATGCGAGGCATGGGATACTTCCTGCAACATCATCGTTCGCTAATTTAATCCAGATAACGACTTGGCTAATCGAAGAACGAAGCTCGCCAGTCTTGACGAATCTAATCTAGATTTCTCTTCCACAGTAGGTCCGGTCCAGAACCTCAACTGATTGTTGGCATTGAAATGACTAGAAGGTGTGTTCCGGGCCAGATAGGTAATAAGGTACCTAGTTCAAGCCACAAGAAGTCAGCTGGTGAACCATCACGAGTTCCCCACCTTCTACCTAACTTACATACTGCTTGACGCACAGCGACAGGGTTCGGCTTTCGCTTCTCCGCCCTTTTTCCTCAAAAATCCAAGACTGTGAGTACAAACAGTCAAGGAGAAACGCTCTCCTGGAACTCGTCCTTCTCCACAACCATTCAAAAACTGGACTGTGGGCCATATGATTCGCTGAAACCACGCGCGATTGGCAATGCGCCCGACCGCTCACATGAGCACCAAATCATGACCGAGAATCACGGTGGTTCTTGTGAGCCTTGCAAGAGGAAGAAATGTAAAGTGAGAATTCTTTTCATCAACAAATGGACATGGCCTAAGCTAATATTTCTTCAGTGTGATCGTCAATTGTAAGATTCGGTTCTACGGGATTCTTGGGAAGGAATTCTCGTCCAGATTTTCAAGATCACTAACACCTCTCAGGCCGTCCTGTGGACAATGCGAAATATCTAAGCTACCATGCACATACGGCGAGAGCACTAAACGGTACTCTCCCTATTCTCCGTCCTAATTCAACCATCTCACTAACCAAAATTTCTGCAACAGAGGCATACCAACCGGATATCTTGGCCTACTGGAGCAACGATTAGGCGAGACTGAAGTCTTGCTCTATCGCGCTCTATCCGAGCTTCGAGCTCTCAAACTCCAGCAGAACAGTTATCCTGGTGTAACTAGCACGTTGGACATCCCTGATCCTATCACAAGGGAAGCCAATGCCCCGAAGCCAGTCAGGATGGAGGAATGGAAGGAGTATCCATTGAAGTATGAAGAAGAAGTTGAGAGATGGAGACAGTATATGAGCGGAGGAAGAGAAACTTCCATTGGCTATGGTAGGCTTACTTATGCTCCTGTCAGTCAATTCTTTTTAACCAAATCCAGACGAAGGATTTTCGGGCGAGCAATCTCAAGTAAACAACTCATATTACAGCAACCCAACAAACCAATTCTCCAATCCAGACCCATCACAAACATACCATGATACGGATATGGATTTCAATGTTGCGGCAGGTCTGGTAGGGCTCTCCCAAAGCCATGGTCAGATCCAGTTACAAACTCAAAACACAAACAACGCCCATATCCCACCACCATCCCAACACACCAACGTCCTGAACCCCAGATTCTCCAACCCAATGCCTCCTCTCCCAGACTCTGCGAATAATCCTTCGCTCCAATCAAATTATACAGCCGAATTTAATTCTTCAAAGGATTTGCACATTAATCGAGGAATATCTAATCAGAACCTTGATCTCGACCAGAACCCACAAACGAATGCCATACTTGAAGGGTCAAGCTCTAACACTGCAGTTGGATGGGAAACTCCACCTTCTGATCCTACTTCTGGTGCAACAGGTCAAAATGCAGGAACCCAAAGGCCAGTTGAGTTGCTGAGGTCGCAGCAGTTGTCTGCGGCGTTCAAGAACATATATTATTGAGATAACGGTAATTACAATAGTGTTCAATAGTAACGAAGATAGGAATCAAAGATGGCGCACGACTTGTTCCTCTATATTTTATCGCTAGAAGGCAGATTAAACTTGATGTTGGGGATTTCAGAACCGGCAGCATACTCCTTTCATCTAAGTGACAATAATCCTTTACATGACAGCATTTCGACAAAGTATCAATCGTCTCCTTATGCTGAGGCTACAAGGTACGTACATTGTATAATAAGCTTGCTTGAAGGTGACGAAGTTGATATCTCGCTTAGATGTTGACCTGACCAGGGGCCTAGGACAAGACTACATACAATATTATTAACTTGGGAAGATGACGATAAGCTGCTAAATTTCTAGAGAGAGTAGTGCTAGCTTATATTGTTTCGAAATTAGTTCAGACTAGCAGAGCTAACACTACTAGCACTTTCCAACATTAAGTAGAGAGACCTTAAAAAAGGAGCGCTAGCCACTGTGGAGTGCAACAAATATTGTTAGCAGAGATGACTGAAAGCAGGCGAAGGTTGGTTTACTCGTGAACTTTTCTCACGGCCGTCGTCAGAGTTGTCTCTTTTTCCGGCGCCAGTTTTCCGTTCCTGTGTTCCAGAGCTTTTCGGGTGCGTGTTCATTATCTTATCATCGGAGATCGGATTTACTGTCGCGCCGGCTTTTTGAGCTAAAATGTACGGAGCTCGAAATGCTTAGCATTCTCTCCATCTCTTATTCGGTCCCGGTGTTTGACTTTCGACCTCGTCAACATCTAATCTGACGCCTCACAATATCTACATAATGTCTGCTCTAGCAGGAGTAAAGGGTGAGACAGGTTCACAGGCAGCAAAATCGTTGGTAAGTCTCTCATTTTCTTTGCAAGCTTCGCCACTACTGCCACTTCTCAACGCGCAAACGTTTATATTGAGTTCATCCCTTTCCTACGTAGCCTGCTGACTTGTCTGGAAATAGTACCGACAATTATTACGACAGGGAGCGCAGTTTGCATCATACAATTTCAGAGAATACGCCAAACGGAGGACGAGAGATGCATTCCGAGAGCATAAGGATGTGACGGACTCTAGAGTGATTCAGGAACTCATGCAGAAGGGCTTAAAGGAACTACAATCTATGAAGGTATGGGCAGTCTTCCTGGGTTCTGTTGGGACCATCTGCAAAACCTCCATGGCGGGAGAAGTGACGACGAAGCATAGGCGGAGATAGCACGGTCTATTCGGCTACCTATGGATGAAGAAGATCCTGGGATAATGCTGACGGAAAACAGAGACAAACAGTTGTCAGTCAATTCTTCCAGTTGGACAGACTTGTGGTCGAAGGAGGCAAATCGGTACAGCTTCCCACCCATTGGAACAATCTCATATCCATTGAACCTTTGTTGACTTTTGGTATAGGGAAAGCAAGGCGGCCAGAGAAATGACATAGTCAGACAGAAAGATACTGGGTAAGCTAGTCGGTATCTGTCATGATCCACGGGTTTTGTCTAACAGATTTGCAGATGGGATTGATGAGCCAACGATTAACGAAGGACCAAGATCGAACGGATAATTAGATGGTGTACTGAGCATCATGGGAGAATGACCATACTGTACATTCCTGTAACATAGGCTACTTTGGGAAATTTATACCAAGCATCATGGATCATTTCCGCTCCAGCCACCTAGATTTAATTAATGAAAGTTGACAATGGGAGCTCCTCCCAAGCGCATTCTCTTCTATGTATATCGGCTTCAGAAATACATGGAGGCCGAAACTTTAAGCCGCCACAAGATAGAAACTTCTCAACTTGAAGCCTAAGACCGTACTTTTGAAGCACATAAGACTTGCAGATAGTGTTGCTTCCAGGTCCGAATCAGGCAAGGCTTTTTTATAGGAAGGAATCAGAAGTATTGATACCGCTAGCTTTCTTGTAGCTTCTCGCAAATACCTCAAGTATGCATTTTACGTCGGTGAAAGAGCTTCACTGAGGAAACTCATACATACTTAAAGTCTCCTCATACTGGTTTGGAGATCGCCCAGAAGGCCCCCGTCCAGCGCGATTTCATCAGCCTCGTCACGTGACACACAAACGCCAAGAGCTGTGAAGTCGCGGTCCAGGGCAACATCGCGAGAACCTCAAGGCTATCCACCAGCCCTGATATCCAGCAGCTTCCCTTCCTTAATCTTTCTCTAGAAGCATTCCATAACCCAGGCGCATCATACTCTGGATACATGTGAGTTTGAATCACTACCTAACCCCGAAAGTCCCATCAATTGATCTGTCTGTCGCACCTCAACATTGCATTTGCTAATTATTGCGCCTCTTGATCCAGTATACTTACTCCAAGCCATTCGGCGGCCGTTCGAAGCTAGAAGAAAACAGTCAGGTGCAGATCGCTGGGAGGTCATATGGGGACTGGATCATTGCGACAGTACCACAAATATCGGAACGTCAGCGGTCTCGACGAATATCACTAAACCCTCCGCCAGACAGTGAGAGATCCGACGCATTCGGATAAGCTAGTCGATTGGGACCTGAGCACATATCACACCACTACCTGACCGGGTATCTCAATTTGCAGTGGCACGAAAGTAGCAAATCTGGGTAGAAGGTCGCAAAGCGCGCGGAGTGAGCGACAGCTTGATAAACTCTCCAGCGGTAAATCATGGCACCTAGTGTAAGCTTCATCCACTCGTCGGCAGGCTCCTCTCTCATGTATTTTAGTATCGCAATGCCAGTAGGCGTCAAAATCGTCCCGGAGTCGACCATGGGGAGTACGAAGGTATACCAATCCGTCACTGGCGCCGTGATTTTGTCACAGTAGCACCTCCGCCAACAACAGACAGTACGACATCTCAAAGCGACATTTGGGCTATTGAGCTTCCCTATGGAATGCCAAAAGATTCGCACCTCTTACCTCAACACAGTCAAGACCTATTACGTGCCGCGCGATCGGGGAAGATCTATAAACGGCCGGCACCCGCCGATGAAGAGGAGGCTGACCCTGAAACGGTCATTGGTGACAAGCCTGAGAAGAAAGACGAGGACCTGAAAGAGAAGGGATTTACCGCGAAATCATGGAAGCAGGTGCCTCGACATCTAGAGGGAGCGGACGTTGTGTATTTGGCCAAGAGACGAAAGGGATTGGTTACTGCTTCTTCCAAGCCACTGCCGGTCCCAACTGTGACCAAAGCGACAGTGAAGCGAATTGATGCCGCAGGTAATGAATACGTCCAGGATATTGTCGTGCCTCAAGGCCAGGTGGTAGAAGGAGAAGTTCTTTCACAAACTCAGATTCCAGATCCGAATGCACCTGTTGGTCTGGCACCGGTCCAAGCCACGCCTCCTAGACCCAGGCCAAAATCAAAGAAGAAAGCGAAAGGGCCCGGAAGAGGACGAAAGAAGAAGCCAGTGGCCCCCACTAGTGCGCCTCAGGTCCCACTGGCTGTTGGGGCGGCTCCCTTGCCAACAACTGAGGGAACAGTTGGTCCTGATGTGAGTACAGTTAACAAAGTGATGCGGCCAATGCTAATCGACGATAGGGAATCAAGCTTGAGAAGGAAACAAGCTCGACACCAGTATCCAATGAGGATACCGAGATGGGAGAGGGTTCGGCAGCTAACTCAGACGATGATGATGGCGAGGACGGTGAAGACGGCGATGAAGGGGATGATGACGAAGGTTCTGTTGATCCCCAGGATTCACCATCGAAACCATCACAACAGTCCCCCTCAGCCGCTTCGGCGCCAATACTACCTCCAATCACACCTCTCGATCAAGCTGATGTTTCCATGGGAGGAACGGAATTTCCTCACGTGCCACCGAGACTTCTGACCGACCGGTTTGAGGCGAAGTCAGGAAGCCCACTGAAAAACGTTGTCATGACCACCTCTACACTCACTTCGCCGCTTGAACCACCATCAGCCTCGTCACCAACAAAAGATTTACCAGAAGTCCACCCCTTAGCATCGGAGGATACTCCCTTGAGCGCTAAAATGGAGACGCTCGAAGAAGAGATGCAACAAGAAGTGCATAGAATGGCTCCTGATGACATTCCACTTCCACCACCAGAACCCACGAATGTAGAGGTGGCTGCGGCCATAGCGGAGCGGGTTGAGGAGGAAGAGGAAGAGGAAATGCTCTTGGATATTCTGGACAGGGCAAAAAACGCTGAGATTGGTGCACCACTCGATTCTCCTTTAGTGTCCGCTAGCCCGGCACATCGGAGCCCCCCAGTCGAAACGGATGCTGCTCCATCCGATCCTGCTCCTCAGGTTGAGAGCGAAGTTCACTCAACCCACGCCACACCTCAGGCAGTGGTCATATCGGAACCAGCTCAAGAGGGAAAAGCTCCCTCCCCCGAGGTTAAAGAGACCCCAGGAGAGCAAGAAGCTGTCCCAATTCCACCTCCAGCTCCAATCTCCGAATCTGTTCCAGTTGCTGAGTCAGAAGCTCCTCTTCGAGAGCCGTCCACCATTGACGAGGATGATGATGACAATTACCCGGATTTACTTGGTGGCTTAGAGAAGTCTTTGAAAACACCTGAAGCGAGAGTTGAGACACCAGTTGCTGCCCCTGTGTCTGAGATCTCTCCTGAAATGGAGAAGGCTGTAGTTGATGCTAGCGTAGGGGACGGACTCGCTGAGGTGACCGAGGCGACTGAGGAAGAGGTCAAGAAGGATGAGCAGAATACTCATGATTCGGAAGAAGGAATGCTGTTGTGAAAGGAATGTTCGCTTAGGCGTCTATGGTTGGATGTTAGGTAAAGGCTGGATTGGCGCTAGGCAATTATTGGGTATACTTAGCTTGGGATATTTGCTTTCATAGTGTGTACATTACTTTAAGTTCTTCAAAGATGCCGTCCTGTAGACTTCGCGTAAATTGGCACTTTTTAATCGAAGAGCCTAGATGTACACCACGTGTTCCAGGTGATGAGTGTTCTACAATTTGGGATGTGGTGAATGCCATAGAAGCAAAACACTCGATATTTTGTAAACTTCGTGTCAGGAAAGCCAGGCAATTATCCAAAATCCTATTACTTTTTCGGGAAATGGCTTTATAGGTACTCACGCTCCTGTTCCTGATCGGGTGTTTCACTTTGTAACATGGGTTATTAGACTGTCTGAAATGTCGAATAATGATGTCGATATCGAGCTTATATTGAATATAGAGGTGTGTTTCAGCGCCAGTAAAGATACTCAAGCCGATTTAAGGTAAGTCATTGAATAATTAATCCACTCGTTGCTAGACATTAGTCAGATGCTTTGTTTCTTGAGTGTTATACGCCGAGGTGGCTTCAAGATATTCACCTTTCTCGCACTAGCTGGGAGAAATGGTCTTAGGGCACGAAAAGCAGTGTCTGAGGGGATTATCATACCTTGAACCCTCTACTCCAATCCTACTTCTGTATTTCTTCGTAGGTAAATTGGCAATGTGATGGATAACCTCAAGATAGGCCCCCCCCCCCCCCCCCCACCCCCCCCCCCCCCCCCCCCCCCCAGTTTACAGATATAACGATTGAACAGTCGAATGAACAGATCAATAACTTCTGGAGAAAAACACTCGTGTTAGAAGTGCTTACTACATGATAGAGGAAACTTGTTCTCAACTCACCAAGTCCTGGACTCTGGAACCTTTGATACGCCGCGGAATCAAGGTATAATGGCTTGACAAATGCTGTTTCGTTAATTTCATGGTAAAAAAAATTCTTTTGGGTTATTTATTGAGCATTACACTATAATAATCTATCTATAGGAGCCATTCTTGAGGGGAATCCGTTCCGATTCATGTTGGTTTCCCAAAATAACAGCTCAATAATTAAGTTCAAAAGCTCAAAAAAAAAAAAAAAATTGGCTCTCTACTCATGATTCCAGAGCTTAGTCGCAGGAAATATTCTCGTCTACCACTTTTGCATCGCTGCTGAAAGGCTACAGAGTGTGACATCAAGACGAGTCTTTGCAAACTCTTTGTTTACGTTGGAAGCAAATCGCTCGGTAAATAGAGTTTAAGATCTGACCCATCTAAGCGAATGACGATCTTTCAGGCAGAAAAGGGGGAAACAAGGGTCATGTTGAAGAAGACTTTGATTGATTGTTATCAGCACAACTGGTGGCATTCACCGGAAATAGCACAGTAATAATCTTCTTACCTTGCGGCAGGATTACCTCTTAGGGTGAAGTTCCTGAGTGGTATGAGACATACGGATTGGGCGGAATATCTGAGTCTCACGCACCACCCAGTCGGGAGCTTTGGCAAATTGATCTTTTTCAAGATCACTAAACTTTTCCATTGAGAGGGTCGAATTTCACTCAAGATCAGAACCAGCTAATGAGGCACAGCAGCAATCCTTTCAAAAGAGGAAAATTTTGTCAGCTACTCTAGTGTATGCGTGCTCCACATGCGGAACTGACCCAGATGTAGGCAGCTTTTGATAGGTACGATCGGTGACGGGCTCCGCCGATCCAAGGCTTAATAAGAATTTACACACGAAACAATGCACCTGGTACCTCTTTATATACTTGGCATCTCTGTTCAGCTTCGTGCAACGCAATCTTCTCCTAGACTCAACATTAAATCTCCAAAGCCAGAACCTCAGAGCAGAAGCAGAAATGGAGTCGATCAATGGACATAGCAAAGCATGCTGTAACATCCCACCCGTTGTCTCGAAGGGCTACGAGATCAAGGGCAAGTATGAAACCATTGGAGGCTTGAAGACTTGTAAGTATATCTATCCTCAAATAACGTTACGCATGCTCATGCTCACCCCACTTTCAACAGATGTCACTGGTCCTTCGACGGCTACCACTGCCATCTTCGTGATCTACGATGTATGTCATGTATTTACTTTTAAGTCCACATATCTTGATAAGAAATGAGCCCAGCAGCGATATTTGGAGTTTGCTTAGTGATAC
Source organism: Cadophora gregata (assembly GCF_030347475.1). Classification (NCBI taxonomy): domain Eukaryota; kingdom Fungi; phylum Ascomycota; class Leotiomycetes; order Helotiales; family Ploettnerulaceae; genus Cadophora; species Cadophora gregata. The sequence goes on along the minus strand of NW_026695933.1, from coordinate 1,293,677 downwards.
ATAGGAGGGGATGTCGCAACTGACCGAGCCGTGCTTTTCAGATCTTTGGCTACTACGAGCAAACCCTCCAAGGCGCAGACATCCTCGCAACCGCTGATCCAGAGCAATCTTATCAAGTCTTCATGCCCGACTTCTTCGAAGGCGTTCCAGCCGACCTTGCCTGGTAAGTACTATTCAATTCCTTCACCCACTCTTCCTTTCAATTAGACTTGCAAGATCAGGTGTAGATCCCGAAGTTCTAACGAGAACAGGTATCCACCCACAACTGAGGAGCAGAAGACCGCATTATTTGGCTGGTTCGCGACTCGAGGCCCTGCATTGGGCGTAGAGAAGACCCCCAAGATACTCGCTGATATCGAGGCCGCGTATGGGAAGAAGACATGGGCCGCTCTCGGGGTATGATCCTCCACCCTTGCTTTCAGGTTCCCCCCGCACGCCCATCCGCATCTCCAAATCCGAATCAGAGTTGTACCACAGCTAACACACACAGTTCTGCTGGGGCGGTAAGGTGATCTCTCTCACCTCAGGCCCGTCCACGCCCTGGACAGTAGCGGCACAATGCCACCCAGCATTCGCCAGCGCCGACGATGCAGCGAAGATCACTATCCCTATGTGTATGCTAGCATCCAAAGAGGAGGATGCGAAGGACGTGAAAGCGTTCGATGAGGCTCTCGCAGTAGAGAAGCATGTCGAGACTTTTGAGACCCAAATCCATGGATGGATGAGCGCGAGAGGGGACTTGGAGGATGAGGCTGTAAGGAAGGAATATTTGAGGGGGTATGAGACGCTGAGTAAATGGTTTGGGAAGCATATTGGGGCACAGAAGGCCAATTTATAAAGTCTGTTTGGCGCTGTAAAAAGACACCGATGGATGATAGTTTAGATAGAGAATGAAAAGATGCTCGAGAGACGCAAGGTGATTGAGACTTACCTTGGTAGTGTTGTTCCTCCCCAAGGATTTCATAACCAAATGATCGTATTTTCTCGTGCGAAGATAGGTTGGGGAATACACGCATTGAGATAAAAGCAGACCGTAAAGCTATCATACTATTGAGATACATGACATACCCTCCTACTATACAAAGGCTCGTTCCCCAAATTTTGTCAATCCTCTTCGCCGTCTCCTCCCAAAACAAATGAAAGTGTTATTATGCGGCAGTTGCCTCGTTGCCTTCACTCGCAGGCTTCGCCGCACCTGTCTCGGCCTTTGCAATACTCTCCTCCTTGCTCTCATCTGCCTTGACTTCAGGTTGAGCAGCCGGCTTCTCTTGGAATTTTGGCTCTGCCTTTCCAACAGTTGACGAGTCAGGACCTTCAGCGTCAGGATGAGGTGGGGCGACTGGGTTCGCATCTTCAGGCTGAGGAATCTCGTTGCCTTGAGCGTCAACCAAGCGAGTGCGGGTCTCGTACCGGGTCTTGAAGCTGACTTTGCCTTCAAGAGCCTTGACTTGTTCAGGGTCCAATAAGTTGCCGTCTTGGTCTCTGTACTCTACCTTCTCCTCGCGAGAGAGAATACTCTGGCCAGCCTGGAGAGGAGGAGGGGAGACCTTGGGTTCTTCAGGGGCTTCAGAAATGCCAACTCGCTCTTCCACGATCGGCTTTTGTTCGCCTGCAACTGGTGGAGGTGCAACAGGGGCGTTGGTGGGGATCAGAGGCGAGTCTGTCTTGTGGACTTCCGCGTTGACATTCGCAGGTACACCAGAGTATTCAGAATACTAAGAAGGAAGTCAGCCACGGTTCGGAAGCATCCTTGAAGGAATGTGGGATTCATTTACATCTGTGAAGAAAGTATTGCAGTCCCAGTCCCAGGAGTCGAAAAGCTTGACCTGTTTGCAAGCTGACTGGGTCCAGGGATTGCCATATGCAAGAGGGGAGTAAAGTCCAAAAGTTATGATGGTCAGGGTGAGGAAGACGACAATACCAAGGCGTCCGACCAATGGGTTTTCACGGAGCCCAATGCCAGGGATACGAGCCGTGACATGGTCGTAGATCTGGCAAAGAGCAATAACAGCAAAGTAGAGTGCTGGGAAGTAGTGGTGGAGGAATAATTGACGCTGAAGAAGGTAAAATGGGAAGTAGTGGAAAGCCCATGCCAGAACCATTGTACCAACTTCATAGTCGAAGCGTTTGAAAATAACGTTGTTATAATCCTTGAATCCTCGTTGCCATCGGAGGACGGCTAAGCCCTTGAAGATGACATAAATGACGACTGCCAAAGTCGAGGTCCACCAAACAACTGGGTTGCCGATGAGATAAATTTGTCGATGGTCCTTGCCCCAGAAGTTAATACCACGCTTGAGTATTGGCCAAGAATCGGGGCGAGAGTCCCATGCGTGAGATTCGACAAGTCCGGCATTGGTGTGATACATGACCTTCTGCAACTCCCAGAACTTGCCAAAGAAGCCAGGGTTCCTGTAGTTGACCTTCTCCGCATCGGCTCCTAGGAGTGGGTGCTCGTTTTGCTCCACATACCAGACACTATTTGGAAGAGTTCCCCCCTTGGCGCAAGTAACCTCTTGCTGTTCAGAGGCCCATTCAGGAAGCTTGACCTTGTGTGAAAAAAGTACACATCCAGTCATAACATGAACAAGCTTGAACTTGGTCTGGATCGTTCGGAGACGCTGTTTGGCTTCTTCGCCATCCGACATTTTCTTGATGATCTCAACTCTGAAGTAGTCATTGGCATCGCCCTCAAATCCTTCATAGCCATAGGCGGAGACCTCATTCTGCCAGTCAGCCTCGGTAACAGGGGGTCGAACATCGTGAGAATGGAGGCGTCTACTTGTGGTCAAGTGGAAAAGCTTGATGGTATCTCCATCCTTGACAAAGGTAGGAGGGGTGAGAGCGTCCCAAGCGAGAGATCCGTTGATCGGCTCGCCATTGATGTCAAGAGGTTGGGTCATGTTCTCAAGGAGCCACACATTGTTCTCATCCTTGTGGGGGTAGAGAGTGATCTGCTGTTGCTTGCTTCCTGTGGGGTACATAAGGTTGTGCGAGTGCAAGTATCCTCCTTGAGTGTTGTGGTGTCTGATGCTAACTCGGCTACCAAGTGCAACATCGACTGGGACATCTTGCATAGCTTTGGAGTTGAGCGTGGCTTGGAACTCAGAGCTCATGAATCCATCTCCATCACCTGGGTTTACCAAGCAGAGAAAGTGAATTCCGAACATAGCCATGTAGAATGTTACTGGGATGACGATGAGACAGAAGACTCTCGATACCACATGCTTGGCGAAGATGCGCTATAATGATCAGTAAAACCCCTCATAGGCGATACTTTCGGGACTTACAGGGGTAACCGTCTTCACGTCTCCGAGAAGAATCCAAAGTTGCAGAATTGTCAAAACCCCAACCCATGCGATTGTGAGGAAACCAACCCACTTCACACTGGCTGTTGCGCCTAGTCCAAGACCCGTCATGACCAACCAGAACCACCATGTTGGCTGGAAAGCCTTGGTAGGACCTAGTTCATGTTGATTCGTGAAAGACGTGAATGCCAATCCAGTGAAAGCAGTGAAAATCATAAGGGGGGAGTCGAGGAGGATCAATCGTGCTTGGGTGAGGAGACCGTTCTCTGGAAATTGTATTAGCACGAAATCCAAAAATCAATCGAGATTTGCTCACCGAACACAATTAAGAGAGCACCCATCGCAGCAGTCCAAGTTCTACATCCGACAGCCTTCAAAGTCAAGAACATTGTTGGGACCAAGAAGATACCGCACAGGGCTGGCAGCATCCTCATGGCCACGTATGGCACACCAGGTTCAACATAATCCTTTCCAATGTCCTTGAAGTCGAAATCTCCATTGAATCCAGCAAGCCATCCAGCGAGTGTGAGAAGCAGTTTTGCGAGCGGTGGGTGCACATCCATAAAGAATTTGCCCTTAATGTATTTGGATGCGAATCCTCCAAAGCTACAGCGACATTAGCAATTGCCAGGAATCTATGGAATCGCAGAAACGTACTGTACTTCATCAAATACCACACTGCTTGGCTGGTATATTCTGAATAATCTCACAACAGCAGCCAAAAATGTGACGGCAATCATGACCTGGTAGTCGGATCCTGGCAAGAGGAACACATCGTTGTCCTCAACGCCCTCGGACGTGTAATCATTGGATTTCTTGATTGACTGAGACGAGGGGCTTCGACCGACCTTCGAAGGCGTCGGCGAGCCAGCTTTCGTAGGACGAGCCATGTTGGCAGAGGTGTTGATGGTGAGGTAAGGTAGGACGAGGAGAGAGAGGCTGTCAGTGGAGCTTTATGGCCCTGCGTGGCTCCTGAGAAACACCCAGGATCCAAAGGAAAGGCGGATTCAGTCCCTAAAAGAAAGTAAGAAGAAGTCGCAACAGTATTAAAAGTGCAGCATCGAAGACGAAGTTGAAGGACTGCTGGTTGAAGGGTTGGGCGAGAGTCCGCTTGGGGAAAGGAGAACAGTACTTGTATCCATCCCTTTAATCATGAAGCCAGATCGGCTGAGAAAGTTGACGGGGCGCGACAAGCTGGCTGCGCTGCCACATGAGAGTTATCTCTCCAGACTCAGACATTCAACACCAATTAATTTTCATATTACATCTACACGGGGTTCAACGTCCAAGTACAATTAAACGTATTTTGACATTTCTAATGATCAGATCGCGTCGAAACAGAGTTCGCGGACGAAAGTCCAGGAGCTCCATCCAAATTTAGAAACGCCAGAGTTCCAAATCGAGTTAAGCGTTGCGGGAGCTAGGACACGAGGCTGAAGGTGTCACTCTGAGCGTACACTCGACGAAAAAAATTGATTCAAGGAGCATCGCGGACCTGTTAATTATAGATATACTGGTGTATGAGTATCATAATGACCTATAAAAATCATCTGCTATCAGACCAAATCTTTCCTGCAAGAACTCTTCCTAGAAATGAGGACACAAGAGCTCTGAAGCCTCAAGTATGATCTATTAGCAACCAGTTACGCCAGCATTTACCTACCGAGATTCTCTGGACAATGTCGAAACCAAGGTGTAGAGACGGAAAGCACGTCAAAGGGCATCGATGCTCTGAAGTGTCTCTCCTGTGAAAGCAATTCGCATGTACCCTTATCTACAATACAACGGCCCATCCCATTCACGCTCTAAAGATCCAGCAGCGATCCAATTGGCTTCCCCTAGTATCCATCCTTTCCCCACTTGTTGTACTTCTCGTGTAGCTCCTGTTTGACCGTGTTAGCAATTTTGCACTGAATACTCGGTACAGTAATTCTTTCTTCATCCATAGCTCTTTCTAAAGACCTGGATGAATAATATTCCTGCCAACGAGGATAGCCTAGCTCTTGCTCCAGTCAAGTTTCAATAAAACCAGGAACCAGTTATGAGGTTCCGTTGGCAAAACTCCATGCAGGGTAATGTAGGGGATGCCGACGGCATGACTTGCTCTACTTCACCCCAAGCCTGAGGAACACCCGCTCACTCATTGCCAGCCAAAATTTGTCCCTCCTATAGACTTCTAAGACAACAAAGAAGATTCGTACCTTTGGCAAATTGACGTTCGGCACAATTACACTGTGCAGCGCGCTGGGAGCGTCCTTGGGGGGGTTCTTTGGGTCGCCACCGGGGTGGTATTGGTACTTGTAGTCACCTCTGGCCTTGTCGCCTTCGGTGGTCTCTCCTTGCCATGGCATGCTTCCGGGAGCAATGCTAACCTTCGCCTCGGATGTCGCTGAAGTTGGCTTGCGGCCTGCAGAAAGGTCAATTGAGTCCTATGAATCTTCAATTCGAGGGGCAGATGTACCAAAGTAGAATCCTGCAAGGCCGAAAGCTCCAGACATGACGGCCAGAAGGATCTGCAATCGTGGGTCAGCGATTGAATTGACGGTATGATGTGAAGCGCACATAGAGCTCGGGATCCCTCTTTGCTCCCTGGTTCAAAACATTGCCTTCACTCTTGGCTGCGGCAGCAGCTCTCATGAGAGTCGGTCTCATTGATCGGACGAGTGTTGGTCTCATTGTGATTGTGCGGTGGTTATTGGATGTTCAATGCGATTTGGCGTCGATGGTACGATAATCTTGAGGAGCTTCGAGGTTGCTCGGGTGTTTGGTAGGTGGTGGCCTGAATGCCTGAGAGGAGGTGGGCTCGGTGGGGCAGATTTCTGAGAGGCAGTCCCGAACTTTGTTCCCTCAACCTCCTACCGTCTTCACATCAATGGGCAGTACAAAAGCTCATAGCAATAAAAACCACGACATAACAAATCTCGCAATCATGCTATATCAATGTCTGGACTAAATTGTCTTTCTAGACACCAATCTTTTCTAGACCTGGGCAAATAGAAATCCCTTTAAGCTCTCACACCACTTCGCTAAGTCATTTCTTGGAACACTCCAACAAGTGAAGTAGCAAATGATCAACCATATGAGGGGCTAGATTTCTTGATAAAAGGGTCTCATTACTTACTGACTTAGCTATTTATGTCTAGAAGTGGTGCATGACATGTTACAGTATGAAGCAAGCGACCCGAGCCGGAAGTGAAGTCAACAAATCCTTTGTCAACCTTCTTGATCTTGGGCAAATAGAATTGCTGGTCGGAGGAAGAGCTCACATTGGACGGGTTCTGATATGGTTTGGAGGATGGCTATTGTTCCTGAGCATTGCGTTATTTCTGTCACAATTGCTAGTTCTCCTTAAACCGAGGATAGTACTGCTCGTGCTTGATTGAATACACCAAATCGCCAACTGTGATGGTTTACTCACATCACACTCCATGCAGTGAAAGAACGTCTGAAGTTGAAAGAGCAGAGCAGTCCTATTTTCGTCCAGGACCAAGACATTCGAAATGCATGCCGTTGGTGTTTACAACGCCGGAAGCAGAATATTGATATACAGGTATGGAGTGTACTCTTTAACTCCACAATATCACAGAACATTCCTCGCAAGACGAGCTGTTCGTTACGGAAGTTTACCGCGAAAATAAAGCTTCCATAAGCGTTCTCCTCTAAATGGATCTCCCGAGATACGTTCCCTGAAATCCCCAGTCACCCTCCCTTTGCAACAGGATTTCCCCGGCCATCACACGAAAACGTCATGGGAGGTTCGCTCCGTGCAGATGCATCTCCAAATCAAAAGCGAGAAATTCATGCACCCCTCCCAGGTGCTTGGGTCTGCAATTTCGCGGCCCCTGCGTCGATGCGGCCCAATCGAGAATGGCATCGACCGGCGTCTCTCGTTCTTGGACGTGGACGTGCAGGCGTCGGCACCTCATCCTGTACAGACGCTTGGACTTTGCTACGGCAGAGCCAGTAGCAGTGAGCGACTACTGAAGACTGAGCAGGCGAGGCGAGGCAGGGCAGGGCAACAACAAGAGCACAGGGCTTCGCCTCGCCTCGCCTCGCCTCGACCCCCTTTGGCAGCGACCATTTGCTTTGCCTGCTTCGCTCTGCTCCAACCAGGCAAGCTGAAGAAGAACTCAGATTTCCCACACCCACACTCCTTACTCCTTACTCCTTGAGCCGATTAATTAATTCCATCAGCAATACCCCTTTGTTCGCTTCGATTCGATTCACCATCCGCACTTCTTTCGTGTGTCTCCTCGCGCTCGCTGCGAGTAATTAATTTCCGTTCGACGCTTCCACGCGCTAGCTTTGGACACGACCCAGATTTGACTTCACCTACGCAAGGCAAAAAGGATTGTACCGGTCCGAGTGTGTGAGGGATGTTATGAGATAAGGACTTTGGGAAGAGAAGGGATCCTCTTCATCCGCGGCGATGGCGTCTCAGGACAATAGAACAACGATCCCACAGCCTTCGAATATCCATGTTTCGAACCAGGTCCCAACGTCCGAGGCAGGAGATGTAGAGAGTATATTATCATCGCGAATGACAGATATAGCCTCTGAGGATGGACGAGAACATGTGGCAAACCCTTCGACAGGCTCAACCACACAGCAGCCTGGGCAACGACGTAGTGTTCAAACCAATTCTTCCAGACCGACGACCAGCGGAGTTTCGAATCAAAGAGGCCCCTGGTCTCAAGGGCCAGCTTCTCGAAGAGGACATGCCTCAGTCAACAGCACAGCACGGGGTAGCGTTTCTACTATTACTGGCCCAAGACCAAAAAGTGGCAGGTCTCATGTGCCATCCCTCACTTCCCACGCCTTCTTTCGCCCGATGAGTTCACAAAGGTTACAAGCGCAAAGAGGAGGTGCAAGACCACCTACCTTGACACAACAAAGCGTCAGTGAGAGTCTGGCTCAGGGTGGGGGTATGGTCAGGAACAGCGTCAATTCCAACCAAGCGGCAAGGCAAGATGATTCTGATGGCCCAGCACCACCGTCGAGAGGTACGGAAATGACTGAGCAGGAGATGATGGAGAGGGTGACTGCAAATACAAGCCCAACCCAAGGCCACCATCCGACTGGAAGTTTGACCGACAGCGTGCGACCTTTGCAACGAGGTGGACAAGCTAATGCTAAAGGACTGAGCCTTACGATCGACAAGAGTTACAAGAACGGGAATGGTCTTGCAACACCTTCAAAATCCCCACGGTCATTCCGTTCTAGCTTCCTCCTGCCAACCCGGGGCGATGTGGCACCAGCCAGCCCTAACCGCAGTAATCAAGGGAGAGAAAAATTATCTTCAATTGCGTCCTCACCTGGTTTGACACCAGTTGATCCGCCAAAAACCGCTCCCAGGAATCCAAAGCTTGGAAATAATTACGAGTATTTTACTGGTAACACTGTTTTTTTCTGGGGAGGGAGGATACAAAATACTCGACATAGACCTATCAACATTGCCACAGGGCTCCTGTTCATTATTCCTGGAGCCCTCTTCTTTATATTTTCCGCCTCTTGGCTTTGGCACAACATCTCGCCAGCGATACCCATTGTCTTCGCCTACCTCTATTACCTTGCCATGTCGTCTTTTATACATGCTTCCATCACTGATCCGGGGGTACGTACTCAAATACTCGTCATATAAACTTACTAATTTCTCCAGATTCTTCCTCGAAACCTTCATCCAATGCCACCTCCAGAGGAGAACGAAGATCCCCTTCGGCTGGCACCTCCAACAAATGATTGGACCATGATCAAATCCGCTCAGTCTGCTACAGCAGCCATGGAAGTACCAACCAAGTACTGCAAAACTTGCAATATCTGGCGACCCGCACGTGGCCATCACTGCCGGATTTGTGATAACTGTATTGAGACGCAAGATCATCACTGTGTCTGGATCAACAACTGCGTTGGACGACGAAATTACCGATACTTCTTTACCTTCGTCTCATCTGGTACGCTTGTCGGACTTTATCTTCTCGGCGCAAGTCTCACCCAGATTCTGGTGTACATGAACCAACAAGATATCTCTTTTGGCGCAGCGATAGACCACTTTAGGGTGCCATTCGCTATGGTCCTTTACGGTGCTGTTGGGACACCATATCTTCTGGCGCTTATGGTATATCATCTCTTTCTCATGGGTCGTGGCGAGACCACTAGGGAATATCTCAATTCCCACAAATTTCTCAAGAAGGATCGACACAGGCCATTCACTCAAGGCAATATTATCAAGAACTGGCTGGTAGTGCTGTGTCGACCTCGACCGCCTACGTATCTCAACTTCAAGCGACAATATGAAGAAGGCGATCAGCGCTTTGGCGAGCGCAAAGGGAAACGCACGGCTCCTTTAGCGAAAGAAGTCCAAGGCAAGGGTGTGGCCATGGAGATGCAAGACGTCCCCGCCGAGAGTAGAGGCTTTCAAGGTCCTTCGGCATTGAGAGAGAGCAATGGACAGCCCCAGGCATAATCAGTCCCGCTACTCTCTATTATATTTTACTGTTTGCGTGCTGCACAATTTAGCGATGTTTGTTTTTTTTTTCTTTTGGAGATGAGGATGGAATTGGAAGGGCGGGATGGGGAAGGAAAACCGCTTGAATACCTACTTAGTGCTAATTTTGTCTTTATATTTTGGGAGGGTTGTGGTGAAATACCTCAGGTGTTTGTTTTTAAGACATCCTGAGAGGGGCCTGACGGCGTGGCTTCTTTGTATCATGAAGTGGAGACTTTGGGTGGCCAGTCAAAGACTATAATTGGTCTGACGTTGTAAGGGGACATGGATGAGAAGGTGAGGCGAGAAGAGGGGATGGTGTGTATAATTTTTGGATGCGGTCGTGCTATAGATATACCCGCTGCGTTTTACTGTATAATTGGCATACGTTGCTGTGCAATACCATCGGAGAGCCTTCGATTTCTCGTCTATTTTCTGCTTCTCCTTATCAAGTGGCCGATCGAGCAATAGCTTCTCCTGCGTCTTCGACTGCCTCTAGGCTACATTCACCTCGCAAAGCATTTTCTGCTTCTATTGTACGAGTATGCCAGCCGTTTTAACTTCTCACAAGTGATAGCGACCATGTCTTGAGCAGAATATGAAGACCCAATTCATTCGAAGATGCCACAACCTTAACTCTGCTAGCCAGCCACGGAACAAACCTTGAGATTCCCAGGTGCTGTAGGGGAACCTCGCAAAGCTTTGCTGAAAGTCTGCTTCGGGTCAAGAAATGTATAGAGGACCATACATGTCTTCAGCTTTTGGTTCTGAAGGCCCTGCTGTTACATGAGTATGTCGGTAGCTTGTTGACTTTCCCCGGTTGCTAGCTGCAACTACCACTTGAAATATCGACCTTGAAAATAATGTTCTACAAATATCAAAAGCTGCTTTGAAATGTCAGAGAGTCATTTGATTTAAAAAGTTTGTATTACTACAATATCACAATTCATTTGTTGACATCGATATCCTTGGTCCTCCGTCCTCACAGCTATTAGTCTGAAACGACTTCTATGCCGTTTTGGTCTTTCAATTGAAGTTTTGCCTCGCAGTCCTTTTCGGAATCACTCTACAAACTACTTTATCATCTTTTTGTGAGTATTATTTACATCCCCAATCTATGCCGAGTTCCTTCCGTACTTAAGCAGGATGTTCCGAGAAGGGGGGCAAAAACTCTGCAGAGTGGAGACTTCGGTAAAGACCCTCTTTACATCCCACACCACACACTTCACTTTCCTGTACAAATCGCTCACCCCAATACCTATTCAAATAGAACAGCCAGAATATATCATCTGGACAGATGGCCGAGCTGGTTATGGCGCCAGGTTAAGGTTTCCTTAGCAACAATCTCCTGGTCACGAAAGTGGCGTGGGTTCGGTAAGCTCTTCTCTCAGAGAAGATTATCAAACAACGCAAGAACTAATTTCGTCAATAGAGTCCCACTCTGTTCAATTGAGATATTCTTTTTTTTGTTATTTTACCTTAATATCTTTTACTTTTAGCATCAGCGATGTAATGACAGCGCCTACAGCTACATATTTCTAGCCTTTTGAGGTTCCGAAGATTGGCCTTAGTCGTTTTCATATTCTCTTGGTCGAGTCCTGCTGCAATATTGTCTTGCGCACTTTCCTATCTATCAGGCAGTGAACAAGTTGTCATCTTTTTGCTAGGCCAATACCATGGAATCACTCGCGATAGGACTATAGGATCAAATGTCACAGAAAGAATTTATGGTAAAAGCCTTAATGGTCTCAGTTCATGAGCCAAAGTTTTGATAAACAAGTGAGCGGACTCTCACGTAGGACTGTACTTTATCCAGCTTCCTTTTGACATATGGACATCTTGTATGTAGACCAGCTCAAGTAGTGGCTCTCCTTTGGTCACTTCTGCAAAGGCTAGTAAACGTGAGGAAATGAAAGCACTGAAGTGTCAATGATGAATAACGAGACGCCCGAGTACATGATGTATGTTTGAGGGTAGCTGGTAAATGATATGAAAACAGCAGATTTATGCCAAAAGTTTGGCGTCAGTAGTCTGTCTCCCTATTCAATCGAAATTCTTTGGTGATAAAAGTTACTCGAGTTTACTCATGCGTCCAGTCAGCATATTAACGTGTTGCGGGAAATCTACAAGACATCGTCTCGGCCGAGCAGCTTCCAAGTAATTCTGAAGCTGATTGGGATACGAACAAATGAGACTCACCGGAGAGATTTTCGGCTCCCTTGTGGCCCACTTTGCGTCAATCAACTGCATGGTTTATTTCAACGTGGGACAGTGTAGTGATAGAATCAAGGCTAGCACTCCCGGAAATGAACAATCACCAAGGGTTTACTACAGCAGTGAAATCAAAAGACTCTACTGATCTGTAAAGATCAAGGAACATGGTGGACAAGTAAGGGAGTATGTGAAGTGTGTTCTGAAGAGGAAGTGCTTGTTGGGTTGGAGCAGTCCCGTTTTCTGTCACTCGAGAGTGGTGAGTATTCCCACATTAGGGGCTGTAAAAGGGATGAAGAAGCTTACAATATGTCTAGAAATATCCAATGTAGCTCTATTTGACCCATAAATCACTGAGAGTGCAATTTGAGTCTATTCACAGTCCTAGATCAAATTTGTTTTGTGTTGCATTTTATCAGCATTTCAGTCTTATCACCGTACCGTCGCAGGTACCCCTGAACCTTATTATATTTGTTTTGACTGATTTCATTATGAAATCTCAATCGTTCGATGCGCCGCAGTTTCTCTGTGTGGAGGTAGTTATTTAGTCCACTCAGGTCTTGGCATGGTGGTGTTTCGTTGAAGTGACTGAGGAGCATCGCAGGGTGCAGACAGCTTATACATGAACAGACCACCGGTTTGTCCAAGGAAGTGTGTTGGAATTACATGAAGTGAAGTGCAGCACTCATGTACGTTGCAGCACGAAGGTGAGAGACGAGCTTCCAGAACTCGCACTTGCGCCATCGATCCTCTCACTCTGTCAGGGTTAATGCTACACGACAACCTAAGGTCTATAGCTCTGCTACAGTTTACATTGACATCACTGTCACTGGCATGAGAAATTCGAGGCTGTCGAACTTCACAATCCATCCTGACTAGGTGCATGTTGCAAACGTCACTTGAAAGCAGACAGTTGCTTTGAAAACATTGAACCTTGAACATCCGGTTTGAGCATGGCCAAAGGTCAAAGAATTTGTTGTGTTCGTAGACGTCGTGACTTTGAATTTGTCGAGGTGATATTGTGGCCTCCTGTAGTCCGGCCATGGAGTCCGGCCATGGTTCGCGAGGACCACATTGGATGGAGCGTGGCGCAAATAGTCAAAACACACAACAGTCACGTTGCACCCTGCAAAACCACTGCAACTTAATACAAATCTGTCATGTATGAACACACCGATTGCTGATTTCAGATACAGGTGGCATGTTGGGAATAACTTTCAAGTGTCATGCCTGGCACGGTAAGGGTCGATCAAGAACTCAGATCTCCACTTTTGAAACAGGAGAAAATGTTAGACACATTGGTGTATAAAGATATATCCAGAGATTGAAAGAAGTCATGCAGTACTTGATACGTTGAGAGGATGTCTTTGATCTCAAGGCTGCTTTGTTTATGTTGTTGGATTGGCCCCAGAGCTGGCCGCCACATTACGTGCCGGAGCGGATGAGCCTAGCAACAACAGAACATTCTATGCAATCCGAAGGGGGAAACATATCTTAACTGGAACCCTTTAAGAAGAACGAGGCCGATTGCAAGGAATATGTTTTTCACCTACAGAGGTGACTTGAACATATTTCGCTTCGTATGGTTCTCAAACCAAAGATGATATCTAAAGCTAGCACCTCTTAGCCCAAGGCTGAACCGTCTTTGAGCCCAGAAATTGTGTGCTTGTGATGTCAGCCGTTCGAGAAGATAGGAGGTGCATTCAAAGGGGTCACCAACAAATGAGGAAGAAACACCAAGTTATACAGGTATTCGAAACACTGACTTCCTCCCTTGATCCCGAGACTCTGTCATCGCTTGAAGAAACACAATTGATAATATATGAACTCTTGTGTAATAGAAACTTGTCTTCAGGCTTTGGAACAAAGAACCTGTTTCGCAAGGAACATAAGTGAGAAATTGCGGTCTCCCTATTCGCTGGAGTGTAGTATTGTTTTTAAGCTGCTCCCTCCCTCAGATCCCAGCCACGCATTTATAAGTCTACCACCATACGAACCTTCCTTCCTTCTTCCCCGCAGACAACACCAGACCACATTTCTCGAAAACTTGACCCTTCAGTTCTCCCTCTGCACACGGCGAACCATTCTGTCTTCGAGATACTGCAAACGCGCAGCAAACAGACAAAGCTTTTTCTCATCTCCACCTCGCTGCGCGAGGGCGCCCTCGTCAGCCCAATCGGCAATTTCCGTGCACGCCTCAGATCGCGCTCTTGATCAACAACACTCCTTCACCACATGCAACGCGACAATGACTGAAATCGCTAGGCCATTCGATCTCGAGGACACAATGGCGACAATTCCTTTTCCTCCAGCTCCCAGCATGAGACGCGCCTTATCCGCAGACTCCGTTCTCAGCGTCATAACCGTTGATGATAGCTCCAACGCGCTATCCTCCTCCTCTACACCTCCAACTAGTATTGGCGACCGGGCCAGCGTGTCATCTGCTTCTCTAAAGCTTGACGATACTACTACGATAGCTGCGCCAGACACCAATGGACGCAGTCGTCGCCAGCGAGCCAGTATTGGGACGTACAACGTGAAGATCCTCAGCGGAACAGCAATTCATGCGCCAAAGAAGTTCAGCAAAGACCCAGCAGTCCGTGACTCTGCGTCTTCTTCGCGGAGAAGAACAGTCTCAGGTGATACACTTCTCGGAAGCCTTAAATCTACAAACGCATCCACTACGACAATTGAGAAGACTGCAAATCGACTTGTCCAAGATGGCATAGAGGCACTCGATCTGCAGTGGTCTGCTAGGGCACTCCCAAAGTCCAAGAGCCAGAGAAGCCTCAGCGGAACCCCAAGGAAGAGTGCGAAGCAACGCGATTTGGAGCGTCGCAAGTCGTCCCGTGCTGCACCAGATGTGGTTCAGAGCCTTACCAAGAAGCTCAGTGTTTTGGGAAAGAGAAGTCGCCAAACATTTGATGACGGCCTTGCTGGTGGACTAGCTGGACTGGCAAAGGCAAAACGAGAACTACGAAACCTTGCCGATACCAACGAATTTGCGAAGATTGATACACAACCAGTTCTACATGAAGTTTGGAGCAATGGCAAGCTGGTTGTGCCCGAGAACCCACGAAAGAAGAAGAAGGCTGAAGAGGAGGCCCTTGCCAAAGAGAAGGAGAAGCAGAAGCAGAAAGAGGAAGTCATAAAGCTTGCAGAGAAGCCCAAGCCGGTTGGCAAGAGACAGAAAGTTTGGCTCGTCAAAGGCTTGTACGCTGGCCAAGATCGAAATATTGGAAGCTTGAATTGGTTCGGTGAATCATCTGAGAAGCTGAGAGGAGACGGAGAGAAAATTGCACCTTTCAGACCAAACAACTTCATGCCGCTGCCAATGTGGCATGGACAACGGTTGCTTCACGTTGGACGCGACTTCAAGTTGCCTTTCGATGTCTGCTCCCCACTCCCTCCCGGACAGCCAAAGCCTGATGAGTGGAAAAAGACTTCAAGCAGTAAGTACAAATTTCGACTAAAATCTCGCACTTTGCTGACAGTATTTCCAAGATCGTTTTGTGGGTGAAGCTGGGGCTTTATGGAAGAAGTCAGGCCTGTTTGATAGCTTCTGTTCCAAGTGTGTCTGTACTGCAGAGGGTGGCTGTGATGAAAACTGCCAAAATCGATGCATGTTCTACGAGTGTGATGATACGAACTGTGGCGCTGGCCGTGGACACTGCACCAACCGCGCTTTTGCAACTCTTCAAGAACGACGCAAAGCAGGCGGAAAGTACAGAATCGGTGTTGAGGTTATCAAGACTGCTGATCGAGGGTATGGTGTTCGAAGCAATCGCTGCTTCGAGCCCAACCAGATCATTGTTGAGTATACAGGTGAAATCATCACTGAAGATGAGTGTGACCGTCGTATGAACGAGGATTACAAGAACAATGAGGTTGGTCTTTCCAATAGCAGCACTGCATTCTGTTTACTGACATATTACAGTGCTACTACTTGATGTCCTTCGACCAAAATATGATCATTGATGCTACAAAGGGCAGTATTGCTCGATTTGTCAACCACTCATGCAATCCCAATTGCAAAATGGTCAAGTGGATTGTAGGTGGCAAGCCTCGGATGGCTCTCTTTGCTGGAGACGGACCTATCATGACTGGTGATGAGTTGACATATGACTACAACTTCGATCCATTTTCTGCCAAGAACGTCCAGGAATGTCGTTGTGGCAGCGATAATTGCCGTGGCGTCCTGGGCCCCAAGCCAAAGCCGAATCCGAAGGACATCAAACCTGTAAAGGAAACCATTAGAGCGGCGCTCAAGGCTGGTGTCAAAGCTGGAAAGCGAAAGCTTAAAGAACTGTTAGGGGGTGATGAAGGAGATGAGGCAGATGCACGTAGTCCAAAGAAGAGAAAGATGAAAGCAGCCACCGGAGTGAAGAGATCGGCTTCGCGCGCCAGTTTGCAGAAGGCTAAGGTAGCGGCAAAGGCTATCAAGAACACCGTTTCTACTCAGCTTCTCAGTGCTCGCAAAACGGCTACTACCAAGCGAGTTATCAAGAAGACGTTGAAAGCCAGTTCCTTGAAGACCTATGGCAATCGAAAGACCATGGTCTCCTCACGAAATTCGAGTCTCACAATCGTGGCGACTGAAGGTAGCCCACGGAGTCTCAAGAAGTCAAGTGCGGCGAAGAAGAGTGTACGAAAGACTGTTGTTAAGAGTGTCCGTGGCGCCAAGGCAGCTGCTCGAGGTGTCAGCGATGAACAAGATGTTAATGGCGGCACGATTCGAGTCGTAAGTGGCAAGGACGAATAGTTTCATTGGAAGCCGGGCGCAGGGAACACTGGGATATGGGTACATCTTTAACGGCGCATTTGGAGTTGGATGCGAACTCTGTCATTCATTTGTGACTCGTCTTCAACAGGAGTCACCATGTATGATTATCTACTAATTCTTCATCGAGCTGAGCATTGCGTTTTGATTTGGGCGGGAGGTTGTGAAAAACACTCTTTGGTCGTTCTACTTCACAGAGTTTTAGCTAGAGCACCGTAGCCGCAATCTGTCCCTGCTGAACATTGTGCCTCCAGTGAAATCCGAAAAGTCAAAATATTTGGAAGTGGAATCCCACCCCAGCCCACCTTGCAGTCTTCTCCACATATTCCAGAATGAAGCGACCCCCTTTTCCATTCTAGCGCGTCCAAGCGCGGCTCTTCCCGTGCATGGCTTTCAGTCATCGAAATTTATCTTGATACCGAACCGCTCGTCATCACACATCTGAATATTTTCGTCCCAGCCATACGACTCCACAGTCTCGACGACACCTCATACTAAACTTTATTTCTGGTCATGATACTTCCATAACATCCTTTTAATCTCTAATACTCTGATTCGCTTCAAATTTCCGCTCGAGAACGCCAGGTTCTCACTCTCCATATTCATGAATACCAAATCCGAACCAGAAAGCCAACCAAGACGCCCGCTTGCCTCACCACAACTTCTGCAGTCGCGAGACCATGGAGATGGAGGTTCTCAACCATCAAGATATGCAGCTTCGATAGCGACGAAGCCTGCCCCTGTGGCAAAGTCATGGGCGCATTTCGTTGCTGGAGGGTGAGTACCCCCTGGGCAAAGGACATCCCAAGCTAGTATGTGCTGATTTCAACTGTAGCGTTGGGGGAATGACAGCTGCAGCACTGACAGCACCTCTCGATGTCTTAAAAACGCGTCTACAATCCGATTTTTATCAAGCACAACTCGCCCAGACTAGGCTTGCAAAAGGCATCTCGCCACATGCACATCTCTCTGCATTTCGAAGTGGACTGTTACATTTCCGAGAGACTTTCCAAATACTAGGCTCAGTGCATAGGATCGAGGGATGGAGGGCTTTGTTCAAAGGCTTGGGTCCGAATCTCATAGGTGTGGTACCGGCACGGTCTATCAACTTTTTTGTGGTTGGAAATGGGAAGCGCATCATTGCCGACTATGGGAATAATGGAGAGGAGTCTGCTTGGGTTGTTCTGTGTGCTGCGGCTGCAGCTGGTATTGTCACTTCGACGGTTACGAATCCAATCTGGTTGATAAAGACCAGGTTACAACTGGACAAGAACGTGGTGGAGAGGGCGGGTGGTGCGGCCCAGAGGAGATACAAGAACTCTTGGGATTGTATAAAACAGGTCGTGAGGCAGGAGGGTGTACGAGGACTGTATAAGGGCATGAGTGCGAGTTACCTGGGCGTTACGGAAAGTACATTGCAATGGGTTCTGTATGAGCAGATGAAGAAATCGCTGGCGAGGCGAGAAGAGAGGATCAATCTGAGTGGAAGACCGAAGACTTGGTGGGATAATACTGTCGAGTGGACGGGTAACGTAGGGGCTGCTGGAGGTGCCAAACTCGTTGCAGCTCTTGCAACTTATCCACACGAGGTCTGTTTTGAGCCCGAAATCACAAGACCAGATTGCTAACAGTTACCAGGTCGCCCGTACCCGTCTTCGTCAAGCGCCTACCGAGAATGGTCAACCCAAATACACCGGTCTCGTTCAGTGCTTCAAGCTGGTATGGAAAGAAGAAGGCATGGTTGCCATGTACGGAGGGCTCACGCCTCATCTCTTACGAACAGTTCCAAGCGCCGCCATCATGTTTGGTATGTACGAGGGGATTTTGAAGTTATTACATGCACCGGAATAGGACTGCAATAGAGAATCAGGGCAACCTTTGTAGTGTATGTCTGGACGGTTCGGCGTTTGTACGAAGCATAGTATTGGTGGGATGTATAAAACTCGACTTCACTCTCGGAGCCTGGCATATGGGTGTATTATAGAGGATGGGCAGGCGTTGGTAGGATTGGAGGACTGTTTGGATCATCACCACTAGTTAGATAGATTCGGCGGTCAGTTGTCATCATTATTGTACCATCACATCCTGCCATGCCGGTCATTGTATGGCTTGTGAGCATTATTGAATATCATGAAAGTTCGCCAAACTTTTCCTCCAAAGTAGAACGCTTCGAAAAGGGAAAGGAACGCCACATCCATACGCCTATAAAACAAACCCCCTAGTAACGCACACGAAATGAAGAAACATCCGCCCACACTCCAAGCTCCATTCGGACCCTCTCCATCGTACATTCATACTGTGTGCGATCTGTGAAGCGAGGCAAGGTCATGCTGGGTATTGATCATAGTAGACGGTCGTGGCTTTTGCAACTTCCTTGGTCTCCGCTTGCCGGCCTCGTTCGGTGAGCTTCACCATGCGTTACGGTCCCAATTAGGGTCTGTGACAGAGGTTAGCAGCTACTCATCACCACTTCGAAGTTTGATTTGTGAAAGTCCCACAGTTCCTGGAGCTTCTAAGCCGGCGCAACAAAGTTCCACTTACCTTGAACAAAGCCTGCCAGAACTTTGCTACCAGTCTGCAAGAGTGGATGGCCCACAACAATTTGCAAGAACCGCTGCAAACCTTCCCTCCTGTGCTCGATCACATCATCGCTGAACCGGTTGGTAAAGACCTTACCGGGCAGAGGAGGAATGGTCACACGGGCAGATTCTCTCTCCAGGATGTCGCGGAAATATTCGAAGTCAGAGTAGCGCCTGCGGACATTGCTGTGGCGGAGCTTGAAAGCTGGGATATTTGTACGGCATACGATCTCGTAGTCGGTGTACATGCTACGGCCCATACCGTGTGTTCGTGGATTCTTGACCTGTGGAGATGAGGTTAGCAAGGCATATTTCAAGCTGATACTGGCGTAGGGAGGCTGCAGATGCCAGCGCTCTTCGAGCTTGAAACTTGCCTCTATCTCTAGGAAGTTCTCTGGTGGGCCATAAATCTCCTCGAAGCTCTGCGTGCGTGAATCGGGCATTGCCTGCATGGTGGGTGGTATTGGTTGGCGCAAGGCCTCCTGTTCCTTGTATATTGCTTGCTTCTTGAGGCGAGTGCTTACTGCGCTTCGTATGGCGCTCTGGAGATGCTCTTGAAGATGGGGGAAGAGGATCGTGTGACGGCTTGTAACTTGAAAGGAGGCCCCGGGCGCGACTATGCATGAGGAAGGAGCTTCCACTTTGGAGCTGAGGGGCAGATTCCCCACGTGACTCTGTCCTACCTTCCCCTCTTCTCACCTGATGATTCTTGTTGTTTGTTTGCAGATCAAGGCTGGACATTTGGTCGGTACTGTATCGTGTTTCCTTGACTGCTCCTTATTGCTCTCCAACTAATAACGCTTTGTTTCATTCGTGGCCAAGCGGCAACACACCGAACTGAGCTCGAGGACATTCACAGCCGTTGTCCACAAATCACATATCATAACCTTCAGGTGCTTATACACACTTCTGAGATCTGTGCTCTACGCGCCAGTATGACCACCATCCTCACAAAGCTGGGGCTATTCGCAGTACCACTTGTGAGACTCATTGCGAAGCTGTATGATAAATGCTAATAGCTCTAGCTCCTCTTGGTACTTACCGGAATTGCAGGGCAACCAGCCATGAATATCACATCCCAACTTGTGCTGTTGCCAACGAACAATCTAGTTATGCATACACTCAAATCCGAGCCTTGTCCCTCCCAATTCCACAAGCGCTTGCACTGTTGACAGTGGTTCTACCACTCATCACCGGAATTTCTGCTCAAGGCACATATGGACTGGTCCGGCGAGCTAACAATGAGCCATATCAACTCACCATACCGCTCATTGGCGTCATTGGCTTCCAATTAATCTACGAGACCGTGATTGCCACTTTGGCCTTGACCCATATGATACCTCCTTCGGCGTTGAACTGTGAATTGGGAAGCAAGTGGCAGAGTTTCTGGAGGATGAAAGATGGGATTGCTATCAGAACAATCCAGGATGCTTTGAACTGTTGTGGATTCAACACTGTCAAAGATCGCTCCTGGCCTTTTGGTGAGGCCACTACCTGCTCAAAGACATTCAAGCGAACCCAATCTTGTGTCGTACCTTGGAGAAGATCAGAGCAAAACATGGCTGGGCTGCTATTACTTGTTGCCGTGATTGTGTTTATTATCAAGGCATGAAGAGCCCTGTTCGACTAGAATGTCTTTCTGGAGCAGTGACTAACCTTCACTTGAAATGAAATAGGTCCTCTCCCTCATCTCCCTCCTCACCAGTAATTCATTCGGCCAATCGAGATGGGCACGACCTTTCAAGCAGATTGGACATGCTCGCCATGTTGAAGATGCAGAACAGCCGGAAGAAGACAACAGAGCTACCATGAGACGACTTATTGAGGAGAATGTTGAAGAATATCATGACGAACCAAGTGACAGAACATCGACTCAAGCACTTACTGCTCCGAATGGAGAAGATCATGGTCCAAGAGTTGAACCTTCTCAGCTGACGGGCCCTGGCAATGAATGGCGGGATTGAAACGGGGTTTCGGAGGGATATTTAGCTTGTCACACGCATGGAATTAGCAAGTTCAGAGTTTGGGAATACGTCTGGCTCAGGATTGCTTTGGTAGGGGGTGCTATGAACCGGTAGTATGCTTTAGCTGTGAGCGAAATTATTTCAGCCAAGCGCGGGCATAGTCAGGAAGCATATACCGGATCTTTTGAAGAAGATATGTTCACATTAGCAGATTTCATATCAACAGATTCACACCTTCAAGAAGCTATAGTCGAGCTCCCGCCAAGTTTAGAAGTAGCTTCTCATTCAATGTTGAGACACTAATTCCTACACATCATGGACATGACCATTCTAGCGAGCGCTTCCATACTTCCTATGTATCAAGGCCCCTTCGAGACTCACAGCAGTCTCCTGTCAATCCACGCCTGGCAGGTCCCCAGCTTCCATGTATGAAGCTGGAGATTGGTTAATTCTTCTTCAGTTTTTATACCTGCAACATACCTTGAGCTAGGTATACAGTATTAGCACAACAACAAGTAAACACAGCAGCAACTCACCAGACCAACATTCCAAAGAAGAAGACGATCCATACGGCACAAACTTATCGAAAATTGAACCCAGCTTCTCCATGGTCCATGGGGCCTTGTTGTGAAGTAAGTTGAAATATTTTCTTACTTCCACATCTTCCTCTTCACTTTTCTGACAATTAGTAGTGCGCAGCCGAATATCAGAGAGGCCAAGAATGTCTCCACTGCTTCCACAATGTCTGCTGGGAATGTGCTGTTGGTCGTCCTCATCAAAACTTGTAGCAGAACAGTTGGGCGGCTGACATGTGACAGTCCTCGAGTGCGGTTGTGCGAATGTTGTGCTGTTGATTATTCATATAAGCGCCGTGGGTGGGAAAGCAGTTGGCGAGGCGCTAAATTAAAATTAATTGAGTTTTTGCGCTTCGTACAGGAGCATCAAAACACCAGATAGTTCCACACAGTGGCGCCTTGTAGCATTTATCGGAGTCGCCAAACACTCGGTATTTGCACGAATGAAAGGAGGGCCATGGTGTCAAGTGCATGTTTATGAGGCCTCTCCAGCCTCTCCCCTTTTATGTATTGCCCCAGAGTCATGGTTAGACACTGCAGTAAACGAATAACTGCGTTCATCAGATATGCCCGCCGTCGGCGATTAGTTGGTAAAAGGACCATGACAACACAAGACTCGCAGTCTCGTCGTCCACCCTCACGAGTCTTGCTTCCAGGTCAGTTCATCACTTCTACAAGTGTGGGTCTTCTTTGCTCATGGAGTCAGATCTAGAGAACAGCGATGATATCTTCAATTACACTCGAGGTCGTTTCGTATGTGATGAAGAATATGAGATGGCACAGCGCCAGGTCCGCTTCGATGTCAACGAGCTGGCTCGCATCGCCACCGAAGCTGTCGGAGCGAAATCATGCGTTAGTGTTGAAAAGTATCCTGATGGCGTGTACAACAAGGCTATGCTTCTTACTATGGATGATGGAAGTCGAGTTGTGGCGAAAGTTCCAAATCCGAATGCTGGCAGGCCTCATTTTACCACCGCAAGCGAGGTTGCAACCATGGATTTCGTACGTTCTGGCCCAGGCTTCATGTACGAAGATGATCTGACTGATACATTGCAGGTACGGAATGTCCTAGGGACTCCTGTTCCCAGAGTCTTGGCTTGGAGTTCTACGGCCCAGGAGAATCCTGTAGGCGCAGAGTATATTGTCATGGAGAAGGTGCCAGGAATTGAGTTGGAACGTGTTTGGCCAAGCATGAAAATTGCAGACAGATTTACTCTCGTCAAAGCTATCGCCGGTTTTCAGAAGGCCTGGACTTCAGTTTCTTTTCAGCAATTTGGTGGCCTTTATTATTCCAACAATTTAGAGAAAGGAACCGGAAATGAGCTGCTGTACACCGACGCAAATGGCGTTAACGTTACAGACGCCAAGTTTGCCATTGGGCCGACCACAGCGCGCGAATCTATTGATTATCGAAGAGCGACTATCGAATTTGATAGAGGACCATGTAAGGTTCCAAAGTGGGTGTTCCTGCTCACGTAACTAATGAATACCAGGGAAGACGCTGGAGGATTACCACGCCGCAATCGGGCGTCGAGAAATAGCTTGCATCAGTCAACTCTCCAGCCTGCCCAAGTCCCCAATTACCCTCTGCGGCCCAGGGACCTACCAACCAACGAGAGATAGAAAGCTCAAAGCTCTACACTGCTATCTCAAGTTGATCAAGTTCCTCCTACCCATAGATGGATCTGTTGGATCATCACATCTGTGGCACAGCGACCTCCACGTTGCCAACATATTCGTGAATCCTTCCAACCCTACCGAAATTGTGGGAATTATTGATTGGCAATCTACTGAGCTGGCTCCTCTCTACTGCCATGCCCGCCAACCTCATATCATCGATTATGATGGCCCATCTGTCCACGGTTTAGAGCGACCCCAGCCACCAAAGGACATAGAAAAGCTCGATGGAAATGCAAAGGCAAAGAAGCAAGCACAAGATTTGTATTTGCAGCAATCATTGTGCTCTCTCTATAACACTTTCACTCACCACCACAACCCACGGCTCTATGCTGCCCTCGAATTCCAGCAAACGACCAGCTACCTACTTCTCCTCCTCGCACGTAATCTTCTTGTCGACGGTGAGGCAAGCTATCTGTCACAAGTCGCCGAGTTAGAGGCTACGTGGGACACTTTCCCAAATGCCAGAAATTCTACTTATCCGTTCACATTCTCCGAGAAAGAGCGGCAAGAAATGAAGGCAGATGTCGAAAGTGTAGCACGTGGCATGGAAGCAATGCGTTCGATCAGGGAGAGTATCGGGGAGTTATTCCCCGAGCAGGGAATAGTTAGGGCAGACCAGTACGAAGATACTCTAAATGCGTTGGAACAGATGAAAGATCAGGTTATGGATGAATTTGCGAGCAATGAGCAGGAGAGAGAGGTATGGCGGAGGGAGTGGCCATTTGGGACATGAGATGGCAGGCGAATGAGTAATTTGAGCTGTCGCAGTAAACAACGCCTTGATTGTGGGATGCAAATATTGTTTCTGCTTATATTTTACACCTCATGGCTACTCTCGATGGCTACTTCCAATGCCTTTTGATGTCCATATCCCTCCACCTTCATCCGATCTCCACTTCCTCACTTTAAAGGCTCAGCGCTTAGTCGCATCCTCTTGTATTGTATCACAGATAGCGCCTACTGAAGCCTGGTTGTATCCCTCCTAGAAGCTGTCGTCACTGGTCAGGCTATTGTTCAGCTTGTGTGACTAAGATTCAGAAGTTGCCTGAAAACCAAGAGCAGATATTTCTTCACATAGTTTTGTACATCAATGATGTATTTTCTCATTATTAAGCATATATCAATTCAGGGTACAGATTTTCGAGTATTATACATGTATAATGTTTGCTTCAACTTGTTCGGGGGGTTGCTATTCGAAGATTGAGAGAGTGGTATTCTTTATGGAACCGATCTTGCCCAGATGGGCTGGAATCGGAGAGGGCCAGGCATCGACAATGAGCTTCGGTCGTAGGAGAATGGTAACCTTGTAACTCCGCCATAATTAATAATATAGACTTGTAGATCTTCAACTCGTGTCAGGAACAGTCGCTTGTGTGTTCGCGGCAATTCATAAGATGAGGTCAGACTGGCGTGGGGGCCGTGACAGGCATGGTCACTTGGATAACAAAATTGAGAATAAATTGAATGGAGGGTACTCTAAACTGGTAGCTAGCTGTTGGTACAATGCATTGTTCAAATGAAGAAAGAAAAGGAAGTCGCGAGACTGAACAAAGTTCTTCAAACAAATACAGGTACAACTAGAATACACCAAGGGGAAAATAAGCGAGAAATGAAAACAAAAAGGCATTGTATGCAGGAAAGGAGAGTGCCAGCTGGTAGCACAACAAGCATGAAATTGAAACCAAATAACTAATAAGAGGATCGACTCGCGTCGCACATCTGAAGGAAATCTATGATCGCTATGGTGGAACTGAGATGTTTTTGCCAATACTTCCATCCAATGAAAACGGGAAACACGAGTGTCGCGGCCCATCTCGCGACCTGCCTGCCTGAGCTGACCGAGTAGAGAGAAGTGTCGTACTGGGATGGATGGGATGGCCGTGACTGGTTACTGAAGGGGGCTTGGATGCCAATTAATACCAGGCGGACAAGGCGCAGAAGGTGAAAGCAGGTGATCGTATGTGTGCTGACGATGTTGCAGGCGAGATTGTGTTGGAAGGGGTTGATTGACTTGGTGCATTGGTGAAGTGGAATTTGGATTTGTATTGCTATCCGAAGTGAAGTGAAGAAGTCGACGTGGTAGTTGCAGCTAGCCGCAGCAGCAATAAGCTCTCGTACATGATCTCGAGCAATTGAAGCACAGGCTAGCAGCAACGGGTCTTGCAGATTGAACGACGTCGCTGGGGAGGTTGGTGAGGCAGAAGCGAGAACGAGAACCGTTGTCGAAAGACGATGCCAACTGCGAAGTCAATGACCGGATTTAGATCGTGAGTCAACCGCCAGAATGTGTATGTATGTATGTATGATCCGAAAGATCGAGTGCCAATTTCAAACGGGAGGAATCTAAAAGGGAACATCAGTTAGCAGGGTTTCAAAGCAGGTGAGTCAGGTGACAGGGTGTCGTCTTATCGGACGCCCAAAAATAAGCGAGTGCATTTGTTCCAGCTCGGCCAGCTCCGCCTCAACTTAGGCAGGAACAGAAAGAACTTCTTGGAATGAGAGAGCAGACGAAAGGACTGAGTCACCTACCGGCAAGTGTGTTGTAGTCATCGCTCAGGCAGAATCGAGTTTCAGTTGCCTGTGTCTGAGAAATACAGTCAGTAAAAAGTGCGGGAGATTTTGAGGTCGGGTGGGAGTTGAGCACGTACCAGTGTCCCTCTCAGCTGGGTCTTCTGCCATGTTGATGCCCTCAAAGCGCGGCATTCTGTCACCGTAGTCTATTGAACGATAACAGTTAGTATAACGCCTGTAGGATTGCAAGGCAATGTTGGAAGGAAGGCTGAAGGATTCGTCTGAAACATTTTTGCGCAAGGTGGAACTAAGTTATGACATACCTGGGTCTCTCTCTGGCTTCTCGTTGGGTGCCTCTCGTGATGAAGCGAAGCGTGTGTTTGGGTTGGTAGATGCGAACATTTTGGACGTGTGTTGAGTTCTGGAATCGATGATTGAAGATTGCTTATTGATTTTGAGATGAGAATGGATGAGTAGTGTTTCTTGTGTGCCTTAGATCAGTGTCTATAATACAAGGGAAAAAGAAAGGCATTCATGAGAAGAAGGCTTCCACCATATATATCAGTCATATTGGCTTCAACTGGAGCTGGACACAGCAACGGGGCCATGCCAGGCATTGCCCATCATTAGCTCGTTGTAGCCTCGGCGTCCTTGTATTGCAGGTGAGCAATGTATGGTGCCTGATGGCCGGTAAGTCAGGAAGGGCATGGTAGAGTTTCGCCCTGTCGTTATGCCTTGCTGGATCATAGTAGTTCAGTCAGAGTCACAGATGGGAATCAGGTAGGTAGGCGAGGCAGGTGAGGTAGGTACGATCATTGGAATGGGGTCCAAAGGGCAGGCAGGCACAGGCACAGGCATCGGCACAGGCACAGAAGAGGCGAGACAGGCAAGGGCATCGCCTAAAAAAGGAGCGCGGAGAGCTGGCGCTGGCGCTGGAGCGCTGTGTGCAGTGTGTGGAGGCCGGAGTCTTAGCCTCTAGGCTTCGACTTCAGGGATTGGGATTAGCGGGTACGGGGCCAATCAGCCAGCCTGCGCCATTCGCCAGCGGTGGAGGGCAGCATCCTGCCCTTCCCCTTCCTTCCCGCCAGGCGCAGAGCCACTGCCTGCAGCATGCCATGCCGGTCATGTAAGTCACGAAGTTAATGGATGTCATGGTTACTTTGTTTTCCCAAGCCTGATCCTCTCTCCTTCCAATGCGGCGCAAGACTGCAGTCTGCGAAACACAATTACCATCCCAATAATCCGCGTGGGAGATGTGCCGGTGCTGCGTTTCGAGCTGCACATGCAGTGTACGAGTAACTTACAGTACATGCAGTACCTAATAATAAGGTACCTACTGCAGGCCAGGCAGGTCAGGTCTGGCCGGTGACTCTCCAGAGCACTGGGAAGCTCGTTGCCTGCAGCCCAGCCAGGCCCGTACCGTACAGTACAGTACAAGGACCTGTAATTTACTTTGGGGATGTTTTTGTCAGGTGAGTCCCTGCGGCTTCTGGAAGCTTTCCTAAAACGTTCACAGAGGAGTCAAAGCCCGCCCACTCCGCATCATTATTGCTCAAAGACAGGGCGTGCAATACCTCCCTTCAGCTCTCGTTTTCCACCCAATCATTTCATACAATCCCACCCAATCTGCAAACCCCTTCCCTACCACCCCACGATTCCGAGAAATAATTTGTGGTTTTGTTTCAAGGGCCTGCCCTGGTGGCCGTTTGCTTTGAGACCTTTCCAGTACTTGGTCGTTCGCCGCAAGGCCCAGAAGCGCGGCACATATTTCCACTACTACCTTTCATCTTGTCTTGTCTATCTGACAGCCGCTGATCACTTGCTTGTGTACTCTGTACCGGCGTCGTGGGAGCCAGTGATGTCACAAACGGCCCTCCGGACGATTATCGAGATCGTCGAGTTTTCGATCATCAGCCTCACTTTTCTGTCAAGACGGTCGAAGGTCATCTGCGTTTGATTACGAACTAAATCACGCTGCCCTCGAGTGAGGCATATCGGCTATGCCCTCCAGCATCTGTGTATCCACTCTTCACCGGTCAAGCAAACCGCAAAGAAGGGCGCGAACAAATCTGTAGTTGAGTCATTCCGTATTACAATCTCACTGCTGCACACGCCGGACGAATGAACGAAACAAAGGAGCTCTCGTTTCAGCCGCGGCCTTTCTGCTGTCACGCTTGCAGTTTGAACGGTGCAATTGCAGTCAAGAAACGGCCTCCCGACTTCAAGACGAGACTAGATTGTGGCAGTGGATCTTCAGGGCTGTGGCGGAGGCCTAGCTACTGACGTCGTGGATGCATCCCCCCTGCTGGATTCATCGGTGCCTTGCATAGGGACGCTGTTCGGCCGCTCATCACAGCAAGTGCCATGCAGGGTTGATGTCCACCGGATGGGCTACCTGTATCCAGATAATTCAGAACGGGTGCGAAGTCCACGCCGAGTTGCAGAGTCACTTTCTCAGAGTCTCCCAGTCATTCCAGTCATGCCTAATGTCCTGCTCGCTACAGGCTGCCACGAGTAGGTGACTGTTGTCACAGCTGTCACAGGGAGAGATGCAGTATAAGCAGTTTTAATCTGGTCATTGATTCCGACTTTTCTTCGTTAACGTCGTCATTTACCTCTTTTTTGCATGTCCTGTCTTACAATTATGTCGGCCGTTAAAGTACAATATCATCCAAAAACGAGATCCAAGACCGAGAAGGCGGAATTGTACACAAGAAGGGTCAAGTAAGTACAGAAACCACACCCGCAAATGCCTGTTGTGCGTTCTCGCTACATCAAATCCCATCTTGAATCGCCGAAACACCACTGCCAAACCAGTTTTGGATCGTCCTGTCCTCTCACACATGGCTCAAAAAGTCGTCCAAGAAGATGCATGCGAGCCGTCCAGCATCCGTGTACTCGGAATCCTCGTCCCGATCGGAGGATCTGTGCAATCGCACAGCTTCTTCTGAAGAATGGTCAGTCTGGAGCACCAACTGGAGTGAGGAAAGCCTACCGTGCTTGCCCACAATTCGTTGCAAGTCCATTACAAATCTCACAACATCCCGATCCACAGTCTTGGACTTTCCCTGGAAAGCATCAATGCCATCTCGGATTGGGTTGCAAGCCTCCTTGCCTCCTTTCCGAGTCTTGAATTTCCAATGGAAGATCTCTTTGCACCTCTCAAAAAGTTCCTTCTGCGTCAAATGTACGAGGTCCTGGAATAACACTCGTTCTGTCGACGCTTGATGGCCGTGGTGCTTTATGCGTCCTTCGCAGTAAAAATAGGCTGCACCGAGTGTCTTGTCCATTACGAGGATGAGGATGAGGAACACGCTGAATGCAAGCGCCCACTCCTTGTCTTTGGTGGCACTTGGGTTCGTGGCCCAGATCATGGCACCCCAATCCTTCAATACCGACTGAATCCGTCTTTGTTGTAACATGAAGAAAGCCAACTTGATCTGCCTTTGCGCACACCTTGGAGACGACCGTCTGTGGTATTCCTTTCCTAAGTGGCTTTGGACTTGTTGTAACGAATTCGGGTCGAGGAAGAGGCTGCGTTCGAGGATTACCGAGGTTACATGCATTTCGAGGGCTCGGCGGAGGAGTTCGGACTGCGGCTCGTTAGATTCACACAACAGAGGGGATCTGAACACTACATACTTCGTTATCAGCCGCATGACCAGCGCTGTAAAATGAGGCAACTGCTTCAAGAAGACGTGTTGGGAGTTCCGATTCTTGGTCAATATAAGCCGTTGGTATGTACGAAGCAATGCCGCTCTGCACGATATCCTGAATGTATTTGGAGTAGGCGTCTTGCATCTCGTCCATCGCAGCAAGCGGAATTCCAAGCGGTGGACTCGACTTTCGCACTAATTGCGGTCGAGCGTTTCCGTTCGACACTGTTTGATGGAAGAATCCCATCTCCGAAGAACTGCTCCGCAGAGCAAGTGCAACGACTTCCGCCTCTAGGAATTTTGGATAGCCCCAATCCATTCGAATGAGCATGTGTTGCGTGCCCCAACTCGATGCATTCCTAGTTACGAAAGACTCGACGTTGGATTTGGTGAAGTGTCCCATAAGGTAAGCTGTAATTGTTAGCCACGAGACAAAATAGTAGAAGGGGAAGCTCCCACATGGAACGAGAAACGTGTATAAGGACTCCAGTGGGTCATTGAAGCACGAGAAAAGACAGAATCGCCTCTTTCCAGCCAATCTTGCACACTGTTCGCAAGGTTTTCCTGGCGAGCATGGAGAGCACTAATAGTTGTCAATTTTGCGTGTGGCACGTTACTAGAGATGTATCTACCTTTGTTTTCGATATATGGCAAGCCCAGCATGCTTTCGCTTCACGGACATCTCTCGCTTGTTTCTTTTCTACCGCTGTCAGTCCTCTTTGACGTCCACGGGTAGCTTTAGCTCTCGGAGCACTTGGGATAGAGTTGAAGATGTGTGAATGGTGGACCTCAGGTTCCTGAGCCGGTGGTGAGGGAGCATGAGATAGCGGAGAGTTTTGCGACGTGGGGGATCCATGGGATGGGGCATAGCTGCTGCTTGGATTGGAAATAAGCGCCCATGATTTGCTGTCGTTTTCGCTGTTTGGACTGAGATGGTCCAGGTTGAGCTGGTTCATATTCGAAGGGCCAGCATCCAAGAAGTCTTGCCTGGCTAAGTGGGTCTCATAAGGCGCACCGCGAATAGGTTCAAATGCTATGCCGCCCGCAGTTGCATCAAGTTGGAAGTGACTGTCTTGGGCAAATTGCGAGTTCCATGGAACATCCGGCTGAAAGTCTGCATTGTTTATTGTCTGATTTTGCTGGGTTTGATGCGGAGCGATCAATGTTGTCGCAGACCACTGTCCGCTTTCCGTTGCATACATCATAGCGTTGTCATTGTAAGTCCAAATTGGTGATACTAAGCCATCATGATCAAATGGGAAGTCTTCTGTGAATAAGTGTGGTGAGTTAGTAGTCGCGGTACCAGGAGATGGCGCATCAAACGGAGGCCCAATTCGGTGGAAGCCGTCTACCATTATCAGTATTAGGAGGGAGGATCTGCCAATGCTGCACGAGACTCGAGGATAATCCAATCACGGCCATCAATGAAGAGAGGATCGTAGAGACTTACTTGGAAGTACCAAATCCTGCAATTGGTTTCCAGCGGAATCGAGATTAGAGTTGGTAATTGGAAAAACGTAAGTGTCAGAATTGGAGGAGGCCGCGGTATTTGCTGCCGAGAATGTTAAGCTATTGAAGCTGCCAAAGCTGCCAATTTGCAGATCAGACATGGACATATCATCCATTTCGGAGTCCAAGGTGCTAGTCTGGGGAGTACTTGTGTTCCAGGATGCCTCCTGGACATTGTTGCCGGACATCTGGGGCACATCGCTTCCTGGAGACTGGCCATGATTCCCACCATAATTCTGTGACGAGTTCGGGAGGTTCGCGACCAACGTATATGAGTTTGGGGATGAAATTGATAACCATGAGTTCTCATCCGATAGGTTTTGATGCACTACCGGATTGGAATTGAAGTTGGAGTTTCCAGCTGACTGGCGGTGAACATCAAAGTAGCCACTCAGGATATCCAAATTAGGGCCGGCGCTCTGTTCGCGGAGCTGGCCATACTGGTCATTAGTACTATTTCGTGAAAATAAATGCTCTGGCGATGAAGGGTAAGCTGCACCAGCGTTATTGTGTCGGGTCGAGTAGCTTGGATGGTTGCGATATGCGACTTTGGACTCCCTCCTGCCTGGACCAGCTGGGCCCCTCACTCTGCGCTGTGGGATGGCACCAACACCGACGCCACCGGCCAGTTGCGAGCTCATAGTTTCCAACATCGCTAAGACATGTTCACAGCGCTCCTATCTTTGCTTCGTTTTGCTGACGTTTGATGGCGAGGCGGGAACGGCCCCTCTATTGACTGACTGACTGAGTGAACTGACTGACGTTGGTGAGGGGGAATGGGGGACGGGACAGGATTGCCACGACGGCAAAAGGACTTTATGGGTGTCAGGTCCAGGATCGGCTTTTCCAGCATACAGGAGCACGCAGTACGACATCGATCCGGTGCAGCAGTTCAGTGCTGGCAATTCCTCGCGGAGCCTCAATCCCGTCAGCTCACACTCACACCTCCAAAAGTGTCGCTGCCATTGGGCGAGCGTGAGACCGAGTAACTGTGTTCTGCATGACACTAGCTGCATCGGGGTCACCGAGTAGGAATTAAGCGGGTCGTGGGGGACTTTGGGCGAATACCAGCGCGCGAGAGTTATGCATGTGTGCCAGAGGACTGGAGATCGATTGGGATATTTGTGCTTGACCCGAGGTTTTGTGCAGCGATGCTGCGTTGGACGTGCGTGGGAGGAGGCCAGTAAGTATCTGGTGATTCGTAGATCTTCCGCTGTGCTTGCCCCACATGAGGGGATGAGGAGGGCGAGTGGGTCGGGTTAGCGATGTTGATGGTGACACCTACTCGTAAAGGTAGGTAGTTGAGTATCTGGATCGGGATGGGCCAGAACTCTCTACGGTGCGAGCCGTTAATGTTTCAGTTGATCGCTACCTTACCTTACGAACTCAATTGAACCTTTGGTAACCGAGCCTTTATCATGAGGCTCTTGGGAAGTCCCGTTCTCTCATATGACTTCCAACATGTGACGAACCTTGGCATCACTACCTACTGAGCTCGGATTACTGATGTACTTGGAGAACTTACTTGGCCAGAAGCGATTGGCCACTCAGTATAAGACTGCACGATCATACAATCACGAGCAAAGCCAGTATTGGTCTTTGCTACGAAGCTCATGATCAGGCGCTCGTTTAATTGTTTACGACTATATAATGGAAGCCATAGAATTGGGCTTGGGCTAGATTTGCCAAACTCGGTCACCTGACAAGCAGCCTCAAGAACCGAGACGAATACGTGAACTAGACGTGGTTTTGGTGCATGGGGAGGAACTGCTGAGAAGTTGTTTTTGAGAATGCTAGTTGCTCCGGGGTGATCATTTGATCACAGATCACTTGTTTGGACTACGCTCCATGTCAATCCCAGGCACTAGAAGTGCTCATAACTGATCTTCAATAAAAAGGTGTGGACTTGGCGACAATTGTTCCACTGGAAAATAAATAATTGACTACTTCATGTTCGCAATTTGCTTAATCATGACCTCAACCCAAGTACTCTCTTTACTGACCAGTGTACAAGAGCCGCAACATAAAGCCTTTCAGATGAGGGGATACCTGCCGAGTCAGGTCGAATTAGTTGCTGCTACCAGGTCATTCCATTGTATCGCGAATCTGAAGGTGAGCATCAAGCGTTGCATTCACTTGACCCAGACCTAAACCAAATTCTAACCCCTTGATATGGCAAAATAAGCATACTTCTACCATGTACAAGCACCCACATATATGTCACGGTGATGCCACTTTAAAATCACGACAAGCTCATGGGTTCTAACAGACTGATCGCTTCTTGGTCGGCTACGTCCGCCTCACCGCGATGAGTCAGTGAGCTTTACTTCTTTTTGCTGAGTATAAGTTATTGGATTTGATTTTGCTAGGTGATGACTCTAGAGTTATAAACTAAGCTTTTGTCTTGTTGACGTCCTCTGTTCAGATCCCCATAAGCGAGCGAGCCCCTTATCCGCCGCCCACCCCCTCCAAAAGCATGCCCCATGGCTAAGTAACCCAATCTCCTCGGTTATTTTTTAACTTCCAGCGGCACTATTCGGAACCTTGTTAATTGTTGAATATCCTTTTTATCTAGAATAGCCTACTCTGCCGAGTTACCAAGTAGCGAGACTTTTATCTACCTGTTCCTACTTTTGAGCCTAAGCCAGGAAGCCATCTGAGCATTGTCACTCTTGACTGATGTTATCTTCGACAGCCCTATGTACTAATAAATAGACCAGCTAACGTACAAAGGAGTCACAGTGATTCTGCATTGTTGGACAGGGAGCAAGCAATTCAGTGAGAATGGAGTAGATCGGAGATAATTACTACATATTCAAGTACCCAAGAGTTCAAAATTGTGTTGCTTTCACACGTGCGAGGCCAACTGCAAGTACATATCAATGTAGACAGGCGAGTATTTAGAAACATTTGCATGCTGAAGGTCTTCATTTATCATAATCGGGCGCAAATCGACTGGCCAAACCCACAACTACAGGCCGTGCTCTTTACCCACCCATCATACCCCCAAGTCACCAATGTATGTCAAGTGCCCAATTCAAGCTCTTTTTGCAGAAAATCACCAAAACGCCATCCATTCCCGGTTGGGTATCAAGTCTCCAATCTACATCCAATCGATCGCATCCCATTGCAAAGCTGTACACTAGAATCGTCGCAAAAAATTTGATCATGGCACAAGCGTATCTCTGATGATGCACAGAATCCCATTATCAGGACATATCTTCGTCCTATTCAACTGCTTATCCCACGGCCCCGTCGGGCCACTCACGAATTTTCTAAATCCAAAAAACGGTGGTGGTTGTTTGGGGTCGTCATCGGGGTATTGTTGGTCTCCCCATCGTCCCCTGTAATACATGGCGCCCACTGGGCTGCCATTGATGGATTCAAAAGAGTGATCGTTACCACTGTAGTTGTAGTGGTATGCACTTAGTGTTGGATCCCAAAGCAGGCCCTTACTGGTATAATCCTGAAGAAAACCTGCAGGGAGATTCAGGTCAGGAATGGTGTGGTCATGCGTCCCTTGAACGCCGTAATTCGCATGGCTTCCTTTCGCCGAATATGAGATTGGCCGTATGCCCTTCTTCTCCACGGCTTTATACGTGAATGCTTGGCCGTTGCCGTGCTGGCTGAACCACATTGCTTGTGGTGTTCCGTTGTGGAAACGAATCATGTTATGTTCCCAGTCCCCAATATGATCACCGAGCTCCTGGAAGAAGACATTGTTCCCTTGGTTGTAGGCGTAGAAATACATGTAGAATGCATCAACCTTTCCGGATCCCCGGTCGTTGACTATGATTGCAGAGCTGGTAATTTCTCTCGTTTCTCCGGTTGAATCGGGGACTATGCCAGTGAGCCATACGGGCTCTGTTGTGACGTCGAGATTGGAAGTCAAGTAGACATTGCGTCCGTTGTTGCCGTATGCATTGAGGATATCGAGGTTCTCGAGAGTAAGGGGAGAAGGAGGGTCTTCGATTGTCGTTAAGTTGATGTCGGGATGAGTATTGGTAACTTGGGCGTAGATATCGGATGGAAAAAAGGCTTCCTGTTCATGAAGCCACACCAATGGTGCTGTGTACTGTCAGTAACTTGATCCTACATCGCGCAATGCAACCGTGTACCATAATCCAAAACATATTGAGGGACACCTTCGACTTGGCGAGCTTGTATTGATAGTCGAGCAAAGGATCGCTGCAGCAGCAGCAGACATACAGCAAGGCCTACCAACATGATCTAGGAGATTGAATCAGCAACTTTCTTCTAAAATCACCCACGGAAGATATACCCTCTTGATATAGTAGCATTGTTCCCTAGCTTGTCTCTGACAACGTTCCACCTGCACAACGCCGTCGCGGATACACCGCACCTCTCCCTTCTCCAATTCGCCTGTCTTCCACCACTCCATGGTTACCACCTCGACCTTCTCCATTCATTCAAGCTCAGCGGTGTCGTCAAAATTGCCTCGAGCCTCCAGAGAGGGCAATCTTGGTTCGGACCAGCACCGTCTGCGGATCGCGTCCCGATTCCGGGGTTCGTCAAGGATCTGCGGGGAGACTGGAGCGGACGCTAGGGCAGATGAGTGGGCTTGGTGGTGACAAAAGTAGTGGGACATGCAGAGCCCGCTCTTGCATGTATGTCGGGATGATGAGCAGCTATCAATGATTGCCCATGTCGCGATGCAGAGGAAGCTCGAAAGCAAGCAAGTAAGGAAACAAGAATGGCAGGGTGGCAGACTGCCAGCTAAGTACCGCGCGGAAAGGTCTCGTCCTCGTCCTATGACGATGCGCCTTTAAGCTTTCTTAGCGGGTTCGGCTGGCTGCATCGTGCTGTAATGATTGGGTCAGTCTTCTACGACACCGGCCTGCAGAGTCATGAGTGGTGAAACCTGAGAGTGCAGTAACCTGGAATATCTTGATTGCACGGCGTGGATAGGCGAACTGAAAGAGACATTAGGAGAAGTAACTTAAAAGACAAATGCAGCATCAAGATGTTTAGTTGAGGAACAACGGTTTTGCAAAACACAAGTTGTCAGCATTTGCGAGTTAAATTTTTGACTGAGCGTCGACTAAATGACCACGTCAAATCCTCCAGTTGCCATGGAGCCAAACACAAAGAAGAATGTGCGTTAAAATCTCGAGGCTTTAAATATAGATATGTACAGCCGCAACGCCTACCAGGCCACCTTCAACTCCGAAGAAACAAAAAGCCGCCCCCCGCAGTCCGGTTCGTTGTGGGTATCAAATCATGTAACGCCAATTCCCAAAGTCCCGAGTTGGGGTTTTGTCCACTTAAGGCTCATAGTCGGGAAATTTCGCTCTCACCGACGCAATTTCCTTCTTCCCAAGAGGTACCTGTTCCCAATTCAGGGGGAGCGGCTGGCCGGTCCTGTCAGGAAGTTAGTCAAGTCACTGGAATCGACACATGAACTTACTTCAGCATGTTGACTTTCATGTTACGCGCTCTATCCTTGAGAGCCACCTGGTCACGTTGAACATCCCATTTACCCAGATGGTGAATCGTAGACCACGCACAACCATATTTTTCTATACGGCGTGATAAGAGGTTCGAGTCCCGATCCGACCAAGCTCTGCGGCCCTTGGGTACTTGGACGCCCTTCGCTTTGGCTGTGGCATAACGGGCGGCTATACTGATCTCAGAAGCTGTCGGAGGTGGTGTTTCTCCGCTCGATTCGGTGTCCGAGTCGTCTGAGACCTGGCTTCTTCTCCTTTCGGGCTCTACTCTTTCCGACGTCCTCTGAGCCTCAGCACGATTCGAATCACCACGAGGGCTCATTTCCTGGTGGACACGCTGTCTTTTCTTAGGAGGCGATGTATCATGGATAGGAGAGAAGCGAGGGCCAGGAGGTGCAATAGCTCTTCGATCGGGATCGATGTGTCGTTGATCCTCCTGAAAACCTTGATCTTCACTCTCGTCACTGTGGTGGCTTTCAGCCCGTGTCCTCTTGGGAGGTGAATGACGAGCTACACTGTCCTGACTTTCGTCCCAAACCACTTTCTCTGCATCTGGCTGACGATCTATGAGCCTTCGCTTGCTTGCCATTGGTTTGTGGTTTTCTTTGTTTTTCTCTTTGCTGTTCTCGTTCCAAGCAGCGGTGTACTCGGCTGTGGAGCGTGGTCGATTGTCCAAGTCTTCATCGATAATCGCCTGGTAATCATCGTCGTGTGATTGCACAGAGTCTGTATTCCTATTGCCTTGAATGGGGACTGGCACTGGAGCTGATCGTGCTTTCGTAGAGCGCGGTTGGGGGCGAGACGACGATTCTTGGGAAATAGGAGGATCCTGGACAGATGAATTGCCGATCGTCTTTTTCTTCAGTCGCATAAGGGTCTGAACAGAACCGGCCGATAAGAAACTAAGCTGGTTAGTTTATACAGTCAAAAAAGCGAGCTTGACAGGTAAAGTATCTCAAGGATTTGACATGCCGGGAACTCCAAAGGCAATCTTACCTCTGGTTACCACTTTGCGTGATGTCAGCTGCTGGTAGTAGCTCCCGCTTTCTGGTAGCAGGCTGTGGTGCATCGTACCGAACATCAGCTTGACTATCATTGGTTTGGATAAGCTCTATGAGAGACTGTGTAATCTCCTCGATGCCTCCTTGTCCACTGACGGCTTCAGATACTTCGGTAAAGCGCCGTCGACTCCACTGAACCATATGGGTTATGAAGGATATCCAGGGAAACATCTCATTCAGCTGATCGAAATCAACTAAATCACCTGCTTGGCGAGCCTCCTCGCTATAACGAATTGTGGCACTGAGCAAACCCAGTCTCTCTTGGATCATGTCGACTTGAGTTTGTGAATATGTCTGGCCGGGCCGTAATATGTTCTTTAGTACGCCACCGTCTGTCAGCTCTGCGAAACGACCATTTTGATCTGCCTGGTCGTATTGGTCGTAGAACACGTCCGCAAGGGCTTGGTCAGGTGTGAACCTGGCTCCATCCTCTTCCATCCGTGACAAGTTCACAATGGCTGCTTGAGTGTACAGGTCTAGAGCCAGGTCAAAATTCTCGTCCACTAGATCTTCATCTCCCACAACTTCAGATTCGTCAAATTTGCCTATAAATGCTTCTGGGAATATTCTGCATACGCCCTGAAGAGTGCTCTTGGCTTTCCGTTCTCTTGGCTGCAAAACCAGGAATTCTGACAAAAGAGTTGCGAGATTAGCAGCGTGAATGACGGGATCTGGGCGAAAATTTCCTTGCTCAGGATTGTCTGTTCCGAGGAGCTTTCGGAGAACGAAGGAAGATTGGATATATATATCGCCGCCGTAA
The DNA here is from genome assembly GCF_030347475.1 of Cadophora gregata. NCBI lineage: Eukaryota > Fungi > Ascomycota > Leotiomycetes > Helotiales > Ploettnerulaceae > Cadophora > Cadophora gregata. The sequence continues at coordinate 1,255,131 of NW_026695933.1, read as the reverse complement.
TAGGCCTTCGCTGCCATGAATCGTTGCTCATGAAGCCGTAAGTGTTTTCCGCGCCGTGATCCGAGTATTTTCAAGTCTTTCACAATCGCGTTTACCTGCTCCTCAGTCTCAATTGCACCAACTGGAGCAAGCTGCTCTAGGATTTTGGAAGCGCTTTCCAAAAGCTCAGGGAGAATCTCTGCCATTATTGGATCCAGTTTCGCGATTTCTTGTGCCGAGTATGATGTTATAGCTGTAGTTCCGGACATCTGTGACATGGCACCCGGCGACTGGCCCTGGTTTTGTACTTCGACGTTTTCAATTGGACTGTCATCATCGTCAGACGGCTCGAATCCTCCAGCCTCCTCGTCACCTTCATTGTCTTCCGCGACGATAGAGAGATCTGTTTCATGGATCAGCAAACCTTCCAGAATACTGATATGACTCCTCACCTCGATTGACAGCAGGTTTCCTGGTGTGCTTTCTGGCGCGAGATCCTGTGCTAGAAGCACTCCTGCCGCTCTCAATACTGCTCACACTGGTTTCGCGCTCTCCCCTCCTGCTTATTCGTTTTGTGTTTGTAGAAGCTTCCTTGTGTTCTGGATCAACGCTGCGACTTCGACTGGATCTTGTCCGCCGTCCAACTGGGCTCTGGGAATCTGTCGGTGCTTTTGGAGGTGAGGATGCCTGATTACGCGAGGCAGAGGAGCGCGCCGTACCTCGTGGCGGCATTTTGGCGTGTCGTTGGGCGGTGTTTCGTTTCAATGGGTGGTGACAATGGTAGGTGACGTCCAAAGAAACTCAGGTCGACGCGACAGGTCGGGTTTGTTGACTGATGGACGCCCGCGAATCTCCAGGTCAGGTGACGAAGCCGAATCCCTGTTTTCATCAACCGCGCCGTGGGATGTCATCCATGCCAGGTGAACATCGGCCAGCCGGGCCCCCGGAGAAGTGCCAAAATTAGAATGGAACGCGCGGGATTGAAATTATTCTGGAAGTGTGGAGGAGAGGGTGGTGGACGCTGGAATGGAATTGAGACAGATATACACGAGGTGATGGAATTGGTGATTATTGAGTGAGCGATTTGGGAGGATGGGTCAGTTGAGTCAAGATAGGTAGGTACCTTAGTGCTTGGGTAGAATGTGACACTCAAAGCAGAGCACACCTATAGGTAGGTAGTAGGTATTTCATTCATCGCCGCACTCTCATCCATATCTCCTACCCACCTATACCTGCCTGTCATGCACTTCCTCTGTTGCTCTCTCGTTTTAATGGCTTTGTTTGGTGAGAGCTCTTGAGAACTTTCACTCGCTACAGTAATAATTATTGATGGACCTCAAGCCTGTGCCTGTGCCCCTGCCCTGCCCTGCCCTGGCTGGCCGGCCGCCCGCAATAGGGAACTTTATTGATTGCCCCCTTTCCCATTATTCAGGCACGCCAGCACCGCCGCCAAAAGCAAAGCGAAGCAGAGCCCCTTGTCAACGCATGAGGCTAGGATTCTACCTGGCCTGGGGACCACTCCACTAGCGAAAGAACAGGGAGACCAACAGCCAGCCCTTTTCATCCCCTACATCGCGACTTGAATTCCAGCAATTCTCTCGCCTCTTCACCACTGTCTTCTTATCTTTCTCTCTTCTTTACGCTCCTTCCACTGGTCATATAGCTCGCAGATTCGACTTCGAGGCCCCTACCCAGATCAATCGAGCTCGCCACGTCACTTGGATCCAGGTCGTCCTCCTGCATTACGAGATCTTCACTCGCGTGCCTCGTCTTTTTACTTCTCTACACGATTGCTGGCCACTGACTGCGGAAGCAAGCTTCAATATATCACAATGAAGTTTCGCAGACGCCCCGCGCCCTTATTGCTTCTCCTTCTACCATCTTTGGCAACAGCTCTCGCAGTCGGTGCTCAAGACAATAACCAGGCCACACTTTCCAAAAATTCACAACCTCGAGATGCACGGATAGATCCCATTCCAACCCCTGCGGTCGATCTCAACACCAAGTCGAGGTACGAGATAGGAACAAAAGATGCGCCAGTAGATGGAAAGGATGGAAAACCACACGCCGGTCCCTTCGTTGGAGACAAAGACATAAAGAAACCAAAGGTCGGTTCCGAGGAAGAAAAGACGCTGAAGGAAGATAAGACAGAGCTCGTCACACCAGACGGAGAGAAGATCCCACAGGTCAATGATGGAGTAATGGACGACCCGAGTAGAGAGCCACCGAAACTAGGTACAACAGGCACAGAGGGGGGAGTCAGTGAAAAAGACAAGGTGCGCAAGGCTCAGGAAGGCCAGACCGGAGAGAAGTTAGAAAAACTGCCAAATTCACCAAAGGAAGCTCCGCCTCTTCCTCATAGCGAGCAAACAAAACTCGACGGTGAGAAGATCAAGACGTCAATTGACAAGGACAGCGAGGATGGAGAAGGTCTTGCCGGACTCGAGGTATGCCCTTTGGTATATTTGCTATTCGCTGGAGCTGACTTTGACAGAAACCAAATGACCTTCCGAGCACGCCGAACAATCTTCCTCTCCCACTACCAAATTCCGCCAACAAGGACCATCTCGACATCTCAAAGCCGGACTCGAAATCGAGCTCTAAGACTACTACGGCGGAAGACGAAGCCGCCGAAGGCCTTATCCAACCTCTTCACTCATTCGTCTTGTCTCTTACCATGATTCTGTTTTCAGAAATTGGTGACAAGACATTTTTGATTGCGGCTCTTATGGCCATGAAGCACGACAGACTATTGGTCTTTTCAGCGGCCTTTTCGGCTTTGATCACTATGACCGTACTTTCTGCAGTTTTGGGCCATGCGGTTCCTACATTGATTCCAAAGAGGTTTACGAACTTTCTTGCATGTGGACTCTTCCTTGTCTTTGGCGGACGACTGCTGAAAGAAGGTTTGGCAATGAGCCCCGAAGAAGGTGTCGGAGCAGAAATGAAAGAAGTTGAAATGGAGCTGGAAGAGAAAGAACATCTTGCCCGACAACAAGGCAGGAGAAGATCGTCAATTTCACCATATGCTTTGGAGATGGGTTTGGGACGAACCAGCTCGAGGAAGTCAAGGTCAGGATCTCGCATGCCATCACCACCACGAAGCCCGTCATCTTCACCAGACCGCTCGCCTTCCCCTCCACGTTCAACAGTAAAGGGAGTCATGGGTGGTTTGCACAACCTGCTTTCTCTGCTTCTCAGCCCTGCCTGGGTACAGACTTTCGTAATGACATTTTTAGGCGAATGGGGCGATCGAAGCCAGATCGCTACCATTGCTATGGCTGCTGGTCAAGATTACTGGTGGGTGACTGGCGGAGCAATCAGTGGACATGCTGTATGTACGGGGATTGCAGTCATCGGAGGTCGAGCAATTGCTGGTAAAGTCAGCTTGCGAGTTGGTAAGTGCTACAAAACTGCCCATCTAAAAGAACCATGACTAACCCTTCTCAGTAACTTTGGGCGGCGCAATTGCCTTCTTAGTTTTCGGAGTCATTTATCTCGCAGAGGCCGTCTACTACTCTTAGACAACTGTCCTTTCATCTGAGCCGTCATCGTAATATCGGCTAGAAAAACTCGTTCAGTCCCGAGCCGACTCGAGAAGAGCACTTTCCTTTCTAATTTCACGCCAACCATCCTTTTTCTTGCTGTATACGATAAGAATGTGTATGGATCTTCTTTGGGTATTCGGTGGTGCTGATGCGGTGAAAATTCGGGTTTTTTTGTCTGGGAAATGAACCGGTTCGACAATGCATATATTGGAGTCTGCTGGCCGAAATGAACTGTTAAGATTATGGAGAGAGGATGGGAGCTCGAAATGCCCTTTGAAGAAAGAGGCGTATCAGAGACCGGGGAATGCTGGTATCCATCTCTTTGAGCGAGCGATGCGGTATCAGTTCAATAAAGTACAGATAATAGAGTCTACAACTCGTTCCACAAGAATCGTAACATGCCGTCGCGATGCTACTTCAAAGCTTCGCGCATACTACGATCCTCTGTTTTGACACAGTGCTCATACCTACACTGGGTACGGAGCGTGCTTTAGCATCTTTTGTTGACCTTTACCCGAGCCGCAGGGTCTCAACGCCTTCACCCCACCTCTTCCCACAATTCCCAACCCACCCTCGCCGAATATTGTCCCGGGGATACCGCAGTAGATACCGATCCAACCCACCAAGCAACAGCTTCCAGCTTGCAGCTTGCAGCAAAAGACGGTGACGTGCACCGGATAAATTCTACCTCTTGTGCCTTCAGCGCATCTAGAATTTGCACAAAAAGCAAGGCGTAAGGCCCACAGCAGCGCTTTCGGAGATCTGGCCCGCTTGCTTGCTGCTTACTTCGCTGGCTGGAAAGGAAGTCGAGAGCTCTCAAGCTTAGAAATCTTCATGCAGACCATCTCCGGGTCGGTTTTCTAATCAGCTTCGGACCTTACTCTACCTATTTTTCGTGCACTGTTCTGTTTGGTACAGGTATCTTCTCCTGTCTTGGAATTGCCAGATTCTGCTTTTTTGTTAAGGATTAAGTTTTGGAGTGTTGCACAAGAATTGCAGGTTGAATTGATATCAGAGCAACCCCGCACCGCCTCGCTCGCAGCTTGCTTCGACTTTCACGATCCCCATCCCATCCCTTCGGTCCATTAAATTGTTCGGCCCATTTTCGAGCTGCAACAGATTGATTCACGAGTCCGATTTTTCCGGAACTATCATTTAGCCCACCTTGAGTCCTGAGAGGAAAGCGAAAGTGAGGATCTACAATTTATACAGCATTTTGGAAGGTCAAAGCAGTAACAATGTGGGCCGGAACATCCTCATCCAACCCGACTTCTCCAACCAGTCCTACGACGCCAGCGGCCTCGAAGCCCACTTACAGGCTGAAGAATCAAGGCCGCAGAATCGCACAAATCGTTAAGCTGAAGCCGGAGTTTGTAGAGAAGTATAAGGAGTGTCATGCGAAGGTCTGGCCAGAGGTTTTGAAGCAGATTAAGGATTCGAATATTGAAGATTGTGAGATGTTGATCTTCCTTCTACTTGAATTTTTGCTCTTGGAGATGGTTGATTCCTGATTGAGAAACTGCATGCTAATGTTTGTTTCTTGTTCCAGACTCAATCTTCCATGATCCGGAAACCCATATTCTATTCGCCTCGTTCAAATATGTCGGCTATAACTGGGCAGGCGATAGTAAGTAACCCTTCCATGCTCCGCGGCGCGATTGCCCTTCCCCACATCCATTACTTCTCGGACAAAGTACTGACAGACTTCCAGTGGAACGTATGAAAGAGAACCCAAAAGTCCAAGAGTGGTGGAGGATGACAGACAGCTACCAAGAATCGTTCGTCCCCGGCGCAAAGAACAGCTACGATGGAGTTCCACCATGGTGGAAGGGTGTCGAGGAGGTTTTCTACAATCCATGATCCGGTTTCATATCGGCTGGAAGTCGAATGTCCAGTAGTTGGGGAGGACAATGAAATGATCATGAAAACGACCCCATCAGACCATTTACTTCTTCTCTCCAAATCCAAACAGCCCCCCAAACAATCCGGGGCCTCCTCCATCCCCCCCAGTCCCTCCTCTCCTTGCTTCTCTCCTTATCCATTCCTTCAGCCCTTCAATATCCTTCATCTGGCTCGGATTCGTGATCTTCGTGCCGACTTGCGCTTCTCCCCGATCGAAGCTCAAGAAAGTAGGCATGCTCGTAATCATATAGGTCATCCCCAGTCCGGAGTCCATGATATCCATGGAGTCATACTCGATCTCGCAGAAAGAGACACCACCCTCTGCCTCGCCTACCCCGGCATTGATGAGGTCCTGCAGGATAGGCGAGACCGTCTTGCAGGTATTGCAGTAGGAGGCTGTCCAGAAGGTCAGGAGGGGTGTGCGAGACGATGTCGATAGCGATAGGTACGAGTAGAACTCATCTGGACGGCGCACTCTGCGGTTGATTGGTGTTAGCATGCATGAATTCCGGGGAAGTGATTGTGGGTTCCACAGGTCAGCTGGAGTCAGCGGAGGGGAGAGGCGCTCACGGGGTGAAGATGCGGTTCTTGGCCTGCTTGTTCCTCGTGGTGGAGAAGTGTCGGATAGGGATCGTATATGCGCATGTACTCGAGACGAACGGGAACGGGAACGGGGCGACTGAGACTCGCAAGAGTCGTGTCGTATGTCTTGTGATCATGGTGGTGTTGGTTGTTGACAATACTCGCGAATGAAAGAAGAGTTGTTTTGTCTCCTGAAGCTCCAACCCCCGTCAAAGTGCAGCCCTCAACGTGGAAAGTTGCGTCATTACGCCGCTGCACCAAGACCCCAGGCCCAGGACCCTTCTGTTCCAGCGAGTGCCAGTCGCTCGCTGCTCGCTGCCTTTTGCATCTGACAATCTATCCATCCCATCCTCCAGACATCCCGAGCTGGGCGGGAGGATATTACATGCATGCAATAAGGCGCAGTATTTTTGATTTTAGATTTCTTTCTTCAGTCTTACTCTTACTCTTACTCTTACTCTTACTCTTATAAGTACCCTTGCCCCCCAATTCTCAATTTTCTCCAGGTCTTCCGTTCTGCCACCGTTCTCGATTCGTCCCTCCCAGGTTTGACCTTCCTCCCAAGACTCTCAGTGGGCCTTCTTGCGTTGCGCCACTCTGCGCCGACCGAGTCAAGAAAGAACAACTGTTGAGGCGTTCTTTCATATCCATATCCCAAAACCCCTCCTGCGAACAACCGGGAGCACTGGGATGTCTCCTGCCATTCCATTTACCTCGTCCATATCGTATTTAGACCTTGTTTGTTCCGCTGCGTACATTTCTATGTCTATTGCGCCTATCCCTAAGCACTTCTCTTCGACCCTGTATTAGAACTACATCATTTTTCCTTTTGCTGCTAGGAAGTTACTCTATCGCTCCGTCGTCTGCTTTACAGCCATCGTCATATTGGAATAATACCCATCTCCGGATCTGTGAGCTACGAGCCCACCTCAGTATGCCCGAAAATGAGCACGCTGAAGTAAGACCACCCATCAGTACCCCAACCTCAGAGCGAGCGCGGTCCTTTTTTGGCCGTAACTCTGCCTCTGATGTAGACCTGGAAGTCGAGGAGGAAGGCAAAGGCCGGCCGACAAAATGGAGCATGGGCGTTTCAAACGACCATGCGACTCATGAAGTTCCTGGTAAGCCTTCTATGCTATGAGAAGATCAAGGATCAGACACTAAATTTACGACTCAAGGTTCTGTCCTCCTCCTTACTGGCGACCATAATCAACCTCTCGGTCTTCGAAATGCGCCCGCTAGAACGTCTGCCTCCTCTCTCCCTGCACAACCACAAAGTCAGAGTAGACGCCAGTCGCACCACTCCAGGTCTGCGTCTGGCAAGAAGACAACACAGGACGGAAAAATCATTCTTACCCCGCAACCCGAGGAGTCTGGAAACGACCCACTGAATTGGCCGACATGGAGAAGAGATGCGGCACTTCTATCACTCGGCATATACTGCATGGTTGGAGGAGGAATGACCCCTATTCTGGCGGCAGGCTTCACAAATGTTGCTGATACGTACGATGTGACCGTCCCAAAAGTTGCTCTGACCACTGGGCTTTACATGATGGGAATGGGAGTGGGCTCCGTATTTGCTTCTCCTACGGCAATCCTTTATGGAAAACGACCTGTGTACCTTGCAAGCGCGGTGATATTCATCGGCACCTCCATATGGTGTGCTGCTTCACCAAGCTACAACTCACTGCTTGTAGCACGAATATTCCAGGGAGTTTCTGTCAGCCCAGTTGAATGCTTGCCATCTGCTACCATTGCCGAGATATTCTTCCTTCATGAGCGTGCCTATCGCCTGGGCATTTACACACTGCTGCTTCTAGGTGGTAAGAACTTGGTGCCACTTGTCAGTGCTGCCATTATTGAACGGTTGGACTGGAGATGGGTTTTCTGGTATGTGACCACCCAGAGAACGGGGATTATGAAAGTAGCATCAATAACAAAGACAGGATTGTGGCCATGGTTGTTGGCTTCTGTGGAGTGTTACTTTTCTTGTTCGTACCAGAAACATTTTGGGATCGTGCTCCAGTTCCAAAAAGTCGAAGTAGGAGGCCTTCAAATACAACCTCGAGATTTTCACTATTCTCCGGAATGAGATCACCGAGGCCTCCACCGGCGCCAGCTCCAGCACCTGCCGCTGAACTGGAAAAGCAGGGAGATGGGATCACAGACGATCCAAATCAAGAGAAAGCAGTTCCATCCCCCAATCCACCTGCTTCCAAGAGGCCATCGAATATACATCGTACAAGTACCTCGCGTCACCTTCACGTAGGCTTTGTGCCAGATCAGCGTGACGACGATGACGAAAATAGCGAAGCTTCTCCTACAGCTGAAAGAAATCCATCTCGGGTACTACATGGCGCGGCGCATGATTTCAAGGATAAGGTTGTACCCACCGGTGGAGTGCCCCCGACCCCCTTCCTGCACAACTTCGACTCCCCTTGGTATCGCGATATTGAAACCAATGCTGCGGATTATGTGACCGTGGGAGGTCCTACTAGAAATGGGACTAACATGAATGTTGATGGGGGAACATCCGCCAATAGATCAGGGATGTTGCTTGATGACGAGTCCTCCATCCCTCAGCAGAATTCCCAAATTCAGCGATATACGACAATTCTTCGCGATAGGCCAGCGTTGACATTCGTTCAGCAGCTCAAACCATACAACGGCAGGCTTCACCAAGATAATTGGTTTCGAGTCGCCATCCGGCCTTTCATTTTGTTCGCTTACCCCGCTGTTCTTTGGTCTGCCGTTGTATACTCTTGCGCAGTCGGCTGGTTGATTGTGCTTTCGGAATCCGTTGCAGTAATTTATCGCAGCCGTGAAACTTATGGTTTTTCTGCACTTTCGACTGGTTTGATCTATCTGTCACCGTTTATCGGCGGTGTCCTGGGTACAGCTGTGGCTGGGAAGGTTAGTGATGTTATAGTACGCGCCATGGCTAAACGCAATGGAGGCCTCTATGAGCCCGAGTTCCGTTTGGTAATGGCTATTCCGGTTGCAGTTACAACTGTTATCGGATTGATGGGCTTCGGATGGTCTGCTGAAGTGCACGACGCTTGGATTGTTCCCACAGTCTTCTTCGGCGTCATCTCGTTTGGATGCTCGCTAGGATCCACAACGGCCATTACATTCTGCGTTGATAGCTATCGCCAATATGCTGGTGAAGCTCTTGTCACACTCAACTTTAGCAAGAATATCTTCCATGGCTTAGTCTTCAGTTTGTTCTTCCCTGGCTGGCTCGAGCATTCGGGCTCCAAGTCCGTGTTCATCTGGCTTGGGGTCATTCAACTCATACTCATGGCATTCACGGTTCCCATGTACATATTCGGAAAAAGAGCTAGAATGTGGACCGTCAGAATGAACTTGATGGAGAAGTTTTAGAATGGCGTTTTTACTAGGGTTGGTTGGAAAGTCAAGGATTATTCATGCTAGACGGGTTTGCATTGAGGGAGTTTCACGGGCTAGATGGCTTTTAAGGTGCATCTGTAGGAGTTCATTATACCAGACTGCTTGCTTTTAGTTTCATTACAGAATGCCATGGCTGATGCAAATTCGGGCTGCTAGAATCCACATGAAGTTGGTCAAACCACTGGGGATGGGACCTTCTGGAGTAATGTGCTTCAATGCCGTCTTGTTTCTGATGCACAGGTTTTTCTGCTGAATTTTGGAAGAGCAAAGGAGTTCTGGCCAAGTTTGTGAGGCCAGGGTTTGTTCTCAAAGTTTCGCAGTTCCATTCACTTCAAAGTCGAGATGCAAAAGAAAGGCATGAGATGGTAAGACTTATATGTGTTTACATGGATGTCATATCGGTCATTAGTAAGACCTCAGTGCGTTACGAATATACTAGGAAATACCGCTACACAAGCCCGCGGTGCTATTGTAAGAAGGTCTGGAAGGCAGAAATATCAGAATCACACTGGACGAGTTTCAAAAGGGGTAAGAAGGTAATGGCAGGTTAAGAAGAAACCAGCCTTTGAATCGTTCTTGAAGGATCTTGCCTTCGAAGATGAAATAGATATTGTTCTTGGTCGAGCTGGTTTAGAGGAGAGGCAGCTTTTTGGTGGCGAGGGGATGCAGCAGTCATTTCACTACTGGTAACGGCAACGACCAGTGAATTATTATTACTCAATAGTGTACATCTGATTTCTTTATAACTCCATTTCCAGATCTAGATCCTATTCTTCGACCAAATTCTAAATTCCAACCATAACCCGGTCTTTCCACCTCACTGCGTCTCCGCAAATCATAGTGCCCCCAATCGCATAATGCAGACATCTCACCACTTCTTCGTGTACCATCCTGTCTTCTTCATCCTCATCGTCATTGCCAGGCGGACAAGCAGGTACTTTTATCACACGTTCAAACCTCTCCCCAGCAAGCCCACCCACCAAGTCCTCGATCATAGCATCAAACAGCGGGACGTCACCCCCGTACAGGGCATCCATCAAACTCCAAAATTCCATTTTGCCCCACACCAACTCCAGCCTCTTGAAATTCCCTAGTCTCGCCCGACTAGAAAGCGTATTCAATACCTTCCTCAGTGCTCCGTACTCTGGTCCCAGGCTCGACATATGGATCGTAACCCTTTCAATCAATCGACTCGCCGTCTGCCCCATAACCTTCAATGTCCTCGCGATGCCAATTCCACGACCCACCTCTCCCAGCCCTTCAAAGTGAAATATATTCTTACTCCAGAACGGCCCGGCGGTCTCGTTGTATATCTGGCGACATGTTGAGCGGAGCGAGAGACTCAAATAATCACTCTTCCTACTACTGAGGAATATATCTGGTGTCTGGAATATAGGATCATGTGGTGTGAGTGCCACGGGATCGTTAATGAGGTGGAGCTGCTGCTTCTGTCTGGATTTGCTAGGTTTGATGGCGCGTCGACGGGAGGATTTCAGGGTGCTGGAGCGAGGGAGGAGATAGGGCGCGATCAATCCGGTGGGGGATACGAGGCAGTACGTGTAGATCTCATCGCGGATTTCGCGCGGAAGGTCGAGGAAGGAGGGCATGAAAGGGTTGTGGTTGATGGAGTATGATTGACGGTCGGAGGTTGAGGCCCTCGATATGTGAAGTCTGGGGTTTCGCGACGGGCCGAGCCTTGGCGGACTGAGGTTGTTTTAGGCTTAGAGTACACGTACATCCCTACGTTCATCTATCTTCGTAGAGCTGTTTAGCTTTGGAATTACTAGGAACGATAGAAAATTGTTTCAAAGATGGAAGATCGATGCTTGGACAAAATCGAATGAACCATGGATCAATTGGCTACGAAACAGCACTGTTGCCGAACATAATGCAGGTCAAGCACTTCAAAATATTTTGGCATGAATTCTTCAGGTAAGAGCTGCGAAAAAAAGAAAGTCGAGCCAAATAATAGCCTCGGACCATTTCTGTACGTTCAGCGAGCGACACAAATCATATCCAGAATTCTTTCGTTCCACGTAAAGGCTTGATTTGAAGAGTGTCAGCCTTTCCTTTAGCAGCTCGAGAAAGCTCTGGCAGGAACGTAGAGATTTTGACTATCTTTGAATACCTATTCTAAACCCCAAGAGCTATAAAGCTCTCCAAGAAACAACAAACAGCTGGTTTTCGTGGCGGTCCTAAAGAATAGGAATGATGAGCACCCCATTGAGTGAGACCCCTTTTACTCTCGGCTATAAGGCCTGAAAACAAAACTGTCCATATGCTAACAGAATGTCTGCACAGCGTTGAAGTGTCGAGGCCGTCGTAGATTACACTAGGTGTAGTAAGAGCTCAGCTTTTCGTAATCAGAGCCCCACGTCGAGAGAAGATCACGTATCAAGTGGGCACATCTGTCTTTGCCTTTAAAAAACTGGTCCTCTACCCACCACGCCTCCAAGCTTTTGGCTTGCGTTGACACCTTTATAGTCACCTCCCGGAGGTTACTGTGCTTCTCAAAGTTCCCAAGCTTAAATGAAATGAATGTTTGGCATATTGCCGAGATGTTCCAAGTCAGAGAAAGGATTACAGACGTTGTACCAGACTTCCTCACAATTTGTTTAGCAAGGTCACCAATAAAAGATAAATTTTGCCTCAAATCTCGCCAAATTGTTTGTTTGCACGAATGTAAGGTCGGATGCCATACGTAGAAGAGTGATACAGTAATGAAGCCAGACTACTGTTGAGTTTTGCTTGGAAGTATTGAAGTGACAGACTTTAGAGTACAGCAGCTCAAGTGGAGAAATGAATGCATCTTTGGCTAGTTCTTGGCTCATCTCGTCTACCGCATGGAGATATCGTGCCGTTTTGGGCGTCAAAGGAATGGCTAGACTTGAAAGCTTGAAATAAAAGAACAACTAAAAGGTTCGCCGTAGTAGGAATGTCGCGCAGCATCACAGAGAACGTCCATTGGCAAGACCACTGGATTGTTAGATAGATAAACATCATGCTTAGTCACTCCAAACCTGTTGTGCGACCTAGACCAGCAAATAAGGTAACACCTGGGTATTCCCCAGCGCTTGGGTCAAGTAAAGTACCCAGAGTTGTGCAAAAGATGCTGCAACTCAACCGACAAAGAAAGGACTGAAAACGAGTTGTTGAGTCAAGTCACAAGGGGCAAGCACAAAGGGTTTTCGCAGTGTACGATAGCACTCTCAAGGAAACGATCACACCTTGCAAAGTCAAGCTTTGTTGTCTGACAAGCATACTTTTACAGTATTGGCAACCCGGCTCATTGTTCCATCCGAACCTAGATGACATGTCAAGCCTCAACTATTCTCTTTTACGGGCGGCAAGATCGTCTGAAATAGAAACTCCTTCGTACTGTACTTAAGCGCGTCCTTGTTTCATCGAACAAAGGTATCTATCAATAGAACTGTATCAAGAGGCGGCGCGTCCAGTGTTGATTGACACTTGACAGACGCCTCTATTCAGGCCCCGGCTAAGTGCCAAGTCGTCTCTTTAGCCGACAGCCACACGGCGAAACACGCAAGGATTGTCCGGAACACCTTACCAGAGCCAATCAGTCCGCCGGGACATGCGTGCCATCGTCATAGGCGCGGGCCACAACGCTGTCTCAAGTCTCTCAACTCTCCAGTCTTCGCCTCCAGTGCTGTTTCTCTCCTCCGGCTTGTCGCTTTCCCAGGTTGCCATCCCTGTTGGAGCCCTGTCACATCCACATCCCTCCCCTGCGCATGCCAAAGAAACGGCCACTGGCATCATTGTCTTTGCTCTCTTGCGTGGCTGGCCAATACATATAGCCAAGCCGACCGGGGCCAGCTGGACATCGCGACAGGGAGAATAAAACCACACGGACGCACAGCCCTGCCTGCTCTCTGCCCTGTCCTGTCCCATGAACATATCAAAAACCTGCTGTTGCCCTTCCCTGCCCGATATCGACATTTCCTCCGCCTTCAAGAATAGCTGGTGATTTTGATTCTGCACTCTTAGTACCTGTGAATCATCTCATCACATACAATTACCTCAACCGCAGCTGGCGACCTCCCTCCTTCAATAAATTCATGTCTCGATAATCGCCATTTGCAGTCCGCACCATGTCTACGACGACTAGCAGCGCCGCTGCGGCGACGACCACAAAGACCTTCGGGGACGGTCAGAGTCAAGAAGGCATCAGCCTGGTAGCTTTCATCACTGCGTTGGCTACTTCGCTGGTTATTTTTGGCATCCAGATGCTGGCATTTATCTTGCTGAAAAATAAGCTGGCCCGCATATTGTGAGCTCCTGAAACATGGAATATGGAAGCTTTTGTTAACATGCCACAGTAAACCAAAAACCTACCTAGTCCCTGAACGAGAGCGGACAGATCCCCCGCCACGAAGCCCCTGGGGCTGGCTCGTTGCCATATTCCGATTTACCGATCGAGAAGTCATAAACAAGTGTGGTCTCGATGCCTATTTTTTTCTGCGATACCTGCAGACACTCTTGGTCATATTCATACCTCTGGCGCTCGTTATTCTGCCGATTTTGGTACCCCTCAATTATCATGGAGGACGTGGGCCTCACTATGCGAATGAGACCGCAGGTACAAGCGAACAAGGAATCAATGTCAAGGGATTGGATGTGCTAGCATGGGGAAACGTTCGACCAACGCATACCCATCGATACTGGGCGCATTTGATTTTAGCATTGCTCGTTATTGTTTGGGTTTGCAGTGTCTTCTTCACAGAATTGAGAGTTTATATCAAGGTCCGACAAGACTATTTGACCTCAGCCGAGCATCGATTGAAGGCATCAGCAACTACTGTCTTGGTCAGCGCCATACCATCGAAATGGTTGACTACGGAAGCTCTCAGTGGGCTTTACGATGTATTTCCTGGAGGAATTAGAAACATCTGGATCAACCGAAACTTCGATGAATTGCTTGAAAAGATCAAGCAACGAGATGAAATATTCCTCAAATTAGAAGGTGCTGAGACGGAGCTAGTTAGGATGGCAAAGAGAGCCCAGAAAAAGCAGCTCGAAAAAGATGAGAAGTATAATGCGAAGCAATCCCGACAAAAGCAAACTAAAGTGGACAAAGAGCAGCGGCTGAAGGATGAAAACGCCAGGGCTGAAGCATTAGCTCAATCTGGGGGCGTGAGCACGGGAGATCCACATCAGGTACCTCATACGGTTGACGATGCTATAGATGAGGAAGAGCAGAGAGCAAGAGAGCAGGGTACTGAAAACGGTACACATGGAACAGAGCGCAAGAGAACTTTCAAGGTTCCTGCAATTGGTGGAGGTTTGGCTGCCGTTGGGCAAGGATTTGAAGCTGTTGGTCAAGGTATTGGGAAAGGCTTCAACACAGTGGGAGATACTGTTGTTGGCGGGGCTCGAAACGTTGGGCGAGACATCAATAACCAGGTCGAGACAACGAACGGCTTCATGAATATGGATGCAGGATCCATAGCGGAAGACGATGCGTATGATCAATACGGCCGATATCGAGGAGATCTTGCTACCCGTCAAGCTGCTGCGGCTGGTGGTCCCTTTGGCGCTGGTTCCGACGCGGACGCGGAGAAGCGAAGACAGCGACAAGCAGCCGATGAGGTCTCACCAGTATCTTCTAAGGCTCCTGGACTTCATGGAGGTGACATGAGGTTGCCAGGGAACAAAACACGCCAAGCAACATACCAGCAAGGTAATGACGGTGCAGCCGATGATAGTCGGGGTTGGGAATTTCTCAAGTTTTGGAAAGCTCCATCAGGAGGTTTTGCCTCACCTTTGCCAACCGGTTATGAGCAAGGCGACGAGTTTCCACTCACACAGGAGGATGGTGGTCGAGGATCTGTGTCCAAACCCAGAGCTGACGCAGACGAGAAAAAGGGATTCTTGCAGAAGGTTAAATCTGCCATCCCTTTTCTTGGCGGCGAGGGGAAGGAGAAGCCCGACTACCCTATTGCATACAATGAAGAGTACATGGAAGATGCACACGGTGCTGTATGGGAGCGCTATTTGAAAGAAAAGGACCGACCAACTCACAAGAATCCGAAAGCTAGCTGGTTCCCTGCTTGGCTGACCTGGATACCATTTACTGGCAACAAGGTCGATACAATCTACTGGTGCAGGGGAGAGCTTGCCCGTCTGAACCTCGAGATTGAGATAGATCAAAAGCATCCAGAACGCTTTCCGTTGATGAATTCCGCCTTCATCCAGTTCAACCATCAAGTTGCTGCACATATGGCTTGCCAATCTGTTACCCATCATGTGCCGAAGCAGATGGCCCCCCGGTCCGTTGAAATCTCTCCCAAGGATGTCATATGGGATAACATGTCCATCAAATGGTGGGAAGCCTGGTTCAGAACTGCGGTAGTGTTCGGTATTGTCGGTGGTATGGTGGTTCTTTGGACCTTCCCTGTCGCCTGGACGGCTTCTTTGGCTCAGATCGAGGGACTGGCAGCTGAGTATCCTTGGCTCAATTGGCTCAACAAGATCCCGCACAAAGTACTCCAAGCGATTGCAGGTGTTTTGCCAGCTTTGGTCTTGGCTATCTTGCTGGCTCTGGTTCCTATGATACTGCAGTATCTAGCTTCCGTTCAAGGGGCCCAGACCGGTTCCGAGCAGCAACGGAGTGTGCAGAACTACTACTTTGCATTCTTGTTCGTACAAGTCTTCCTCGTTGTCTCTATCTCTGGAGGTGCTCTTGCAGCACTTACCAATGTAACGGATATCACTTCGATTCCGAATACTCTCGCAACTCAGCTTCCGAAGGCCGCAAACTACTTCTTCTCCTACATGATTCTACAAGCATTGTCAACGAGTTCTGGAACCCTGCTTCAAATCGCTACACTGATCATGTGGTACTTACTTCCAAAGCTTTTTGACAACACGGCCAGACAGAAGTGGAAACGAAATACAACTCTCCCAACCGTCACGTGGGGCAAATTCTTTCCGGTCTATACCAACTTCGCATGTATTGCTCTAATCTACAGCGTTGTGTCACCCATAATTATCATCTTTGCCATCATCACATTTACGCTCCTCTGGATTGCACATCGCTATAACATGCTTTACGTTACTCGATTCCAACTCGACACCGGTGGACTGCTTTATCCTCGGGCCATCAACCAAACCTTCACTGGACTGTATGTCATGCAGCTCTGCATGTTTGGCCTCTTCCTCTTAGTCAGAGATGAGAACGACAATGCAAGCTGTATCCCGCAGGCCATCATAATGATACTTGCCCTTGGGTTTACGGTTCTCTACCAGTATCTGCTCAACATATCTTTTGGGCCTCTACTCAACTTCCTGCCGATCACATTCGAGGATGAAGCTGTTCTTCGAGACGAAGCTTTCGAGAGAGCTCAAGCCCGTCGTCTTGGCCTGGACGAAACTGAGGAGGATGATGAAGCGACCGCAATTCCTCAGCACGATGGAGCGATCGAGATGTCGAAAATCAACTCTGGAGGAAAGTTCGCCAAGTTCAATCCCGTGAACATCGCCCATGGAGCCGGAACTTGGGCTGCCAAATCGGGTCGCCAAATCAGAGCAAAGACCGTTGGCAACAGCACTGGCAACGACGGAGCCCAGGAAAACGTCTCTCCCCAACCTCATCGTCGTAAGCGCCATCGTGATATCGAGGCACAGATGAAGATTGCAGATGCTTTGTACGGTGGCTACAATGATGAAATCGAGGACCTAACGCCTGATGAGAGAGATGTGCTTGTCAGACATGCGTTCCAACATTACGCTCTTCGGGCTAGAAGACCGACTGTGTGGATCCCTAGAGATGATATTGGAGTGAGCGATGATGAGGTCAAGAGGACGAGAGAGTTTGCTGGGAATAATATTTGGATCAGTAATGTTGGTGCCGCCTTAGATGGGAAGGCTAGGGTGGTTTATGGGAGGAATCCTCCCGATTTCTCAGAGGTTGATCTGATCAATCTTTGATCTAAAGGAATTTGGTTGAGGTGTGGTTCTGACACTAGACATGGGTGGACATTGGAGGGGAGTGTCATTGTACAAAGCTTGGGTTTAAATTTAGCGGCATGGCGTTGGGTCTTCCGGCATTGCTTTATCGTCTTGTGCGGCGTGGTTACCACAGGATATACACGCATGGAAGAGCATTATATACCAGCTGTATCAGCATCACAGCATAGAAATGAGTGAAATCAAGACTTCAACAACATAGAGGCAACCTTAGTCGATCATATGCCAGTAAAGTTTCCTCTCGTAATAAGGACTCACTGGGAATTCTCTGTCTCGGATCCTCCTCTTTGAACCTTTCCCCGCCTCGGCGCAGGCACATCAGGCAACAGTTGAACACCCAAAATCCACCTACACACTTCCCTTGCACTCTCCTTCGCCACACTCTCGCTCTGTCCTCTAACACGCTCCTCGTCAGTCTCCCACACAATGCCTAGAATCCTGCCCTCCATATCCCCCTCTTCTTTCTTTCCTCCGGATCGACTCTCCTCTCGTAAGACCAGAATCCGTATGATATAGACAAGGTTACCTGTCCAGCTACGGACCATGAAGAGGCGCATTATCTCGGGGCCGGTACTCTGCTTGTGAGAACCTTCGGGTAAACCTCCAGAAGTCCCACCCTCTTCCTTCTTCTCAGAACTCGACTCTGTTCCTGAGTCCTCCTCCACATCCTCATCACTGTCCTCCCCGACACCCGTTCCAATTCCCCCATCACTACCGGCCTGGTCATCATCCCCATCCCTCGAATAAATAAACCACTTATCTTCCATTTCTTGAGGCGAAAATCCCCGTCTGAGATTAGCCATCTGTGCCGGGGACAGAGGGACGTTCCATGGTGCGGACACAGGTTTGGAGATGGGCTTCTGGCGCGTTGGGGGCGCGGTGCGTGGTTTTAGGCGTTGTAGATCGGAATCATGACCTTGACCGTACAGAGACCAGTGCTACGGAAGGGGTTAGGATATGTAGCATAGAAGCTGTTGACGGGTTGAGGAGCGAGAGTCAATGAACATGAGCCTGAGCTCGATCGCTAAATTATGAAGATTTTAGAGAGAGAGCGAAACATGACCTCCTACCATAAGAGCAGCTCGTTCGGATGGTGTGAGTTCTGGAGATGAGGTATTGTTTGCAGGATCTGCTGGTGAAGGCGCAGGGGAGGAAGACATCGCTCCCTGATTGCGTAGGTAGATGTGAATATGTGCAGGAGAACTGGTGAGAGTTTTGGCTTTGGACTTTGAGAGAAGAACAACCAGAAATACGAAATGATGGGTGGGTGAGAAGTCCTGGACTATATTTCTAAGAATGGCTTGTCTATTGTGCTGGTTGCCTACAGCTACTGGTCAGCCCGGAGAGGCTGAACTTTTGATGGGCGAATAAGATGCAACCGTGATGTAGCTCATTGGCCAGACTCAAGCGAGCTTCCAATAGAGCCACTTCCAGATTTGATACCAGACAAATGAACTCAGCTGTGAACACTTGCCTGCCTGTGAACAATTCGGATGGTTTATACATCATATCCCTCTCCAGGCGCTTTCCGGATTGCCGAAGAGGAGTGCTAGCCCCAATTAATATTCTTGACACAAGATCCAGCCTCAGTCATTCGTCAATCTCCCAAACTTCGGCTCAATGGAGACAGCCCCATCACCATCTATGACCTTTCCTCTATCCCATTCTCTCCCCTCCCCCCTCTTCGACCATTTAACATCCTCCTCTCGCTTCTCTCCTCCTCTCTCCCACTTGCTGACCTCCTCCTCCGTGAATCCAGCAGCTCTTAGTCTATCTGCACCCTGCTGTTTCCACTTCTGACGATCCTTCAGTGCCTCCAACGCTTGATCCCAATCATTCTCCTCATCAAAATCAAGCTGTACATCAGCCGTAGGGTCGTAATTAGCCGAGAAGCGAGAATCGATTCCGGAGGCGTTAGATATCGTGCCTCTCCCTTTCCGCTTCACTTCTGGGATCGGAGGTGGGCGTGGCCCGATAATATCATCCAAGGGATCAGAATCGTAGTCTGGTTTGCTTTCTGGTTTCTTGGATTCTGTATTTGAGGATTTGCGCTCTCTTGATGGAGAGCGGTGGTGACGGTGTGAGCGATGGGATCTCTCTCGAGATCTATCTCGTGTGGGTGTTCTTGAGCGTTTCCTCCTAGGTGATCTGTGTCGGTGTCGGGACTCTTTGTCTTTGCTTCGATGTTCTCTGGGCGATCGGGAACGTGATCTATCTCTCCGTCGCTCTCTATCGTGATCCCTCTCTTCGGAAACACCTATATCCCTCCGGCGATGGGCTCTATGACTTCTGGGCCTGTCGTTATCTTCTCTACTATCTCTATTCTCCTCCCTCGCACGCTTCACTCTTGGCTTCTCTTCAAGCTCATCATCCTCACTTGAAGTATTCGGCCTTCTCCCCTCCGTTCCCACTTCCTCGACTCTCCTCCTCTTCGCCGACCGCCCCCCAAGAATGGCCGCGATATCGCCAAGTTGCCTCCTCCTAATATCACCTGCGCCACGGGCCCTCTCTGTCTGCTGTGGACTGCTGGCCAAGCTCTGTAGCCTTGCGCGAGACTCGGCAGCTTCCTTCGCGAGCAGTGCTGCGTTATGATTATCAGTATCTTTAATAATATTTCTCAGGAAACGAGTATTCGGTTTCGGTTTAGTCCCTGGTGGTCTGTACCTATCAGCCTTTGTTTTTGAGACATGAAATACATTGGATAGAGAGGGGCACATACTTGGAGGGCCCAAAAGCTTCTAAGCCAACGGAGGAGTATTTGATAGAGCTCTCTTTGGCGTCTTTAGCCATGAGATTGGCGACATAGTCATCGGTCAGCTCGTCTGTCGCCATGTTTGCAGCGGGAAGAAGTTGGCTTCCACAGTGCGTCCAGTTGGTTGGAATCGCTCTGGGCAGTTTTTGGGGTCGTCTATTCTGCCGAGCGGTGAAAGAGATAGGGGCTTGGCAAGGCAAGGCTACGGCTCGAAAGTAAACAAAGCTCCATCGCGATACATTGATCCATAGATAAGAGCGTCGCTCAGTGCAGCATTGGCGGAATAGAAGCCTCGCGTTTTGCAGTATTTCAAGTTCTGTCTCCTGTCTTCACGCTTGATCGAGATCAATCCACGCGTCTTGTCACTCATTTTTACCCCTCCAACTATATCCGCGCAACCACATTGTACCAGGAGACATTTGCGCCTCTACTAGCAACATGGCACAATCCCACGAAGATATTCTAGACACGCTTCTAGACGCCCAAAATGGACATGAACTTTCTATAATCAAACTCAGCGAGCCAGTTTCCGGTCAGCTGAAACAAAATTCAGGGGAGCGGACCTCAGACGTGTCTGCAGATGTGTTCGACAGTCCTACTCCTGCAAGTCTCGAAGCGGATCTGGCACATTACAAGGTAGGCAAAGTTTTCCTAACTTGCATCGGGTTTTCGTTAATGCTTCCAGGAACTTTTTTCCAAACTCCGTTTCTCCTACCTCGAACAAGTCACCAAAGAGAAATTCATACGCGCGATCGTCGGAGATCCACCTTTGGTTGTTGAACATCAAGAGAACATCGAACTAGAAGCTTCACTCGCTGTCTCGAAAGCTGCTCTTAAATCGCAAAAGACCGAAGTCGCGGAACTGGTGGCAGAATTAGAGAAGCGAGGCCGGGAGTTATGCCGAAAGTACGAGAATATTCAGATGCAGACCTCACAACTGCAAAAGCTACCACAGCAGATTGAAGGGCTAGAAGCGAGTATCGAGGAGCTGAGGGCGGCGCAACAGCCTGGTTCGAATCCAAGGCTGAATATGCCGTTGGAGAAAACACTTGCGGCTGTTGAGGAAAAGGAGAAGGAACGCGCGGAATTGGATAGGCAATTGGAGCAGTTGCAGGTCATGGTTCCAAGAAAGACAAAGGAGCTAGAGAGGTTGAATGCTGAGTTGCAGCCTTTGGAAGTTAAGAGACTGGGTAGTACTGCTTCGGCGAGAGAAGCGAAGAGGAGGAAGGAGGAAGCGCTGGGTGGTGTTGGCGATGATCTAGAGGAGAGAGGGAGATGGTGGAGAGGTGTTGAGGGTGGCTTGAAAGGCATGCTGGGTGTAGAAAACTAATGAAGAGAGGAAGCTTACTGGGGTTGGGAATATGGGTATACCAATGGCGTAAGACAGGCGTTTCAATGGGGTGACGAATTGCTGGTTTGTTACGATGATGTGTTCTGAACTTGGTTTACCTCGATAACTAAACCTTTACTTGAATCGTCCGTTGCCTATGCGAAAGTGGATTTTATCGTTGGGGAAGGTTAAATGTCTGTAGGAGTCTGGGACATTCATTTATCATTTTGCTGTATCTAAGATTCAATGGCTTAGGTTGGCAATCCAAAGCAAGTTGCCATGACTTTCATACGCAACCCCTATAACGGATTTTTGGCTGGATGTCTCCAAGTCTATGCAATCGTTCCCTCGGTTTATATGTGTCATATGTCACATGTTGAAACTCTGACTTGAAGAAGCACTGCCAGCTAGGGAGTAAGAGAACAGAAAGCCTGCTACGTTTTTATCTATGAGATGGAAAACGAAATAGAACGAACGAGATTTGAACTTGACCTCGGTGTCTTGATCTGAATTGTCGAAGAAGCATTTGAGCTCTGGAAATAGCAAAGAGTTGATGATTGTCCGAAAACTTTTACGGACATTTGACCTTTCCGCAAGCATGAGATTGATTGAGATTGGCCTAGGTAAAAGGACAATTCTAGTACATTTTCGACAACGAGGGGAGAATATTGACACTTAATTTCGTCGACATTTTGGCTGGATATTTGAAACTCCAAGATATCATGTTGGGAAGTTATTCCAAGTAATGTCCTATGTTGAGATTGCGACTTGAAGATGCCTACACTGTCAGCTGGGTGAGTTGAGAGAACAGAAGATCCCGACATCTTCAAATATCGCGAAGTGAGAAGAGGACATTTAGCATTGGGAGATATTAAGGTAATCAAGAACGTAACAATGACCCAAGCCCGCAGGTTCTTCAGACAAGGTTGTGGTGGGGAAGCACAGTATGTCTAGGTCGTGCCTTCCATTTTTGGATGATCGAGGCAGGAACCGTGGTGACTGCCCTATCTGCGTTCAGCGGAGTGCATCGTGACTTCCTCCTTTCTAGCCCACAATCATCTATATTTCTGCCTGCCCCTCCTCCACTTCTCTCCATCCTTCAACACCAACAGTTCACCTCAAACCTCGTGTCGCGTCTGTACAACCAATCTAACTGTTCCAATTTATTATACCCAAGTAAATAACGAGAGACCGCACGCATAACCATTGTTGACCATGGTTGACAAGGTATGAGTTCACTCACCTCCCCAAAAGTACTTTTGGAGGACTGTTGGTTAACGAGTGGCAGGTTGCCATCAATCACGGTGAAGAGGGCGATGAGGAGCCTCGCCTCACGTTCTCACCATCGATAATCAGCTCTACAGAAGGTAAGAATCGGCACTGTCGATTAGGGCACCTTTGGCAACATACTGACAATGATTTGGTACAGCTGCTGCGAAGACACCCCAACCGATTGATGTGGACACGACAGTGACATCCAATCAATGAGGAAGGGTCGTGGCAGAAACATCGTGTACGACGATGAGGACGATGAGACTGATGAAGAGCCACAGCCAATGAAGAGAAGTAAGCCCCTCCTCCGTCGTGGTGATAGAGACAGCCTACTAACTGTGGTACAGGAAGACTGGTATCTACTACCTTTGCCATTGACCTGGACAAGGATAGTGATATTGAGATTATCACGGTTGGCAAGAAGGATCTTACGCAGATGACCCCGAACAAGCCAGACGAGAAGAATAACGTTAAGAAGAGCATCAAGAAGTGCATCAAGAAGACAGTCAAGAAGACATTCTTCGATGAGGTCCAATTCGTCAAGGATGTCAAGGATATCAAGGACGTCGAGACATACAAGAATGATGTTGCGGCCGGCATCTCAACCAAGGATGAAGACCTTGGTGATGACGAAGGCTTCATTGATGATGAAGATGATGATCAACCCAAGAGAAAGAGTAAGTTTCCTCAGCGAATCGACACTACCGATTTGCAAGCTTCTCCAGAGTACTTTTCGAAGCACTTGCTAATATAGAGTAGGACCTTACAAGCCTCACAAGAAAAACCGAGGTGAGGGCAAGGGACCTGCTCGTGAGTGTTCCTTTCCATCGACGGCGTCTATTTGCATCTTCACATTCAAAAGTACTTTTGGAAATGCTAACATGAAATAGGTGTCAAGAAGTATACAGGAGGTAATCACGCCAAGAAGGCTCAGGATGACCCAACTCTAGCACCATGGGCGGTGGTCAGGAAAGATATCCCAGATGATGGACTGGCTCGCAGTATGTATCCTTGACCCCTTGTAGAGCATCGCTGACTCTGGAAGACAAATTTGGTAGAACCAAGGAGGAGGTAATTCAGAATAGAAGAAACGCAGCGAAGGTTCGTCGCGACAACAGGTCTGAGCAGAAGAAGAAAGATGATGCTGCTGCTACCAAGAAATGGCGCGAGGATAATGCGGAATATGTCGAGGCCTTCGACTGGCTCCGACATGCCGATCAAGTCGCGAATTATACGCTTGAACACAGAGAGAAGCTTCGCCTGGAAGGCCGGGAGAAGTGGCATCAAAGGGTTCTCAAGGACTTTCTTGAAAATCCTGTCAAGGGAGTGAGAGTTCCAGAGACAGGCAGAGAGCTACAAAAGAGATGCATGGTTCTTACCGAGCTTCCGTTCGAAGTAAGCACTCTCGGAGTTCACGTCATCATCTTGGCTCGAAAGAGTTGGAAGGCAGAGAACAACGAACACATCGAGCTCGAAACAACGAATTGGCTTATTTTCGGCAAGTTTATGAGGGATTTCCTGGCTCAGACTCCTGTGCTGTCAGCAGAATCAATTGTCTGGCATGGCAGATGTGCCAGTGCTGCTTTGCCATGGGTTACCCGGGATAATGCTGATGGCCTGCCACTTCACTTTCTTGATCCAGATCTTTGGAACGAAACCAATGACCGAAAGTTCAGCAATTCCTTTTCAGCTGCTCGCGATCATTCTACTGTTGTAGTTGTGGGCCGCGGCGTTGATGGGGGATCTACCAACACAGACAGCTGGACAGGCCTTCAGCTTCGGTATCCGAAATTCGACATAGTCCTGGCCTACACTTTCGCCGAAGTCTATGCTCGCTTCCGAACCCCACTCGATAGTGATTGGCTTTACAAAACCAATCCGTATGATGAGCGGATCTATGCGTTCTTCCCTCTTCGAGACCTGATCGATCATGTCAGCGGGGTTAACCCTCAGCCAAAGTTTGCGTGGCTCATCTCTGAGTGGAAGGCAGCAACTGTTTGGCGACAGGCATTCTCTGTGGCATACCAGTTCCCAGAACCGACGAGAACCGAGAAGGTCAAGGAGGTCCAGGACGCATATTTTGTCCAACGATTCCGCCCACGAAATACCCTTCCTCTTTATGTCTGAGGAGTCTGTGCAAAGTACTTTTGAGTTGAGCTCATCGGCAGTGCCGATTCGGACGATGTCTGAATGGCTATCTATGCATGTCAGAATCAAGCCATAAATTATTGCTTATTGCTGGGAGGCTAGAAGATTTATGGACATTTTTACTAGCTTGATGATCATAGCTGATGGAGCAGAGAGGGATATGAATAGCATAGCATAGCATATGTGTACACATCGTGCACCACGATTAGCTCAACAATATGGCAATAAATAGGCATTTGAAAAGTACTTTCCAGTCTTACAGGTTGGGGAGGAGTACACATCGTGCCTTGTTCACCGCAGTGATTATAGAATACGTGTGAATCGGTAGTGTTGATTTGAGGCTCAAGGACATCAGAAGCTGGTTTGGTGTGAGGATGCTCGCTAGATTTTTGAAACGCTAGTCCATTTATGGTTAGCTCCCTTAGCCCGCACATTTGAATTTCTGACCTCAAACCCCAAGATTTGAAAACTCCGCCAACAACAACACCCACGACAACAACCACCAGGTAAGTCAGCGCATTGTTATAATTGACTGGAATGTGTTTCTGATGCTTTGGACATCTGCTGACATTTTGCTGTGCAGAAATCCGCCAAAATGAGTACGTGTCTCCAAACAAACGCATCTCACGCTCCGCGCACCTCTCCCAATCCCTCTCAACTCATTTCCAATTAATTACGAGGCAATATATACTGATACCCGCACAGCAAAGGGCACGAGCAGCTTTGGTCGCCGTCACGCAAGTTGCCCTGGCTCTTTTTCCGTTGTTTTAAAGCTAATATCCACATAGAACAAGACGCACACTCTGTGCAGACGTTGCGGTCAGTCCACCCGAAACTTTCAGAACGATCGAACCAGAAAACCAGAAGCTGGAGATGAAGAATTCTTAAACTGACGTGGAAGCTCAGGTCGTCGATCCCTCCACATCCAGAAGCACACCTGCTCGTCATGCGGATACCCAGCTGCGAAGATTAGACAATGTACGTTTTACTAGATTCTCGGGAAGCAGAATGAAGATACGGAAAGCGAACGATAGGAGGATGTGGCGACTGACGTTATGACAGACAACTGGGGCGAGAAGGCCAAGCGTAGGAAGACCACTGGTACCGGACGCATGAGACACATGAAGGGCGTTCCCAGACGATTCAAGAACGGCTTCCAAACCGGTGTACCAAAGGACTCGAGAGGACCAACTGCCAAGGCCGAATAAATTCAATCATCATCTGCGGAGTTGAACTGGGAAGGGTTGCGGATGGATTGCCTATGATGTCTTCAGGACTGCGATCATGCTAGCGAATGCAAAATTTGCAACAATGGGGTTTTAGCTGCATGGTGAACTGTGAGGATATCAATAGGCCGGTTTCTTTAGGGTTCATGCATCGCTTCATTGTTCTTGAACGGAATCAAAAACACACTGGCAAAATCGTCACATGGAAACTTACGTATCGCTGTGAGGCGGTGGCAGGTGCAAATCGATTGGTACTTTATTCTGCATTATTGGCCTCTCTCGAAAATCTTCACTCCACCATCTCCGCCCACGAGGTACAGCAGCTCTCTGTCCTCTTTTCTTTCCTGAATATCTAGGTCTTCTTCAACTCTATCACCTGCAGTGACTCTTAGTACCCCACTAACATCCCTCGCGGTTCCTGTATCCAAAAGCCTCAGATTCATGATGACATCTGCTTGGTGAGCCGTACTTAGCAAAATAGCCGAGTGGTTTGCTTCTAGGGGTGTTTGTTGACTAGACACCAGCGGTTGGTCGGCTGAGAGCGTCATGATAGTTGCATGTACATTCTGGGATGACATTAATCGCAAGTCATAACCACTTGTAGAAACAACATACCTCGCGGAGATCCATCAGCATTTCTTCTACTTGTACAGTGCCAAGCTCCTCGCCTCCAGCTGCTAACAAAAGATCTAATTGATCGATTACAAGCAATACTTTGCCTGTCCCTTGCGGGCCCTGCAATGCTTCAATGCTCTCTTGGATGTCTCTGGTGATAGTTTCAAGCCCCGGTTTTGTGATGACCCTTTCTCCGCCTCTTCTAGCTAGAGCGCTAGACTGCCGGGGCAGGAAGAGACCACCTATCCCATCTAAGAAAGCAAACCTCTTCTTAAGAGCAAGCTTGTCAAGATCCAAACCCTAAACATCAAAACTTTCAGTAGAGTCCTTTGAAAATGAAGCGAGAAAAAAAGGGCCTCGCAAATAGTACACCAAACTCAGTGACAGACTTAGGCTTACCAGTCTCCTTGCATTCTCCTTCCAGAATGTCAAGTCTCTCATAAAGCTCACCAACAAAACCTTGGGCTCATCCTCAGAATCCACCTCCGAAGATACCTCTGAACCAATCATAGCGCTATAAAGAAAGCGCAGGACAAGCCAGTTCGAGCTGGCGCCCAAGACGCTCGTCAGGAGCACCAGAGAAGCTTCCGGTGGGAGTTCCACGTACGGCTCCAGTAGAGGCGGGATTCTGGAAGACATTTTCGTGCTTGTTGTTCCTTGAGAAACCTTTCAGACGCCCGATAAATTTCGCAGTGCCTTTTGGCCAAGGGAAGTCACGTGCACGCTGACGATGACCTCTCATCAGATTGTTCCTTCTGCTGTTGAGGTCACGATCATCTCTAATCTCTGGCAAAGCTTTCTTGTGGGGTTTTGTGTCTTTGTATACCTCGCTTCAGTAAGGGCTCATACAGGACATAATTTCTAAATCTGCTCCATATAGTTCTTGGAACTCTCGGCTCTTGGTTTCTTGGTCCCACTGAGTATTTTCACTTGGTGAGAGTTATCGTGGTAAGTGACAAAGGTATCAAGTCTATCCTCGCAATGTCATATCTTGAAAGTAACACTGGAGCCAGACTCGCCAATTAGTAGATACTTCATTGAAACCTGTCAGTTTCAAGATGGAGAACCATGACAGCGCGGTAACACATCTTGCCACTGCAGTCAGGATATTTCATGCTCAAAAAGACGCATTCCGGATATATCATGGCTCAACAAACAGTACCCGTCAGTCACAATATCAGCGAGACAGAATGATAGATACTTCTAAGCTCAACAATGTTCTCAAAGTCGATACTAGGAGCATGACCGCTTTGGTGGAACCCAATGTCCCAATGGATTCTCTGGTCGAGGTTACTCTGAAGCATGGTTTACTTCCTCCTGTTGTAATGGAGTTTCCAGGAATCACAGTCGGAGGTGGTTTCGCTGGAACGGCTGGGGAGAGTTCTTCTTTTCGCTATGGCTTTTTCGACCGAACTATCAA
This sequence comes from Cadophora gregata, assembly GCF_030347475.1. Lineage (NCBI taxonomy): Eukaryota > Fungi > Ascomycota > Leotiomycetes > Helotiales > Ploettnerulaceae > Cadophora > Cadophora gregata. The sequence goes on along the minus strand of NW_026695933.1, from coordinate 1,226,960 downwards.
CTGGATTGAGATGGTTCTTGCCAATGGAGAAATTATCAGAGCATCCGCGACAGAGAACTCAGATCTGTTTTATGGCGCCGCTTCATCATTTGGGACGCTGGGTGTGACGACGCTCCTAGAGATCCAACTGATAGAGGCTAAGACATATGTAGCCTTGACCTATATCAAGGTCTCCAGCATCTCCGAAGCTCAAGAGGAGATTGAGAAGGCCACTAAGGACAATTCAAATGACTATCTAGACGGTATCATGTACTCGAAGGACAACGGGATCATCTGTATTGGTCGCCTCACGAACAATGTCCCAACCGGTGTGAAGGTTCAAGGATTCACACGCCCGACAGATCCTTGGTTCTATATCCACGTTCAGCGCCTCATGAAGAGTCGTGCAAGCCCAGTCACTGAAGCAATACCCGTTGTAGATTACCTTTTCCGTTACGACAGGGGCGGTTTCTGGGTGGCGAAGTATGCATATGCCTACTTCATCACGCCGTTTAACCGAATCACCCGCTTCCTTCTCGATTATTTCATGCACACTCGGGTGATGTATCACGCTCTCCATCAAAGTGGTCTCTCGTCGTTTTACACCATCCAAGACGTTGCGATACCCTTTGAAGAAGCAGCTACATTCATGTCATATCTCGACGAGAACTTCAAGCACTACCCGATATGGCTCTGTCCACTCAAACAAAGTGGCAGCGCATCAACACATAGTCTTCAAGTCCTAAAAACCAACAAGCGGCGTCCTGAAATGATGCTCAATTTTGGGGTGTGGGGACCTGGCCCGAAGAAACGAGAAGACTTTATACAGTGGAATCGAGCATTTGAGAAGAAGGTGGATGCACTTGGTGGTCAGAAATGGTTATACGCCCACACATATTATACCGAAGAGGAATTCGATGAGATATATAATCGAGAGCAGTACGATACTTTGAGAGGGAAATACCATGCAACGTACTTGCCGAGTGTGTATGATAAGGTGAAGGTCGATGTTGAGAAAGAGAGGAGATTGAGAGCAGAGTCGAAACTGAGCGCTTTCTTATGGAACATTTGGCCACTGATGGGATTGTATGGTGTGTATAAAGCTATGATTGGCGGAGATTATCTTTTGCCTAAGACAGGTAAAGAAACTTCCAAGAAGTCATGATATTGAGGAGTGGAAGAGAGAGCTCGGGGTTGTACTTAGCAGAGAGGGCACGTTGGGCCGTCACCAGAGGGAAGGCACTTTCGCGACATGACGAGCTTGCTACCATCATGAAAATTAAACTATTATATAGCTTAATCGTTCGCTGATTGACTATTATCCGCTCAGTACTTGAAATGCGCCTCTAGCCATTCCCAGCGACTGGCCTTGGCCTAGAAGGTATATTGTTCAGGGGATGTATCTTCACTATTTTGTGGCTCCAAAGCTCGATGGTTGTTATAGGGAAATCAAAGTAGTGTTCTGGTACAGATTTGTCTATAGGAAGCACGCCGACGCCTTCTCGAGCAATTCTTTCTAATCTTTCCGCGTCATATCACGAGGATATCCTCTCATGGACCAGCCTTCCCTTGACCCAGACCGCAAGAGTGTTTCTGTCGTCACCATTGAATACCCACTTCGCAATCCGCTCATCCCAATTCTCCCATCCAAATATATCAACCGGTCCTGTGTCGCCCTTCTCGTCACCCCCAACTTGACCCATACCAATAAGCTGAGCATCCCATTCCATGCCCAGTCGAAATCCACCAATCTTATCACCCAGTCCAACGACATTTGCTCCTCCTCTGGTAGCAAGATACAACACCTCCTCAACACTCAGCTTCGCTGAGTCGTCCCCTCCCATAGCTACATGATTGCTCACAAGAGCAGCCTGTCTGACAGCCTCCAGGATGCTAGGACTGTAGCCTCCACTCATATCGGTCCCCAGTCCGACTTCAACACCTTTGTTCAACATCCACCGAACCCTGGCTGTACCCGAAGTAATTGACGAATTGCTGACAGGACAATGACTAATCTTCCCTTCTCTCTTCTTGATCAGATCGATCTCAGCCTCAGAAAGATGCACCGCATGAGCCAGGATGGTCTTGGGGCCAAGCAAACCATGGCCATCATACACTTCTGTATATGAGTCAAATTCGGGGAAGAGCTCGCTGACCAAGGCGCACTCATTCTTGTTTTCTGAGATGTGCGTTTGGACGGGGAGGTCTGTTTCCTTTTGTATGGCACCGAGGCCGTTCATCAAATCTCTGGAGCAACTGGGTGCGAAGCGTGGAGTAAGAATAGGCGTAATGAGATCATTGGTCGGGTCGATACCAGCGATGTGCTTGATAGTAGCTTGGGTGTCAGCTAAAGACGTTGCTGCAGATTTATCGCGGTAGTAGTCTGGTGCCAGAGAGTCCATACAGCAGCGGCCAATGAAAGCTCTCTGGCCTTTCTCGAGACAGAGGTCTGCAAGCAGGTTGGTGGATGGTACCGAAATAGTGGCGTAGTAAGATGCTGTTGTCGTTCCGTGGGAGAGAGTACGCTCGATCACGCGGCTGTAGACTTTCTTTGCTTTTGCAGAATCCGATAAGCTGCTTTCCATCGGAAAGGTATAGGTGTTCAGCCAGTCAAGCAGAGTGCTCTTGCCGAAGATTCCTGCATTTGGGTACTGTGATGCGTGGATATGAGTATCTGAAGATCGTCAGTAATAATTCGGTCGGATTTTGGAGCAAACAAACCAATGAAGCCTGGAAAAAAGAATTGTCCCGGTCGAGACGTTCGCACAATGACCTCCCCAATAGTCCATCCAAGTTTGGGGTAGACGGTCTCTTCGATCTTGTCCTGGCCACAACCCCTCTCAACAGCAACAATCACCCCTTTCTCATTAACGCAAACAGCAGAATCATGCAGGAAATCCAGTTCCCCCAAGCTCTTACTGTGTACAAAGCTCCCCAGAAACAATGTCTTTTGACACAAGGAGGATGCCATGATAAGGTTGGGTCTGTATATTTGTCTCGTTTAGACTACATGGAATTCGGTCACAGTATCAGCTTTGCGTTGCGGATAGCTTTCTACTTCAAATTGGAGCGCAATGTAAAGATGTGTTTGTCATTTTATGGTGCTCTAACCACTGCAAGTTCCGTTAAGATGTTACTTGTCCCGTTTGGTGCGACGGAAAACGCCGATGTCCTGAAGTGGGGTGGCTCTTCACGCAAGTCAAATCGGCAAGTTCAATATATAGATCTATACAGCTTCTCCCTGGGAGATGCTACATTTGCTTGAGGGACCAATAAACGAGGAACATATCTCTGGTAAATTCGAAGAATACTCTGCACATTGGATCATCTAGGCGAAATTTACAAGCCCCCAGTCGCAGTCAATTCTCATCTATTTGTGCGTGTTCTCTATGATGGGTATTTCCCAGCGCCTACCATTTATGAAGTCCCAACCCCAGACGCCATAATGTTGTCCATTAAATGCTTGCTCTTCGAGGGGCCATTGTACGACGAAGAGCCTTCTTCTCTTCTGTCTCATCAACCAGCGGAAGAACTCCTTGCTCTCGCATTTTTGACAGATACTCTTGACCAAATTTATACCCAACCTGATATATCTCATCAAACTTTCCGAAATCTAGCGTACCATAATCATCAATCGGAGGACGCATGTAATGACAGCCTGGAGTTGTCTTTGCTCTCTCTAAAGCATCGACACTGGACACATAGGCCAGTCGTGCTTGGATTTCAGCAAGTGTGGGCGGATTGGGAAACGAAGAGAAAGGATTCCATCGATTTGCAAACGCCCAGAATCCTGACAACGAATCCCCGAAAGTTTGTGGCGTATCGTCATCGAGACTACCCACATCAATGGCAAATATTACATCTGCTCCTAAAGACTTCATGTGTGAGACAGTCAAGTTGTCGACGTAACCTCCGTCGAGAAGCATACTACCCTCATCACACAGAGGAGGAAGAAGTCCAGCTAACGACATAGAAGCCCTGACATACCGCCAAGCATACCCGCTAGTGTGGATCTCCGATCTGCTCTTGCTAATATTTGTCGTGTTGCAGTAGTATTCAAGCCAAAAGTCCTCAATCTGTGTATTTCCAAAAGTCTTGAAAATACCACGATTGAACTCGTGGCCAGTAGTATACGATGCAGATGGATACGTCAAATCCAAAGCAAATCTCCACATGCTTGCCATGCGCCCTGCAAATTTCTTTGCTCGACCGTACATTGGCACAACGTCCGCATCACGAGCGTATAAAGCACCAATAAACGCGCCAATGGAGGTACCTCCAATGATATCGATGGGAATACCAGCTTCTTCCAAGGCCCGAATAATGCCAACCTGAGATATTCCTCGAGCTCCTCCACCGCCAAGGACAAGCCCAATCGACTTGCCGCAAAGACGCCTTGCAATCCTATGGAAATCTCCTTTGAAAGGGGTCTCTGCGGAGTACAGTGGCGTTTGCCGGACTCTTCGAGATGTGTATTTTTGGATCTCTGCTTGGATCACTTGAACGCGTTGCTTTAAAGCCGACCCAAATTTCCTGGCTTGCGGGTGTACTGGCACTGAGCTAGAACGAAATGCCATTTGAACATGATGGTGACCGCCGTTGATCCACACGCGATTGCGTAGCCAAGCTCTTGTCAAGCCTTGTGGCGAGAATCTGTCGGCATGTAACAGAACCAACTCCTTTCGCGCAGTCGTTTTCATGCCCAACAGGAAACGTTCATACTCGCCTATTGCAGGTGAACCTTCAGCTAATCCGACCAAGAGAATACAGTCAGCTTGGCTTATGCAGGTTTGGGTCCACGGGGAGTTGACGTTCGTATCTGAATATTGATAGGTCAGTGGCTTGCCTTTTAAAGGGACATAATAAAGGTGGTTGAGATGTGTCAATCAGAAAAGGTTATGTTGTTGTTGTATTTTTGTCTTCATCGAAGATTCGGGGTTAAAAAGATTATCATCATATGACAGGCAAGAACGAAGAGATCGGAAGTACTCACCAGCAACATACAATACCAAGCCATACTTCTCCTCGAGATCAGCCAGATACTGGGAGAGCTTCAATTTTCCCATTCGACTGAATGCATGCCTTCCAAGATGATTCAGAATCGCGGCATGATTAAGGGACGTAACTCCGTTGGTTGCTCCTATTTGGGTAAGTGCATTTGTCAATCGACTAGCGAATTCAACAACAGGCACACCAGCTGTGACAGGGAGGATTGCCACAGTTCTAAGATTAATAGTGGATGACACTTTGTTGTTTGTGGCGCCGGTCGTCTTTTCCTTTCCTTGGAGGAAGACCGGATCCTCTACTAGGGACCGCATGCGCGACGCTATAATCTTGGAGATCTTGATAGTGATTCCAGGATGTTCTTGAGCGAGACTGTTGAAAAGTGTGCGCGGAAACTTGGCGAGCTCAGTATCTCGGATCGCGTGGAGTGTGGCAGGTCGCACTGATTCTGTCATGACCTCCAGCTCCCCAACACTTTCTCCTTGACCATACTCGCCTACAACTTTCATTCCTGCTTCTTCGTTGTTTGTGACCAAGCGCAAACGGCCGTTGAGAACGATATATATTGCATCGCTGTCATCACCTTGGTGATAGATAACCTGGCCTGCGTTGACCTGAACCCACTCCAGCGCGAAGTCGATGTGGAGAATCAATCTCGGCAAAAGACTTGTTAATCGCTTTGCCATAGTAAGAAGTACGACAGGGTACTTCTCGACTATTCTTTCCAGAGAGGACCGTGGCAGAAATCCAACATAGACGTCTGTTTTGGCCACAACATCAATGAATGATCGATATGACGAGATGGTACCGATGTACCCGGCGATCCCACCGGGTTTGATCAGCGCCAGGCTCTTCCGACCAGCAGACCTTCGCTTTTTACCTTCGGTACCGCCATTACCCAGAGCCGAGCCAGATGTGCGAGAAGATCCAGTGCGTGTCCGGGAAAGTGGAGCCAGCGTTTCATGGCCAGCTCTTGCATTTGACGACGTTTGATGGGAGTGAGCTAGTACAATAGATTCGGACTTGTCATCGAGAGGAACGGTGACATCCAAGAACCCATCAATGACATAGTACAATCCAGGATTACGCTCGCCTTGCTCTACAAGTACAGAGCCTTTTGGGAAGAACACAATCTCAACTTCATCTTTGAGCTCATGGGCAAGGCCTTGCGTACTTGGAAAGCCACCAGCACTGATCCCTCCGGATGTCATTGACTCGGTATCCCCATCTGCAGATCCTTCGTAAGGGTCAATGAAGCCAAATGCATTGTTGCTGAATACAGCCTTTTGCCGACGCTGATCGTACGAGACAAGTCTCGGTGACGCCTCCACTGAGTCTGACATTCTCAGGGCATTTTTGGTGTTTGTCAACCCGATGGCTTTGAATATGCACTCCAGAATTGACCCACGGAACATGCTGTCCTCATCTATGGACTCTTGACGATGAAGAGTCCTTCGAGGATTGACGGGGCTATTGAAAGGATTGAAAGATCTTTGCGCAAGAGGACTTTGAGCATCATGGTGCCAAACTTCGGGGCCATTCCCTACCGAGTGACCAACAGAGGTTCCTTGACCAAAGTTACTAACTTTACGGCCGCCATTGCGAGACATTTGTATGTTTGTTAGAAGATCCCCAGGGCTTGGGCTTGCGCCAGTATCACTACCCGAGATTGGCTCTGCACGTACCGAAACGGAAGATGCTGTTTTCCCAGACAAAGCGTGCAAAGTTGCCTCCTTCCGAAGGCTGTTGCTGGATCGTCTCCTGCGGCCAGCGCCTGCATTGTGCAATGCAATACCCTTACTGCCTTCCTCGACACCGATGCGCTCGCGTTCGCGGATGAATTTTTCTTTCAATCGTTCCAAAGCGTCCCCTCGCAGAAAGTTGGGAAGCTCATATGTTGTATACTTGTTCATATGCTTCTCTGTACGTAAGACCTCGCTCGTCAAGCCAAGATAAGAGTGTCCTGTCGCCAAAGTCACCCTTTGTAATCTTGTCAGAATTACCTGAACAATGTGCGCAGTAGCTTTCGGATAGACTCGTGTAAGGCGGCGAAAAGCACTTGCGGGTATGATGGCAATGGTGGTATCCACAGTAGCTCTTGCCACGATATCTGGGTGGGCAGAATTGGTCTGAGTCCTTCTGGGCATTGGTCGTTGCTTCAAGGGCGGTCTGTCGGGATCATCAAGAGATAGAGGGGGAACGCGAGGAAGCGTGCCGCCAGCTGTCGGACTCGCTAGGGTGGAGGAGCGGTCGCGCGAGGTAGACTGGCCTTTTTCACTTGGGGCACCGTAAATAGGACTCGTTGGTAGAGAAGGAGGCGTTTCGTGGTGGTTGTGGTCATAGGCAAAGCTGCCGCTGGAGGGAAACTGCTGACGACCGTATGCGGAAGATCCGCTACCCTCCGCCTCATCATCCTCGTCATGTCTGAGCTTAACATCTTCCGTAAACAAAGATAGAATTGAGAATAAGGACGACATGGGGGCGCCATTCTTCACTTCTGTCAACAATTGGTAGCCCTGTTGTGTACTTCGCCGGTATTGTCCCTCTCCACTATCGGATGAGTCGTCTGGGTGAAACCCTGTTTCCGAATCCGAACCTCTACTTTCCCGAGCAGACTTGACAAAGATCTCCACCAGGCCATCTACGACCAGACAGAAGCCCTTCTCCTCTTCCAGATTCAGAGTCTCCCCAGCAATTAATTTCCTTGTCTGCATAGTCCTTGTGAGCTCGTGGAAGACTGGTCGCTCCAAGTATCCAAACACTTTTATAGCACTGAGGAACTCGTCCAAGTAATTAGAAAATCCAGACTTGGAACCTTCTTCTTGAGTGTCCGGATACAGGTCGATTTCCGGTTCTTTTCTTTGGGGTTCTGGCGGCAACCGAGCATACATGTTCAAGAACCTGTACCGGACGAACCAGCTCAAGGTCGACACAAGCGCAATGGCAATCAACATTCTAAGAATGGCGAGTTAGCAAAGACTAATTGATAGGGATCAGACCGACTGACAAAGTGGTTGCATTCATAGTGAATGTCAAGCTTGTAGAGAAGAGCGTGAAGAGGAACGTGGGCATGGTGATAGTTGAGAAAGTGATGATCCAGTAAAGAAATCCAGGGATCACTTTGATCATGAAAAGAATCATTCTCCCAAACAAACCGAACCAGGAAGACTGGGCTTTCTGCTTTTGGATTGTTGTGTTTGCCACAGCCAGAGCGGAAGGAATTGCAGACTCCATAGCATTTGGCAGGCTTGTGACGCCTTCAGCAAATGCGGAAATGGTTTCGGACATGGTGATGATAGACTGCTGAAAGCTATCAGCACTCGCCCCAGAGCTCTCTCCCATTTCGACGATTCATCCTCCAGCTTCTGGAGCTTTCATATCCTGAGAAAGAGGCGGAGATTGGAACTGTGTGGTTGGTAAACGTGGTAAGTCATGGTCGAGGCACGGGGTTAGAAAGCGAGCTCAAGCCTGCAACAATACAGGGAGACCCGAGCGGCCGCCGGGATTCGCCGGCCGCTCCCCACCAACCCAGTCCAACCCACCAAACATCAAAAGATTCCGTCGTGACTCCAAAAACAACCAAACCCCATACCAACGCCAACACCACCTTTGCGCAGCTACCAGTCCCAATTCTCACGAAATAACGACTCCAATTATTGGGAGATACAAAGCATCCGCTGCGGAGCACAAAAGAAGCCCCCAGAACCCGACTTGCGCCACCACGCGCAACCATTGCCATCATGTCGTTAACAAATTGCCGCTTCTATGAGGAGAAGTTTCCAGAGATCGATAGCTTTGTGATGGTGAACGTCAAGCAGGTACGCGCTTTATAGTCAGGTTGGAGGTGTTGCAATATCTGACCTGTTTTCAGATCGCAGAGATGGGGGCATATGTTAAGCTCCTTGAATACGACAATATCGACGGCATGATCTTACTCTCAGAATTGTCGAGACGTCGTATCCGAAGTATCCAGAAGCTCATCCGAGTTGGCCGGAATGAAGTTGTTGTGGTTCTCAGAGTTGACAAGGAGAAGGGTATGGACATATCAGTCTGTAGTGGATGATGAGACTGACAAGGCTGGACTCTAGGGTATATCGATCTTTCGAAGCGTCGAGTTTCACCAGAAGATATCGTCAAGTGCGAAGAGAGATACAATAAGAGCAAGATGGTACACTCAATTATGCGCCATGTTGCGGAGAAGACACAGCACCCTATTGAGGATCTCTATGAGCGCATCACCTGGCCGCTGAACAAGAAGTATGGACACGCCGTAGATGCTTTCAAGCTATCCATAACGTAAGTTTCATCCTGCGATGGCCTGTACACGTTTACTGACTTGATCCTGAAGTAATACCGACGTCTGGCAAGAAGTTTCATTTCCCAACGATGTCGTGGCAGACGAGCTCAAATCGTATATTGGAAAGCGCCTGACACCCCAGCCAACCAAAGTTCGAGCAGATGTGGAGGTCACCTGTTTCGGCTACGAAGGAATCGACGCTGTCAAGACGGCACTGAGAACCGCTGAAGCCAGAAACACCCCAGACAACCAAGTTAAGGTGAAGCTCGTTTCGCCTCCTCTTTACGTCCTCACAAGTACTTGTTTGGAGAAGTCTGTTGGAATTCAAACCCTTGAGGCGGCAATCATCGATATCAGGAAAAATATCGAGGGGGCTGGTGGAAGCTGCATTGTGAAGATGGAGCCCAAGGCGGTAACAGAGAACGACGATGCCGAGTTGCAGGCGCTTATGGAGAAACGTGAGAGAGAGAATGCTGAGGTTAGCGGAGACGAAAGTCAGAGTGAAAGCGATGAGAATGCCGTGGAGGTGATGTAAGGCATTTTGGGATAATTAAAAGCATTCGTGATTCAGAATTGCATTGCGGGCGCATAGATGGCTAAGTCTACAGATGCAAGGCTATATTCTAGTATTGTCTGAATGAAATAAATCAACTTCATAAAGCATTGCAGCAAGGAGCTAAAGGATCCAGCCGCGCAAGGCTGGCTGAGGCGGGATCGCAAGGCTGACGCTAACTCCTGATAATTAGCCTTCGCCTCCAACCTATTCATCGACACCAACACTTGCAATGTCGGCCAGTCGTGTATTCTCTCAGCTAAATCGCAGACTCCGTTGGAGACCTACTTGGCGAGAAGTTCGATATAGGCCATTAACCATCTTACCTTGGATCCCAGCCGTGATCTTCTTCAATGACCATGTGGGAGAACATGTGTGGATAAACGGTCAATCCATGTACCCTTTCTTGAATCCGTCGTTCAACGAGGATCTATCGAAAGATTTGTGCTGGAACAGTAGGTGGAATCCTACGGCAAATCTTAAGAGAGGCATGATAGTCTCGTACCAGCAAGTCAAACTGCTCAAAATTCGATCCCATATGCTTACGAGTGAAATTTAGGAGTCCAGCCCACCCAGAAGTCCTAGTAGTGAAACGAATCATTGCTTTGGAAGGAGATATCGTATACACACGAGCACACTGTGCAGTGCCGACCATTCAGATTCCCGCAAACCATGTCTGGGTTGAAGGAGACAATAAAGACTCGACCAAGTCGCTCGACAGCAATACCTATGGTCCTATTCCATTGAATCTGATCACAGGAAGACTCACACATGTTATATGGCCTTGGAGAAGCCTGGGAGCAATACACTGGGAAGAATTCAAGGGAAGAACAAGGGTCATTAAGGGCACGAAGGATGCTGCGCCTGGATGGGATTGAGCTGGATGAAAATATGCCCTGAAGGAGAAAGGGATGAAGCATGCACGCTGGGTCTTTCTATTACCCCTTCAAACCTGCAAAATGATCTTCAGCTCGGATAACATGTATATTATGAACGAGATACCCAATCCCTTTCTGCATGGTCATGGCTTACCAACGGACCAAAGTCTTGAAAGCTTTGTCGTTGCCAGCATATCGTATCTAGTAGAGCGCTATGAAAGTTTTCTCCGATGAGGGCAAGTTTAATATCAATTACGAGTATGCCATCATTGAATTGAAGATGATCTTTATTCACAGCAGTGCTATCAACATACCTAATGCTGACGAGATTCTCGCTGGCTCATAAGCACTGGTATGTGATTGGCCAGCCTCGTTCTTACATAAACATTTTTTTGAACAGGAGGCATCTACGAAAGCCGCGCTTCAGTAACTGCAGACAACAATCGGTCATTATTCCACCAAGACAGGACATAGTCACTCAGTGTCTCCGTACCGAGAAGCCCTGAAGGCGACTCAATTGGAAAATTGAGAAAGGACATGTCCTTAGGCTCTCTGGTCGACAATTTGTTCCCCGGATCAACAACGAAAAACCAAGAGGGTCGCAGCCAGTTGGGCTTCGCTGATGATGGACTGGAGGGCGGGAAACATACCTTCGCGGATGCAAACTTTAGTGCAGGGCGATTCAGGACAGAAGATATGGCACCGAAAACGATTGAGGAGGAGGAGGGACGACCACCATACCTACATGTGAGCAGAAATCCAGCAATTGAGGTACCAATACTGAAACTTCATAGTCTATGATAGCTGGAGGATTAGGAGGTACAACGGGGGATCTATTGATGCATTCTTTGGATACAGTGAAGACGCGACAGCAAGGCGATCCTCACATGCCGCCCAAGTATGCTTCGATGTCTTCAACTTACGCCACCATATTCCGGCAAGAAGGACTACGACGTGGATTGTACGGAGGCTGGGTGCCAGCCATGCTTGGATCCTTCCCCGGAACAGTCATTTTCTTCGGAACGTATGAGTACAGTAAGAGGCATATGATCGATTACGGCATAACACCTCAGTTCGCCTATCTTACAAGTGGTATGCTTCCGACAGCGCTTTTTTCGCAGGGAATACTAACTACGAATAGGATTTCTTGCGGATTTCGCTGCGTCTTTTGTCTATGTACCCTCAGAGGTACTTAAAACCCGATTGCAACTCCAAGGTCGATACAACAACCCTTTCTTTCAGTCAGGATATAACTACAAGTCAACCGCACATGCTGCCAGAACGATAGTCCGCCAGGAAGGGTTCTCAGCTCTCTTCTATGGGTACAAGGCTACCATATTCCGAGATCTCCCTTTCTCAGCATTACAATTTACTTTTTATGAGCAAGCTCAAACATGGGCTAGGCAGTGGAAACAAAGTCGGGAAATCGGGCTGCCATTAGAGCTATTCACAGGTGCCTCTGCTGGAGGACTGGCTGGCGTAATTACTTGTCCACTCGACGTAGTAAAGACGAGAATCCAAACCCAGGTCAATGCGACCACACAACCGGCTCCGAAACAACCATCCTCATCGATGCCTGTACCCGCTCAAATAAGGGTCGGACCAACAGCAGTCAAGCAACAAATCAGATCGATTTCCACTTCGTCTCCTTCAACGCATATGCCACGGCCGGGTTCAATGAATCTTGACACATCTTCGGTCGTCACCGGCCTTAAGCTCATTTACAAGACCGAAGGCATAGCTGGGTGGTTCCGTGGGGTTGGACCTCGATTCGTGTGGACGAGTGTCCAGAGTGGATGTATGCTTTTCTTGTATCAAACGATTTTACGGAATCTAGAGGGGTTTAATTCTTCTGAAAACCACGAGTCAGCTGTATGAATAAGAAGGGTTCCAGTGGGCAGGGAGGGAATGGAGCTCCGGAGCATTTTGTAAGCATATGTAACTGTATACAAAAGCATTGGGCGGCGTTAAGCATATATCATGCCGGATTAGACAATAGATCAGAATCTTCACTTTTTGAGATCCTCGCTTCCTTCCCGCTCTCATGAGCTTGGTTTGATATTGTAGTAGCAAATCAATAAAAACGTAGCTGCCGGAATCAGACGGTTTCCAACTTATTTTGGAATGACAAGTGCACTTTAATGACACACTTTAGTGAGCGATTATTCTGCTCATTTCAATTGTCATAGATCATTCTTAACATCTGATTACACAAGTTGTATTGAACATTTATGATCCAATAAATAGTACGTTGACCTAAGCGCGCCAATGCCGTATGGTTTTCTGGATCAACGAGCCAGCCTTGCGAGCTTTCACCTATTTTCTACAGAGAACCACGACCCTGACAACCAGCTGGCAACGCCAATCCAGCCCCAGAAGTCATTGTTCTTACGCGATATAGATGCAATGGCCACAGCATCATCCCCACAATGCCGACAACTCTCCCTGTGCCTTCAAAAGGTGCACTTCGAGCGCTCCGCAAACTCGCCCTCGGCACATCATGCACAATCGCATTCGGAGCAGGTCTGCTAACAGAAGACCGTCGACGTCGAATTCATTCTGCTAGGGAGGTCCACGAAAATGCGAAGAAACTCAAGTCGTCCAGGAAATATCACAGTGCAGGCACAACATCTTTGGAAGCATTGGAGGGTCAAACTTTGCAATATCGAGATGCAGCATTCTGGCTACCGAGTAATGTCTTGAAAAGCACAGCATCTGCGGTACTGGGCCCTTCCGAAGACTCAGATTGTTCCAGGACCGAATCGCCGACAGAAGATGAACTGCCAACGGAGCTCTCAGATATTCCGAAATTTACACCACCTCATCTTAGGGTTGCCAAAACGCCTCCCCTGAATGAGCGCCGTCCACCGTTGGGACCCCGAACGTCTGAAATGGCGGATCATCCAAAGCGGCAAGCTCACAATCGCCAAAGAAAGCTTGCGCACGATGTGAACAAGCTACTTGCACAAAGCCCGCCCAATGTTGATGAGGCTACTGCTCTATTCTTCGACTCCCTAGAGGAAAGATTGTTAGTAGACAAGTCCGGTCTATCACAGTTGATGATTGATGCCTCCGTCCATCTTTCCAAGGCCTGCCAGCTGGAGTCTATGTTTGCCAGCTCAGCAAGAATTCTGGATATCATTTTGGGCTATGGGCCGATCAATGAAGAGGACTTTTGGGAGTTCCGTCCTCTCAGCGTCATACGATCGCTCATCTCTGTCGAGGGGGAAAGGGATCATCCTCCAGTCGATCCTGAACGCCTGGGAAAAGCCTGCTCAATATATCTCACGACGTTCAGGGAGAAACCAAAATCGATGTCGTCAGATGTGCGGCTCCTCGGTTGGGATCTTTGTAAGGTGACTTGTCAGCAAGGCATGTTTGATCTGACTTTGGCGGTATTCTCGCGGCTCGAGTCTTGTCGAGCTGGCGAATCACCTATAGCAGTTGATTGTCTCCTAAAGGCTACCCACGGTAAAGGCCACCACAAGAAAATCTTCCGGCATTTCCAGAGACTGTACACACAAACCCGTCCAGACCAGACACAGTTTTTTCAAGTATTGAGTCTAGTAATCGACTCGATGCTTGTTCTTGGAAAGTTAGAGCAGGCCGAGCAAGTTTTGCATGCTGCGAACGTCATGGCAGAGGGAGGTGATCTAGACATGTCAACAACATGGTTCCTCAAAGTGCTTGGTGAGGAATACAGGACACACCGCGACCTGGTCCGACTCCAGGCCCTGTTCAGACGCCTCCAACCACTATATCCACGCACCCGTCACCCACAAGCACTTTACGGTGCAATGATTCAATTCTGTGTTGAGTCTCGTGATGAGGAGCTGGCTTCATCGTACTATCGTGAGCTTCGCGAATCGATTGATCCTCGCCCAGAAGACTTGCGTATATACGGTCATTTTGCTCTTGCCAAGGCTCATCAAGGAGACTGGGAAGGAGTCAAAGCAGATTTCCATAAGATGAAGAAAATTGTTCCTGAAGATGATGAAGTCTACAGTAATATTTTCACACCCATCCTCAAGGAATATGCCAACTCGCACTCAATCGACGAGATTGAAGATTTCGTCCAGTACTTCTTAGTCAGGTTCCACTTGAGAACGAATTCTCTCATTATGAATGCGATGATCGATGTGTATTCGAAAGTGCACGAAGTGGATGCCATCTCTCGGTGGATTGCCTATGCTACGGCGGATGGATATCTAGTCAGATCAACCACATTTAATGCCATCTTGAGAAACTGCGCATTACACTTCCAGTTCTCATTTGATGAGTGCTTTAAGTTATATTGCTTGGTCCAGGAACTCGGTTCGGATGTGGTCGACAACAACTCCCTACGAATCCTTCGAAACGTTGCCATGAGTCGTTCCCCAAATGATGCAACCAGGAATGAGAGGCTTCAAAAGCTGAAGCACCTAGATGATCCAGTCCATATCTCGGGCAGCAATGAGGTCTATCGAGCGATGACAGCAACGTCTGCACAAGGAAATCATATTGCAGTCCTCAAAATCTACAAACGAGCTCAGCTTGATCACGTCTATCTTGAAGCTAAACATCTGAATCTTGCCGTTCGCGCAAGCCTGTTTCTTCATGGTCCGAACGTGATTGAGGCTGTGCGACTTATACGAGACTCCCAAGGCAATGGTATGATGGATGTCACCAATGCTATAGCATCCGTCTTCGTTCACCAGATGTCAGATCTATACGAAGATGGCAGTCAGGTAGATACCCTAGCCGAGCTTGCTGATCGAACCATATGTTCTTTCGAGGAATGCAAAATGAAAGTACCTCAGAAAGTGATCACACACACGGCAAGTGTTCTTCAGCGACGAGGTAGGAATCGCATGGCAATTGATCTTTGGGAC
Organism: Cadophora gregata; assembly: GCF_030347475.1. Classification (NCBI taxonomy): domain Eukaryota; kingdom Fungi; phylum Ascomycota; class Leotiomycetes; order Helotiales; family Ploettnerulaceae; genus Cadophora; species Cadophora gregata. The sequence continues at coordinate 1,211,378 of NW_026695933.1, read as the reverse complement.
TCAATGTCCCGGCGTTTGAATATTCCGAGCTCAAGTTTCGACCTTGCAAGTCTTACGACACTGCTGAAGGCATACATAGGGTTAAGAGATGGCCACGGCGTTCGCTGGGTATTCCAGAACCTAGTCTTCAACAAGCTGTCACCTGACGCTCAGCTGAAGTCAACGGTGAAAGAGGCACGGAGGGAGGTTCGGAAGCAATTGAACACAAACCCAAATTCCGAAAGGCTTCATGATTGGTGGACTATGCTTGATGAAGCTTACCAAGAGGTGAAGGGGATGCGACAGGAAGCCCTTCTTAAGAAGGAGGAAATCAAAATCAAGGTTATCAAGATCATGGAGACTGCTATCGAGGACCATGCGATACAGGGCTGTACAGTAAAGGCAGAGCCGCAAGGGCACGGGCAAGAGGGCTGTCAAGAGAAAGGAGTAGATAGTTGGGAAGCAGGAGGCAATTGGGTCGATCTCGATACGGAGATGTCTCACCGACCTGAACGACTCGTTAGTGCTGTTGGGAGCTGATACAGAGTGAATATCATATGTACATTTGATGTAAATAGCATAGTTGGAGCGATGTGAAGAATACTCTTTTGTGACACTATAGCACTGGTTCACGAGTGTCCTAACGACGGCACAATTGCTTACTCAAATACGACACCAACCGAAGCATTTGATTGCTTTTGGAATAGGCTAGATATTGATCAACCAATAGGAAACAATCTCTGACTTGGGGCTGTGGGAGATACTCGTTCGCTTTGACTACTCAGACTACTCAAGAAGGTGGGAAAACACACCTTTATGTGTCATAGGCCCGAAGCCCATCACTTGCATTATTGTTTAGTGGATGCCATAATCCAGGAATGCGTTCGACGAAACTTGCGCTAGAGTTCCCATGGACTTTCGGTACCGGCTTCCTTGCTTATTCGCGTGCCAAATATTTACTGGAGCAGGTGTCAACAGCACAGGCTCGATTCGCTTCACCATTGCATCTTAAAACCCACCTATCGATGGAATTCAAGCCGTGATGTCGATAGTTGCTGAGTATGGACGATCGCATACCCCCATTGTGTTCCCGACGACTGACCTTTTTTTCAAAGCCAGGTTCGTCGCGTTGACAGCGCGCTAGATGGAGTTCTACACCTGGTACCACACTCGGCCAATGATGCCTTCTTTGCAGAGCAGAGCCATCCGATATCATACTCCCCTCGAATCGTGGAATTGCAGAGCATAGTGAAAGCTCTTTCAACGACTTCCTCCTCAAGCCCACTTCTATCATCATGGCGAATTTCCCAGCTTCTAGAGCGGGCAGCCCTTTCCGAGTTCGTGGCAGAGGACGAGCAGGATCCAATTACGAGTAGATATGAAGCTGAATTGGAGTGGCTGTTAGTGAGCAAAGCTACAGTACAGACTTATGGCCTGTTGATGAGCACACTGCTGGAGCAAACTATTCCTCTCAATAATGACATATGGTACTGGGATGAGGTGCTGGGATCATACACTTATTCGAGTCTATACACGGTCCAGACGTCGCCACTGAGATTCTGGGCGTGGTCGAAGGATATCTACAGCGACACAATAACCCGACTGGAAAGAGTTAGGGAATCTCCCTCCGACGCCATATCTGCGAGAGAAATTGGGACAAGCCTGACGGAGCAATGGAAGCAATTTTACGGGCTCGTCAAGGAGAGTATAAGAGACAGTTCTGTTGCGCATATTCAGCAACAGGTTCTGTCCCCTATTGCCCTCTGTAGGTCACAAGCCAGACACAATCAAGCGCGTTTACGACGACTTCGAGAGATGGGAGCAAGCGGTTTGGGTATGTTGATGGATGAAGGGATGAACTTCGAAGTCTCTGACGATAGATCTGATGTGGCCAAGACGGAGGAGGGTGATATGCAGGAATGGAAGTTTGTGGTGGAGAGAAGTGTTGCCTTGATGGATACTGTTCTACGAAATGTCACCACACTTGATACTGGCATCTCCGAATTCGAGGATAATGTCTTCGCGACTGTAGATGATGATCCAGAAATCACGACTCGAGAAACTACCCCGACAGAAGTGGCGAGACCCTCGAAGTTAGGCATGCGTCTTCAGCATATCCTCGAGATCCATATCCCGAATCATATTGCATCCTCTCAGAATCTCGCAGCAAGATATGGTCGTCCTTCAAAACTCATACGATACTGGTTGCCAGCAACCGCTCTGCTTTTGTCTTCGACAACTATTCTAAGGATTTTCGTCAATAGAAAGGCAGCAATCGTGGCTTGGATTAGAGACCTCGGTGCAACAACTCGGGATTTCTGGCTCAATTGGGTCGTTGAGCCTACGAAAAAGGTCATTGGTACGATACGTCATGACAAAGAGAGTGAGGTGGCTATCATGAGCAAAGAGAGCCTCAAGGGTGACCGAGAAAGCTTGGAACGAATGGTGGTCGATTTTGCAATGGACAATCCTCAGAGCTCGACTGGTGAGGTTTCTCTCAGTGAAACTCAAATAGCTGATATCAGAGCCAAGGTCAAGGAAGGCGATCTCACTCCAGTACTTCGAGCATATGAGAAGGATCTTCGGAAACCTTTTGTGGGTACTGTTCGTGGTGATCTTGTACGCACGCTGTTGATCCAGGTTCAAAAGACCAAAGTAGATGTTGAAGTTGCTCTAAGTGGTATTGATGCATTGCTCAAGAGCCAGGAGCTGGTGTTTGGATTTGTCGGTCTTACTCCCGGTATACTGGTCTGTTTTGCCACATTTCGCTACCTTGGAGGGGTGTTCGGAAGCAGGAGGGGGTTGAAGCAGGGCCAAAAGGCTGGACAGACGGTCAGGGTGCTTCGCAACATCGATCGCATCCTCACACTTGCCACCCCAACACACAACAACTTACTGTCATACAAAGACCACGGACTGCTGCTGTGCGAGGTTCATGTCCTGCGACAGCGAGCTCACAAGCTGTTCCCGAACAACGTTGAAAGGGAGTTCCTAGAAGATCTTTCTGATCTTGGAAACATCAATAGTGGAATTGGGCAGCAATTGAGAGTCCTCGAACGTATTCGATGGGGTTATGCCAAATGGCTGAGGTGAAACAAAATCATAAAAAGGTATCCATAGAGCGAAAGAATGTAAATATTCCTGGGCAGGGGTTCACTTGATCCCCTGCAGCGACTGCACGACTTTTCCACTGCAAAAATAAGTCATCGTTCACCTCTTCCCAGTCTGATCATTGTTGAAACTTCTGACACCTTCCTCCCTAAAGTCAATATTCTGAAACTCAAGTGAATGTCATCCCGTCATGCCACCGTCTGTTGATAAGTCCTGCCCGTTTGGGCAAGCGATACGGCGAAGAGCCGCTACTTGACCTCCTGAGCCAACAACCCTGTGTATACAGACCTCACCAAAACGCCCGCCCAAGACATACCACGATCACATCACCTTCACGAAGTTCGTAGGAAAGTAAGTGCGGATACAGAAGCGAGTACCCCTACATCCAAGTACCACCTGAATCACGGATCCAGTTGCGAACCCTTACCGCGCATCGTCATCGCTCTTGCCGCACCGCCTCCCACCAGGCTTCTCTTGCAACATCAGCGACTCCCCGCCGTACTACCCCACGGAACTGTGATCTTAGAAGGTCTTCGCTCCTACGACAAAGGAATATTTCACCTTGACCACTGCGCGACCAACTCCGAGATGGCTGGGACGCGTAATTATGACTTCCTGGTTCGCCTGTCCCTGCTGCGCTCTTGCATCACTGGTTGCTAATATATTCTACAGATCAAGCTCTTGCTGATCGGCGACTCTGGAGTCGGGAAATCATGTTGTTTGCTGCGGTTCAGTGAGGACTCCTTTACGCCATCCTTCATTACTACAATCGGCATCGACTTCAAGATCAGGACGATCGAGCTGGATGGCAAGAGGGTCAAGCTACAAATTTGGGACACGGCAGGACAAGAGAGATTCAGGACCATCACCACTGCTTATTACAGAGGTGCAATGGGGATACTACTGGTCTACGATGTTACTGATGAGCGTTCCTTCAACAGTATGCACCCCGCACCCTCTAACATCTCCACAATACCTAATGTATGCCTGCAGATATCCGAACCTGGTTCTCAAACGTTGAGCAACATGCGACAGAGGGGGTGAACAAGATCCTTATCGGAAACAAGTGTGATTGGGAAGACAGACGTGTGGTTTCTACGGAACGGGGACAGCAGTTGGCAGACGAGCTCGGCATCCCATTCCTCGAAGTCTCGGCAAAGAGCAACATCAACGTCGAGAAAGCTTTCTACAGTTTGGCGGCAGATATCAAGAAGAGAATTATCGATACGGCGAAAACAGATCAATCGACAAGCCAGGGTGTAGATGTTGGAGCACAAGGAAATGGAAATGGTTTGGGAGGCAAGTGCTGCTAGATAATGTGAGAACGGAAGGAAACGCATTTCGTTTGTTAAGAACAGATTATGGGGCGGAGTTTGGTCATATCATATGGTATTACAAATTGAAGGCAATTTTTGCCTATCCCGTTGAGGCTCGAGGTCAGAGAAGTGAGGCATGCGATGGATTAATGGAACGTAGTACTGTACATGTGAAAGTCAATTCAGTCTTGTGTTACCACAAGATCTCTGCATTAACTGTAGGGGGGGTATCATCCCCCGGCTGCGGTGATCTATCTGTAGGAAATGGCCGTCGATGCCACTCTCTGACAAATCTTCGTGCCTCATTGGAGTCTTTGAAGGATATCGTATATCTCGCTGGGCCACGATATCTCGACTTAGGGCGGCTATTACCCTCTTCGCTATCAACATCCTCCCCAGTAGACTGAGCATTCATCTCCAGCTTCACAATTGCTTCGCTCTTTGCTCCAGCAAGCTTCCAGTGCAGATTACGACGTTTGCCATCGTCCATAATCGCATTCTCCACTTCGTGATTTTTGATATCACCGCGGTCTGTACTGAACAGAATGATGTTCTGAGCCTTTTCCTGCCTGGTAACTAGGGGGGCCGGACCACCTGCATCGATCATCCACTGTAATCCTTTGCTATAAGGGGGCCGGAGTAATCTTAGTGAAAGTTTGCCGCCCGCAGGTACCAAAGTGAAATTCCGCAATATGGCGTCTACATCTTCTCCTTCCCGAAGCCGTGAGCGGCCGTAAGGTTTTGAGAAGAAATCGTTCGACTTTGACAATTCCAGCAGCCGCATAGTCTTGTCTAGGTATAGTCGTGCGGCCGCAATGCTCGAGAAAAGCAGAAAGTACTGGCCGAAGGGTTCAAGTGTAAGGTTATCGCGGGCAGGTATAACTAGTACATCTTAGCAGGAGGTATGAATGTCTGGTAGTAGAGCACATACCTTTAAGAATTCCATTCGTCCAACTTTCGATATGATTGCCCTTTGGTCCAACTCGGTAGAAGTCACTCTCCTCGAGCGTCTTGCTGCATGCCTTCAGAACAAGAATACTGACTCTACTTTGCTTCCCAACAGACCCCACCGACTTTGTATACCGATCCTGTGAGGCTACCTTTGGCGCTAAATTGGGCTGAACTCGTACACTACGTGTTCTTGTGTTCATTTCTGGGCTTGATGTATGTTTCTTCCTGTTTTCCTGGCGTACTTGCTCATGGTCACGGTCTCGCTCGTCTGCCTCTTTGCTTTCCACGGCCCAGTTGAATGCTGGTAGCTTCTCCAGTCTCTCCCTGGCTTTCTTCTCCCTCCTCTGCCGCGCGACTGCCTCCTCTGGAAAAAGCTCTTCGAACAGTGACAACGTATTTGGGTTCGTCTGCGGTTCCTGGACAATGTATTGTGAATCGCTCGTCTCCCTCAAGTGTGGGGAACTGGACATTGCGCCTGTCCCGTTCCCACCATCTGGTGGCTTCAATGGGGAGCATTGACTGGAGCCATTGCTGTCGTTGTTTCGCCCTAATAATTTGTGGTTTTGCCGTTGGTGGTCTTCCTCTAACCAGCTGGAGCCATGAACAGGCTGTTCAATGGCTTGGGGCTCGACTGGTTTCTTCTTCGCCGGTCCCTGAGATAAATCGAGTCCATGTTCGCTCTTGGAAATCTTGAGATTCAATCTCCTGACATTAGACCACTGCAGCCTTCGCAATTGCCTCTTGGTCAGCTGCCGGCTTGTACAATCGTTGTAATCGTCTTGAGCTCCATCCGCGTAATCTGATTTATGAGCCCGTTGTGCAGCTTTTGCTAATTGTCTCGTGGTCCATGCTGGCAACAAGAACTGCGGAGGCAGCAAGCGCGTCAACAGCATCAATGTTCGCCAGTGGCACGTTGTTGGCACTGCAATGTAATGGTGATGTGAAGTAACTTGGGGCGAGCGTGAACGTGGGCATGCTCTGAGAGCTTCAACTTGGCGAGGCGAGGCGACGGAGCAAGCTTCCTGCAAGGCTGCACAAAATTATTTTTCAACAAAACTTTTATGTTTCCACAACCACCAACGATGCGAATTAATTTCAAATCCACCAACTCACCATGTCGAAGATTCAGGATGCGCAGAAGACCTTGGAGGTCAAGATTCGACCCTTTGCCAATCAGAACTTCAAAGACCGCCCTGATCAAAACGGAGTGTCACGTGTATATCTTTCAAGCACAGCACTCTCCGAGCTGAATCTCAAGCCCGGGATGCTCTGTCATATATGGAAGAAAGATGAGCTTGAGCATGAGAAAAAAGAAGCTATTGCTTGGCTTACTACAGAAAAGAGTACTAATAAAAAAGTCATATACATGTCGAAGACTTTCCAAGATGTGTGCGACTTCAAGCTAGCGGATGATTTGCTCATATCTGGTGCCGGTGTTTTGGGCATAGCAGGATCGATTTTTTTGCGAGACATCACTCAGCAAGAGTCTGCTGATACTTTAGATATAGAGGATGAGGACAGACCTCATTGGGAATGGTTTCTTCGAGAAAATCTTGGTACGTTGCGCACTGTCTCATACTCTGGTTCATTTGGAGATTTCTTCAGAGTGGAGACACATTAGGATCTAGAATTTGTATTTTACATGCAAATAACCAAAGAAATAACGGCGAAATTCATCCTCATTACAAAGAATCATCACTATTCGACTGCCCAAGCATAGCTAACAACCCTTAGGTCGTGCGGAGGTGATTTTCCCTGGCATGGTGCTCAAGAACATTTCCCTCAGAGGACCTAAACGAGATTTCATTGTTGACTTTATCAATGGGAAACCGGCCGGTCTGGGCAAGTACGACTCAACCACTGCCGTCAAGATATCGAGTCGGATTGAAGCCCCAGCGCAATATGAGGTCAGTAGACCCTCAGCACGCCTCGAAGTTGTCGATATTGCCGGCATCGATCAAGCGCTCAAGAAACTTAACCGTTTCCTGACCAACTTCGACCGACAATTTAAATTCACTTGGGCACAGAGATCGTGTGCCGTGTTACTACATGGCGGCCATGGAACAGGGAAGACCTATCTACTCAATAAGATACTCAACACTGGCTGGAGCAACAATGTTCTTCGTCTCGATGGCGATGCCAAAATCTCGAATGTTCGGTCGACTTTCAGAGATGCTAAGCTTAGCCAACCCAGCATCATTGTCATTGATGACCTTGAATCTCTGGTGTCAAAAGAGGATGTCATGTCTATCAGCATGGCAAAAGCTTTTGGTGAAGAGCTCGACATCCTCGCACAAAGCCATTCTGGAAGCTCATTACCACGAGTACTGGTCATTGCAACTGCACTCAATTCGAGCAATATTCCAATTTCACTCAAGAAGAGAGGCCGGTTCCGAACAGAGATCTCGCTGCCCATACCTGATGTAGCTGCTCGAAAGGCTATTCTTAAATCTCTCGAGCCACCAATTCACCCTGATACTCGCGAAGAGACGCTGAACAAGCTTGGCGACCGAACACATGCCTACACAGCAGAAGATTTGGTGGCTCTACTGGATGCTGCATGTGAGCTTGCTGAGGAAAAGGCCGAAACAGTCAGGGAAGAGAATGAGCAGGGCTTTTACCTCGCACAGGAAGATATTGAGCAGGCTCTACTTCTAGTCCGACCAACAGCTATGCACGACATTACACTTCAACCGCCAAGTGTCCGCTGGGACGAGATTGGAGGACAAGATAGTGTGAAGAATGCCCTTCGTCGTGCTGTTGAAACCCCTCTACTGGTAAGTATTCGCCTACTATGCTGAAAATATCTCTAACCGTTTCCAGAATCCGGAACGTATGAAGCGAGTTGGGGCTTCGCCAAAAAAGGGGCTCCTTCTGTACGGTCCGCCTGGATGTTCAAAGACCTTGAGTGCCCAGGCCATGGCAACAGAAGTTGGATTCAATTTCTTTGCCGTCAAAGGAGCCGAGTTACTGAATATGTATGTCGGCGAATCTGAGCGAGCAGTTCGCGATGTGTTCGCGCGAGCACGAGCAGCCAGCCCCAGTATCATATTCTTCGATGAAATTGAATCGATAGGAAGCAAGAGGAGTGGACGAAATAATGGTGTCAATGTTCTCACCACATTGCTGAATGAAATGGACGGTATCGAGACATTGAAAGGTGTTACTGTCCTTGCTGCCACCAACCAGCCTCAAGCTCTCGACCTCGCTTTACTACGACCAGGACGATTCGACAAGCTACTCTACGTAGCACCACCCGATCTAGAAGGCCGAAAAGAAATCCTTCGGGTCAGAAAACGGACCATGGACATGGCGGATGATGTTGACATTTCTAGGCTTGCTGAGCTGACGGACGGCTATTCTGGTGCTGAGCTGGTGGGCATCTGTCAAACTGCTTGTGATGATGTAATGGAGAAGTGCGAGAAGACCGGAGAGGAATTACAGGTGCATATGGATGACTTTTTGAATGCCATTAAGTTGGTTAAGAAGCAGATTACGCCGAAGCTTATTGAAGGATATGAGAAGTGGGCAGCTGGCGCAAGAGGGGATACGGACTAGACGAGCACAAATCATTTCAGCGGTGCTTGCTGTCAGAACGGGATTTTCCAGATATCAGAGAAGACATCGACATATAATGTTTGATTTATTGAGCTGCTCCGAGAATCAGAGGGCTTTGGGGTACAGAATGCCAGGCGGGATAAAGGACCTGCTTCCTACCAGTGTTGCACCCGCTTTCGAGACAAATTTTGGAACACTTATTTCCAGCATTCTGGAACAGCCCTATGCAGCATATTTCCAAGCAGACCTTGAGAGATTACAACTTCGGACTTGCGGTGAAGTCAAAATTTCACTTAGGTTCTGCATTTCATGCTAGGTCTTGACTACCTACCGGCAGCACCACTTCCAGATCAGTCACTTTAGCAGTCGAATCTAGACCCCTTGATTAGCAAAGTAACATAACTTTCAATTACGAGAAGAATTGCCCTATCCTGATATCGTAAGCAAAATATGCTACCTTTCAACTGTGTTCCAAAGTCTAGAATACGGGGGGATTCATGGCGATAGAGAAGACAGGAGAAGATAAAGTCGATGTTTCCAAGAAGTTCCTATCACTGGTCAAAGACAACACTTTATACAAAAGCAAAGAGATGAGAGGTTAAAAGAGCCAAATGGAACTCAGAAAGCAGACTGACCTGGTAGGAATAAACACCAGACAGTAAGACTTTCCGCCACAGCGTATAAGTTTCTAATGAAGCTTGAAACCGTAAACCGATTAATGCAATTGTCAATGTCCTCCAGCCTCAATTTTCTAACTGCGATCTTGACCCCGACGGCATCTGGCGGCTCAGTACCCTCAACTGATTCTATAAACTTGAATATGGGTTCATTCTCTCCCTCCTCTCAGTGCTCATCATCCACGTAACTTTCTCTTACCCAACCCTTCCGCCAGGCCACTACCTCCCGGGACCGATTATTCCGCATTTATACCGCACGTGTCCACAAAGGTAAATACGGTAGTGACTCCGGGACGTATAATACCGAAGGTAGGTTTGTACGGCAGAAGTTTGAGGATATCTATGTGAAATTGGTAGTGGTGATAAGCAGGGCATAGCATTTGGGGAGTTTTGGACATATCCGGAGGACAAAGACTTTATGCTGATCTAGTCGGATGGGGAGCTGCGAATTTTGACTGAGAGTATTTGATCTACTCGCTACATTGGTTTGGTTTCTGCTATGATATGACTGATGACTGATGTAGCGATTACAACATATGTTCTATTGTGGTCGGAGGATAGGAGGATGAAGAAGGGTGATATCAGGCGGATTTACGATGGCAGTCTGTTCCTCGAGATTGCTGCTAGAGGAAAGAAGTTGGGTGTAAAGGGAATACTTAACGGCTCTTTAGCTGTCATGTCTAGTGGTGCTAAAGATGAAGATATTGTTTGTTGTTGTTGTGGTAAGTAAGCGAGGCCCTCTAATTCTGTCGTTGGAGGTACACCTAAAAACATTCACCGTGAGAGGCTTCGAAGCAATATAGCCACAATCTTTTAGCCACTGACGCTGCTACCGTCTTCTATACACACCAGCCATCCAACTTGCTCTCAGCAAGGCCAATCCCCACGCCATTCCCAGACTGTCCCAAATCACATTCAGCTTGCTCCCACCAACCTCTTTCCACCCAATTTGTACCTCTGCAACCCGAATCCCGGGCGTGGTACCAATTTGCTCCCCATTTTTGCCAGTAATGATTCCTGGCGGCGCACTCTCAGCGAGCATCAACATCTCAACGTCGAAGATCCAGCCTTCAGCATGCATGTAAGGAACAATATGGGGCAGAGCGGCCCGAGAGAATAGTTTGAAGCCGCACTGAGTATCACGAATTCGTGATGTAGCTGGAGGGGTGAGGATCTTGAGCAGCGCATGGAAGGAGTGCATCAGCACATTTCGTATAGCAGAACGCTGTATTCACTTAGTGACATTCGGACCAGAAAGCTTCATGATTCCTCACCTTGACAACCGCTTCACTACCCACAAGGTGGGATCTGCTTCCTACTGCAACAGCACGGTTTGGCTGATCAGCTACCGCTTTGCACCCCTCTACCAGTTTTGCAAGGTCTGCAAAAGCAGAAGCTCCATCCGCATCTGCAAACACCGCAAAAGCACCTCTCACGTGTCTTAATCCATGAGTGACAGCCCCTCCTTTGCCTCTATTCTCCTTCAATTTACAAATTCGCAACACATCATGTAGCTTGTGTTTCCTAGAAAATGCGAGCGCAACCTCCACGGTGTTATCTCTACTCCCGTCATCTACAAGCAGAATCTCGTAGCCACCCATACCACTCGCATCGCCTTGGGAAGCTCCCTTGGCTTTTGGTGTACGTCCGTATTCTGCATCCAAAAATGGTACTGCTTCCTCTAACATAATCTCAAGCCGTTCTTCTTCATTGTATGCGGGTATCACTACACTCATTTCCAGTTGTGCTTCTTCAATATCGCCAGTGTGCTTCTCTGAGAAATCCT